>NW_027094082.1:742500-1392500 GCF_022702325.1 Drepanopeziza brunnea f. sp. 'multigermtubi' | reverse complement strand
GATGTCGATCCAGGACGTGAGGGTCATGTTGAACTGGATGAGATCGTGCGATTCGGAGACCATTCGGTTCAGCTCGAGTTTCTGCACAAGCGAGATGGCCGCTTGGAAATGTTGATGCCACGGGATATCGGGCAGGCAATCGTCGTACCGGCCAACCGAGGTCTGGAAGAAGATCATTCCGAGGGTCGCTTCCAAGATCGACGAATGGTCGGTGTCCCGGTTCAGAGCCTCGCAGAGCTCCGAGATGGTCGCGTAGCGGTGGCGCATGATGTCGTTGTCGATCTGCTCCCCCTGGATGTTCATGGTAGCTTTGCAATGCTGCGCTGCAATACTCAAACAGCAGTGCAGGTAGCACTTGTTGCCTTGGAGAGCAGGGAGGACGTAGTCCGTTCGCGCGGAGCCATGTTGATTCGTCTCGAGGACGGGGAAGACGGTGGGCAGGACATCGACAATGAAGTGGTCCAGCAGTCTCTGGTCGCCCTCGTCAAGCTCAATGGCAACTTGGCGGATGCTGGACGGGGGACCGTGCGAAAAATCGAACAGATTAGTGTTCAGAGCTTCTTCGGCCAGGGACCCTCTCCGGTCACCGTAGGAGCCTTCCCACTCGCTGTCCAGTGGGAATGATGGGAGCATGGCCTCGGGTGGTGGCGGGGGATGGAAGGTGCTGAACGTGGAGATGGTCGATTCGCGGCGGGTAGGAATATCATTGACGAACATTTGTCTCTCGGTCTTCACGTCGATTTCGTACGGAGAGTATTCTGGGTACATGGGGGCGTAGTGTGAGTGGGATGAGTGCATATGCGAGTTGTACGCGGTGTAGTCTACGATGTGAGGAGGCGCGTTGAAATCAAAAATGGAGTCGATGGAAGCTGACCGCGTTCGATCCAGAGAGTCCGAGTAAGTTGCCGACGCGGGAAGGGAGTGCGACAGTCCCGGCGGCGTCTCTGGGGCCGGCGTCACGGTCTGGTTGGGCGCCGATGATGTTGTCTTCTCGGTGAGCTTCTTGCACTTGATGATCACCTTGATGTTGTCTTTATGATTGCGGCGTTGGTCATTGTTGCTCCACCATATCGGCCGCTTGTACTCGCAGCAGAGGCCGAGGTGTTTGCAAGCTGTGCAGGCTGGCGTGCCTTCGTCGCACTTCTTTCTTCGTAGTCTGCATGTGTAGCAGCCTTCAAGTTCAAGTTCAAGTCCGAGTCAGCATGCGTGCAACCAACCTCTGGAGTTAAGCGACGACCGCAGGGAAATATGAGCGGAAAGGAGAAGGTAGAAGTCAAACAGCACCCACCTGTTCGAGACCTTCGATGCATCTGCATCTTTCCTTTCGGAGTGGTGGTGTTTGCCTTGGGAGGCGGCTTGGGCTTTGGTTGAGAGACCGCCATGGCGACGTTCGATCTGCCCGCCAGGAGCTGTGGTGGAGGGGGTTGTGTTGACATTTGTACCTCGCATGCGAGTAAATAGTGGGGGGCAGGCCTGACTCGAGGCTAGTGGGATATGGTAAAGTGATGGGAGACCAGGATATGCCAAGGCGATAATTGGCGAGACCGGGGGAAGGATTGATTGATTAAATTACTACTAAATAATGAGTGACGGGTCAAAGTAAGTCCAGCTTATCTTTGACGGAGAGGTTGGGTCGAGGTCGAGATTATGGCGAGGTCGAGGTGTCGAGGGGGTGGGGATTAGGAGGAGGAAGAGAAGGAGATGAGGAAAGCGGACGGCGAGGTCGAGGTACACACAACTGACTGGGCTTCAAACTCTCGTGGCATCTGGGACGTCGTCTGGATGAAGCTGTATGTTGGTTCATATATGAGCGCAAGCGTCGACTATCCAAAGATTCTATTTTGGGAATCAATGAATGAGGTATCTGACCTATCTACAGATATGGCTGCTGCTCCTGTCCTGTCCGCATGCACACGTGTGGATTAGCTCGAGGTGGTGGCCGGCATGGGACCATGGGGCGATGTATGGAGCCGTTAGACTCACAGCTATTGCTATTTACAGTACCGTACCGTCCTGTCGCAGGCCAGAAGCGAGGAGAGTGAGTGGTTGGAGGGACCGCCATTGCCATCTCGGGCACCACAAACCCACAACCGACAACCCACAAGCGACAACCCACAAGCCAGAGCCAGGTATTGTACAGGGTTGAGAGCTGTGACGAGCCAGTAGGGGCAGCAGACCGACCGACGTCCCCCATGGCAGACCTATTTTCGCGAGGCGCTTCCTGCATCCAAGCCCCCAGCCGCCGGATTTACCCAGCCAGCCAGCCGGCCGGCCAGCCAGCCAGCCCGCGCTGCCCACGGAAATATGGCCCAATCCGTCGAGACGTTGGCTCTGGACCATCAGACTCGAGTCTGACGAACCACGTCGAGTCGGAGTCACTGACTGAATGCACTTTGTCTTGTCCCGTCAGAGCTCTTCTCCTCTCCCCTGCCCTGCTGGCCGACCAAGCAAGCAAGCAAGGCCCGGCCCCTGCATCTGCTTCTGCTTTTGCCGGGTAATTATGCATCGACCGTAAGGTTGTCGATACAGTAGATGCAGTCCGTAGATACAATCGATACTGACAGAGCTTGTCACCCCACACCCGGCTTGCCGTCAGTACGTCTTGCCGACTTGCGGTCTTGCGGTCTTGCGCTCTCAGCTTCACGGCCCATTGGGTTGGCACAGCTGGATGTACAGTAGCAGCAGAAGCTTGCCTGTCTCTTCCAAGTCGCCAACCGACGGCGCGCTGGTCGGCTGGTCGTCTGTCTGGAGCCAAGTGGTTCGTCATGCCCGAGTCAACAACCACTCACTCGTTACTCGTTACTCGTTACTCGTTGCTCGTCACTCGTCGTACAAAGAGACATTGTGGTTATTCCCCGAATCGTGAGTCTCTGCGAATCGTGTCGCGTCAAAGGGCGGTCTGGTTGCGATGGGCCGAGGAAGGGGGAGGGTGGGGGAGAGGGAGGGGGAGAGGGTGGGGGAGGGGGAAGGGGGAGGGAGAGGGAGAGGGAGAGGGGAGAGGAGGAGGAAGAGGTGTGGCTATCGCGTGACCGTCGTCCATGGATGGATGGATTGATTGATTGATTGTCCGTGGTCCATGGTGTATTGTCCGTGTTGACCGTTGTCTATTGTCCGGCATCCGTTGACTCTTGTCCGGTATCCGTTGACCATTGAGTGGATGGGAAGTTAGAAGAGAAGAGCAGAGAGAGGCTGGAAGGGACTGACTGGTGGAGAGCAGAGCAAGGGACGTTCGTCGTTGTAAGAAGAAGAAAACAAGCGAATCACACGGCATTAGCGTCGACCCCCGGGCGGATGCTCCCGTCCAACGATTGACAAGTTGTGTCCCTGTTCGTCTGGGGGCCCATGCCCGTGCCCGTGCCCATGTCCATGCCTCCGCCCACGCCCACGCCCACGCCCACGCCCACGCCCACGCCCACGCCCACGCCCACCTCTACATCCACGCCCACCTCCACGTCCACGTCCACGTCCACGTCCATGCCCACCCCCGCCCTCCGTCTCTCTCTCTGCGCCTTAACTCTATTTCAAGCTCCCCAAATTGGACTATGGACTATTGAATGCTAATTGACTCCCCTTCCCAGCGTCAAGAATGCAAGCAATAACCGCCCTACACAGATCTATTTCGGGTGGCCTCATTACTGCATTAAATATTAAACATAAAAATTAAATGCAGTCAATTAAGTCGGTCAGTCGGTCGGTCAGTCGGTCGGTCAGTCGATCAGTCGGTCAGTCGGTCAGTCACTTAATCACTCAGTCACTCAGTCACTCAGTCACTCAATCACTCAATCACTCCACTGCATATGGACTGTGAACTTGGACCTGCACTGGAACCGGGACTGGAACCAGGACTGGAACCAGGACCAGCCCGAGACCCGTGCAGGATCTTCGTGAAAGCTTTGTTTGTGTTCACGCTTGATGGAAGCCAAAAAGAAAAAAAAAGAAAGAAAAAAATTTCTCGTGTCATGCCGCATATGCGCATCATAAGCAAGATCATGGATAGATGGAGAGACATCCAGAGAGAGTTAGGTACTCCGTACCTACAGCACAGGACAGTAGAGAGAGAAGCCGAACGCATTCATGCCACCCGTGATCAGTACGTGCAGTGCAGTGCAGTGCAGTACAGTAGCAATCCGGGCGAGATCGAGTGCCGGGGCGCGGCGACCGGGGGCTCGTCGTTTAGAATTCCTCCATTAGGAGATGGTACGAGGACTAAGATCTCCCAGCACCGAAACTCAATCTGGAAAGATGGCCAACGCCTTGCTGACAGTACAGAATAGAGTGTGTCCTGGTGAACGGAAATCCAGGGTCGTCGCCCGCCCCCGCCGTCGTTGTCGTCGTCGTCGTCGCTCCACAGGGGACAGCCGAATGGCGAACTCAGTTTAGACTTTTTCTTCCCTTCCCTTCCCTTCCCTTCCCTTTTCAACTCTCCTCTTTATCCCGTACACCCAAGAGAGAGCGCGCCCGAATAGAAAGGCGCAGACACCACCTCTCGAATGCGATTGATCAGGTCGACACGAGTCGCTAATTTCACAGAGGTTCAATCGGGTGCTGGAGCTGCGGCCTCCCGTCGCCTCCTCCGCACGTTCCGGGCTGGGCTGGGCTGCGGGCCTGCGGACGCGTCGTGGTCCTGGCGTGGCCATTAGAAGTCGCGGACGGGACGGGACGGTACATAACGGTACGGGACCTTTATGATAGCTATCTACAATCGAATTGTGATACCCAGCATCGTCGCTCCTCGCCAGCCCACTCACTCCATATGGTCCACTCAGACCTCCAAGCTCGTGGCTCTTCCTTCAGGTCACCCACCATCCGGCCTCCGCGAATCTGATCGGTCTCTTCCGGGGGAAGGGGGGGGGTCCTCGCCAGGCCGCCCGCATTTCAGATGCAGTCATGTGAGCGATGTGTGAGTGCTCTGCGTCCAGCAATTGGTCGAGTGCCAGTGTGCAAGTGCCCGGCCTGGGAGAGACAAACGCGTCAAGTATTGACCCGCGGCCAAACAGCATAGCAGGAAGCTCCGGTCGTGCTGCATGGAGTCATGCCGCCCATAGGAGGGGGCAAGGGAAGACAATGGGGGTGTTCGCTCAAGAGTGTGCAAGAGCTGGAGCTGGAGCTGGAGCTGGAGCCACTACCGACCGGGTCGTGGGTTTTGAGTTGAGACTCGAGTCCATCCATGCTGGCTGGGCCATACTACTACCGGTACTGTATCTGCGGTGACTGGTGGGTGCATAGGTCGATCGACTGTACTGTTGATGCTGTCCTCCGGACTGAACTGATGAATCCCTCAAACCGACGGTGAGGTTGAGACATTCCCAGGGAGGGAGAGTACCTCTGATGTGGCGGCCCCGGGCGAGAGACCTCTGCTGGCGGTGCGTTGCGTTGCGTACAGGAGCGGGGTCGGGGTTGATGTTGACGCACCGTGATACTGTGAAGGTGGTGTGTTGTAGAAGTGGTGGAACGTTGAGGCCCAGCCCAGCCCGGCAGGCCAAGGACGAGTTGGTCCGGCAGAAGATCTCGACGTATCCTTGTGGGGGGAGGGGGAAGGTTTTTTTTTTTTTTTTTTTTTTTTTTTTTTTTTTTTTCCTTTTTTTCGTTTTTCTTTTTTCCTTTTTCTTTTTTTCTTCTTTTTCTTGAGAAAGAGATAGGCACTCACATCCGTCGCATTGCTTGTAGTCAAGCGAAATCCACAACCCGGATGAGCTTCAATCACATCACATCACTCGACATCTGCTTCGGCTGCTGCTGCTGCTGCTGCTGCTGCTGCTACTGCATCACTAAGCCTGCCATGGATTGAGGAATGGGAGTCTAATCATATTTCCCCAATGTTGATATTCCCGCCCCAAGCGATCTTCTTTCCTGAGAGGGCCAGGCGGAGAGCAGCCGATCTCTCCACTGCTGCCCAGATAGTCCTTGTACCCCAGCCCAGCCCAGCCCACTTCTCTTCATGAACCTGAAATGGCCTGCTCGAGTTCCGACGGGCCCTCGTCGTCGCTATTGGCCTCGAGCGTTGGATGAGCTGGTAGAAATTAGACTTGTCGCACTTCGCCTCCAGGTCGTCACTGAACCCGGAAATATGACTTGGGACGAGGCCAGCCAGATCTTTGGCAGCAGGACTCTCTCTGATGAGATTTGACGAGATAGACGAAGCTCTACCGGCGTCGGAGGGTGGGCGCGTAAATCCAATCCCGGTGGCCAATCACCGCATTTCTCGGACCTGGGTATTTGCGTGTATGGGGATTTGGGAATTTGGGTGTTTTGGGTAATTGTTCAAGGTTTGGCCGATTCCCGCATTGGACGGGCTGCAGTTGCTGGTTGGTCTCTCGCTTGCGTCCACCTTCCCCCCCTCCCCCACTGGTCGTTACTTAGTTGCACTCTGCTCGACAGGTCAGGAATAGTCACATCACACACACAACCTTACACAATCACACACAATCACACACAGTCAGTCACTCACTCATCACTCACTCATCATTCATCTCACTCAACCACTTGATGCAGAACATTGGGCACGGATCGCTGATCACATCGCATTTACATTTGTCCTATACCGGCATCAAATCCATGCTGGCTGGCTGTCGAGGGCGGTTGAGCTCAACTCATACATATATACTCGAGCAGGCGCCGGCATCTCGAGTACCCTTCCCCTTTGATGTTTCTGGCCTTTGGCGCCGTACCACCTCTGTCTGTCCGTCTCTTGGTCTGTCTGGGGTTTCCTATACCATCGTGACACGGTAGTCGTCTCCATCGGATCTCTCAGAAAGTTGTCCGGCAACGGCAAAAGCTAGTCACCTAGCAGTACCCTCGCTCCCCAAGATGCCCACCCAGCCATATAACAACATGATGGTATGTTCTGGACTCTGCTGGCCATTTTGGCTTTCGGTACTCACTAACGGGCTATCAGCGCCGCACATCGTCGCCGGTGACACCCATCGACCCGAGAGTGGAGATGTTCCAGAGGGGACTGTCGCAAGATGCATTCTTCAACATGAAGGCGCTGGCGCCACGGCCCATGTCAGAGGCCACCGAGTTCGACACAGACTTCGAAGACGACATGAGTGAAATTGAAATTGAAGACATCTCGCCTCGGCATAGCGTGAACTCGGTGAGTGCTCTCAGTATCGGGTCGACACTCACTTACTAATAGAAACGCAGGGCAGTAGAAGGAGTGAGAGAACGCTATCCTCGTTCGAAGAGGTACACACACCGAGTCCGAACTCGGAGGAGTTCAACTATTACCACTTCGACATGACGACGACGAAGAAGGCAGTTGAGGGACCCCGAGGACCGCATCTTTTCCGAGCATCTGTCAACTCGTCCTTGCAAGAAGAGGAGGAGGTGTACCTCGCCATGTCCCCCATGACACCGCGGCCCTCAAAGTTTCAGAAAGCGCCAATGGATACGTCGAGGGTTCCCGAGATACCGACACGGCACCACCGCCATCCCAGTTCGCTGACGGACGCTGTAGAGAATCTGAACTTGAACGAGGTTGCGTTGTGGACACCTCTGCAGGTCGCAAGATGGATGTACGATGCGGGCTTCGAGCCCTCGATAGTCGAGAAGTTTGAGGAGAACGATATTTCAGGGGCAATCTTGACCACCTTGAAGTTCGAGGACCTCCGAGAGCTTGACATTCCATCCTTTGGGCAACGGACCAAGGTCTGGAACGAGATACATGTGCTCCGGGGTAGCGTGCCGGACACACCGAAGCCACCAACGCCCATCGATGAAACAATTTCGCCTGTGGAGTTCCAGCCATCGGCATTTCAACGACCGGCCAGACACACGTCAAGGAGGGAAAACGGAGCATGCGGATCGGAAGAGGAGCCGAAGCGTCGCAAGAGTTCTCGAAGACGACACCGAGCACGAGGACCCGCAGACATCATCTCGCCCCTTGAATCGGTCTCTATAGTCGGCATTGAGCAACTCATGCCCAAGCCTCACAAGTGCGCCAAAGGCGAGAACTGCTCGAAATGGAAGAAGCAACAGCGACTCATTGAGAATTTCAAGAGGGATCACCCGGTAAGCCCCGCCGGTGGCTCTATCTGGATCGCTGGCGATCCTGGGAATCCACTCACAGCCAGCGCCGTCGCAGAGGCCATCCGTCCGGTCTCTGACGCCGTCCCCTCCGTCGTTGCGTCGTCTGATGTTCTTGGCCCTTCCAGACCAGCTTTCCGCCAGTTGGAGGAGGCAAGCCTCCGTAACGTCCAGTTACGCGACCCTCAGGAGAACGTCAAGCAGTTCCTCCAATTCCAGCATGTCGACCACAACCAAGTGCAGTGGTCGTCAGAAGAGCCTCCGTCCCCTCCCTACGAGATGTTCCCAACGCTCCCAACTCCAAACCAGAAGCTCCACAGCCTTCCCAGACTCGCCATCCCACCTCCTCGGCGGCCACAGCCACCACGGTCAGCAAGTGCCAATGCCTTCTCCCCATACCGTATGGAGCGTGTTGAAGCGATGTCTCCTGAGCTCCGCAACGCAACCCAATCCCCAGCAACAGCAGTCCACCGCTTTGGCACCCCCTTCTCCGAGATGGACATCCCAGTAACAGCTGTCCCTCTCGGGCCCGTTGCACGAGACGCTTCCCAATCCGTACCACCCAACATGTCCTACCGACACTCGCCGGCACCCATCCCAAACCCCCACCCCAACTTCGCCCCGGCTCCCCTCTCACGCACTCTCTCTCGCGTTTCCGCCCGCCGGCCTTCCTTCGCCATGCCCCGCGTCGACGAGAATTCGAACCTCTCCACCGCACCACCCACGCAAACGAAGTTCCACGCGCACCAGACCCAGATCCAGACGCAGCCGCCGCACCAGCCCGGCCGGCAGCACACCAAGTCGTACCCCTGGTCTCCCGTCGACAAGCCTGCACCGCCGCCCACCGCCGCCACCGACGACATCTCGGCCCAGGGCTGGATGAAGAAGCGCAAGACCAAGATGCTGCGCCACGAGTGGCACGAGCACCACTTCACGCTCAAAGGCACGCGCCTCACCATGCACAAGGACGCCAACGCCATGGAGGCCCTGGAGTACATCGACGTGGACGACTACGCCATCGCGTGCTCCTCCCTCGCGTCGGGATCGAAGCTCAACGCCGCCTTCAAGGCGATGAGCATCTCGCGCGGCAGCAGCAGCAACAGCAAGGAGAAGAGGGACGAGTCGGCCTTTGCGTTCCAGCTGATCCCGGCGGCCATCGACAAGGGCCTGCGTCTGCGCAAGCGGGAGAGCGCGATGCTGACCCACGGACCGGGCGAGGGCAAGGACAAGGACGCCGCCGCCGCGAAGAACAAGACGCACTATTTTGCGGTCAAGAGCCGAGACGAGCGGATCGATTGGATGAGGGAGCTGATGCTTGCCAAGGCCCTGAAGCAGAAGAGCGAAGGCTACGAGGTTAATGTCAATGGCAACGTGATCTGAAACTGAAAGTCCCTACTTTGGGGGGGGGGGGGGGGGGGGGGGGGGGGGGGGGAAAAGGAAAGAACGAGAGACGTAGCTCATTTTTAGGAGGTGGATTCATTACCTTATACCTTTTTTTTTTTTTATACTTGTTTACTTCCGAGCGAGTATTCTTCGCTTGGAAGATTATGACGATGACGATGATGATGACGACAGTGATTTTTTCAGCGGGCGGCATTAGTGGGCGTTTCAATTCCAATATGAAGTTTTTTTGGGGGAGGGGGCGTGGGGGTTCTTCCACGAGCCTGAGCTTCGCTTGAATTTCATTCAGATTGGATTCCACTTTCAGATTGAGCTTTGAAATAGAGAGAGCACTCACTCACTCCCTCCCTCCCTCACTACTTCCTCCTCCTCCTCCTCCTCCTTTTTTGTAGATAGATAGTAAGTAGATAGATAGCAGGTCTACGAAGATTTGAACACTGAACACTGAACGCTGAACGCTGAACGCCGAAAGGATGCAGAAATCCCGAAGTGAAAATGAGAATCGGAAAATAGTTAGATAGATAAGGTAGATAGATAGATAGATGACAATACCCAGGGCGTGACATGATGATTTGTGCCTCGGAGTGGGGTTTTGTCTGGCTTTGGAGATGGAGGATACAGAGCGCGTACCTACCTACCTAGTACATACGACAAAGGACTGACAGAGGGGACATGAATCGAACGAAGAGATAGATAGGCGAGGGGGCGTGTGGGTTGGGAGGTGGGGGGTGGGGATGGGGGGTTTCTGGAGTGGTGATGGAATAAAACGCAGGTGGGATGGTAGGTTACGGTGGATTGTACTGGTTGGGAAAATTGCGAGAGTGGTAGGGAGAGTGGATGGATGAATCCTCGCTCGAGTTGTGATTCGGAGAATCCTCCAGTGTTTTCCAGTCCCGTATGCCCATGTTCGGAGGCTAGCAACGTCGCGCAATGTGTATACTCAGCAGAGTTGAGTTCTCAAGGTACTCTACATACCTTCTTCCGTGCTTCTATATCGTCCCCCGTACAATATTGTACAATCGTGACATCGGCTCCATTGCCCAAACGCCAGGTCAGCTTCCCAATATGCTACAAATCTACCCGTCCCTTCTCAAATCTGGAAGTTAGTGGTCGAGGGCTTCGGCCCCGCTCGATTCGTCACCACCTGCCAGTCGATTGCATACCACCAGCTCTGCGCATACGCCTTCTTGCCTCCCACCCCGCCAGCGCCAACGCCGTAGTCCGCAAGATACACATGCTCCCACGTATTGATGCACAGCACTGGCGTAAGATCGGCTCCCCCAGGCGCGAACTTCCCCTGACTCAAGGGACCATGGGCCCCAACCTGATTCGACGCGCCCTCCCTCTGCAGCCTCCGGATCGATTCCGACACGGTCCTGTCCTCGGTGTTCATGTCCACCGGCTGCTGCCTGTAATGCGCCGCCGGGAATGGCGAGCCCGCCAGATACGTGCACAGCAGGCTGTATTTGCCGCGCGGCGATCGCATCAACCACACGAATCCCGGTCCGAACATGGCGTTCGCGGTGGCGATAAATTCTTTGCGGAGGGTCTCGATGGAGCCGAAGGACTTCTCGAGCTCGAGTCTGAGGATCTCGGGTATGGGTACTATGCCCGTGGAGGAGAGGGACTCGAAGAAGAAGTGGTTGTTGAAAGCCATGGAGGCGTAGTTGAAGATCGGGGCGGATGCGGGGTCGCGGGCGTACCTGATGGCTATGGTCTCGGTTTTTTGGTTGGCGGTTTCTCCTACTTTATGGGGGTCAGTCAACCGTTGATAGAGTTAAGGGGGGTGTTTTTTTTTTAAAAAAAAAAATCGCATGAAGACGCTCAGGGGCAATCCGATGGGACCAGTCGAGTAGAAGTATACACCGCAAGGAGAAATTTGACATACCAGCTACGAGGTTGAGCTTGTCTATCATCAAGCTCTGGTACTGTGTCCACGCCATATCGAAGCCATGGACCGAGAGCAGTCCTGGAACGCCATCTTTGAACGCAGGGTTAATAGCTGGCACTGAGTGAAGCGATCGTTGGAAGATTCGGAGGCAGTGCCGTGTGCGAGGTAACAGTGGTCGTAGCATGGCGGGCAGAGCAGGGTGATGGTGATGCTGTCAACCCTGCTCGAAATATATTTTGCAGAGTCGCGATGCGATGCCCGCATACTAAGTAAATTGATTATGGTCAAGCCTTATATTTCAGGCTATGACATTTTAGTCCCTCGTATTTCAGGCATTAGATGGCCTGGCAAAAAGTCGGGCAAGAGGCGAGCCGCGAGCCCCGATGCCTCGGTAAGATTGTGAGGATGCTTCCGCTTTTCTCTCTCGTCGCTGAAACGCCCTTTCTTTGCCACTCTACCCAGAAAGCATGAAATATCGTTCTGATAGATTGGTCTCTCTCGAAAGAGAAACGACCTTGGACGCGGTCTGAACTCTGCCAGATAGCTACAATTGCCTGTTGCAGGTGGCAATGGCAGATGCGTACAACCACCATGTGGAGGCTTTTAGAGAAACTGAGTATCCTATGCTTAAGGGTAAATACTGCAGACCACAGCTTCACAAACAATACTAACTTCATCTTCAGACTCGGTTTACCTCGACCATGCCGGGACCACTCTTTATTCGAAGTCCTTGATGGAGAAATACATGTCAGACATGATGTCCAACTTGTATGGCAATCCTCACTCAGCTTCTGCCTCCTCCCAACTATCGACCACTCGAATCGAAGACATTCGCCTGAAGGTCTTGCGCTTTTTCAACGCGGACCCAGAAGAGTTCGACCTTGTCTTCGTCGCCAATGCCACGGCTGGAATAAAACTGGTCATCGAAGCCTTCCGAGAGTGCGAAGGAGGCTTCAACTATGGCTACCATGTAGACGCGCACACAAGTCTTGTTGGGGCTCGAGAGCTTGCCAAAGCAAGTCGGTGTATGGATGATGAGGATGTAGAGAATTGGCTTGCAGGATCGGAATTTCTTGCGTACCAAACTGCAGACTCGAGGGTCAACCTCTTCGCGTATCCTGCCCAGTCGAACATGGATGGGCGCCGCCTACCTCTTTCGTGGACCAATAGAGCTCGATATGGCCCATTGAACACTTCAACATATACCCTCTTAGATGCATCTTCGTTAGTCTCCACGGCTCAGTTAGATTTGAGTAATGCAAGTATGGCCCCAGACTTCACGGTCCTGAGCTTCTACAAAATATTTGGCTTCCCGGATCTTGGTGCCTTGATCGTCCGAAAGGAATCCGGTGCTATATTGACGGGACGGAAATACTTTGGTGGTGGAACTGTGGATGTTGTACTGTGCAATAAGGAACAATGGCACGTTCCCAAATGCGAATCTCTTCACGAGAGTCTCGAAGATGGTTCCCTACCATTCCACAACATCATGGCATTGGATGCTGCGATTGACACCCATGAGAAACTGTACGGATCAATGGAGCAGATCTCTCGGCACACAGCTTTTCTGGCCCAGAAGCTATACGACGGTTTATCTTCGCTACGGCATTTGAACTCGAATCCTGTCTGCACAATCTATTCCAAGGGTTTTGCTTCGAAGTCATTCGCCAGCATGCAAGGTCCTATCATTGCGTTCAACCTGGTGAATGGTAACGGGGCCTGGGTCAGCAACACCGAGTTTGAAAAACTTGCTGCTGTTCGGAAGTTCCACATCAGAAGTGGCGGACTTTGCAATCCGGGAGGTATTGCTGCTTGTCTCAACCTTGAACCGTGGGAGATGCGAAAGAACTTCTCTGCTGGTTTCAAGTGCGGAGCTGAGACAGACATCTACTCTGGTAAAATTACTGGTGTGATCCGGGCTAGTGTTGGAGCAATGAGCACTTTGAAAGACGTTGAATCCTTCGTATCATTCGTGGAGGAGTTTTACGTCGAGAGGACTGTCCCTGCAGCCGCTCCAGATTCTCCATCACGCCTGCGGTCGAAGAGGCTATTTGTAGAGAGCTTGACCATCTACCCGATTAAGAGCTGCGCTGGCTTATCTATCCCAGTCAACACTGACTGGGAAGTACGCCCGGAAGGACTCGCATGGGACAGAGAATGGTGTCTTGTCCACCAAGGTACCGGACAAGCATTGAGTCAAAAACGGCATCCGAAAATGGCTTTGATACGCCCAGTTATCAACTTCCGGGAGGGCGTTTTAGACATCCGATATCAAGGCTCTACAGAAAATATCACGGTGCCCTTGTCCTCTGATCCGAAGTTCTTCGGATCGGCTGGTAGTGCGCAACCTTCCCGAGTCTGTGGCGATGCCATAGTTGCTCACACATATTCAAAACACGAAGTCAACGAATTTTTCACGAGAATCCTGGGTGTCTCCTGTGCGCTCGCCCGATTTCCAGCTGGAGGATCAGGCCTGAAATCCAGGCATGCGAAGGCACACATGCAGATATATCAGAAGCCGAGGCTGATTTCTTCTCCACTTCACCCAGCAGGAGTCGGACCTCTCCCAACTCCCCCAGACTCAGACACCGAAGTCCAGAAGAGGCCAATCCTTCTCTCAAACGAGAGTCCAATTTTAGCAATCAACAGAGCAAGTCTCGATGCACTGAATGAGGAAATTACCAAAGCTGGCGGGAAGCTTGCCTCTCCCTCGGTTTTCCGAGCCAACATTGTGATGTCGCCTTTGGAATCTGGTACCAAAGAGCCATACAGCGAAGATCATTGGACTACTTTGCACATCGGGCCACAGAGGTTCCAGGTGCTGGGCTCGTGCCGGCGGTGCCATATGATTTGCGTCGACCAAGATACTGCGCAGAAAAACGAGGAACCATTTGTTACTCTAGCAAAGACACGCAGGTTCGAGTCTAAGATATTTTTTGGGTCTCACATGTGTCACATTCCGTCGAACACCCTCACGAAAGAGAGCCAGTATCCCACGATACGAGTCGGCGATGTTGTGACAATAGGTGCTGAGAGTTGATAGGGCATTGGATAATGACTGATCCCTATTTTCAAATCTTGATTTTCTTCTCTCTCTCAACTCTTGTCTCTTCTGCTTGTTGATGGCAATAAATTCCTGATATAAGGAATCTATCTAGTGGTTGGCGGCAGATAATTTTGATATCTGTCGACTCGATCTCATGGCAGAAGCAACTCGCCAACAAGGTGTCTGGCTACCTAATCGTCGGCTCGCTTGGGTGGGCCTCCTTACAGCCCTCTCGGTCTCAATCGGTATAAGCGATTGCGTTACGAAAGCGAATGCGTTACGAACCGAGTATGTTTGGATATATTCGAAATAACTTGACAACGAATAAAGCTTCAATATTAAAATTCCTATATTTAAAAAAGAGCACGATTGCGTCGATTTAAGCATTCAGGTTCCAATAGTATAGCTTCTTTCGTTGTTAAGCCATAATCGATGGAAGCAAAGGCGAAACGGAGGCTGTAAGGAGGCCCAGTGCCCACCTAAGCGAGCCGACGATGACTTGTAAAATGCGACAATCACATCTGACATAACAGCCGCATCCTTGCTCTCACAGTACCATATCGCTCAAGCGTTTTGATTGGACAGTAGATCTCCCCGATTCTCTAGGCTAACTAACTAACCGAGGAATTGCTTTCGAGGTATTTAATCGTTATTTGTCCCGACCCATCAACCTCTTCATGTTCCGGTCTTTGATCTGCAATTGCTCTTCGAATTGACATTCTATTTGGATGCTTTCGTCGCATACTACAATGTCTACCGGAGTTGGTATGAGCTCTTGCTGTCTCTCAGGCAAGGTACATGATGGTACTCCTACAGGCAAAATTGAGACCATCGGACATGTCCAGACATACGTTGCTGCTCCTTCAGATGGATCCAAGGCCAAGACAATTGTCTTCATTGTAGACAGTGAGATTCCATCCCATCACCATGAACACCCGATCACACTCAGACTTATCATACATCTCCAGTCTTCGGCTGGGAGTTTAAAAATGTTCGTCTGCTAGCAGACAACTATGCCAAAGCCGGGTTCTACTGCTACATTCCCGACGTACACCAGGGCGATTCTCTTCCCCTCGACTTCCTCAATTCGGTTGAGCCGCCACTCAAGACCCGCGAGCAAATGACCATGATCGAGAAGACGAAAGCCACAGCCGTCGTCGGTACGACCTTTCCTCCATGGCTCATCAGGCATAGCGAGGCTATCACCAAACCCATTATTGAGAACTTCTTCAAGGACGTCCGCCAGATTCCTGGGACCGGGAAAGTCGGGGCCCTCGGCTTCTGCTGGGGAGGCCGATACGCCATTCTCGCCGCGCACGGCGTCGCTGATGCTGCGTATGCGTGCCATCCATCGCTGGTGGCCATCCCTGGCGATTTTGATGCAGTCACCAAGCCGCTCAGTTTGGCTGTGGGAGACAAAGACTCGTTGCTGGGTATCGCTGCTGTTGGGCAGATCCAGGATTTGATGGCGAAGAAGACGGCACTGCCGCACGAGTTGAGGATTTACGAAGACCAGGTTCATGGATTTGCGTTAAGGAGCGACTGGAGCTCCGAGAAGGATAAGAAGGCCATGGATGATGCTGAGAAGCAGGGGACGGAGTGGTTCAGCAAGCACCTGGCTTGAGCGAGTGTTGATGGCTGAGATGAGCGGCGGAAATAATGGTATTGCAATGTCACCCACAGTATTTGACAACCTCGCATGAGGCTGATAACTTTAATCTGCCCGGTAACGTTCAGGTTGATTTCAGCACTTCTGTTCCGGGACTCGAGTGCTGTTATTGTTCACGTTGGAATGCATCCCTTCAGATACACACCCATTCCAGCCCCACCATTTCTCGGCTGCCATTTTTGTGATTTTGTTGACTTCTAGGCAGTTCTAACCCGAGTCAGGTCACACCAATATCCGTTGCGACTATTTCTTTTCGTGAAATGTCTCCAATCAGGAGGGCGCCGGTAGGGCCAACGTCATCTTCATTTACAACATCGGTCGGGTACGACCAATTCCAACACCCGGAGGAGTCAACAGATACCTCCATCTCACGGTAATCATGAAATCCGGCGCCTTCTCGTCGTGGGTCATCGGCCTCTGTAGCCTGACCTTTGTCGTCGCGGCACCTTCTCCTCAGCTTGGCCAACTTGGACCTCGTAGTCAGGAATCGTCTCCAAACCCTATCAAGTCAACTTATCCGAGCGGCGTCACTGGTACGTTCAACAGTACCATCGTAGTAAGTGGGATTTCCCTGCTCCGAGTCGTGAACCCAGGCTCATATCAACAGGTTATTCCAATCCCGTTTTCGGTAGCTCGGTCTGTTATTCCTCGGCAATGGGGCATCAACGAGAATGCATATCGCGAAATCCTTCCTGGCTTTCCCAGAGACTCATATCCTGTAAGCGAGAACTTCTCTCAGAATAGCGCCACAAGCTGACAATCGCACAACAGCTCGTAGTAAGATCAGGTGTCGATCACGACGTTGGTGTGGCCAGCCTCAACTTCGCTTTGGATGACTTCCAGGTAATATAGATCCCCGATATTCGCCACCCAAGATGCTGAATCAAGCCAGTCTGTTCACGTCTTCTTCCCTTTCGTTGATCTGCTTGGAGATGGGTACTCGAGCTTCAACTACAACAAGTATCTCCTCCTAACATATTCGAACGTGTTGGCTATCGCCGGCGCGGGCACGGATGGAACGTAAGCTTTACCCTGACGTCCGGCGTTGTATTCTGGAAAGCGAAATGGTGTAACGCCAAGGCGATGTTTGAATAGGATCTTGAAAGGACGACCGGACTCGCTAACTCATGTTCAGCATACCTGTCCCATCCACCTTCAAGCCGAACCTAGAGGCCTACGCATATTCTTCTTCCCAAAGCTGCCCAGGGGAGATCTCCTTTGATGCCTACACCACCGCATTTGCCACTAATGCAACCTCCCCCTCCCACCTAACAGTCTCGCAAAAATACACTCCAACCTGGGAAGTCGGTCCTTGGCCAGTAAACTTCTATATTAACGTTACCAACCAGCCAATATTCACTCGTGGCATCAACTGTAAGAACAGGCTCTTATAATGCAGATCTGACTCATAACGCTCCTCAACCCCCAAGCCAGTGTATCCTGACGCAGTACTGATACCATCACAGGTGACAACCAGATCTTCTTGTACAACACGACGCTGTCGACCGGCCAGAACGCTCCTCGTGGCATCAAGGGGTCGGTCAGTCTAAGTGCGCCCCTACTGCCTAAAGACTCGACCTTCCACAATATTTTTGGCGTCAAGGTCGACACAGCTTTCCTCGAGAAGAATGGCGTCCCATGCTCGTCTCTCAAAGGATACCATGGGACTGGACCGGGCGATCGCGGATCCGCATAAGGGACTGGCAATCACCACGCTCGTGACTCCGGTACCGTGGGGGAGTCGAGAGAGGGGGAAAAATCGAACGAGTCTGCCGGTGAATCTCACGAGGTCGACACGGCCGCGCTGTAGGGCGGCGCCGAAGGTCATCATCGGGCTTCGCATCAGTGGATGATGGACAAGACTTTGATATAGCACGGGATCCTGCAAGTCAACCGGCGAAGTACTACTGTACTCACAATGGAAAGATGATCACTGGATATGGTCAAGTGGAAGTATCATCAAGTTTCACCCTACACAATTGACCCCTTCAAACCTCTAGATCTCTAGATCTCCACCGCTAATGCATTATATGCGTTATACTGCTAGCGTACCAAGGTCAGTCCGTGAAGAGCCCCATCTTGCGAATCGCATCCGGAGGTTCTAGTTGTGTCTATGTCTAGTCCATGAACAGTCCCTCTACTCAAGCGAGTCGGGCCACCACAGTCGCCCGACAGCCCAGAAGTCCAGCTCTTCCTGCCCGGCCCAGAGCCAGGCATTTCACATGAGGGCCGACAACCAAATCCATCTCTGTCCACGTACATTGCTTGCTTGCTTGCTTTTGCCATCAACCTTCACGGGTGGATGATCTCGATTCTTGTATTCTATGGTATTGATCACTGCGCAAGCAACAACTACACACCCTTTTCCAAAGAGCTCGTTATGGCAGGACCGAACCCCTAATGCTGATCTACCCAATACGTCTTCCATCTCTCTCCCTCTCTTTCTGATTCACCTGGCACGTCTATGCCATTCGCTGTGCTACCAGAGACCCTCGTCGCTCACTCGGTCGACAACGACAACGACGATGTTGAAAGACGTCCGCAGGTAGAAAGTCGGCGCACTGACTATTGTGTAACGGCATGCATGTTTATTCACTTTTGAAAGGGAAGATGTATATATATATATATATAAAAGGAGGGGTGAGAACGATAGAAAGATGGCCCTTTTTTTAAAAAAAATAATAATAATAATAATATTAATCATAATAAATTTAAAAAATCGATAAAATCCCTTTTGCTCAATTTTCCCTTCTTTTTTCGGGGGGGGGGGCTGAAAGAGGGGTGTGTGTGGTCTTTCCTTTGGGTGAATAGTAATAGTAATAGTAATAGATGGATATTGGATATACATGCTGGATGGATGGATAGATGGATGGATAGATATGGATACGCGGGATAGAGGAGGGGGAAGAAGAGGAAGAAGATCAAGGGTATCTATCTATCCATCTATCCATCTACCGTCCCATTCTGGATCTTCTTTTTCTTCCGGGGGGTTCCTCTTCTTCCCTCTCCTCTCCTCCCTCTCCCTTCTCCCTCTCACTACATTTTCCATTTACTTATAGTAAAAACATTTTTTTTAAAAAAAGAAGTCATCTGTTATCTCCATACACGACGACGACGAAATCTGGTATCATTTTTTCCTCTTCTTCTTCTCGTTTATCTTCTATCACCTACCCACCCACCCCTTCCACCACCTTTATCTTCCCTTCTCTCATACATTCAATTCACAAAAAGTCACACACCGACCAACCAACCGACCAGTCCCAATCCCGATCCCTTTCTCGCTCAGACCCCATCCATCATCCCCCACCCCCCTCCGTCGCTCACTATTCATACAATACATACACACAGCAACCCCCCCCTTCACCCGCATCCAGGTCCGGCACGCATATCTATCTGACTGTGTAGGAAGGTACGCTTCGCCGGGAAAGGGAAAAAAAAACCACTGGAAAAAAAAACTCCCGCGTGCTCTCTCTCTCTCTCTCTCTCATACACACACACACATATCAAAACATTACTCCGACACCGGCACCATTCGCATCGCTCAAGAAGATAAGAGTCCAAGCCCTCGTTCGCATCGCTCAAAAAAAGATTAGAGTCCAAGCCCTCGAATAGAAGAAGCGGACCCGAAAGTCTCAAAAAACGTCCCCCTCTGCAGAGGGTAGAACCGGGAAGGAAAAAGGTAGAACAGATCCACTGAGAATGAAGGATGCCTCCTTCCTGTACGCTTTACCTGCGCCATACTCTGCTTCGAAAAGAGTGTAACGCCAACCCAAGCCACTGCGAAGGAATCTAGATAACCAACCCAAAATAACGCCAAGATATATGCCGAGGAGTGGAGTGCTTCACTTCCACGGTTTCTTCTCATGCCCATTACCGCTAGTGCCCATCCGGCTATTGGTTCTCATGGCGCTCCCAACTCTCACCTGCGGAGTCTCCCGTCCCGTGACATTCGAGCCCGAGCTCTGTCTCCCCCGGGGTTGAGGCAGCAGACTCACGCGTCTGTTCGTAGCCAGGGAGCTCATGGGTCTTGAAGCTTTCGAAAGAGGACTGCTGAAGGTATTCGGGTCGCTGGCTTGAGGCTGGAACGACGCCCGTCGGTTTGTTGAGTTCGCGAGATTGGACATGGAGCTTTTGGATGTGAGCATGCGGGGGCGGGTAGGCAGCGAGTTTTGACTGAGGACTTGCTGGGAGTAGGGACCTGGGCTGGTGCGGCGGGTGCCAGCACGGGAATGTGATTTGCGTGAGGGTGTGCTTTCTGGTGCGGGCGAAGCCGTATTTTCGCGGCTAAGTGGCGACCGTAAGGGTAGTTTGGAGTCGACCGAAAGGTGGCGGTTTGCGTGGGCGGAAGGTGGCTTGGTCCTGGCATGGGGACTTGGGGTTGTCAAGCTCAAGGGCTTGAAGTTATGGCCAGTCAAATTGTCTTGAATGATAACACTCGAGTTCCATCGTGGCCTTCCATCCGGGTTGTGAGTCGACGATGGTCGTGGGAGACGATTTCCTGTTGGCGTAGCCGAGCCGTGTCTGGACGAAGCCGGTGAAGGAGAGGCACGTGTGACAGGAGCAGCAATAGTCGAAAGTCGGTTGGTCAATCCCTTTCGAGGCAGCTGGCTTGCACCAGGGTTGCTTACTCTCCGGGCACCTGGCTTTGGGAGACTGCTGCCAGAACGGACTTTGCCGTTCTTGACAGGTGTCGCCATGTCTCCAACGCCGCTGTTAACACCACTCAGCACCACCGAAGAGGCTGGCGAGCTGCCTGGAGTGTCATAGTGGCTTCCAAGCGTGGATCGGTCGTTCGAGAGCATGCTGGAAATCGAGTCGCGAAGTTGCTGGTTCTTCTTGTCCGCTTGTATTTCCTCGAGACTCGTATCAAGCTCGCTCATCTGTTCCTTTAATGCATCCCATTTGCGATGCATCTCGGAATGAAGACGTAAGATCTCCCCATTAACCGTAAGGCGATCTTTCACTCCTCTCTCGATGATGGACAAGACACGCTCAATAGCCGGTCCATAGTGCATCTTCTTTGCCTCGTAACTTTCAATCTTCTTGCCCATCGAACCTGGGCTCTGAAGATGAATTCCGGATTCCACTACCTCCTTGAGCTTGGTGACACTTCGATTAACGGACTCATACATTTTCTGTGCCTGTCGACCAGCCCCTCGGAAGACTAGAACCCAACGATCTTCGCCTAACTCTCTTCTAAGAGATTCAGCATCCTTTTCAAGATTCTTCCAGCTGCCCTCTAGCCCAGCCCGTCGGGTTTCAAGCTCTTGGCAAGCTGTAGGAAATATCTTTTCTGCTCGGTGATGGAAATTTGAAAGCCTCATTGGGAGAAAGTCCAGGGAAGCTCGTAAAGGCTGCATTCTTGCAAATAAAGCCAGCAAGCTTGAATCATCCTGAGATGAAAGGGCTGCAGGATGAGGGGAGCTTGGACTAAGCGGGAATGAGGTTCCTGGTACGCTGAAACGAGTGGCCACAGCCAGTTTCGTCTTTGACGGGGGAGTCTCTTCTACTATGGTCTGCTCAATAAGTCAGTATGTTGTGTATCCGATTGTCCAACGGGAAACAGTGTGCAAGGTGTGCTAAGCCACGCGGCGCTGGAGATTCACTGACCTCAAGTTCGTTCAAATCCACTCCCCCATCTGCACCTGTTTCTGCCATCAAGGATCTGTGTCTCTTCTCCTCCATCTCGAATACCAGTCGGGCCAGCACGTCCATTTCGTTTCCAATATCTCCCAAGACGATATTCCAAAGCTCCTCCCATTCCATGGCAAGCTCTACAGAGTTCTTGACCCCTTTCAATGTCCGTCGAATATTCTCCCACTCGGAGAGGATGGTCTCGACCTGTAGCACAACCTTCCTGAGCTCGTCGGCAGAGACTGAAGCTATGTCTGGCCGTGATTGTAGCGATTCGATTGCTGAAACATAAACATTAATGAGTTCCGTAAACCTGACTATGGCATTATCGACTTCCTCCAATCCTTCTCTCCCGCCCGCAGCAGCCCATTCGACATCATCCTCGCCGTCAAGACCTGATACTACTTCAGATGCCTTCGATATCCAACTCCTGATTTGTTCCGCGGCTCCCATCAGTGCCTTCGAGGCAGCTACGGAGGTTGGGATGGCGGAAACCTTTGTGGAGAGCGACTCGGCATCGGGGAGCTGTAGCGAGGTCAATTGAGCCAATTGGCTGGCAAAGGAAACCCGGGAGAGTGTGTAGATAGAGCCCGGCCGCTGGAGCCGAAATGGATTGAAGTACGAAGAGGAATCTGCCTGGAATTCGCCAGGCGCCGTACCTCCCGGAGGAGTGTCTTTGGCTATAGGCGGCGGCGGCGTCTCATCATCCGGAGGTATCTCTCTCTCGATGTGAGCCTGCTTGGTATCCAACATGGCCTGCGTCCCATTCCCATTGGTGTGTTCAGGCAGCCGGGACTTCTGCGAGTCCATGTCAATCTCCTCCGTACGTGTGCTCATTCCCTCCTCTCGCTCACTCGCCGCAGATTCAACTCGAGATTGTCTTCCTTCTTCAAAAACGCTCAGATCAGCCTGCGGTAGAAATTCGATAGGCGGAATCTCGTTGTAACTCGTGAAGCTTCCGCCTGTAACTTGAGGTGTGAGGTGTCCACTGGTGCCGCTCCATGCACGTCCGCGCGAGTGAATGCTAGGAGACTGCAAAACTTTCACGGAGTTGGCGCGGTGAATGAGGTCGAGTTTCTGAATCTGGTCCTCAGGGATCCGTCCAATTCGATCGTGGGTAGGGGAGCGACACGGCGTGGATCCATTCGAGTTTTTGCCAAAGCCCAAGGCCCTGAGGCGTGCAGCAAGGCCAGGGGATGGCTTGCGCGCCTGTCGTGGTTTACGATTGCTATCGCTCAAGCTCGCAAGTTGTTGATTGATGATGTTGTTGTCAAGTCGATGATGTTGCAAGGGTTGGGTGGCCGTCAGAAAATGAGAGTCTGTTCGCGCATTGGGGCCAGCGGTTGTCATTGGCATAGGTGTGTGAAAGGATCCGGGGGCGAGTGGAGATTGCTGATCTGTCGCGATGGGAGATACGAGAGGAATGAAGGGGGAGGGTGGCTTTGTTTTGTTTTGTTGCGGATCCGATAGAGTTGAGTTGAGTTGAGTCGAGAAGAGAAGTCAGGGAGTGGTAGTGGTAGTGTTCGAGTTGGTATTGATATTGGAGTTGAGGTTGGTGGGGTTGCTTCGTATTTCTGGTGATTCACGCAAATGTTTGGGGTGGCAGTAACGACGACTTGAGATCAGGGGTTGGTCGAGAGCGTCAGAGACACCCGTTGGCTCTTTGGTACATACAATGCTACACACTTGACAACTCCGTACTTCTTATGTTGAGGGACTACGACGACAGTCCCAATCAGATCGGAGCAGGCAGAGGACCCAAGCTAACCAACACCTTTCATCGATCCAGGCAATTCCGCTACTCTAGCAAGACTCTTCCGTGTTATCTAGACTAGATCGTAAGAACAATAGCTCACCTAGGTACCTACTACTCAAAAGCGGCGACATACACGGCGAATTGGTAGGGCGAAGAAGACGGCGCTGGCTTTGATCTAAAATAGCACCATCTTGAAGATTAAATGGAACGTCAACCCATGTCCCCACGAACCACGTTTCAGCCCAGGAAGAGATAAATCTTGACGTCTTCACATCTCCACATCCATCTCCGTCTATACCGAGCTGTATATACCGACCTATACCTCATTAACGAACATGAAAAAAAAAAGAAAAAGAAAAAGAAGAAAAAAACCCCTCCATCCCCAATCCCAAACTCAATCCCAAAACCAAACCCAATCCTTTCCCAGATTGCCACCCATTCACTCCCTCCCTCTACTCCCTCCCTCTACTCCCTCAGCTAGGTATAAGCAGCCCACTAAACGTCGTCCACGCCTTTGATTTGATCCTGATCATTACTTAAATTTCGATCCTGTTAATGACCTCTGTCGATCCTATCTATCCTACCATCACCAATCAGAGAATTGCTCTTCGAAAAAGATTTCATTCCTTTCCCATTCCCAAGCGGGAGGCGTTGCAGCTAGAATAAACAAGCAAGAAGCACCGCTGATGGTTGTGGTGCTACTTACGCTCGAGCTACCGCTACCTACAAGTACCGGAAGCCAAAGTCCTTTCCCCCGTGCTAGTGAGAATGTGACAGAGGGTCGAGAATATCAGACCGACTTGTAGATTAGTGCTTGTTGATACGTTCGGTAACGTTGAACTGGGTTTATATTCCAATGCTTCGCTACTGGTCATGTACCAGAGAACCCGAATTATAAAAACAGATTTCTCCTTGGTGTGAGATCTTTATGCTGTTATCTACATCGGTGGCTTTCCTTTCCTTTACTAGGTATCCCCGCTCTGTATGGACGACCTACAAGCAAACCCTGCCGACCTATTACCATTGCCTACTTCGTGTCAAAAACACCACTGACCTCAACCACCAGGTTAAGCATCGTCGACACGCCCCAGAGCATTATCAGCCCCCACCCGATCTTCCTGCTCATGACCCATTTGTTAAGCGGAACAGCAATCAACAGCCCGACAAGCGTGATCAGCAGGGTGGCAGCGCTGATCATCAACGTGCTGCTGACTTCAATTTGATACGGCTTGTAATTGATTTTCTTGTTCGGGTGCTTGGCGTGCTTGTGGTTCGCACCTTTGATGGTCATATACATCCCACTGAGGCCAATGCCGAGCAGGATATTGAGCATGGGACCACCGAAACAAGCTGAGAGAGCCATGACTGGGTATCCAAGACGAGCGACTGTGATATCGGCCACTAAATCGCCGAGAGAATTGCCGACGGCGAAAATGGTGAGTCCAAGAATGGCGTCTGAAATTCCAAGAATGACACCGATGGCTTTGAGAGCGCCAACGACTTCGTTGGCGATGGTGGAGATCCAGGCGATGGCGACGACGAAGCCGAGGAAACAGAGAATGAAACGGTATTTGGGAGGTTTACTTGGCGAAGTGGTAAGCACTAGGATCCCGAAGGCGACGAGGGAGCCCAGGAGAGAGTACACGACTAGCCGGAATAAAAGTCGTGAATTTCCCTCGGCACTGTTGGCCCAGACAATGATGACCACGAATAATGGAGCAGTGAAAATTTGGACTGCTACGAGCCAGCGATTCCAGTCCTCGGTTGGCACTGCAGTTGGGCTGTTTGATGGATTGCCTTCCCGGGAAACCGACTTGTGCTGAGGGTGTAAGTGGGACTGATGGTGATGATTCTCTGCAGAGACAGCTACGGCTGCTGTGTTGTGCCCACTGTATCCTCGAGATCGCGAGTGATGTGACTCCGTCGCCCGTCGATAACGTATCCATTCTGGTTCGTTCTCCGGTGATTGGCTGTTTGTTGTTAAGAGAGAAATGGAATTACTATGCGATCTAGACATCGTCCGCACGGATGGGGTCCCTACGCCAGGCACAACCTGTTCCTCTTCGTCGTCCTCAGATTCGGACTCGACAACTGGAAGAGTGATTGCCAGAAGAAAGATGCTAGGTGCTGATATCACACCCACGAACTTGTCCCAGATCGACTTCTCTCGCCATGTACACAGTGTGGGAAAGAGGATGGAGCCCATGGTATACGGACTAGGGAGATATCGGTATGGCCACCACCAGATTGGCTTTTCCTGGTAATCCAGGTCGTGACTACCGTAGACTGAATCAGGGCCCATTTCTGGTTCTGGTAGAATGATACTTGGAGCCATTGAGCTCATAGCTGACATCGGTGCAGGCGAGTCCGTGAAGGCTGGGAACTGAATGATGGGTGATAATGTTCGGGTATAAGAGCTTTCCCTAGATGAGCTTCCCGGGATCTGGAGTCGCGGCCTTTCAACAGATCTAGATCTCATATTTGGTGTTTCATGAGAAGAGTCCCCAAGTGTCTCCTGGTCTTTAGAGTAGTCTAGCCGAAGATGTTTTGCGCCTGGAAACCCCTCGTCCGGTGGTGCAAGCGTATCACGCCTGGAACGTTCATTTGAAGGAGCCGGACTGGGATCTCTAACAGATGGCGGAGGGGATACAGAGAACGTGGGCGACGCTGGAGGCCGTCCCGATGATGTCGTTGAACTTCGGGCCGGTTCTGGCTCCGGCACCTGAAGATGTGTTGGGAAGGTTGGAGTTGCAGCAACGACGCCAATGTTTGGGATGGATGCCACACTGAAAGCAGCAGGGTCTGTTGATTTGGTTCTAGCTGCATCGTTCATGGAGACAGCCCTTGTCCTGACAGGGAGCGACTTGAGCCCTGAAGATGCATTACTGACATTTACTGACGTGATACCGGCATCTGATGAGTTGTCGCTATATCGCTCTGACCGTACCCCACTCCCTCCTGAGGCCGAGCTGCCTACTTGCGCTAGGAAGCCCGCCGTCGGATCATCAGAATACCGACGAAGATGGATAGGCCTACCACGTGATCCTCGAGTTTTTTGCAGCGAGGAGAGGACTGACCTAAACTCCAGGGCACCTACTAGACTTGGGCGGATCGGAGTGATGGTGTTCCTGCGGCTCCCAGACGGTCTTGTGACTCGCATACTACTCGCCATCTCGGCCGCTAGCTGCATCCCTCCCTCCCCGTCTTCGTCACTGTCATCTTGTGGTCCCAACAGCGGACTTCTTCCGCCATCTTCCAATGCTGCAAAGTCTTCGACATCTCTATATCGCCTCCCTCCTGTTCCTGTCGGAGCTTCCTCGTCATGGTCAGCTTCTTCGGTGACCTCTATCTCCTCATTCGCCATTGCAAGATACTGACCACGAGCGGCTGCTTCGCGCTCGCGGTTTTGCCGGCGCCGTGTGAGGTACCAATGCCATACCACAACCACTACCACGTAGAAAACGTAGAACGCAACCATGACGCAGCATTCCCATAAATGTAGAGCACCATCGGCTAGGAACAGCATACTGAAGCTGGCTGCAACGATAAAGAACCCGACGTCTCTAACGAAAGTCTTCTTCCCGACCTTGAACTCCCGCACCAATGCCATTGAGCCTGCTACGACAGCAGTGATGAATCCTGCGGCTCCTATCAACTCTCCGACAGCCAGACTTCCACTGTGGGAGCTCATCGCTGCAAAGGTTGAAAAGACGTCGGGGCTTCCGTTGCCGAACGCCAGAAAGGTAACTCCCGCCATGCTCTCGCTCATTCCCAGTATGGATGCGATGGTGCTCAGATTTATGCAGAAAAAGTCCGAGGCAGCGATGCCGATCGTTGTGAATAGAAGTGCAAGCCATAGCGAAAGTATTGCGAAGGCGATTGGCTGAGCATTTTGGAGGTCGCAATAGTATAGAGACAGGTACGAGAAGAGGCCCGCTTCTTCATCTGGGCAATTCGCTTTGATGAAGGCGCATTTATCTTGCGCATGGTGGACCAGACGACACTACAGGGCCGATAATGATTAGTCTACAGGCCCATCTGGAATGGTAGGAGGGTGGTTCCTGGAAATATTGGGCGTGACTGACCTCCTCATCCCTCCTTACGAGTCTGTGAACGTCCAACTCAGCCAACGCTCTCCGTTGTGCTACCCCGTATTGCGCACCATGACGATATCTAGCAGACTGGTCGGCGACGAGACTTAGGACGGCAAACAGAGAGACCACGAGTACGGTGATGTAGAATGCGCGGAATCGGAATCGGAATCGGAATCTTCTGGGAGGTCCCGGTGTGCGATTCGGCATCGTCGTGGGCGATGGTTGTCGCATGGTCCCCCACGCATGGTCTGCAGGAGAACGACGGCGGATGATTGATTGATTGATTCTATGCAGGTGCGATTACTGGCATTACTGAAGCCGGGGGAGAAGGAGTAGGAGTAGGAGTAGGGTGAGAGAGGACGAGATGGCCATGGGTGGATAGGGGCGAGGCCGAGGAGGGCTTTCACGCATTTTGTTAAGTGCTTGCTTGGTTGGACATTAATCAAGTGATGCTCTGTTTCGACTAAGCCACCTCACCTCACCCGGACCAAAAAGCACCATGACGGAGGCAGCAAGGGCAAGATCTACCTACCTATGGGGCTTGACAGGTACTTAGAGGAAAGGTACCAACTATCGATAGGTATTTGATTGCCAACTACGGTACGGATAGAAACGTCGCACGTCGCACGTCACCCGTGTCAGGGAAGATGTCACCGAGTCGAGGAACTGATTCAGGTGAAATTCGCATGTTAGCAAGGAATGATAAAATGATATTCAAGGGTACTCCGTAATCAAGCCTTCATAGCGGTAGGTAACAAGATGGCCGTACGGCTTCTGCGCCGCTGCGCCGCAGGACAGCAGCTACGTAGTACTTACCAGTACGTAGTGAGTATACGGTAGCCGAACATGCACCCGCCACATTCTGCCTATTATCCTGGTTGCCCGGCGCGGGTGTTTCAAAACAAATCGCGTCCGAAAGTCAACACCGAATTTCCATCACCAACCACCAAAATCAACACCAACACCAACGCACACTCGCAACGACAACCCTCACGATGCCTCGAGTTGCGCAAAACCCGCGTGGATCCAGTAACGGTCGCTCCGTCTCTGGATCCCTCGCCGCATCCCCTTTCAAATCGCCAGTCAAGTACGATCGATCCTTTGACGGCTCCAATCCGAAAAAGCCCTTGTCTAACACTCACCCAGAATCCCTCTCAACGACGACGCACAGGAGAAGGCGAAACGGTTGCAATCGCGGCATGCGCTGCACGATATGCAGATGAATCAGATCAAAGCTGCCGCATCCCCTATGCGCAAACTGAGCAACTTCGAGCGGGCGGGAAGTTCCTCGCCGTCATCTAACCCCAAGACACCGCGCCGAACCCTGGGAAACAGGGACGATCTTGAGGGAGGAGTGATGATTGTCGGGGGAACGGCGGTGACGCCCATGAAGCGCGTACCGCTGCTGGCCAATTTTGAGGAATGGATGAAGATGGCTACGGACAACAAGATTAATGCCGCCAACTCTTGGAACTTCGCCCTGATCGATTACTTTCATGACATGTCCTTGCTGAAAGAGGGCGATGGTGTCAATTTTCAGAGAGCCAGTGTGACCCTGGACGGATGCGTCAAGATTTACACCAGCAGAGTCGACTCGGTGGCTACGGAAACGGGAAAACTTCTCAGCGGCCTGGCAGACGGCGGGAACAACAAGAAGAAGAAGGGCGAAGGCGATGAGGGAGAAGAAAGTGAAGAGGAGGTTGAGGACGAGGATGGAGTTGTGAGGAAGAAGCCGAAGAAGCGGGTGAGTCTGCTATACTTTTTCTTGGGTTCTGCGATCGATGCTTTGCGGTATTATTCATGTCAGTGGTTGCCACGGCGGCAGTGATGGTGTCCGGGGGCCATGGGCAAGATGGAATCGCAAGCGCGATTTAATCGGAC
Source organism: Drepanopeziza brunnea f. sp. 'multigermtubi' (assembly GCF_022702325.1). Classification (NCBI taxonomy): domain Eukaryota; kingdom Fungi; phylum Ascomycota; class Leotiomycetes; order Helotiales; family Drepanopezizaceae; genus Drepanopeziza; species Drepanopeziza brunnea. The sequence continues at coordinate 1,363,100 of NW_027094082.1, read as the reverse complement.
TCTAGTAACCTCTACTTTGTTTTCCGAAAAGAATGCTGTCGTTATTCCTTTCCATAAAACCGAAAACCCCATATCCTGGCTTGCTCTGAGAGGCCGGGCATAATCCCATCCCGAATCTGTTGGCGACGATGCATTTTCTCAGTCGTTATAAAAAACGTCACATACGAGCATCGACGGAGGAGAGGCCTCAGATGTGCACTAGCGAATGCCTGCTGTCGTATTTTTTTATGGACTTTTTAATTTCTACAAGGTTGCCCTTCTTGGGTAGCCTCAAGAACGGATGGGGTCCAAAAATTTACTGGTGAAATATTTGGTTAAGGCTTCACTGAGCTTCTCTGAGCACCTTTTTGTGCATCAGTGCCAGGGTTTGCAGCTCCCTCCGTCCGTCACGCTACGTGGGCCCGGCCAGGACTGCCAGGGGTTAGTCCCTGCGCCTCGCACACTGGCCAACATAAGGCCGATTTCGACGTCGCTTTGCATAAAGCAGCTTCCAAGCAGCATCTTTGATGGTCTAACGGTCATGATTTCCGCTTGTCATAGACAAGTCGCGGGAGATCGGGGTTCGACTCCCCGTCAGAGAGTTGAGAATTACTCTAGAGTTCATGTCCCCAAGCATTCGCTTGGACTCTTTTTGCTATTTTCCCCTCGTCTTTCAATGTGGCCATTGGATTAGTCAGTTCCGCATCTACATCGCACTGAATCTGGGGACTCCTGCAGTAAAGTTTTGAGGTTCTGAGAGGGCTCAAAAATTCCGAGTAGTCGGGTGCCAGCTTTTGTTTTTTCGGTTTCCCGCAAAACCTTTTCTGCTTGCCGTGGACCGAGGCCCACTTCGCATACTCCTCCATTCCAATTCGCTTGCTTTCTTGTCAACATCCTCCGAAACCAACCATCTAACGCATGGGCAGGCACAACGCTCTTCTGAAGCAACATTAGCAAGTTCCTTCTCAGCCTTGCAGTTGAAGAAATTTGAACTCGAGTTCTCAGTCGACCCGCTATTCAAGAAAGCCTCAGCAGATTTCGATGAGGGAGGCGCAAAGGGACTACTTCTGAATCATTTAGCAATTGATTCACAGGGCCGAATTGTCTTTGATAGCAGCGACGATGCTGGTGATGCATCCGGAGAGGGTCAGGGTAGACAACGAAAGGGAGACGCCCTCGAGGAGGAAGAGGAGTTAGATCCGGATTCCTTGGCCGAAACAACTGCGAAGGATTTAGAAGATGACGACGAAGATGTAGACATCGACATCGCGGCTCTCGGTGCCAAGTTCTTCCCAAGTCTTGATATCCTAGACGAACAGGACATTTGCCCGTCTCTGAAGAACTTTGATCTTGGAGATCCATCCGGCACAATGGACATCCCCTTCTTGAAGGCACCTGAAGACTGGCGACAAGAAAAAGACCAGCCTGAAGAGGAGATGGGGGCTGTTGGTGACAAGACGGGAATCTTTCTCGATGATGACAACCCAGTTGGTTTCGATGATGACGAAGATGGATTGCTCGGAGGCTTCGACATTCCGATTGACACTGGATTTGGTGAAGGTGGTGAGGCATGGGCGCGGGATGCTGCCATCGAAACGAGGATGCGTGTTCACGACGGGGGCTTTGACAACGACGGAATGGGAGGTGGTGATGGCGAGGAAGGAGATGGCGCGGGAGCTGGCGCTTTTGATACTGAAACTGGCGAGTATGCTGTATCTCTAGACCACGGTGCAAAGACGCAAGGTGGTCATGATGATATCCTGAGCTACTTCGACGAGGCATTGCAGAAGAACTGGGCCGGACCTGAGCATTGGAGAATCCGGAAGATCAAGGACATCAACAAACCAGCTGCTGCAGCCAAGCCACGCAAGGAGAAAGAACTTTTCGAAATCGACTTTTTTTCGCCTCTCTCGGCTAGTCTGGCAGAGACTATATACACTTCAGCATCGTCGAACAGCGTCATTTCTCTACCCAAGAAGGACTGGAAGTCAAAAACCAGAAATCTTCTTCCCGACGACAAGCATTTCAACTCAAAGCAACTGCTGCGCCTCTTCTTGAAGCCCAAGGCCCGCATGGGCGGCCGCAGATCTGGGCCCGGCATGAAAACGAACAATTTTGGGCAACGAAAGGAAGAAGAGGCTCCCGAAGGCGAAATCGACGAAGCCTTCTGGGCGCAGAATGAAGGACCGGCCGGGGCCGATGATGCACCTGCTCAAGGCGATTACGACGCCAACTTCTTCCAGGACGACGGCCTACCTGTTCCCGGAGGGATGGACGACGAGGATGACATCGAGTTTGCCGATGCCCGTGATCACTTTTCTCCAGGTGCTGAGGATCGTGGAGAGGGTGGCGTGGCAGGCATCGGCAACGTGATGGATGGCGGCATGACACAACGTCCCGAGGGAGAGGAAGGAGCCTTTGGAGCCCAGCTCGTCACGCAGAGTCGCAGAATGAGACCGGAGTACGTGCAGTATGCTCGTGTTGCGAAGAAGGTCGATGTTCGGAGATTGAAGGAGGAGCTATGGAAGGGTATGGGTATTGATGCTCTTGACGTAAGTTGTTTCTTTCCAGTCATGCCCATCATCAAGCTTACATGTTATAGAATCTTCCAACACAAACACCTGGGAGGTTGCCCACCCCTCAACCAGAACCGAGAAAGGGCGAAGACGGCAGTCTGAAATTCACGTCCATAATGCAGAACTTGCAAAGCGTCTACCCTAGACAGGCGATGAACGATATCTCGACGAGTTATTGCTTCATCTGCTTGTTGCATTTGGCGAACGAGAAGGGGCTAGTGATTGAGAACCAGGAGGGACTTGTGGAGTTGGATATCAGGAAGGATCCTACTGCTGAGATTACGGTTGGGGGATGAACTCTATCATGTTAGGTGTGTTCGTCTGGGAGGTTTGTCGTGTTTAGTGGCGTTTGAGCGTAGTGATGGATGGATTCATGATTGAATGAGGGATTATAATGCATTGAGATGTATACACGAATCAGACTTTCAGAAGAGGCTTACTGTAGAGGTCGTTTGGTCCCAACTCCTGAGGCGGAGGTTGGTCTTTGATCCAACGCTAAGATCGATTGAACAACAAACTAGGTTATACAAACTGTTTCGCCACCTCATACAAATTCGTACTAACGGTATAGTTACGGCTAAATGTTTTCTTATATTCTGATTGTGAAGTTGTATGCTAGCTAAGCTATTCATTTCAACAGCTCGATCCACTTTTGCTACTTGCCTTTTTATCGATAACTCAGCGGTTGAAACTATGTAACAGGAATCACGTGAATATTGATGGCTTTTAGAAAATCTGAAGGAATCATAATGTATCGAAATCAAGAGGAATACGCGACAGAGTAGTTTTCAAGATCGATTAAATTTTCTTGGCGAAACGTCGTTTTAAACTCTTGGTTTTTAGAAACCGTATTATTGCACAAACTGGATTTGGACCAACGGAGCCCTTATATCAAGATTGAGATGCAGGCTTGATGGCGGACCCTTCTGTTAGAACTCTTGTCTATCAAAATGTGCCGAAGAAGTCATGTATTCAAGTCCCTGCTCCTGGGAGCTCGATTACAATGAACACGTGATATTCTAGTCGATCGGAACGAGGCTGATATCTTGGCGCGTATTCCGCTCAGCCAAATAGATCATCTCAACCCTCAACACCATCAACACCCCGCCAGACTTCTCGAGATAATAATAAAGCAGCCATGACAATCACAGACATAGTCACAGACCCCAGCCTCCGGTTGGCCCTTGAAACTTCTGCCCAAGCCCAAGAACAAGCCCTCAAGCTCCTCGACTTTGTCTCCTCCCAACCTCCGACCGACTCTCCCTCCCACGACTTCCAAATCCAAGTCTCGAAGCAGCAGAAGCTACTCCTGACCTACCTCGCGCAGCTGCGAGGTCTGCACAGAGACGCGCACGTCAATGCGCGGGAGACGAAAGCTGTGACTGCCGAGGCGCGCCAGGAGGTCGATAAACTGCACTTGCAGCTGCAGAATCTGTATTATGAGCAACGGCATTTGCAGGCCGAGATTGCTGCGTGCGAGTCTTACGAGTACATACCCTTCCCCTATTATCACAGACTGCAGAGGCTAAGAAGTTGTGTAGTCACAAATACACCCAGCTCCCCCTGATTCCAGTCGAAGCTTTCCTTGCTCAGTTCCCGGAACACGCCAAATTAGACGAGAACGAGCTGATGCTTGCGCGGATCGAGCATGAGTTTACGGATCGCCAGATTCTGGAGAATCAGAGACAAGAGCTGTTGAAGAAGAAGATGGCGTTGCAGGCTGGGAACAAGCAGCGCAAGGATGATCTGGCGAATCTGGACAAGGATTTGGAGAAGTTCATTGATGCTGCAAACCCGATTCTGAAGACGTTCGGTTAGTAAATATCTCTTGTTGGGTGGCTCAGGCTGGCGCTGCTGGGTCTGAACCCTGGCTATTTGGAGCATGTCCATCTGCTCTTTTGATATCGAAGAACCGATACTGACTTAGTTTTCTGGGATATAGATAAGGTCATTTGAGCTGGGAGTCCAGCTATCAACAGTGAGTCCCAAATGGCCTAAGCTGAGCGATCAATCAAGATGGCGACCCATCCGATCATTGGCGGCTGCGGCTGCTCCTGTTTGCCCAGAAGATCGGACACAACGGATCTATGCAATTCTGTTTAACACCGCACTTGCCATCCTCACGCCCGCGTGGCTGGCTCTGCAGCAATGGCGTGTTGAGTAGAAGATGGCAACGCCCCGACAAGGCTTGGATCTGCAAGCCGAAGAAGGAAGTCCGTGGGGAATAGGGTCTGACAGCAGCCGTGGTTGACCACACTCAAGGCCAAGAGACTTGAATTCAATAGAGCCTTTCGGCATCAAGTCCGCTACGTTAGGCTTGTCTTCTTGAACCGCTCTTGAATAAAAAGGTTTCTATCTAATGTCCACATATGCTGACTTGATTCTTGTGCATGCAACATTAGACCTTAAGTTAGACCCACATCTTCGCAGATATGAACGTCTCTGATACTAGGCCGCTGTCTAGAGTGATCCATTCAACATGTTTGTTACCAAAATGGCTCTCACCTCACTTCCTCACAAAAAGCTTCAGCAAATCTATATCCAAAGCTCACTCATCTCAGCATTCTACTTTCCGCGACCTTGCACATGAATGTAGGCTGTCGGGATCAGGCTATGCGGAGAAAAATCCAATCCGGCCCCAGCCTACGAATGTCATGCATGGGAAGTGAAGGGCTGAACACATGGCTTGTGCACGCCGTGGTAAGTGGCCTCGCTTAGCATCAGGGAGCCAAACAAAGGCTGTGCTCGCCATGTCATCAGTATCCAGAACAAAGGCATCTGGCATCCTTTGAAAGCCACAGAGTGTCAGCTACCCTGGGACTCGTCCCTCATGTCCGGGGGCTGCAATTTTGCAAACTTTACACCGCGCTGTACACTCGTTATCTGTGGACTGATCTTACCCATCTCTTCCTTCGTTGTCAATCTCATTTCTTATACAACCTCCAAGAAGTGCCAAAAAGGAAGCTGTATATAATTTATCGTCAATATGTTGTCTTTGCGAAAGCTGTGTGTTTTCTTTATGGTACCGGGGATAGTGTACGCACAAGGCTCGTCGCCGTCTTCGACTGCGAGTGCTGCCGCAGCTACCCATTCTGTCAATGTCGGAGCCGTGAGTCAGCTGCCACCCTCGAGCTCGATAGTATATGCTGAAACCGAGCAGACTGGTCATCACTTTACCCCTGATTCATTAAAAGCCGCAAAGGGAGATATCATTGGTGAGAGCTGGGAATTTTGCTGCCTCCGAAGAAGAAGCACTGACGGTCCAGAATTTCGTTTCTATCCCCTCAACCATTCGGTGGCGAGAGCCGATTTCAGGAGCCCATGTTTTCCCTACGAACTCACCGGGGCCGGAAGGGTAGGTTTCTGGAGTGGCTTTGAGCCCGTCAACGTCGTGACATCCGATGTGAGTCTCTTCCTCAATAGCATGGCTTCAAATCCTGATGAACGGGTCCAGCCTCCCATCTTCCGCCTCTTAATCAACGACACGAATCCCTTGTTCTACTACTGCTCTGCCCCTGGCGCTTGCGAAGACGGCATGGTTGGTGTCATAAACCCAAACTCAACTCAAACCCTCGCCGTGCAAGAAGCCTACGCACACAACGCAACCATCGCCTTCTCCCCCGGCGAAGGCTTTCCCCCGGAGACCAAGTCCTCTTCAGCGGCAACGGCAACGGCAACCTCTCCACCCGCCGCCTCATCCTCCAGTTCTCACCCAGCTCTCGGCACAGGCGCCATCGCCGGGATCGCCATTGGCGGCGTGGCCGTTCTTCTGCTAGGCGGCGCCCTCATTTACCTCTGCGGCCGTCAGAAAACCATGGGCGAGATCCTGCGACGGGATCACCGCTCTTCGCTGCCTCCCCCTTCGTACGTCCCTGGGCCAGGCCACATGTCCATGGCGTCTTCGGCTGCGTATAGCAAGTCTCCTTATACCGAGGGTGGTGGTGCGCAAAGGTACTCGGCGCAAGGAGGGGCGCTTTATGGTGGGGAGGAAGGGAGTTACCGGTCGAGGAGTCCGGCCGTGGATGAGGTGAGGGAAAAGAGGTACGGGAGCCCGGGGCTGGGTGTAGTAGGCATGGGTATGGGCGGGGGCGGTGGTGAGAATGGGACGCCGGTGAGCCGGACGGGTAGCCCCTTGGCGAGGAGGCTGCTTCCGAGCAGTTCTGGCCGAGGGCCGGTGACGTTGAGTGACGGGCCGTCGTACGAGCAGCAGCTTGGTGATGGCGAGGAGTAAGCCTCTCTCTCTCTCTCTCTCTCTCTCTCTCTCTCTCTCTCTCTCTCTCTCTCTCTCTCTCTCTCTCTCTCACACACACACACACACACATCCACCTTCAAGCTTCGCGAAAATGCACCATGCTGATGCTTGAGATACCTAGGTTGCAGCGGAATCCGTCCCGGCTGGGGCCGCACGAGCTGGGCACAGACAACGTTAACGATCGGGGCTATGTTCCGTACCAAGCCGAGATACAGAGTCCGACGCTGGGACGAAATTGATAGCAGCGCGCGACGCGAACTTCTGCATGTATGCACATGGCGGCGTTTCTTGATATCGTCTCTTCTTTGGCTTCTTGATCCGGACGTTGGAAGAAGGGTGTTGGTTTAGCTCGTGATGCTGGTTTTTTCTGGGCGCTGGTGTTACATATGCTTCTATTCGGAGTTTCCAATCAAGAAGGGGAAATATACTATTTCAGCTGTTTGAGTACTTGCATTGAGTGGTTGACACCTGGGGCTCTGCATATGCTTTAGAGCGTAGGATGTTGATATCGTCCCATCAGCGCGTCTTTTCCTGGCAGCGAATCAAGGTTTGGAAGGCACATCGGGGGGGGGGGGGGTTGTGATCATCATAGCCACCGTCAGGAAGAAGGTAAATTCAAAAGGATTTGCTAAATATATATATATACATATATATCTCCATTTCAACTCCCCTGCTATCTATCTCTCTATCTCTCAAAATCTCTATCCCAAGAACAGTCCTGGCACCCGAGACTCAACGCAAACAAACAAACACACAGCCACAGAAACACAATCGATTGTGAATCAGATATATAAACATCCCAGCGCGACGACCGTGATGCGCTCGCTCGTCTTCTGGATCTCCCTCTCCTCGCTTTCCTCACTTTCCTCACTTTCCTCACTTTCTTCTTCTTCTTCTCCTTCTCCTTCTCGTCTCACCCAATCACCCAATCACCCACATCTGGTTCTGCATCATCCATCCATCCATCCAGCCAGCCGATCAGCAGACATGCATTGCATGCGTTGCATGCATATACATGCCGTTACCCTCTCTGACTGACTATATATATACCTTATAGCTAATAACCGACTATAAATAGGTATAGATATAAAGATATACATATACCTACATCCTGCATTGCCCAGCACCAAGCACCAAGCAAGCAAGCAAGCACACATGCATGCCGTACATCCCATGCATCAAAGCCCATCACGCGATCCACCCAAGCCCAGGCAGGCAGGCAGGTAGGTAGGTATGCGTATTATTAGTTGTTCGTTGCTCTCTCTCTCTCGCTCTACCTATTGGCCTGCCCGATGAAGCACTTTCCACATTTCTACAGTTCTTGGTAACTCTCTCTCTCTCTCTCTGTTTCATCATCTTCTTCGTCTTTTTCTTCTCCTCCTCTTCTTCTTCTCTTCTTCTACTTCTCATCATCATCATCATCATCATCAACTTGATGCCAATCGAGCCTTCCCAAGTGGGTAGGTAGCTTGGTAGGTAGGTAGATATCTAAATCGCCCCCATCTGCTATAGCTTCGAGAAGATGAATGTAAAACGTACGCGGTACGCGGTACTCAGTGTAGGGTCACCCTTTTGGTTTGAATCGGCAGATCTTCACGTATCAAGGGCGAAAAGCTGTTTATTCAATATATTCGTCTAGGTTGTAGCGTCAGAGTGTGACTGGCGGGCTGCACCTTCCATATTCGTATTGAGGATATGTGGTCACGTGGTGTTATCTACCACCGACTCCACCACAAGAGACACCATGAGTTTAAACTGGAAATTATTAAGCTGAGCGAGGCCACTCCTGATATTAGTAGCAGTTTGTAGCGTAATAGGATAGAAGTGTACGGTGGCATGACTGATCCCGTTTTGAGAATTTGGCATGTGCTGTATACTCCGATGAGTTTTGAGAATGAGTGTCGTCGTATGATGGTGGGATTTGGTTCAAGGGGATAAAAGGACGAGGAAGACAGTGAGAACGGGGCGGCGGGCTGTCGCAGTGGCCTTGGAGCGTTGGTGATGCATATCTCGCGTCTTTCTACTGGACCGTTGATGGCCGCCAAACCTGGCCTTTGAGACTTCTCGCCAGTCACTGCGGGCACTGTCGCTGTATGTGGGAGAGGCTCGAGGATCTAAGGCTCTGTATGGAGTAGAGGCAGCACGCTGTACGGAGGGCTTTCGCACCCTCCTCCCACTCTCGAGGAACAGAATAGGCGTCGCTGTGGCACGAGGAGCGGTGTATACACAGAGACTGCTTGGTGGGTGAGATGGCGTTCGAATGGTGCCATGTGTCTGTGTGAGATGGACTTGGCGCATGGGTACTGCTGTTCGGCTCCTCTCAAGTGTCGAAAGCCGTGGCGGATTTCGCAATATGGTCAGGCGGGAATTCGATGGCAAGTTCGATTCCATACGGTCCGGTCCCTCTTCCAACCACCGTGGCACGTCCAGAATGCAAATGACAACAATAACAACAACAAGAAGAAGAAGAGCATTGCTTCTGTTGTCTTGTCTGAGAGCAGCGATGGGTCGCATAAAAGAGGCCTCAATTGCAGGCCTTGCTATAGCATAACTTATATCTCGACCCTGCCAAACTGCACGACAGCACAAGCGCCCACTTACTTGTCCGACAGTGGCGCGAAGATGCATCGACGAAGAAGAAGAAGAGTAGGTGGATGAGGGAGAACGACGAGCCTCGAGCAGGTTGTCTGGAAAGGTGCTATTTCAACGGCTCTCATTCGGTCTGGCAGCGAAACAGCTGGGACCAGTACCCGCGCGCTGCTAGACACTATCTGGCCTGGCCAGCAGTTTTAGCACTCGCCATTGAAGAGGGTAGGCAGCAGCCACTCATATGGCATTTTTGAGCCTCTTTTCTTCCAGCTTTGCTAAACCATCTTATCTTGGTGGCTAGCGGCTCGTAACCTTGCAGGCTAAAAGCGCGCGGGAGTCTCCGGCCCTAGATCTCCGGCCATCGTTGATGAAGGCGGCGGAATGGACTTGATGATAAGTAATGATTCGATCATTGAGGACTCTCCAAATATGGCTGGAATCCTCCTGCCGCGCGGGCCGTGTATCAGAGGCAAGGAGAGGCGGTAGAGAGGAAAGAGGCACACGTATATATATAATCAAGCCTGATCCTAAGACATCAGACAGCAAGCATCCAAGTTTCCAACGTGCTTCCACCGCTTACCATCTCTTCTCCAACACCGGCGATCGTTGAAAAGTATATCCTTCAAGATCTGTGTCAAGCTCCTCCATTGGTTCATTCGCAATCGGTCTCCCAGCAACCGACGCCCTGGAGAGCAGGAACGCACACACCCTTGCCCGATATCGTTGAGGCCTCCGTCGGGAACGTCCGACAGTTGCAAGGCAGTCCAATCGATCGATCTATGGCACAAACAACAACATCATCGACTTACGGCAGCACCCGTCCCGCACTATCGTATTTTCTGTCATAATTCGTGCCCGCACTTGGGCGGTTGCTAGGTCTAGCCAGCTCAGAACTTTGCACGAAGACGTCTGTCTGCCCTCTGCCCTCTGCCTTTGCCTTTTTGCCTTTTTGCCTTTGCCTCCACCTCGGACCAGTGCCAATCATCGGGCAGCATCTCACAGACGCCGGCTCCCTCCTGCACTCACGAATCACGAATCACGTCCAGCGCCCCGCAGCTGCCCGCGCTGCCACCGCGAATCACATCCGACGGCTGTCTGTCGGGCTTCGTCGCTGGCCTTCTTCCGACTCGTCGCCAACCCACGCAAAGCCTTCCGTACTCTGTACCAGCAAGACAAGCGTCCTCTACTCGGTGTCAGTCCGTGTGTGCGTGTGTGTGTGTGGGTTATTAGCGTCGGCGCGTGTCAGCTGTAGTCTGCTGTCGGCGGTTGTGCTGTACGGAGAGTAGTTGTGCTGTGGTTGTAACAGGCTCAAGTCTTGTTCCAGACAAGATATCCATCTCTGCTAGTACCCGTCGGGATTAGCCTGCTCGCTTACTCCGTACACACCTGGGTCGGTCCCCGGCCTCTCATCACACGACGCCGCTCTTATCACCTCTATCCGTACTTACAGGCCCGCATCGCATCGCGTCGATCCACGAGTGCGGCGGCCAACAACAATCCTCCGCAAGCGCCCTCATCACCATCACCTTTACACATCACATACCTACTTAGCACTGGTTGCTATATCCGTCTGCCTTCTCGGCCTCTGACTCTGGCCTCCCCTGGTCATTCTTCCTCCGACGCGCTCTGGCTCCGGCTTTTGCTCTGGCTCTGCTTTTGCGGCCATAGCTTCTTCTGGCTGTACTGGCTGTACTGGCTGTGTTATTGTACTATACCGAAAGGAAGAAGAGACCCCCCCCCCCCTCCAAGCTCGCTGCAATACCGGTATCGCCCACCATTAATACTGCTCACCACCCCGATCTCTCCTCCTCCCTCCTCCACGGTCTGCCCCCGTCCCCGCATCGCAGCTCGCTGGCTACTTGTGCTTCGTTCGAGTCCGTCTTTGATCTCACAGATATTCGTTACGCTGGACGAAGAGACAAGATGCCTCCCTCTACCAAGCCCAAGCTGCCGCAGCTCAAGACTCCTATGACGTCGACCTTTCCTTCCGAACTGTCGGCCTTGTCTGCGCGAAGCCCTCTCCCTGGATACGCCGACTTCCTCAAGCAGGAGGACTATATCAAGACCCCAATTACTCCTCCCATTGCATATACGGACTTCCTCAAGACCATGTCGGGTCCGGTGGTTGCAGAAGTCAAGGCATCGTCGGGACGGACCACACCTACTTCGGCCCCCTCGACTGGCTCCAGTGAACACAGCAATTGCTCCTGCAACTGCGAAACACACAAATCGCCCACCTCCGCCTTATCCTCTGCGCAATTCGCGTTCCCATCTTCGGCTCCTTCGACAGGACGTTTAGGACGCTTGCGGATACCTCCATCTCCAGCCTTCACTAGCGGGGAATCTCCCATGAGCGCCTCATCCGCCGTTCGGTCTCCCTTCAGCGCTAGAAGTGCACGGTCACCCTTCGATTGGGATTTCAAGACCAGAGGCAAATACTTCGATGTCAAGTCACCGAAAACGCGATCCAGCGTTCGTCAAGTTCGGGAGATTGTCACTCGGACAGTCACTTACACACCACGGATGAGCCCTGCGCCCAAGGGGAAGAGGAGGAAGATAGAATAATAGGGCTATACCAAGACGCTAGATCCGATCAGTTCCACGCTCTCTCAGCATCTAAATTTCATTCATCGCGCCATCTATACGCAACGCCATAACGCTATAACCATCTACATTCTCAGGCTGCTAATTACGACTTTCACGCTTTCATTTCTTGTTTACGAATATTTACCCAAACTTGGACGCACAGGCGTCTGAGTGACTTTGTCAGGGAGGGGAAAATGGTTCATGCTTCATATCTACTATCTTGCCCGGCGCACCGCCTGGCGCATCGTTGGAGTAAGATAACCCGGGAGGACTTTTGCGAAAACCAGAGCGGGTTTGGCATTTGGGAGGTCACGTCAACGGCCTTCTCAGGATTGGTAGGAAATCTGGGGTTATCTGGCGGCCGCCCTTCCTCTTCTCGTGCGAAGGGGGGTTTTTCTATCACGGGCGTTTTGTCGGCGTATGGGGTTTAACTTTGGGATCAACCTGGGTACTGGGTCGGAGAGTTGAGGCGTGTGTGGGGGTGATACCAGCGTAAGCAAGCAACGAACGAAACTCGCAGTTGCATATGGCAATCAATCAATCAATCACTTATTTAGCAGATGAATACCGGTCTTTGCGATGCATCTTGGTGACCAGCCAGCCGCAATCAAGCAGCAGAACGCGACTCGGATAGCGCGTAAGTCGCGGATCGTGTACAGTACAGCACAGCACAGTACAGCACAGTACAGCACAGTACAGACGTGAGGCATCCAACTACCCAGCGCGACCCGACCAGAAATCCATAAAGCGACGCCCCCGTGTGCCGCTCGCCATGCCCATAAATAGAAAAAAACAAGAGGTCTCGTGTCTGTAAAAGCGGCAGCGAAGACTTGGACCTGGACTTGGACCTGGACCTGTATCTGGATACGCTCGCGAGAAAGAAAAAATTCTTTCCTCCTTCCTTTTTTTTCTTTTTCCTCCTTTTTTTTTTTCTGGGGAAACTTTATTTTGAATTTTTTGAATTTTTTTTCTTGTGTTTCATTTACGCGCCGTGGTTCTCTTCAGCGGGGTGGAGTGGGGATGGTGGGGAGGGGGGAGGGGGGAAGGGGGGATGATGATTGGTTGGTGGTGGGTTGGATGGGATGGGTGGGTGAGATATTTATAGATGGGGAGATGCGGTATGTATGTAGGTATGCACGGAGTATGTATGGTATGTATGTATGCACGGAGTAGGGAGTAAGGAGTCAGGAGTCAGTTCCGTGGAGGTGGTAAGTGAAAGTGGGGGGGGGGAAGGGAAGGGGGAAGGCGATTAAGCGCTGGCCGGCGTTTTGGATCTCTACTGTACGTAGTACGTGCTGTACTGTATGTATACGGAGGGAAGGGGGGTGTGATTTGTTGGTTGGGCGGGAGAGGGGGGGGATGGTGGGGAGGTGGGGAGGTGGGGAGGGGGTTTAAAAATAGATAAGGTATATACAGTACAGTATCCCTTGTGGAGGTTTGGTGGATTTGATGCTATGTATAGTAAGTATACCGGTAGTTTAGTATAGTAGATGACTACCGTGGTAAGCGCGTGTGCATGTGTGTGTGTGTGTGTGTGTGTGTGTGCGATCGCCGATGGAGGGGAGTATTTACCTAAGGTACGTGGTGGTATGTACCGTAGAGTAGTAGCGAGTGTTATGGGTGAGGGGGGATTGTGGTGGTTGTACGGTAGTGGTGGTAGTTGTAGAGTAACCGATTAGGTTGTTCGGCAAATGGAGGGAGGAGATCTTCCAATGTAGAGAATAGATAAGGAAGTAGTAGCAGTAGTAGTAGTAGTAGTAGCAGTAGTAGCCGCCGATTATCCAGATGAACACAGTAGAACAAGAAGAAGAAGCTCCAACGCATGTACAGCTTGTTCGTTCTCGTTTTTTCTTGTCGCGGTAGCTCGCTGGGTAGGTAGTAAAGGAAAAAGAAAAGAAGAAGAAAAACCCCCCCCCCCCCCCCTTGTGGATATTGTCGTTTTTGGAAGGCGCGTGTTGGTATCGCTGTGTGTTTGGCTTGCTTCGGACTTCTCTGGCTGTGTAGGATGGGGTAGTCAGTGCTTGATAAGGTACGTGAGATGTAGATGAATATAGAAGTTGTCCTTTTTTTGAAGGGTGAGAGGTTGGGGGGGGTGGGGAGGGGGGGTTTTTCTTGTTTGTTTTCTTCCGCTTCTCGCTTCTCGCTTCGCGATCTACTCCGTACGTAGGTATCCACCTACCTACTCTACTATTAGCGACAAGGGAGGGGAAGGGGTCACACTCGAGGGATGGATGGATAGAAGAATAGATTGATAAATGGCGGAGTAGATGAGATGGATTGATTGGTACCCAGGTGAAGTGTATACATATATATATATATATATATATATATATACCTGTTGATACGTACTACGAATACCATACTTTTAGATATATGTATATATATATATGTATGTATGCGACAATTCCGCATTATCACTTCCACACATACATACATACATACATACATATCCACAAACACCCGCCTAGCACCTTCAACTCCCACTTCCAAAGTACCTAAAGCAAAGCACCAACAAAGTAAAACCAGCGCGCCGTAGCTAGGTAGGTAATTAGTTAGTACCCACCGCCCTCCCCCAAGTACACTCCCTCCCTACCTCTGCGCTAGTACTACACTCTACGTTGCAATGCAATAGCCGATGAAGGTGATTCCAAAGTGCATACACCGCTTCAAGGCTACTTAATTACTTGCTATATTACTCGAGCTTCAGAACCTAGAAAGGCTAGACTGGAAGTTTGTAGATAACGTATGTATGTATGTATGGATGTGTGGATGCATGTATACAAGAAACGCGTTTGAAGCAGATCGATAACTGGTGATTAAATTGCTTTTGAGACCATTCGCTGAATGAAGATGCTTTTCCCCTGGAGGAAGAAAAAAGGGGGGGTTGGTTGGATAGATGGAGGATGAGGGATGGGTCGATGGATGGGTGGATGGATGGATCCCTTGAGAGAGAGACGCCCGAGACTGGAAAAGTCCTGAGGAGATCTGGTAACTTTGAAAGAGAAACCCGCCTCCGCCTCCGCCTCCCTCCACCCCCCCAAACCATTGGAAGAAATCTCCAATGCGAGAATGAAAAAGGAGAAAAGCCAATCCTATCCCGTGTCGCCACCCTAAACCACAACCCGGAAATCCTTCTCCGTGAGCGGATCCGTAAACACCCACTCGGCCTCCTTCGTCTTGGCGTTCAGGACCCTCTTCTTGCCCACCTGCCGCTGCATGTACGCGCGGAGCAGGTCCGCGCCGAAGGAATCGAGGTCGCGGACCTCCCGGACGAAGCGGAAGGGCCGGGCCGGGCCCTGCTGCCGGACGTGGCCGAAGAGGTCGAGCACGAACTCGCGGTAGCAGGCGTCGGCGAGCAGCCGGCGGATCGGGTGGCTGGCCGGCAGGGCGGCGGCGAGACGGACGTGGCCCGGCAGCAGCGCGGTGCGGGTCCAGCCCCAGCGGCTGCCCCCGCCCGAGTGCGCCAGGGTCTCCCGGAGCGTGGCGATGACCGAGTCGAAGGGGCCGAGGAGGTCGATGCGGTCGGCGAGCTGGAGGAAGGCGAGCAGCCGGGAGACGGCCTGCGCGCCGTGGTTCCGCGCGAGGTTGGGGTAGAACTCCATCTCGAGCTTCTCCTCCTCCGCCCAGCGCAGGTCGGTGTCCTCGGCGGCGACCGTGCTCTGGCGGGACGCGGTGGGGCTTCTGATCGCGGCTTCGTTGTGGGCGACGCTGCCGCTGCCGCTGCCGCTGGGGGCGTTGCCGGTGGCAGGTTTCACCGGTCGATGGTGGGCGGTGGGCACGACGATGTGGGATTGGTACATCCACTGGACGACCAGGCTGAAGGTCTCGGGCGAACAATCGGTGAGTGTCAGCTTCTGCTCCTCGCCCTCCTTGAAGTTGCTGTTGAAGGCTGCGTTGAAGTAGGGAGAGGAGTAGCAAGCAAGCGCTTTGGGTAGTTTGAAGTCTCTCTCCGCGATGACAATGCTAACCTGCGGACCCTGGAACAGCTGGATCTGCCTATGTGGTGTCACTGCGATATTCTTGGGACAGGAGTCCGTCTGGCTTACCTGAGAAAGTCATCGGCAGGCAGGTCTTTCAACAGGACGTTTTGATCACGGGTCTTCTGGCGCTTGAACGGGGGCTCTCCTGAGGAACCGCGAGCTGACATCTTGAGTTGGTGGCTTGAGGTTGATGCTCGATGCGAATATGGGTGGGCAACTGAACGCTCCAGTCAGAGAGGCTGTCAAAAGTGAGGATCTGATTTCGAGAAAAACACTTCATCAAACGGTAACTTTGAAATGGAGGACCGAGCAAGTGTCTTGGTGAATACGTCAGCGCAGTGATGTGTTTGGATAAGACGAGGCTGTTCGTCGTTTTGTTTTCGGAGGTGAGATGTTGAGATGAAGAAGCGGGGGTGTTGAAGAAGCAGAGCAGTAGAAAAACCAGAGCAGTAGAAGAAGCAGCGCAGTAGAAGAAGCAACGGTACAGACGAAACGTATCTACTCACAGTCGAAGCAAAGCCGTCAAACAACCCCCGACCTTCAAGACCGAGGAGGTGACAAGCTAAAATCGCATCAAGGCGTCGGACGGTACCCGACTCAATAGAAGAATGAACAGGCAAGAACCCACCCAAGCTGGCTATGCTGCCATCTCTTTACCTTCCTCAGAAGGAAGCAAACTTCCAGGAGAAGAAAGAATGAGGAGGAGGAGGAGGAGGAGGAGGAGGAGAATATTCAATAGCTCCAGGCCCAGAGCGGAAAGAACGAAACCGACGAGTCTGTCCTGCAGTGAACAGCTCTACTTAATGAGAAGGTGAAGCCCTTTTTTTTTTTTTTTTTTTTTTTTTTTTTTTTTTTTTTTTTTTTTGGTTATGGACCTTATAATGACAGATGTCCTGCCTCAAGCAGAAGAAGAAATCGAAATCTATATATACATATACATATACATATACATATACACCTATATGTACAGGGAGAGCAGTACACCAAGCTCCCAAGAAGGAAAGAGCGCCATCCATCACGAGCTCGCTCCGCCGCCTCGACTTCTGCAAAGTCAAAACGCAAGCGAAAGTCTCTCTTCGCCCTTTCTCGCGGGGGGGGGGGGGGGGATTTAGAGTTGCCTAGCGTAAATGCTGTTTGGTTTTTCCTTTCCATCCACATTTCAGCGGGAGCCAAAGTCTCTCCTCGTGCTTTTCGGGCTTCGTTCGCACGCAGCCCTTCTGGAGACGCGGGTCAGATGCATGCATGGACGTGAAGCATGAGCCAAGGGAGGGATCATGCTTCGCTATCGTTGACGAGAGTCTCTTCTTGGTGGCTTCGATCCCGGGTTCCAGGAAGAAGTCCCGGGGACCAGGAATTCTTGATGTTGCGGATGACACAGAACAGATGTAGACCAGAGCATCAGGCAAGGAAGGAAGAAGGAATGCAATAATTTGAATCAAGAAGACACGACGAAGAGACTTTTAGATTTGAAATGGAACATGGAGGATTTTCCGCTTCATGTAAATGACACCCATCCGGGAATAATTACACCTCGTACATCCTAACACCTCGCCCACGCACAAGCATCTCATTGCTTCTTCTTCGACGCCGCCTTGGTGGCATGGGTCCCGACCTTGGGACTCCTCGCAGCGTTCTTCTCCTCCTGCTCCTTCTCGAACTTGATAGCCTCGTCGAGGTCCTTGCGCTCGGCGTACCACTGACCAGCTTGCAGGACCAGGACCCCGACCAGCACCAGCGCCAGAATGGTATTGCTAGCCGCGAGGACCCTCAAGCTATCCTCTCTGCCGATGGCGAGTTCCGTGTCGCCTTCCGTCATGCCGTAGAGGCCCAAAGTCACAATGCGGAGGCCCTTGACGATGTTGGTGATGTAGATGACGACGGCGATGAGGTAGAGGACCATGGACGAGCCATCGAAGAGGAGGTTGGCCTCGGAAGGCTTGAAGAGCTTAATGAAGAAGCCCACGAAGCCGACGGTGATTGCGATGTGGAGGATGCGCGCGATGATAGGGGGCGAGGCGTGCAGGAACCTGAGATGGATCTCCAGCTGGTCGTAGTATTCGGCCGGAGTCGCCTCGGACGTCCATAGGAGGGGGTAGTCGTAGGGGAAGGAGGAGAAGAGCATGCCTAGGAAGAAGCATACCGCTGTGCACGCGTCAGTCCGAGGGTCATTACTTGGTAGGATTTTGGAGCGCGCTCACGGCCAATGATCATGAAAGTGGCAAAGGAGCTCGACCCGCCCTCCCCTCTTGGTTTGTCGTATGTCTTGAACAATGATAGATTCTTGGGATCCATCCTTGCCTTGCCTTGTCTTGCGTGGCGGTGATGCGATGCGATGCGACGCGATGCGCCGAAGCTGTGCGGATTTGTCGCGGAAAGATGGAGAGTGAACAAGGCGACGGCTAATCGGAGCGGCGAGCCGTACAGAGCTTGGCTACGAATGGGTTTGATGGTAGTGTTTCGTTGGAATTGGGAATGGGAAATGGGTGAGAGGTTCGTCGAAGGGGATGTTGATGTTGATATGGATGTGGATGTTGCTCTTGATGTTAAAAAAGCGAGGAAGAGAGAGTGGGAGCGCTTTGCTTGTCGCGAGAAGAGGCCGGGCAGAAAGTCCCCTTGTGGGTGGGTAGGTGGGTAGGTGGGTGTGGGGGTCAGTCGAGTACCGGTAGGTAATTTGAGTAATTTACGGATAGAAGGATGAATCTGATGCCGGCGTTTTATGGAAGAAGAGAATCATCAACCACTATTATGGGAGTGGATGGATCAATTGATCTGTACTTACATATACCTATGTATTGATATTTATGTATTTGTCTGCCTCGATCAGAAAATGGTGCCCTTGCCCATCTGCCCATCTGCCCATCTGCCCATCCCCCATCCCCCATCCCCTGCCAGCCAAATATCCCATACTCGGCCATTTGGAGGGTCCGCCCCAGCATTGTCCGTCAGCCTCATCCGTCAGCCTCATCCCGTCTTTCCGGATCCGAGGATAAAAAACAAAAGAAAAAGAAAAAAAGAAAAAAAAGCCACCAGGAAGGATGGACAGCCAAGTACGTAATTTGTCTACCTATCTTTCCGTCATGACCGTGCATATTATCGCCACGTCACGTTCACCTGGTCTAATGTATATGTACCGTATATACCATATATATATGTATATATATATATACCTCTGCCTTACTTTCGCTCTTTGACCTTCTCTCTCTTATCCTCTCTCTTTCATAATCCCTCTTCGCGATGCCCATTGCCATCATCTGGGGCTGCGTCGCTCTGGCGTTCGGCCTCACAGCGCTGATGATGTTCATCATGACGATCATCTCCGTCGTCCGAGACTCCAAACTCTTCGAGGACGTCATACCCACCTCCACGATACCCCGAGAGTCGGCCGTCTTCACTTCTTTCGCCAACGAAAAGATCCGAGGAAATCCAGACGAGGTCTTTGCGGCGGTGCTGGATTTCGATGCCTATCCGACCTGGTCCCCGTACACCGACTACAAGTGGAGGGAGACCGATGCCGATGGCTTGCCTGTGCCTGGGTGTCCTGGTACTTTACGGGTAGGCTATCCTTGTCCAAAAAACCAAAAAAACCCCCCCAAAAAAACTCTTCAATTGACATTATCCTTGGGTATATGTTCAGATAAGAGCAGTAGTGTGCTTTGCAGCCCACGCGCAGCAGCTGACTGAGAGCAGTTGACAGTAGATGACTCGGTATCAAGGACGATTCCCGTACGATTGACCGCTCTGGATCGCGAGCGGAGAATCATCTCGGAGATCACAACCCTCTACCCAAAATGGCTCTTGGTGTCTGAGCGCGTCCAGGAAGTGCTCCCCATCCAAGGCGAATCAGAATTCTGCGAGTACAGAACGTACTTCACTTACCAAGGGTTCGCCGCGTACTATCTTCTCCTGGCAACGCGAGAGGAGATGTATGAGATTCAGAAACAGTGTGCTAGCGATCTCAGGTACCTTTTTGAAGAGAAGATCCGGGTGAAGGGCTTGAAACGGTTCAGGACTATGTGACATAGCACCTGGTATTTGGCGGGGGCTGTGGGTGAAGGGTTGACTCCAGCTTGGAAGTCTGGCGGACTGCTGGGGCTGGAAAGGAGGCAGCTTCGCCAGTCGTATCGCTTGTGGCGTGGTGACTGGCTTGCCTGTCAAGAGTCGGTGATGATGCATGTAGGGCATTTTGCCACGAGCCCGAACGCATCCGCAGCAGACCTCAGACGAGGATTTTCTGCCAAAGAGATAGGAAAGAAAGAAACAAACACGTGATCCCAGGCACGGTTTCCGGTATCCATCCGAACCAGGTACAGTCCCCCTATTCTGAAGAAAGGAAGCGGTTCCGAAACCTGAACAGCTCCCGCTGTCCTCGAAATCGATTGCCGTGAATAGCGAGGTGAACTACTCCGGAACTATGGCCGGGAGATAGAGAGGGGCTCTGCACGAAGGAGTAAGGTGCTTCCGACAGACTTAACTGTACCTATCGTTGGGGGGCGATGCGCTGAACAGGGAGAGTCTGCCGCGCAAACACATGAACACACAAGGACAGTGGCCGGAAATCAGGAAGCAAGATCGAAACCTCAGACGTTCTTCTCGTGGACCGAACATTTCTCTAGCGAACATTGCAGCGGTTGGGATGACGGGGGCGAAGAAAGAGACAGAGAGATCAAAGTTTGGAGGTGCTGCGATTTTTAAAGGTTTGAGAAGAATCGGTGCAGGAGATTTGTGTTCACTTTATATCACGTGGTTTATATCGGTCACGACATGGGGATGCAACCTAAGATCTGGTGCAAATAGACACGCTATTTATTCGTCTTATTACCTGTCGTAAAACGCTTACCTCGCTTTCCAAGCTTCCAAGTCTCAATCAACTCTTCTATCATGGCTCAGAGGAAGGATTCCATCCCGCTATTTCTATTCTAGCCAAAACATTGTCAGCATGACCAATCTCCGTCTCTCTATTGATCTATCTGTCTGAATCTCTATATCGCAAGACACGCTGTCGCATAACTCTCATTCGCCAGTCTGCATCGCCGTCTATTCGTCTAATCCAGCTCAATGGCAAACCTCTTTCTCAACCTCTCCCCATAGATATAAAACAACACGGGACTCGGCGCCAACGCCACACCGACGAGCCCAAAAATGCTGAATCCCCAGCCGAGCCCATACTTATCCAGCAAGCTGCCCGTGAACACCGGCACCACGCCTCCCACGACGCTCCGGAACAGCGAGCCGGCCGCAATGGCACTAGCGGCGTACTTCTCAAACGCGTCGATGTAGTAGTTCTGCACGGCGTTGAAGACGGCCACCTGGCCGATGCCGTAGAAGAAGGTCGCGAGAAGTGGGAACGCAAAGTGGGCATGGTACTGCGTGGTCCAGGCAAATGCGAAGAGGGAGAGGGGGATAAGGACGGACCCGATGTTGGCGAGCGGGAGCCGGTACTCGGGTTTGGCGATATTGTTGTGCTTTCTCGTGAGAGAGTTGTAGATGGCTCCGATGCGAGGGACGATGGTCACTACCGCGAAGAGGAATCCGAGGCCGGGACCCAGGTACGTGAGGCCAACTTGAAGGGTGCTGAAGCCGTAGATGCTTCCCCAGATGGACTGGAATTTCGTGTACAGGCTGTAGGTGATGGCGAATATTAGGGCTTGGTAGGCGGCCATTGTCATGACGATCGGCTGGGTGAAGAGGATGAAGAGGGGTCGCTTGATAGACTGGGTGAGCTTGATGCCGAGGGGGCGGTTGTCCTCGCCTTCGTAGTAATATTTTACGTCTTCGGAAGCCTCGAGTTCTTGTTTGCGCTTGGCTAGGATAGTGGGAACGTAGGTCTCACGCAGGAAGAAGAAGGCGCCGAAGACTGCGATGGAGCAGATGATGAAGAGGAACCAGAACATCCATGGCCAGTCCAGGTTTGCCAGGATAACAGCACCGAGAAGGGGGCCAATCGATGGTCCAAGGAGGGGGCCAAGTAAATAGATTCCAAAGATCTGTGCACGTTCAGAGGGCTCGTACATGTCCGATATTGTACCCCCACCATTCGCAATGCCAACGCCTAGATAAGTGTCAATATCTGCATAGTGGCAAAGGGTGGCTCACATACTACCAAAGAAACCTGCGATGGTGCGCAAGGTAACGAGCACCGGCAAGCTTTTGGCCAGAGCGGTAGGTATTTGCAACAGTGTAAAGATGGTGAAGCAGATCAAATATAAGCGCTTTCTGCCGAAAGTCTCTGATAACGGCGCGAGTACTAATGGTCCGATACCGAGCATCACAACGAAGCCAGTCTGACACAGGATTACTCCATCTTGAGAAGAGTGAAGTGAGTCTGCGATTTGCTCGATTCCAGGACTGAATATTGAACTAGCCAAAGGGCTGAGGACTAGCGGATGTCAGGTCAAGAAGAGCGAAATAAACAAAAGCCGTGACGGACTCGACATAGACGCAATCACAAAAGTGTTTCCTAATTTCTTGCTTTTCGACCAGACTCTTGGATTGGAGTGATCTTGCTTGCCGAATTCGAGAAGCTAGGTAATTTCATCAGTGCTGAGTGATCTATTTGGATGAGGTTACAGACCTGTCTCTCATCCTGACGCCCATTTCCATTTCCGTTTTGCAAGAGAGGCTCTCTCTCGTCCGGGGTATGGCTAGGCATCGTGAGAAGATCTAACAGCAGGACAATATAGATGAATAAAATTAATTAGAGAATATATATAAATAAATTTGCAAATATATTTAACAGACAAATTTGCATGAAAAAGTATGGTATTCCGGCGAACAAGGACTCTGGGGAGGCAATTCCTGCTGCTGCTGTGCTAGGAAGAGTCGTCATATCGATGACGAGTGTGCACCGAGCACTAGAACCTCACCTGTCCTGTCACCCCTCAGGTTTCATGGCGTCAAAAAGCAAAGGAAGCACTGGTACAGACTACTCTCAGGAGTTCAGATGACAGAAATTCAAATTGCCCATGCCCATCCGAACGAACGTTTGACGGCTGATGGGTGATTGTCAGCTGACGACGGAGGATGGAAGTGGAATCAAGCAGGCGATAGCCGAGAGGGTACTATATATAGCACTTCACGTGTTCCGCAGAAGTGCGCCTTACAGTTCAGGCAATACAACGTCCCTCATGATCAAAGCACCATCACCCCCTTTCATCACCTTTCGGAAACATGATCCTGAGATAGCATCCCCACCATGGGAATTCAATGAAGGGAGAAGAACCGAATTATGGGAAGCAGGTTGGAGAAGAACTCGGATTCGGTGAGAAAAAGGATCGAGGCGCACTCGTTTGACAACGAAGACGGCGACGAGTATGAGGGCTCGAAGTTTGGAGGATTCCCGGAATATTTCCGACGCAAGAGGATCAAGCTGCAGAATCTCGATGCGGAGTTACGGTCAGAATCTGCTGATAAGCCTCAAATCTTCAAGGGCATCGTGGTCCACGTAAATGGCTACACCCAGCCGTCGCTGAACGATCTCCATAAGCTCATCGTCAGCCATGGGGGTGGATTCATGCAGTATTTGGATGGAAAGACCACCGTTACGCATATCATCGCTGCAAGTCTTACGCCTAAGAAAGCTATCGAGTTCCGGAGGTATCGTATCGTGAAACCGGCATGGATCGTGGACTCTGTAGCTGCAGGGAAAGTATTGCCTTGGGATGCCTACCGCGTCATTGAGGAAGGTTTGGGGCAACGAATCTTGAGGTTTGATGATGGGAAGATGGTCAGTCAGGTGAACACGCAGCAACGTGGCTACAGAGACCAAACCAATACCAGTTGGTATACGAGCCAAGTCAAGTCAGTTGTCGACGACATTGATGACGAGGATGGCGCTCAGTCTCCAAGCACCCAAAAGGTCGCATTTGACGGGATTGGGGAATTCATGAGAGATTCGGCATCACAGAATAAGCATGTTCGGAAGAGCCCTGCGAAAGGCAAGGGCTCCGCCCCTGAGGAAATTCCCGAGTCTTCTGGAGACTTTGAGGTATCCTCGTCTCTAGAGGATGCCTTAAAAACGGCTGCCATAGGCGATGCAGCTGGGCGTTCTGAAGCCCCCAGGAGCGAGGATAAAGTCGGAATCGAAGATCGCAGCGCAACTCCACAGCCCTCAGAAATCGTTGTTGAAAACATCCAGGAAGGAGAACTTCCAGGATCAATCACGCCTACGAAGTCAAGACCTTTTAACCTACTGAAGAGGCCACACGAAATTGAGAGTCCATCTCCTTCCAAGAAATCTAAAGTCATCACGGCTGAGGAGCACAACGCTTTATTACTAGCTGACCCGCATATGAGGAAATCGTCAACCGCAAACCCAGAATTCCTTAAGCAGTACTACGCTGAATCACGTTTACATCACTTGTCCACTTGGAAAGCTGATCTCAAATCCCGCTTTCAGCAAATGGCAGCTGAGAAATCAGCCTCTCAAAGGCAGCTCCCAAAAAGAAAGCCGGGTGATCGGCGATATATCATGCATGTTGACTTTGACAGCTTCTTCTGTGCTGTTTCTCTCAAAAGTGCACCAGAGTATGTCGACAAACCTGCCGTTGTTGCACATGGTAGTGGAAGTGGCAGTGAGATTGCAAGCTGTAATTATCCGGCAAGGGCCTTCGGCATCAAAAACGGCATGTGGATGAAGAAGGCCCAGGAACTATGCTCAAGTATCAAGGTTTTACCTTACGACTTCCCAGCATATGAAGCGGCAAGCAGAGGGTTCTATGAGACCATCATAGGCGTTGGTGGTACCGTTCAGAGTGTTAGTATAGACGAAGCACTAGTCGATATCACAAGTCTCTGTATACCTACAGGCGGTACTGAAAGCCTCGGCATCCAAGGAGGCAGCATTTTGAGGGAGCAAGAGAAAGCAGACCAGATTGCAGACACCCTTCGGAAGCGGATCAAAGAAGTTACTGGCTGTGCAGTCTCGGTGGGAATCGGAGGGAACATTTTGCTAGCCAAGGTGGCTCTAAGGAAGGCCAAACCAGCAGGTCAGCATCAGATCAGGCCCGAGGAGGTGCTAGACTTCATCGGCGAGCTTACTGTGCAAGATCTGCCCGGCGTGGCCTACAGTATAGGAGGGAAACTTGCGGAGATTGGAGTGAACTTCGTCAAGGATGTCCGCCAATTGACGAAAGATCGTCTGATGACAGTACTCGGCCCAAGAACCGGAGAGAAGATATGGGATTACTCACGAGGTATTGACCGGACTGAAGTTGGAGAGCAAACCGTCCGTAAGTCAGTATCTGCGGAGGTCAACTGGGGCATTAGATTCATTTCTCAGCCGGAAGCTGAGGAATTTGTTCTGAATCTGTGCAAGGAGTTACAACGACGTCTCATCAATGAAGGCGTGAAGGGAAGACAATTTACAATGAAGATCATGAGAAAGTCGGCCGATGCTCCGATGGACCCCCCGAAGAACTTGGGCCACGGGAAATGCGATACCTTCAACAAGAGTATTGTTTTAGGAGTCGCAACAAACAGCGCCGAAGTCATTGGGCGAGAAGCGATATCAGTGCTGCGAAGCTATGGGTTCTCACCTGGTGAGCTTCGGGGTTTGGGGGTTCAGATGACAAAGCTCGAACTGCTGAAACCTTCGAACACATCTCTACCAGATGGTAGCCAGAGGAGGATCAACTGGGGTGCCGCAGCACCAAAGCTGGGAAAGCAAATCAACGATGATCCCATCGATGACCCGCAAACACCCACGAAGGCAAGAGCGACACCTGCGAGCTATAATATATCTGGCAGAAAGGCATCTGAGGACCCGATTGACGAGGCGATCACTCCTACAAAGTCAAAGCCGATTTCTGGTAGACTACTGTTCAACGTTGATCCTATCGATGATATTGACAGCCCCAAAAAAGAAAAAGGCACTCCTCAGGCAATACATCCTGCAGCTGCCATTGCTAGAGCCAATGCTGCAGATCAAAGTGCTACAAAGGTGCTCAATGTCATGGGTACTCAATTCATCATCCCTAGTCAGATCGACCCCAGAGTTCTGTCAGAGCTTCCGCAAGACATCAGGTCAAAACTCATGGCTCAAAGCAAGAATAAGCCAATAGCAAGAGCTCAGTCCCCCACTCTCAAGTCGAGATCGAACAGCCCTTTTGTAGAAGACGTGCAACATCTGCCTTCCCAATTGGATCCAGAGGTATTCGATGCTCTGCCCGAGGACGTGAAGGCCGAGGTCCTCGCGTCTTACGGAGGCCGCTCCATGCCCGTCCAGGTCCAGCAAGGCCTCCTCCCCCAGTCCCCACGCAAAGGCCTCCACATCATCCCTCCCAAGCGAACCACGCCCACGAAGAAACGTGGCCGTGGCCGCCCACCCGGATCTCGAAATGCTCCCCGCATCATCAAACCAGACAAGGACTCCCACCTCACCCAAGCCAATTTCGTCGCCCACAAAGGCAGCGCTCTCAACACCCGAGACCCGCCAGCAGAATCGGATGGCTACGCGTCCGATACGCTAGACCCGGAGTTCCTGTCGGCCTTGCCAGAGGAGATGCGCCAAGAAGTCATGAACGAGCACCGGCGCAAGAGGCTTGCTAAGAAAGGCGGTCTCATGACTACCGTACCGGTCAAGAAACGGCGGCCGCCAGATCTACCGGCCGTTCAGCGCAAGATCCGGCTCCCCCCGCGGGAGCCGCGCCCGACGTTCACCACGCGGGAACTGAGTACGCTGCCTGAGCTCCGCAGTACGCTGAGCGCGTGGTACCAGGAGTTTGCGGATGACGGGCCGCATCCGGATGATGTGGCTGCTATGGAGAGGTATTTGAGGAGAGTGGTGCTGGATGAGAGGGACATGGCAAAGGTGGTTGCCGTGGTGAAGTGGATGCAGTGGCTGCTTGATGAGTCTGATGAGGGCAATGAAGGGACGAGGGTTTGGGGGATGGCGTTGGAAGGTATCAAGGAGAAAGTGCAGGATGCGGTGAAGGAGCGTGGGTTGGGGAGGTTGGAGTTGTAGTGTAATAGTCGTCAGATGGATTCGCTAATACCTGTACAATAAGTACTGTTTATCCTATCTACCTATACCTACAAATACAGCGCGGTCTGTGCTCATCAGCAAACGCCTGGTCTAGTGTCTATCGAAAACAATCCTGAACATCTCCAGCAAAGAAGCAGAAGGTACGCAAGCTAACATGTAGGACTCGGAACTCCAAATAAACCTTCTAGTGCACGCTCATTTTTTGTATATGCAATACCCATCCGTCGTATGCGCCGCATCCAATCCTACAATGCTTCCTTATGCAAACCCGTCATCCAACGTAGCAATATACGCCTTTTTCCTTGCGTCGTAATGGTCATATACACTATACGCTCGTCCTTGCTTCGTAATGGTCATATAAGCCTCGTATCAAAACATTACTCGTTCCCTCTGCTTCGCAGCAGCTCATCGCATCATCAGGCCAGACACAGCAGAACCCCCATCGCAACCCCCAGGGCCAGGATGCTGCTCACGGGCGCGTGGCCCACCGCCTTCGTTCCGGCGCCCTCGCTGTTGCTCGACATCTGATATACGGAAAGCTTGAGGGCGCCGCCGCAGAACTCCGACGTGTTCCCTGCGCACGCCAGGTCGCAGGCGCTATCGTCGCGCTTAGTGGCGACGGAGGAGATGAGGGGCGCGCAGTAGCATTCTCTGTAAGTGGAGCTTGTCAGCTATTTCTGTTTTTGTATAATGATTGTCTCGTTTTGTATTGTCTTGTTTTGGTTTGTTTACTTCTGGCCGCCCGAGACCCGGTGTAGCGCAGCATGGCATAGCGCCGCCAAAACCCGGAATCCAATCAATTCCAAAGTAAACACGATACGATGGGGGAGCAAAGGAAACCGAGGAGAGGAGAGGTGGGGAGGAGGATGTAGAAGTGGACGTACTTCGTGTACTGCAGGCCCGCGAACGCCCACCCGCCGTCGGCACAGTAGTTCAGACACACCTCGACCGTCATGTCGTCCCGACTCTCCATCTTCCCCGAGCTCAGAGCTCGCATTCCGTTCGTCGCATTGTTGCCCAGCCCGCTCTCTTCGTAGCACCCGTGGTACTCGTACTGGCTGTTGCCCTCGGAGATGGTGGCATTGGCGGATGTTTCGGGGGTAATGGTTATGTTTGCTGCCTCGGCTTGCGCCGGGCCTAGGAGGGCGAGGAGGAGGGCGAGGAGAAGAGCTGGGAAGGCGAGGAGCGCCATTGAGGGTTGAGCGTGGAAGTTGAGATTCCAATTCAGACTGAGATTGAGATTGAGGAGGAGTTGTGATTGTGGGCGCGGTTTAGGTTGGGGCTTTGGTTGTGGTGGTGGTGGTGGTGATTCGGATGGTGGGGGCCGGGATGGTGTTCTAAAGGTTCTAAAGATGGAGAAGAAACAGCACGGATACCGAGGGCGGACCCCTGCACCAGTTTCAGCGCTACCTCGGCTGTGCTGAAAGCTGAGGCTGCGTGGGGCTGAATGCGATGAAGAGAGACGGATCTATTGTCCGCTCGGGCTGGATGTCAAAAAGCAGAGGATTAGAACAATGGGATGAACGACCGTGATGGTAGGGAAAATCCCTGGGAACAGCTGAAGAGATTTGTGGTGAAGAGGTTCTTGGTGCCTGCGCCGGGAAGCTGCATGCAGACGATAGCAAACACCACAGAAGGGGTAACCGAGAAAGGGAGCACGTTGCATGGAAAGCCCAGAGTTACAAGTTAGGTATCCATCTTGGTCGGAGAGGCCTCTGGGAGCATAGGTACTTCACATAAGGTATGAGGATGTCAGCAACCCATGTCTGAAGAGCCGCCAAATTGTATTCCCCCGCGAACAGCTTGACGTATTCTAGCGCAGCTTCGGATCTCCGTATACACAACATTTCAGTCCTTCTCGGAAACCAGGCTAGGTAGCTTCCAGGCAGGAAGGAGTATTGCTTGCTATTGGGTTTTTGAAGTGTGACGTGTCATCAAAATCTACCAGCCCTTTCAGCTTCCAGGGAGATGCTCGTTTCTTTCCCGCTTTCCGCAGTCGTTACGCTACGTTACATCCACTCATCTTCAATGACGGGAAAGTTTTGCCAATGTCAACAAAACATTGGAGAAGCGAGCGGAGCCCCTGATTCTAAGCGAGCCAGCCGGAAGTCGAAACCGAGAAGCTGCAGTAGCACGGGCCGACTCGGGTTGGATATCGGCCTCCTCTGTTTTATATTCTATTATAAAATATTACACGATCCCGTGCGACGGAGAGCAGCTGACAGCTTGCCTTATCGACGTACATTCGTGCGGGGTGGCCAGCATATCTGTTCCCATGCGTCGATCTTTTCAGACTCTGATTAGTATTTTCGACAACACGTTGACAGACATGCTGGCTGCTCGAGCACATGCATAGAAGTGGCCGGAAGAGTTTTCTCTATTTATGTTTGCTTGCTGTACCACGTGTTCTGATAATAGTGGGCCTTGACGTCGCAACTTTTGGGGCCCTTCCCTAAAGTGGGCGAAAAAATTATGTCCCGCGAAAAAATTATGTCCCGCTTCAACGCCAAAAATCGCGGGGAACGTAGACACTTATATTGCTCATAACATTGCTTATAACGTTGCAATAATATATATATATATATATTTAATAATGTTATTCATTCTCAATTAAGCTACGAAAAAATTATTTTACCGCGTGTCCTTTGAATTGAATTAAGAGATGCTACAGATCGAATCGATATCGAATCTTCTTTCTCTTCAAGCTCTTTTTCAAGCTCTTCCCACCTAGTAAGCATCATTTTTGCTAAAGGAGACGAAAGTAAGGTATTTAATCTTTCATCTTCGTCGTCATCGCTAATTTAAATGCAAGATAATGGGTTTTGTCTGATTCGAAAGCGTTTTTCTTCTGTAAGGATTTAAGGATCGATTAAATACGAAGGGTCCGCGAATATAGCAAGATCTCTTTCTTAAACTTCTTTTAACGCAGCTTCTTCGTTTGCAATTGCGTTTCGAAAAGAAATCAAATTAATATTATCAGCTTCTAGTTCTTCTATTATAGGTTGCTTTTCGCGGTCTCGAATAAGGACTTTTCGTTCGGGTGGAATGTGTATAGGAATCCCTCGACCTTGTTGCTTATACGCTTCGTTCAACCATTTCTTTCGCTCTTTTTCGGCTTTCCGATCAAGAACTCCTTGATTATAACGATCGTTTCGAATTTTAATCGTTGCTGACTTGAGTTTAGCGTTCGCTATCTTAAGACTAGCTTCTTGCTTTTTTATCTTTATAGCCTTGACTTTTTCGAGTGCTTTAAAAGCTAGTATATTCCTTCCCGTTTGCAAACTCGACCTTCTAATCAGCTTTTTCCGATGTGTATCGCGCTAAAGCTTTTGATTTTTATCGAGTTCTGCTTGATCAAAGCTTCCTCGTAATAACCAAGTCTCGGTACTTTGTTTCGCGATATCGAAGCGTTAGCAGCTAAGAGAAGAAAGAGCTATTCTGATCTTATCGTTCAGATCGTCGAGTTGCTCTACGCAATCTTGAAAAGATTAAGAAGGTCGAGGTAGCGCAAGAAGAGGTAATTCGTCAAGTTGCTTATCGATTGAAAAAGAATATTTATCTTCTTCAAGATCAAACGTTTCTCCGTACTCGAGTATATGCAATCCCGCCTCTTTCTTACTCTTTTTACTATACTCTTTTAATTTGCGTTGAATTTGAGAAAAGCTGATCGGCCACATTCTTGCATCTCGAAAAGCGTGTTTGATATTCCGAGTTGTAAAGGTTTGCTCGCGAATTTAAAGAAGGTCTCGCATAAACGATGAGATAGTATATTCAGCTTCGAAGCCTCGAATAGCATCCATGATAGCATATTGTTAATTATATTTCTAAGTGCGAAAGCAGCCGACATCGAAAGGTTGTAAAAGATAAGTTTGATAAAAAAGGAATTTGATAAGCCATATACGATTTTGTTTGGCTAGTAGAATGAAATTTAAAGCTTCGTAGCAAAGCTAATCATCAAGTAATAATATCATCTACGGTTTATCGGGTCTTTGATCGGTATGCTTAATAAAGTGCTTAAGCTACTTTATAGTAATCTTATCGTTCGTATAACTAGATTCGGAAACAATGACAACTTCATGTTCAGTCATCTTTTCGGAAAACCAAGATGCTATAATTTGCTTTCCGAGCACAATAATCATTAGAGGAATAGCTTTTCTATCGGCAAGAATAGCTTCGATCACAGTTACGGATAGTCGATTTTCATAGATTCCTGTATACATCTCTTTGATTCCGATAAGTACGATAACTTCTTTTCCGGCCGGCATACAAATCCGCGCGCCTTTCTCATCCATATTTGCGATTCTATGCTTATCTTTAAGCCCAATTCCGCAGAACTAGATAGCAAGAACAAGCTCGGTATAGAACCAGTTGGAAAGAGATTTCTTAATATGCATATCGACGCGATAAGATGCGATTGGTTTAGTCCGTATAGCATAGAGTTCTGTTGTATTTCTCAACCAAGATTGAAACCAACGCTAAGAAGGTTCTGGCTTATTTTCTTGTATTTTAAGGTAGCAAATGCATCGATAAAGCATACGCTTAATAGCTCCTTTCCCTCCTTTAGTTGCTTGATCTGCGGCGTAGATTAAAACAGCTTTGTGCTGTGCTGCTAATAGAACCATAAGCCTCCCTACTTGTAGCGCTTTCCCCTCTTTCAATCGAGCTTGTTTAGCTTGATACTTATTCCATCTTCGCTTTAAAGTATCAGGCTTTTCTATCATATGAATGCGACTCGCAGTAAAAGGTGTTTCGGAAAGGTTTTCGAGGAGCCATTCGAATGCTAGCTATATTCGCTCATATTGAAAAGCTTTTAAAAGCTTCTGGTATTCAGAATTAAGATCAAGAGGTGCAAGAGCGCGCGCGCGTTTTTTGCCCATTTTTATTTGGGTACGTAGGTCAATGTTTGATGGAAAATGTTGTGTTGAAGTGTTGTTGAAGTGTCTACGTTCCCCGCGATTTTTGGCGTTGAAGCGGGACATAATTTTTTCGCGGGACATAATTTTTTCGCCCACTTTAAGGAAGGGCCCCAAAAGTTGCGACGTCAAGGCCCACTATTATTTGTATCAGACATAATAACACTTTGCAATCCGCTGGCCTCGTGCCACAAATCCACGTTCTAGAATCGAAGACGATCGAATCGCCGTGAATCGTAATCTCTCTTGATTTTATCTCCTCTTTGAAAATAGATTTCCGTTTGGTAACCTCCGTAAATCCCCCTCGTGCGTTTGCGATTGCGATTTTTGCCGGCACATAAATTTAGTAATGCCGTGGATCTGCTATAGCCGCCGATCTATTTCAAGTGTAGAAGGGTAACTTATCCTTGATATCAACCAGTTAGCAAGTCAGCGAAGCTTTTACATAAAATAATCGTAGTAGCTATCCGCAATTATCAAAAGAACAATCGCATTTTCAGTATTCTTTGCACGTGTTTTATCATATCGAAACCCTCGTTTGTCATGCTCAAAATCAGCCCGAAGATTGAGGGTATCTTAAGGTTCCATACCTAGCTATCTATAATTTAGCGAAAGGAACGAACGCTTACTCCGTACTCCGTATACAACCTTTTCAAGCTTTGAGCTTTAAGTAGCAAGGTTTGAAGCTAAGTTCAGCGGTAGTGGTTAAAAATTTGGGATAGATTTGAAACCTCGATTGCGTCAAGAAGAGATATTGTGGAGAAGGGATTTGAGATTTATTTTCGGAGAAACAAATCAATCTCTTGAGATCACTCGATTTTCTGCGATCTCCGGGGATTCACAATTCTAGTGGTGTCCGCAAAAATCGTGATCATAATAATAATCACATGGGTTAGTTACCCAACACCAAATAATCACTCCTGCCGATTGCGAATCAAAGCTCCAAATCGCAGAATTGGAGGCTATCAAACACGCCCTAAAATAAGCATTCTCCAAAATGTGGCCGTTTGCATCTGACCCTGCCGACGAGCAGATTTTGCGCTCCGCAAGTAAGCGCTTTCTTTCCGTTCCAAGTGGCTTGAGGTGATTTGTTGACATTCCCATCAGGGCCAAACAATGCATTGTTCGGGAATCCTACGGATTTTCCCGTGCCCTTGTCGTGGGCGGCATCTTGGAGTTTACCTCGACAGTAGACACAGATTCCATCTTCACATACACCTACGCTCTGCAACAGTGTATAGACCAGCATCCACAGCTAAGCGTCACTGTCTCAAAAGCAGACACCGAGTCCTTCGTACTACGCCTTCTGTCCCCATCTATATCTCGGTAAGCACATCCAGATCCTCGCCCACAACGACCCAGACAGCGAGAGCGAGAGCGAGACCAGAGCCGTACAACGAGCCTCCCGAGCATCCTAGATGCAGAGTGGCCACCTTCGACCCCACCGTGGAAGGTATTTATCTTGCCATTTTCGGGCCGGAGGTGTTTCATAGGGTTCTCGTGCTCACCATGCAATTGGCGACGGCATGTCTGGACTGGCATTCACCAGGTCCTTCCTCGCTGCTCTCCAAACCCCCCATGCAGTAACGGAGCTCACCAACTACCCGATTCGCAAACCATTCAACCCGCAATTCGACACGGCCAAGAATCTACCCATATCCTGGTCTTTTCTCCTAGGGCCACTGCTAGACATGTATCTGCCCAAATGGCTCGCTTCGCTCTGTGGGTTTGTCTCTGGCGTACATTCCATCGGACCCGGGACGTGGACCGGTGCACCGCTATTTGACGACGCCGGGACTTACGAAACCGGCGTTGAGATATTGACTGTCGATGCACACGTGCTTCAAGATGCAGTGAAACTGTGCCGGATAAAGGGGCCAAGCTGACAGGGCTGCTGCACCAACTCATCATCAACGCTCTGTCAGGGTGTTTACCAGAATCGGTTGGCGTCGATAGCTTCGGGTCCGGCACAGCCATCAATATGCGAGGACCAGTGGGTATCTCAGACGACGAGATGGGTCTCTTTGTCTCTGTAGACTTCCAAACGTTCTCGCTGCAGAAAACCCACCCAGGGAACCACCAAGCGGCCTCTTCCTGGGACCTGGCAAAGGCGATCACGGTGCGCCTAGCAGCGAGAGCGCGGCAGCTGCACGACCAACCCCCTGGACTCCTGAGATACTTGAGGAGCGTATATTCTTGGACGATTTCTAAGCTCGGTGCCAGGAGTGAAGGTTCATATGAAGCGAGAAATATTGTTTCGTTGCGGCCCTCTGAGAGCGTGGAGCGTTGTAAGGAAGAGGAGATGGTGTTCTACTAGCCGGCTGATCTGACGGGTGGTCCACCTCTGACATTTAATGCTGTGAGCTGTATGAAGGAAATATGAGCATTGCGGTTTGCTGGAAGATTGGGGCTTTGGGGCTGGGAGAAGAAGGGGAGGAGAGTGGTTTTGCGGGAGCTGTGTGTAGACATGTTAGGGAGGGCTTCAAGAGCTTGAGCGAGAGGGTTGGGGGATGATTCTGAGTGGATCTGTTGGTGTCGTAGCCAGGATCCGGCTAAACCTAGCTTGGGTATGGTTTGGTAATTAAATTAGTTAGGGATGATGACGACGATGATGATGATTGTTTCAACGTCTATAGCCAGTCTTTCAAGAGTCCGACTTACGACCTCACTAAGGGTATAACGACGTGTCACAAACAACTAATCTGAAATAAATTAGAGAAGCAACTTATGAGGAACAACATCTTAATACGCGTTTCCAGAAAAGATAAGATGGGAAGATTCGGGAGAAATAAAAAGCTATAAGCTCATTGCGCCGTACTTGCTGCTTTCCGCAGTCTATACAGCCCGAAAGGCGATGAAATGATCAATGCTGAATGCAACAAAAAGAATCCAAGCCTCTCTAAACGTTGTACGATGAATCCATGCCAATCCTGCTTCATCGAAGACTTACTCATTTAGTTGTCTTTACACAAACAACTGAGCTGATCTGCGTCCCTTGGCTCGGGACAGGAGTAAGTAACGGTGGTTGTCGGCTGGGGAGGAACGATGGGACTTGGTTGTTAACTCATCAATTGAGGAGCAATGATGATGATCCCAGTGGCGTACGGCTTGCTGAAAGAGATGGAAGTGCTTGAAGAGCTGCTGTAGGGCCTGCTACATTCAATCGAAAGTAGGCCGACAGAGGTACAGTACTAGGTAATTGCTAATGCATAAAACCACTTCTCGCACCAAAACTAAGGGTCAACACTTCCCAAAAAAAAATTGATTTTAGCCGGTGTTTGCTAATTCTATCTTGGGGGAAGTAGTCAATTAAAACCGTCAAGCTTGAATCTGCTTGTTAATAGACCCAGATACAAAAGATTAAGCTGAAGTCGCTCTTTTTGTGAGACTTCTTCCAAATTTATGCGAAATTCAACTTTCTATATGACCACATTAATGAACTCTGTTAAATAATGAATGTAAAACAAAATCGTCTTATGCTTACTTATAAGCTATCTCTTGTTACTAAAAGGTTTATAGTTTTTATTTGCCTTTCAAAGCTTGTGATTGTAGGAAGTTTAAGCTGTCAAATGTAAAGAGTTCTGGTGCGAAATAAAGGTTTTACGCATTGATTCAAGACTGAAAGGATGTAAGGAGGCCCACCTAAGCAAGCCGACGATTAGCAGTTGGAGGTGACTGTAAAAGCAACATTCTGCATTTACTATATTCGCTTGACCTTCCAGATGTTGGCATCACATTTCTGTGGCTAGCCAGGGTATGAGGCGAGCTACTGGCACTGAGCATATTCCATCGATTCGGGTCATTGAAGTTGTTAGATGTCCAGGGCAATCACGAAATTGCAGGACTGATCTTTGCAATTCTGGAGTAGCAAGTAACCACCGGAGGAGTCGATACTCACGTACCGAAGAATGGATCGGGGATAATCAAGATCTTGCTGTGCTCTTTGAGGATGGTCCCATAACCGAAATCCTGTATGGTCCGTCGAAGAGTCGGCAAGACCTTCAGGAGGTTCTCTCCACGGAGCCGTCATACTGAGTTATTCAAATGACTGGTCCTTGACGATAATCAAGCTCGACAAGTTCATACCTGTGATAACATAAAAATTTGTTCTTGCGTTCTCCCACGTGTTTCTGTTCTTGATGTAATGTAATCGTCATCGTGACCGAAACTTCCATCTTTCTGGTACTCTATAAGAAGCCCAGTGGCGCTTAGGAACCCATGCACTACCAGAGTAGCCAACAGCTTGCCTTAAGGTGAAAAGGCGCACTGTTAGCAGTGCGTAGTGCCAACTGTGATCCATAGCTGATTTTCAAGATGGGAGGTATTTCCGAGGTTGATGGGCTGGTGGCTGTGGCAGATCCTGAAGGCAATGAGCGAATGATTCTTGGAGAGAGAGCGAGAAAGATCGAGAGCGGGAGAGAGAGGTGAAAGTCATAGAGCCATCCTTAGTTGGAGTTATACCTAAGCAACCGAGTACATTGTGATCGAGTCTTCGGTCCCCCGTGTGTACAGTAGAAGCGTGACCTCCAAGTCCGTCCGTATCGCGTTGCTGGGCGGATGTTGCGCTAAGATAAGGCTATCGGCCGCTAGCGCCATCGAAAAAAAATCCATCTAAGTGCTGAAGTTCTTCCCTTCAGAACTTCTTCCGCACGACACCGCTCTTCCTCTTCTTCAAACATCGCGAATCTTGTCTTCTACAACAAGATACCTGCAATCAGAGTCGTCAATCAGACGCGCTTCTTCTCACAACTTAATTTCTACCAGGAATCATCACCAACCAGTCAAGATGGTACTTATTCCAGGTAGGTCGCATTGCGCCCTGTATTCATCCAACTCGGTCAGGACAATCTGACATCAACAATAGTCGCTACCTATGGCCTTCAGGTCCCTCCAGGAGACATCATCGTCCCTGCTATTGCAGAATTCCCTGCTACCGTAAGTCTCCGCAAGCTCTTCATGCAGCCGCCTGGTCCTCCACGGAAAGTTCGCGGGGGCAGAACTCGAAATCCAAAATATTCCAAGCTGAATTCACAACCCTTAGTTTCGCATTACAATGGCTGCCATCGACCCTAGCGAGATCGCCGATGCCAAGGGGATCGCCAAAGGTGGCCCTCTCCGCGCGACCTTGAAGCTCATCCGCCAAGAGGGTTCCGAGGAAGACGAAGATTCTGAGGAGTATATGCGCGCTCTGTTGGCCAGCGACGACTCTGAAGAGGAGAGCGAGTCAGATGAGGAGGCGAACGGTGGCCCAAGTGATCCAGCCAAGTCAAAGAAGGCCCGCAAGGCTGCTGCCCTCAAGCAGCTCATGGATACGCTGGAGAACGCCGAGTCTGACGAGGAGATGAAGGATGCCCCCAATGGCAAGGCCAGCAAGAAGGGAAAGGCCAAGGCTACCGGTGAAGAGGAGGAGCTATCCGATGAGGACAGCGATGAAGATTCCGAGGACATCGAAGTCGAGGAGTTTGTTCTCTGCACACTCGACCTAGAGAAGGTATGTGGTATTCACAAGAGCACATCACTTGCAGAAAGGCTAACAAGATGACCACAGAACTTCCAACAACCACTTGACATCACCATCGGCGAGAACGAACGCGTCTTCTTCAAGGTTTCCGGTACCCACACAATCTACCTCACTGGCAACTACGTTGTTCCCCAGGATGATGGACACAACCACCACCACGAGGTCTACGATTCCGAGGAAGGCGACGAAGACGAATATGACCTGTCTCCTGATGAGGATGAGCTCGATATTGGGATGGATGACGATGAGAGTGATGAATTGGATACTCTTGAGAACCCGCGTATTACCGAGGTCGAGTCTGAGGATGAAGCCCCAAAGCTTGTCTCTGCCGACAAGAAGGGCAAGAACAAGCGCTCTGCTGATGATATTGAAGAGGGTGCCTCGCTCGACGACATCATGGCCAAGAGCCTCAAGGACGGAGCTCCCGAGGAGAAGAAGCTCAGCAAGAAGCAACTGAAGAAGCTGAAGAAGAACAATGGAGAGGCTGTTCCAGCCAAGGCGGATGAGGCCCCAAAGGCAGACAGTCCCGCTGTCAAGTCTGATATCACCGACAAGAAGGTCCAATTCGCCAAGAATCTGGTTCAAGGTCCAACTGGATCCGCCGAGAAGGCCAAACCCGCTGCTGTCGAGACTAAGGAAAGTAAGGGCAAGGCCACATTGGGCGTCAAGATGGTCAACGGTGTCAAGATCGACGACAAGAAGCTTGGTTCCGGTCCAGCCTGCAAGAAGGGTAACAAGGTCGCTATGCGTTACATCGGCAAGCTCGAGAACGGAAAGGTCTTTGACTGTAAGTGGAACATCCATTCATACGATACCAATACTGATATTGCGACAGCAAACAAGAGCGGCAAGCCCTTCTCCTTCAAGCTTGGTACCGGCGAGGTCATCAAGGGATGGGACATTGGTGTTGCTGGTATGCAAGTCGGCGGCGAGCGCAGACTGACCATCCCGGCCAACCTTGCGTATGGCAGTAAAGGGGTGCCCGGGATTCCCGGAAACAGCACCCTTATCTTCGACATCAAGTTGCTGGATTCGAAGTAAGCCTTGTTCGCGAATTGGTTACGTGGCTCTTTCTTGACTGCTTTCTGATTGATTGAGCCGAAGCTCTGGCGTGTCGAATCCTCTCATCTGTACAATGTCTGATACACATCTCTTTATTTCCTTGTCCTATGTCTCAAAATACCGGGCTATAATGCTTCCTGCGCTTTTCTCCGACCCACGCTGTTGTGTCGAAGTGTCTCATGGGACGGGAGGCACATGTGTGGCCTGGGATGAGGAGATGGCATACATCCTAAGGCGTCAAAAATTGATTGTGTATGTTCCACAAGTTGTGGAACAGTGCTTAGGTATTCAAAACATAAGAAATAGCCTATATTCTTGATTCGCCGCTGTGAGTGAGTGTCAAAGACCTTGGGAGAAGTATTTGGGTTTTAGGCCAGTAGCACTATTCCGAGTATTGGACTTGCAGCTTTCTCTTCCAAATCGCCCATGAGCAAGGTTCGAACGTTGAGTACTGGCGGGCAGATGCTCCCTGACCGTGCTTGCCGTACATATTGGAATTCTCAGAAGGGCAGGCACGCTGATGGTAAGTAAGCACTGATAAACGCCCTTGCAACGAACTCCCTCTTCTGACCGTTTCCAAAATCCCATCCATCATCATCATCATCAACATCATCATTTGCATCATTTCCATCATCGCAAAGCATCCAATCGATCAACTTTGCCTCAGTATCATTACTTCTTCCACCATCAACTCCGCGCAGCACCGTCAACCGCTCCGCTCCAAACATGAAGCGCACATACAGCTTTACCGGCCATATACAGTCGGAGACGCCCGATGGAGACGCTCTTGATCCACCATCAGAGCAGGGAACGATCAAAAGAATCCCGAGTGCATATGACTTGATGATGACCCCCCCAGCATCCCCTGAGTCTCCTGGCAGCATGGACCGACCTTCGAAGCTCCGCAGACATGGTTCAAAGCTACTCACGGCTTTGAAGTCATTCAGAAACAGCGGTGGTTCTATCCCTGGCGCGTACTCAACCATCTACTGACCAACCTGCAGTTTCCAATGCATCCATGGCAGAGGCGCCACCGTCCCCAGTCAGCTCTCCTGCCCGGAGACTCTCGGCAGTAATCCTCAAGTGCCAGTTGGAGCCAACGGTCGTTCATCGTACTCAATTCAACAATCGCCCCAGCCTGATCTCGATTGACAAAGGTGCCACAGATGTAACACCGGAGGGCACTCCTTCCACCAGCACTGAATCACGCAGTAATAGTGGCAAGTCTTCCGTCCCTAGGCCTGGGGAATCGACGAGCAAAACGTCTCTCGACTCAAAGCTCTCGTCGCAAAAGTACAAGATGATCTCGCAACATTCGTCAGAGAATAAAAAGGTTGTCATCAAGCAGCCAACGGGTGACTGTGGAGGCTCAAATGAGCATCCGGTGCTTCTCGCACCCATTGTGGAGAGCTTGGAGACCCCGGAACCCGCACCGAGTAAGCGCTCCCTCCTTTTCCAATCTTCGCGGTGCCTAGTGGGTTCATTGCAAAAGCCCTACACCACCCTGCCAGCATCGGCAGCCAGTTTCAGATCCTCACTCGATTTCAAAGTTTCCCATTCCTAATGCGCAAATTGTATGAGTCCCTTTTGCCACTATCTTTGCTGAGTGCCCTCGATTGACCCAAGCTCTAAATTTCCAATGCTCCCCATATCTGTTGAGTGTATCTCAGAAGGGCTACATCAACCTGGTCGGACCATACACCGGCTTCAGATATCCCTTTCATTTCAATGCTCCTCATTCATACTGGGCACATTAAAAAGTTAAATTTGTCACCTCCCTTCCCGGACACCGTCCATCGCCCTACGACGTGAAATTTTCAATGTTCCCTATTCATCCTGAACCCTTTGCTGACCTGCCCAGCTATCATCACTGTAGAGAGGGCCGCCGCAGCGAAAGTGTTCTTCGAAACCCACTACAACCAGGTAATCTCGGGTGCTTTAACTCCTCGCTCGATGCGTAGACGCCAGCTGGAAGCCGTGCTATATCACGAGCAGGCTAATCTGTCCCCCGCTGAACAAGCAGAGTACCGGCGTGCCTGGGCCAAGGATGAAAGCGATCATCTACGAGAGACCCGTGTAATGAAAGCCCGCGCAGGCAATGCTCTCAGAGAAGGTAAGGACATTACTACCTCTCGCTATGAGGTCGTCAAGGTCCTGGGTAAAGGTAGTTTTGGCGTCGTCCGCCTAGTCCGAGAGAAAGAGGAAAATAGGTAAGATCCTTTTTCCCATCTTCCCAGTGCCCTTGGCGCAAATTAGATGCCACAAGTTCCCAGTCTCCTTGGGCACAGTGTATTCACGCTTGCTTACCAGAATCCGTAGTCCCACCACTGAGCCAGGTGTTAGACGAGAAATCTATGCCATGAAGGTCATCAGAAAGTCCGATATGCTCCGCAACAGCCAGGAGGGCCATCTTCGGGCCGAGCGAGACTTCCTGGTATCCGCTGAAGGATCTCGTTGGTAATGAATTCTCAATGTTTCCAGCCCCCTTCGACACATTCAAGAGTCTAAAATCATTCAGGGTCGTCCCTCTCATCGCAAGCTTCCAAGACCTTCACAATTTGTACTTGGTCATGGATTACATGCCGGGAGGTGACTTTCTGGGACTTTTAATCCGCGACAATGTCCTATCTGAAGCTGTCACAAAGTGGTATATTGCGGAGATGATCCTGTGCATCGAAGAGGCTCATGCCCTCCGCTGGATCCACCGTGATGTAAAGCCAGACAATTTCCTCATTTCTGCTTCAGGGCATTTGAAAATCTCCGAT
Organism: Drepanopeziza brunnea f. sp. 'multigermtubi'; assembly: GCF_022702325.1. Lineage (NCBI taxonomy): Eukaryota > Fungi > Ascomycota > Leotiomycetes > Helotiales > Drepanopezizaceae > Drepanopeziza > Drepanopeziza brunnea. The sequence goes on along the minus strand of NW_027094082.1, from coordinate 1,321,896 downwards.
TTTGGCCTTGCTTTCGATGGGCACTGGTCACACGACCAGGCCTACTTCAACAACCATCGATATTCTCTCCTGGCAAAATTAGGCATAGATGTTGCTGGTGATAAACTGGACATTCAGGGGGACCTGGATTCCTCAGTGAGTACTCGGGAAGCCTTTTCTTGCTTCCAGATGTTCAAATATCTTGTGAACATTACTGACCAGACCATACTACAGAAGAAGCTTGCCCTGGCACCCGTGGGTGGAAAGGAGCAGCGACATGAGCAAAACTCATCCATTATCACAGAATCTGACGGTATTTTGAACTGGCGTAACCGCTATGGGAATAGAACCATGGCTCGGTCTGTCGTCGGCACCAGCCAATACATGGCTCCTGAAGTCGTGAGAGGAGATGCCTATGACGCTCGGTGCGACTGGTGGAGTGTCGCAGTGATCCTATACGAGGTGATACTCCCCCATATCACCCTCCCCTCTTCATGTTTCCCCACCTACAGCGTACTGTGGAACTGACCATTATCTACTAGTGTCTATACGGCCACACGCCTTTCCTTGCCGAAGAAGGGGGAAGACAGCAAACGAAGCAGAATATAATTGCAAGTATCATCCTTTGCATCCGGATCTGGGTCTGGAAACTTTTTAAGCGTTCTCGAAGTGCCACCATCGTACTGGGCACATGTCTAATCGATTTCTACAGGCACACAAAAACACCTTCGCTTTCCCGCACAAGCCACTTGTCAGCAAGCGATGCCAAGACCTCATCCGAAGCATCATCCAGGAGAAGGAAACCCGCCTTTGTTCCAGACGATACAGGCTTAAGGATAGCTCTATCTACCCATACGACTATGCTGGCCGATACGTCTTCCCCAACGATGCAGAAGATATCAAAAGCCATAAGTGGTTCCGGGACATTCAGTGGGATCGCCTCCATACGTCTATACCGCCGTTTGTGCCCGATATTAAATCCTTGGATGATACCCACTACTTTGTAAGTATTCTAAATATTTCAGAAATTTCTGTGACATTGCTAATCACCTGATCCAGGACGAAGAGGATCCGATATCGGATTTCTCCGATTCAAATTCCGATTTTAACCACACAGCAGAGGACATCTCGAAAGCCCTCAGATCCTTCAATAATGAAATCAAGGGCGAGGCAATCAAATTTGTGACCATTCCTCATGATTCTCTGAGGCTCAAAAAGTTTGAGCGATGGGTCGAAGACCATGGCAAGATACCAGACGAGCAAAAGGTATGATTGTCCCATATATTTTGGTGGCATACATAGGCTGACTTGACAGGAATACCTTAAAGATTTTGCCCGGACTTACGGACAAAAGGAGAAGAAGCGTCCCAGAGACCGCCTTTTGAGAGATAAGGATACGGCACCAATAGTCATGGAGCTTCGCAAGACAAGTGCGTTCCTAGGCTATACATATCGTAGATTCCGTCCTGCGTGGAGCGGATCTATGAGAGGATCAGTAAGCACAGTAGGGCAAAGGAGAGCGGTTTGGCACCGGGCAAGATTGAGCATCCATTGACAGACCGGGTCGGATAACTGAATGTTACCAATACAGATTGTCACTTTGAAGTAGAGAAGTCAGGCACTTGTTTGTAGAATCAATTGAGAGGATTCTATTTTTGATCTGGATCAGATTTGATTTTTCGAAAGTGCCCACTATCCATGGGGCACATTGAGGATGCCCATGAAAAATAGCCTGGATTTCAGTCTATATACATCTCTTGGTATCACCTGCGCAACACTGAGTTGAGTTGGCTTTCGCATAAGTATGGAGGGCTTACTATTCACAGGAATTTCGGGGTTTATTTTGGCAGAAGTTGGAATGAATACACTTTCTTAGCATTCCCGAACCTTCTTGTTTGTCTTTGTTGACTTTTAAGCGAGCCCATCTATGCAGATTTTTTTGCTGAATGTCAGGACACCCACCTCAATACACTTCGAAAGGTTAGACCGACTAGCTCCGCCACAAAATTCAAAATTATCTTCTACTCCTTCTCTTTGAAGATTGTACCTATCCACCACGCACCTCTTGCGATCTTGACAACAGTCAACACCGCAACCCCCATAACAATCACAAACCACAAACCCCAACCCAACCAAAACCTTCCGCAAAAATGCCTTCCTTGAAACTCACCACTACCCTCTTCGTAGCCTTCTCCCTGCTCGTCTCGTCCAAGCATTCCCCAGTCGAGCAGCAGCAGTAGGTCGAGAGCCAAAGCTGCGGCGGCCGATCGATCCGGCGTCTACAAGTGGCATGCATGCCCAACACCGAGTGAGAACCAGGCTGCTATCGTACGTATTGTATCATCTATCTTTTCCTTTCCTTTCCTTTCCAACCCAGTCCACAATCCCCCTCCCTTCCTCCCTCTTCGCGACTTGCTGTGACGGAGAGCGAGCGAGCCAGCCAGCCAGCGCGCCAAGCTCCAAGCTTCAAGCAAGCAGACGAAGGCGTCTGCGATGGCCAGGGCAGGCCGACGGGGTCATCACCAACTAGCTACACACTGCGCCTTCGGCCACGACTGCTTCTTCTTCTTCGTCGTCGTCGTCGTCGTCGGGCGACGCAGCTTAAAGTACTGCGCTTGAGAAAGGATCTCCAGTAATGAAAAGCTGACTGACGTGTGTCATCTCTCGAGGGCCAGGGGAGGGTTTTTTTTTTTTTTTTCTTGTCCCTTTTTTTTTCTCTTCCCTTTTTTTCCTTTCCCTTTTTTTGGGAACATCTCGAGCCCCACTCGGCCTCGCACTTCTTCTACACTGGCTCAGCTAAGCTACGTTCGTCGTCGTCGTTCGTTTTCGCTCTGCCCACCCCCCTCTTTCTCTCTCTGGGGACATACACACACACACACACACACAGTACATACGATTCCAGAGCCCCGGAAATAATTTCAAAAGAGCGAAAAAGGGTTGGAAGGGACTCATTCGAAAGCATCTATCTATCTATCTGGGTCCTGGGGGAGATTCTGCTGCTACATAAGAGCTTGACGTGAGTAGACGTTGGCGTCGTTCGGGAGCCTTTCTCTGCTCTATCTCCGTAGATAGATAGATAGATAGATAGATAGATATGAATCAAAGGCGCTGCTTTTTCCTTTTTTATTCTTCTGTCTGAGAAAAACTCGCTGTTGGAATTCGTGCTTGAGATTTCTTTTATGATAATTGGAGTCAGAGAGAGAGAGAGAGAGAGAGAGAGAGAGAGAGAGAGAGAGAGAGAGAGAGAGAGAGAGAGAGAGAGAGATACCCAGAGACTGACTTCTAGCTAAGGCTCGCCTCACACCCAGGGAAATTTTTTTTCTCTTTCAGAGACGAGCGCAGCGACACATCTTCAACTGCTTTCTATGCTATGTATCAACATCTCTCACACGGATAACTTACATACGTACGATACACACACATCCCCCTTCCTATTTTACATCCTCATCCAGAGCGCCGCCCTCTGGATCTCAGCAACGACACCGTTGCCAGCGAGCGCCCACTTCTCCGCCACCGTCTCCTCGTCAACCTGACACCTCAAAACTCCACTCTTCGCCCAGTACTCCATCAGTCCCCTCGCTTCCCGCTTAGTCAATCCCTTCAACCTCATGACCTCCACACTACTCAGGACCTTGTCAGCCCTCGCATCGTACGCCTTCTCGAAAGGATCTTTTGGCGTAATGTTCCTGCCCGCCTGCCGATCTTCGGCCTGCTTGATGGCCAAGTTTAGCGATTTCGAGACTGGGGCATGAGAGCGACTAGTCGCCGCTAGCACGGCACCTCCATTCGGGAGCTTCTTGGTGCCGGAGAGGTGGTCCACGAAATGCCTGATGACAGCCAGGTCGTGAGCATGGATAAGGGAAAAATCCTGGGCGCGGTAGAGCGAGTCTTGCATGGCGAAACTTAAGCCGTCAAGACACATGAGAACTGGGGGATGTCCCGGAGTAGCGAGCTCTGACCAGAAGGCTTCGAACATAGGCCACGCGATTTCGGGGTCGCGGGCACCGAGTTCGCAGAGACGGAAGAGGGTGGTACCTTTTGGGACTGTAATAGGAGCGGTGAGTTCTTCGGGTAGAGTGAAGGATTGGAGGACAGCGATGTTGGCTTTTGCGATTTGGGAGAGCCAGTTGGCAATATATGTATTCTGGGACCAGAGGGTCGGGTTTGTGTTTGGTAACGCTGCGTACGCTGTCATGGCGTTTGTAACTTCTTGGGCTGCATTTCATTAGCCCAATTCTCCAATAGAATAAGTACGACGACAAACCTTCAGGGATATTGATCACAACCCAGCCCTTCGCAAACGCCGTGGCCATAGCACTCAACATCATCAGACTCTTTCCCGTCCCCTTATCTCCATCCAGCACCATCCTGATCGTCTCGGCCTTGCCCTCGGCCTCCATCATCCTCCTTGCCATGACTACACTCTCCCCCCTGATCAACACCGCAGGCCGCCGGAAAATTCCCCATCCCTGCGTCGTCTTGAAAGCCTCCACAGCCCTCAGACTGTCGACCGTCACCCCATTCAACCCTACCACTTGTCCCACCATCCTGGGTTCATCCTCCCCCATCACAACCGCCGCCAACGACCCTTTATTCGGTCGCGCCTCAGCATCCTGCTGCAAGAGCTCGTCCACAAGCTTTCCGTTCAGATCCCTGAGATCCTCAACTTCCAGCGCATTCGTGTTACTCAGCACAATCCTCTTCCGCATCGCCTTTCGCTCTCCAGCCGCGGGCGGCTTCCCCGTCTTCACAAAGGCCTTCTTCTTGATCCGCAGCGTCTTCGCACCTTTACTCTTTCCTGCCACCATCTTCGGTGTCTTGGTCGGGGGTCCAGCAGCCAGCATTGCCGTCGTCGAGAACTTCCGAGCAGGGGCTGCCAGCCTCACAGCCAGCGTAGGGGCGAATTGGGCAGTAACAGGCCTGGCAACAAGGCATTTCCAGCACTGAGAAGTCGACATCCTAGATATATGGCTGGCCTGGCAAGGCGTTGTGGTGAGCCGTGGACCGATTCTTGTTCAATGGCAGTTCTGAGATGGATGTGGAAATATATTAGCTCCGCGCTAAAATGCGGCCGCTTAAAGCAGCTCTCCAAAAAAAAAAAAAGGTCCCTAGAAAATAGTTCATGGATAGCTTTGCGACGAACCGCCACCATCTCTCTTCCTCGACGAATTCCGGATCTATTCGAGAAGACAATGGCGACGATGGCGGCAAAAGCCGCGAAACTCCCCGTGGAGGTCAACAAGCCCACGCCATACACCTTCGACCTCGGCCTCCTGCTCGCCTCAGACCCAAACCCAGTCCTCCTCACGAGCCCGGAGAACCTCGAAGACGACCTGGCCGCCACGGCGCGAGACGGCGCCCAGGCACTGCTGAACCAGCTGCTCTCGACCTGTCCGATCGCCAGCACGCCCAACGGCGTGCTGCTGTCGCTCCCGGAAATCGAGACGAGGCTGCCGCGTGAGAAGGTACCAATCAACCACCCCCCCCCCCTCCCCCCCCTCCCGCTCTCTTCCCTTACCTCCAGAGTGCGGCAGATTTTTTATTAACACACCAATCTCCACACAGCCCCTCCCGCCCCCCAAAGCTCAAACCACCTGGGAGAAGTTCGCCGCCAAGAAGGGCATCAAGGCCAAGTCGGCCGAGCAGCGCAAGAAGATGGTCTACGACGACGCGACAGGCGAGTGGGTGCCGAAATGGGGCTACAAGGGCGCCAACAAGGCTGGCGAGAACGACTGGATTGTCGAGGTCGATATGAAGAAGGAGGCGGAAAGGAAGGAGGGCACCGAAAGGCAGGGTGATGGGCGGAGGGAGAGGAAGGAGAAGGTCAGACGGAATGAGAGGCTGCAGAGGGCTAACGATCGGAAGGGGAGAAAGAATGGTGCGAAGTAGACTTACTTTGTGTGGAGGTGCGGTGGAATCATTGTTCGGCGTTGGAGGGACGGCTGGCTTACTGGAGTTTGGGTCGGCGGCGTCCATGCGTGAGAGCGTATGCACATGTGAGGAAAAAGCGTGTATTTGGCAAACTTATCAGGGAATCTTCCGGAATTATTACACTACGTTTGAATACTTCTGCGATCAAAGCAAGGAAAGTTGATTTGTAAATCTCATCGACTTTTGGATCGATATGTTCAACCACTTGCCCTCCTCGGATCATCCATCACCTCACAAACCAACATCGCATCGCCATAATCGTACAAATCGGATCTTTTTCTGGCAGAGTGTCACCGCCCCTGTTCCTGTCATGAGCGGCTCCCCTCACATGCAAAATCCAAAGAAAAGTAGACCAAATAAACTCCCGTTCCAGTCTCCCCAACACGCCATGACTTCCCCTATGCCTCCCAGCCCTAGTCCCAGCCACCTACACCTCCTTCACCACCCCTAAATATGCTGAAAGAATGCCCGATCCTCCCACTGCAACAAAAAAACGAATGCATCTGTAGGTGAGACTGGAACGAAGAAAGCGAATAAGAAACGACCATGCCATTAACCGTGCGGAACGCTTGGGTATTCAACAGACTCGAACCATGCGAACGTAGAAGGATGAAATGAATCGTAAAAGACATGCAGAGGAAGAGAAAACGCTCCAAGTCGGGTTGCCCTTCACCGCAGGTGAAATTCCCAAGGGGAGACTGTCCGAGGAAGCTAGAATCCGAGACAGGGGTTTTCGGTGCTACCGACTACTGCCAGAGACCTTGTCAAGTCGTGAGGGAAGCCCTTCCTTTCAATTTATGTGCCCTATTTGTCTCTCATAATTTGTCTGCCCCATGCTCGATAGAGTAAGGTAGGGCCGGCAGCACAGGGTGTATCAAGAATCGAAAATCGCACGCCAACCCTAGTGCTATTAATCAACCGTCGAGCTCGAGCGAGTACCCCTCAAAACCCAATGGGACTTAGTGGCTTGATAGGACTCAAGGGTCTCATTTCGTTGCTTCGGTGAGTTGCTGCGGGGGGGCTCTCGTTGACAACGGTTAGTGCCGTATTGATAGTGTTAGAGGCACCTGTATTCAGGCTCTGAGGAGTCTTTTTGCTGTTGCTCCCACCGGCCTTCTGGCCAGATTGATCGATGCTTACACTACTTGGCTTGCTGCTGTCTGAGCTCGAGACATTGCGTTCGTCGTGACTCTCAACGGCGGTGCTGTCTCGTCCTTCGGCGGCCGAGTTGGAAACCATGTCAAATAGTATGTACTCCTGCTCGATGTAGAACTGCTCCGTCTTGCACCCCTTCCAACATTCCCTCCAGTTGCACACGAGGAACTTGAAGCAGAATGCGTCGATCTTCATGCATGGCTGAAAGCAGATGCACAGGTTTCGGTAATCCATCTTGTTCTTGTCGGAGTGGGCGAGGAGGAGCGAGAGGTGGCAGGTGATGGCGAAGAGAAGGTAGTAGTTGAATGGCGAGAGGTTGGAGAGTTCGTCGATCAGCAGCTGGGGAACCTCCTCTTGGTCCTTGTCGCATTCACGATTGATGCGATCCTGAGAACTCTTGGGGAAAAGTTCGTCCGGCAGCTCACGGAGCCAGGCCTTGAGCATCGAACCTATAATGTTTATGTCGTAAAGCTCATCTTGCTCAAAGAGATCAATGTCAAATTCTACAACGCATGTCAGTAAGTATACTGGAACCTGTGAGCTGGAAGTCTTCAAATACCCTCGTCAAATCTCCTCTGCCACTTCTTGATCTGTGGGCCGCTGCCTGGTACTCTGTATAATCCCTCTACATCGCTGCCTTTGTAGTTCAAGTAGTCGATCGCTCTCCACGGGAAGGCTGGCATCCAGAACTCTGTCTTGTCCTTGGAGTCCTCCAACTTCTTCGAGATCCGGGTGAGCCGCGTCTGCTCTACCAGATTGAGGTTGAGGACCTTCAGCTGGTAGTGCTCGTCGTCGACCGGGGCTTCTTTCTCGTGAGTGCTTCCGCTTCGACTACCCCCTTTCCCGAACAGACCTTTACTCAGTGCTCCAGCCCCCTTGCTTGCAGAGCTTTTGAGGTTGTTCAAGAAACCCTCGCGCCCATGGCCCGAGGAAGAGGTATGTAGCCGACCGTTTTCCTTGGGGATTGTGTGCGACCTGCCTTGTTCCTTTTGCTCTCGAAGCTTGCTACCCTCTTTCGGCGGTGGCATATCTCGAGTCAAAGATCGCTGTCGATCTTCGGAGTCCTTGCGAGGCGTCGAGCTTACCATCGATCTGAAGGACCTATTGTCGGCTTGGTCGGGGGGAGTATGTGTCGATCTCGAGTCGGCATTTTGTGTCGGATGCTTATCGGCTTCCGCAGCCTTGCTCTTTGTCGGCGAAGGCTCTCGAGGCGAATGATCGTCGCGGATCGACTTGGACCGAGACAGTATACTGAATGGCTTCGGTCTGTTCTTCTTTGCGCCGGCATTGCCAGTCGACGGGGGAGAAGAGGAGTCGCCGGTCGATTCGAGTGATACCTCCGAACGGGATGGCCCACCGACTGCTCTCCTCGCAATTGATCTGTCGAGACTCGATTCTGTTTGCGCGACTGGCGTCAGTGCTGTCCGTCCGGAAGAAGCAAAGATTCGTGTGGAGTTTATTTTCTCACCAGTTCTGGACGTGTCCTTGGATGAGACCCTCGCATGCATGGCAGGCCGGTCTGCGTCTCTGGACATTCTGTCCTCCTGCTGGCCTGCGGAACCCGTCCGATTTTTCTGTGAGCGGTGGGAATTCTTGGAGGCCTTGTAATTTGCAAAGAAGCCGCTCCGGGCAGGCCGCTCCTTCTGCTCTTGGCCCAGATCCGGCTGTAGTGTTGACAAGGTAGGCAAGATGTGCGAGGCCGAAAGGCTCCGGGTGGTAGAGGGGGTGTGCTGCGATTCGGCAGCAGCGGCAGCTTGCATTGACGGGGAGTCGCTTGGTACCTTCTTTGATGAGCTCTTTGATGCGTGGAATCTGAAAGGCGATCGTGGAGATCTCGACATGGACTTGGAATTGGACTTGGAATGGGACTTGGAATGGGACTTGGCCTTGGACCTGGGGCTCAGAGGAGAGTGGGAGTCGGGCTCGTCGTCGACATCTGTTGAGTTAGGCAGCGTTAGCGGTAGGGGTATAGATTTGCGAGCCATGCTGCCCCTGGCGACGGTCGTTCGTTCGTTCGTACGTTCGTTCGTTCGTTCAGTCGGTCTCGGTCGGTCGTTCGTTTGTTTGACTGCTCCTGATTGTAGGCCGTGGCCGTTTGTCGCAGGGTCGCCGGTGTCTCGAGCACAGCCTTCTACACTGTACCTGAGCCTGAGCCGTGTCACAGTTCCGAAGATAGAAGCGCTTGTTTAAAAGTGGTGCGTGCAGGATGTCGGCCGTCGGGGACTCGCAGTTGGAGATTCGGATTCGGACTCGGATTCTTCTGTTCGTGGGTTCGCGGGAGACAAACAATTACCGGTACTGGTGGTACTTCTAGAGGGTCGAGCGACGGGGTGAGGTCGAGGGCCAAGGTCGAGGTCGAGGTCGAAGTCGAGGTCGAAGTCGAGGTCGAGGTCGAAATCGATCTAAGGGCTGGGGGCTGCAGCGATCGCATCCAGAAACGGAATGCCCTCCTCTCCTCTGTTCTGTGATTCACGGGCAGCCCGTATTGTGCGTCGACGCCGCTGCTGGCGACCATTCCCGGCGGGCAGAGAGCGCTGAAACGTGTGGGTGGTGTTCGCGGGCGGGGAGTTTTGCGTATGGAATGTGTTATGCAGATGGCCGCGTCAACTGGAGGCAGCGCATCAGGGGGGGGGGGGGGGAGGGTTGGAGGGGGGAGGGTTGGAGGGGGGAGGGTGGAGGGGGGGAGCCCGAGTGTCGGTCAGGCAGTTGTACCGGTAGTAGTGGGTAGGTCGCCTGGACTGGATTAGGTTGGGATCGATGAATGATGGGAATTGTTGTTGTTGTTGACCCGGACTTTGAAGTCGAGCTGGAGCTGGAATGGAGCGGTTGGCATGAAGAGGGAAGAGAGAGAGAGAGAGCTGAAGTATGGATATGTGCGATGTGCGATGTGTGTTTGTTGATGGTTGACTGCGGTGGGTACCGGTATGCGCCGACCAGTATAAGAGGTTGTAGGTTTCGGGTCGGATGGTGGGTGGGTGGTCGGTTGAACTCTACGCGTGCGTCCGTATGTACCAGTACTACTAGTATTCACTTCACTGCTACCGGTACCTACACCCTTTCTTTGCAATTCTCACCGCAATGCAGTCGGTAAAGCACCATACTAATTAATCAACCGCTCAATCACTCAACCGCTCAATCACTCAACCGCGCAGCCACTCAGCCACTCAATTTCTCACTCCGTATGGGCTGCACCTCCAAACTCCTCCTACCTCCTTGCCTGGCCGGCCTGGGCTGGTGGATGACAATGTGACAAGCTGACAAGGCCCGAACTCAGGAACCAAAATGCATCCCGAAACCCCCCCAGCCCTCAGCCCCCAGCCACCAGCCACCGCAACTGTGACGCCACCGCCGACGATCCGACGCCGTCACTTGGAATCAAGAAATCAAGGGAATCGGGACACCGGAACCAAGCGGGCTGGAAACTATCGGTACAGTATCGTTGACAAATCGCGAACATCCTCTCCCAAGCCCCAAAGCATAAAGCCCAGATAAGCTCAGCAATCACTAAGCCAAAATTCGGTCAGCCGAAAGAAACTGACATACGGAAAGGGACCAGCAGTTGTTTCCGTCGAAGAGGCCCATCATCTCCAGAAAGTTCATCCGCTCTCTTTCATTGGGTTGCTCCGGGTTTCATCCTTCCTTCACTTGAGACGACCGAGTCGGCATCAGAGGCGGTCAGTGAGTCTCCTGAGTATCGTTTGCGCCTTCGTTGGAGAGGGAAGAGGCCTTCTTCTCTTCCGCACCCTTGAGCTTCATCGTCTTCGTCTTGGGATTGGCGCTGTTTCTGGTAAAGTAACATCAAGTTCTGCATCTAGTAGTAGTAGTATGCTGGTGACCCGAGGAGCTGGTTCAACCATTCGGCTCCTGAATGCACTTGAACCTGACGGCTCTGCCGGCCGGTTGTGGCACCCGCCCGAACAAGGACAGCGCAGGAACGTAACCAACATGAGACGATCGCGGATATCAACCCACATTCAGGCTAGCTGGCGCTGGCGCTGGAGCCGGAGCCGGAGCTGGAGCTGGAGCTGGAGCTGGAGCTGGAGCTGGAGCTGGAGTAGCTAGGGAGATAGATGTACGGGTACAACAACAGCCATAGCGAGCATTTGGTCGGTGCCTTTTCTGGACTTGGACTTCTTGTACGCCTCGGTCCGTACCGATTGCCTTGCGTTCATCAATGTCTGAGCCTCTTTCCGTCAGCTCGACTACCGGCATTTGGTAGACTAGATAGACACGCCTGGAAACAGGGATCCCGTGACGCCAAGAAGCCGGAATTAGATGAGTATGCACGTGATACAAACCTTATTTCGATTTCGCCGACGCTCTCCGAAAAGTAACCTCATCCCTCATCCCTCAACCCTCAACCCTCAACCCTCAACCCTCATGCCGAATACTGGAGACGACAACCTCTACCAGATTGCTTGCCCTCCCCAACAGACTTTTCTTCAAGCCCTCCTCTGGCACTTTGCCGGGATCTCAGTGTGCAACGTCGCCGCTCGTGGATGCTCTCGCCGTTCAACCACCTCGAACAGATAGCGACGCACGCAGATGACATGTACTGGTCCGCTTGAAGCTGTCAAGGCTTTATTGCTCGCTCATCAATGGTGCTGGTGTTGTTAGGAATCTGCATCTTCGGCTTCGGTTTTGAAGACGGCATGTCCCTTGGACAGTACGGTACAAAAGGAAAAGGTAGTCCTCCTCTACATTCGACACGCCATGTTCCGGCACCCGCAACCCCATCTGAACGCTTCCAACTGCCCTGCAACAAATACTATTGGGGAATATCTAGGCCTGGCTGCCACTTGGAGGCAGCCATATGACTGAAATTTGCGATATGCTGCCTCAATCTCACGGCTTCTTCTACCGGTGTGTCTTGTTCAGAGATTCCAGTTGTTGACGTCGTTCTTTGGCGCGTATTGTGACCAGCAATTTTTAAGGTTTGGTTCGAACTAGTGACATCAGTCTCACGCTGTGTCGAAGCAATTACGCTGTGTCGAAGCAAGATGAGCACATCTTGCCATCAGAACATATTTCAAACGGTTACAGGCTAAGGTCTGCAATGCTATCGTTTAGCATTTCCGGATCATGTTCAACTCGAGTCAGCCAAGTTTTGCAAAGCACAAGGCGGGTTGGAGGCCATGAACTCTCAAAAGCCACTGTAGCTTTGTGACAAGCTCAGTCTGGACAAACTTTGTCTTAATTCATTCAACAACCGTATGGCCCCGCTTTGCATCCTTGGACGGAACTTCGTTTAGTGATTTTGCTTTTCTATGTGCCGGCTTCGACGGTCTACCGGTATTCGGCGTCTTGAGCTCCCAACACCCTCCGTATGGGCCCTCCATTCCATTGCCCTAATTCAACCGAAGCGTTTATATTATGGATAGATTCAGGGGTTTGATATGCCGCTCGAGAGTTTGATATGCCGCTCTAGTGTTTGTACCAGGGTATCGGAACATTTGTCCGCTGGAACCGGAACTGGAACTTGCCTGGGCGGTTCGTTGTTGAAGGTATTGCCGGGACTGCCGGATGTGAGGATACCGGGGAATCTTTGGGTTAATTCGACAAGCCAGGGTCTCCTGAACTCGGCGCCGTGGTGGTATACGAGACTGGCATACCTGTTGCCGATGTCGTTGATGCTGTCCAATACATCGTGCCTACGGTGCTTCAAAGTACGTTTTCCATGCTACTGTACCGGTAGGTCTAGAGGGGACTGTCGAACCTACCCACGGTACAGGCCTAAGTATTACCCCTCGAGGGTGCCTCAAAAGTCTAGTTTCCACTCTAAACCCCCTGTTTTCCCTACCCTCAAGGGGTAATACTTACGCCTGCGACGTAGTACGTAGTACAGTACGTAGTACGTAGTAGACTGGATCCCACAGCTAGTGGGAGAGTTTATCGATCCACTTCGCTTCGTACTGGCTTAACTACGTCCCAGGCGTAAGTATTACCCCTTGAGGGTAGGGTAAGCAGGGGGTTTATAGTGGGAACTAAACTTTTGAGGCACCCTCGAGGGCTAATACTTACGCCTGTACCGTGGTAGTTGGAAGGTTTATCGATCCACGTCGCTTCGTACTGGCTTTACAGGTACTACTACGTAGTACTACGTAGTACGTACCGTACTTACCCAGAAGACACAACCTTGAACCATAATCGTCGGCTCGCTTAAGTAGGCCTCCTATAATCCTTTTTAGACGACGATGAGCTATTGTAAACGTCACAAGCGTGCTTTTACGCTTCCGCTGAGGGAATCAACTCAATCCTGTGGTTGGACTTCATTGGAGAACGACTGTCAATTATTAAAAGAAAAAAAATTTAGAAACCGTCGTGCCCGTAAACTATCTTTTACTCTCCTCGGAAACAAAACGCCGAACTTTCACACCCGTCTGACTTGCTAACATGATTTCAGTCGCACATCAGGATCGGTGCTCGCAATCGTGGCTGGGTCCTTGAAAGTACTATACACCTATCAGTTATACGGATCAACTCACGGCCAAGTTGTTGTCAGCCGCAGCCACACTGACAAAGACCAGGCGGTCGGTAACCGTCGGTTTCCTTCAAATCCCATTCGAAAGAATTGACCGACTTGCAGCAGCAGCAGCAAGCCGGCACGTGCCCACCAAGGCGGGAGGGACCGTAAGATCTGCTCTCTCTCTCTCATCACACATAGAAAATCAACCAACCAACCAACCACCCATCTCGTCATTAGTTTCTTTGCTGTCGGAAACGATGCACCGTCTCTCGAGTTTTCATACTCTCCCATCCACCAGATTCCTGTTCCGGATCTTATTCTTCCTCTGTTGTGCTGCGCTGAAGGGGTGAAGATGGTAGGTAAGGTAGGTACTGTTGATATGTGTGTACTTTTGGATTTTTTTAACTACTGCGTAAGGTAGGTATGGATCGGAATTGCGGTGTGTACGTACATACTAGATGGGATAGGATAAGTGAGGAATAGGAGAAGATTGGATTTTTTTTGGGGGGTTTATTGAAACCTGTCGAGAGGATATGTGTATTACTATCGACTTTTATATTAAATCATTGTTTTCGATCTACGGGACGTTTTTTTTTTTTTTTTTTTTTTTTAATTGAGGTTGTGGCTGTCAAGATATTCGTAGCAAACGAGTAAATTGGAATTATTTAGGCTAGTTTTTTTTTTTTTTTTTTTTTTTTTTAGCTACATTTTCATTGCGTTTTGATGTATTAGATCACCACAAATGAATGCATCTTTATATTTTCAATTTACATTTATGAAGCAAAGTTTCTCTAAGCATATAAACATTTTTTTTAATTTATATTTATATTGATAGTTGCTGTTTGATGAGTCGTATACCGTTTACTGTCCGGCCTTGGTGGTGCCGACCTGGCTGCGCCGCCTGGCTCGGGATTTTTCTACAGATGAAACTCGAGGTGACCGACGATTGGTCGGCGCTGGGAGAAGCCTACTGTATTTATTGCTGGAGCGTTTTCTCCGCAGTACTTGGGTGGGTATATCGTACACGACACGATACCGGTATACATACATACGAGTAGAGGAAACCAGGAATGGATGCCACGTGTGCTGGGTGGGGCATCCGTCAATACTGTGTGGAGGGAGGGAGGAAAAAAGTATAGATGTATCGTTGACCTAGAAATAATTAGCGGATTTCGAATGATGGTCGGGGAGGGGAGTCTCGCTCATCGTGTTGATATGGGTGTTGTTGATATGAGTGCACCGGCCCCCCTTCCTTCCATCTTTGAGCCGGTGTTACTACAGTAGGGGATGCACAGGCGACGCCCGTCTAGGTAAGGTAGGTAGGTGTCTCGACCACAGGTCTTCATAGGTTCAATCGTTATCATCGGATATCGCCAGTCGTCCTGTTCGTTCCCGACCATCGTCATTCGTATACATCCAGCTTGTCCTCATAATATTGTTTTTGTTTCTCATCTTGGTGCCGGTGGCAGTGGCAGTGGCACTAACCACAATCTCTATCCATTTGATCGGGCCAGGAAAAGATAAGGTAAAAAAAGGCATCGCGTAATACCAGAAAAAGTGTCCTGGACAATCAGGATTCTACTAATCATAGTTCTCAGAACAGCTTGGATTAAATTATACCAAAACCCGAGAAATAACCTGCTCGGGAGAGCAAGAACGCGAACCTTTGGCCCTTTTGAAGTCGTCCCCTTACCTGATTTCGACTGGAGAGTAACTGCCCCTCCCTTCAAGATCCGTCCCTCCAACACCCAAATACCATCCGACAATAGGTGTAAAAATCCTCTCGGTCAGGATTTGACCCGCTCAAGTTCTCCATGTGGATACACAGGCCAGTGGACTGATACGTTCCAGGCGTCAGCAGCTCTGATCGTTCAGAGCTCATAGGAATGGACCAGAACTACCTACCTCGACTCCGTAAATCTACGCGAGAAGGTCTGACAAGAGCATCATAAATAACATAGCATTTCAAGCTACGCCCGCAGTCAAACCGGCCGTCGACGAAGCCTACATCCGGCTCATAAGTAACCGTGTACTTACTTATCTATTCGGTACCCGACAATGTTCGGCATCTCTCGAATTAGACTTCTGAATCACACTACATACCGGCATCTTTATCTTCAGCCCTGTCGAGATCCGGTACACCTTCTAAAGACGGAGATGGATACAGACTAGGAGTCATAACCATAGTCCCGTCCCGGGATACAAGCCGAAGCTTGCTCGAGTTGAGTATAGACAGATTCCTCGACAGGCTGGGAAGTAGGCCAAGTCGTCCAAAGGGCCAACGCAAGTTCCCCAACGAGCAAGCTGTGGGCTGGCTTCCCGACTGTCTCCTAGGGGTCCATCGATACCGAGGAGGAGCAATTCGCATCAAGTAGACTGCCCCTAGAAACCAGACACGAAGAAGAGGTAAATTTCATCGCTGAGACAAGTCGCTTCATCGCCAGCCCGCACCTGACATGTACACCTCGCACCAGTCCGTCTTTAATAGACTTTCCTACCCTGCGAGCGGCAACTCATGCACCGCCTTCCAACCACCAAAGGCCTCGTCTTCAACTTCAGAACGTACAACCAATGAGGAGGGTCTAGGCGAGAATCTCGCCTAGAGATCGATGGCCTGCCTGAAGGAAGGCAGGACGCTCACAGTTGCATCTCTGTAAACGTGACGTCGTATGGAGCGAGGCCGTCAAGGCATACCGGGCGGAGTTGAGGCCCGGGCAGAGAGAGAGACTTGCCCAACGCATGTCTACTACATATGTACCAGTAAGCTGTTCCACACAGACCATGCGGATTCCCAAGGCGTACATGTCGGCGCGAGAGACGTAAAAGGAACAGAGAAGCAGGCATCATAGGAGATAGGATACAACCCCTGGACAAGAAAGCCTTTCGTTACCGAAAGGGGAGAAAAAGAAAAGACAAGCTTCGAGCACCGCAGCTCAAGCATTCGCCAAGTATAGTATTGCTTTCAGCGACCTTCCAATCTCAGCCAGAGTCCCCGAGACCCGATCGATCGATAAGCCACGTCTTGAGACTCAGGTGGTCTGATCTTTGCTCGGGCATCCGCCCTGTCTAGATGCTTGATACAGCGGCAACCCAAATCAAGCACACAGGCCGATGTTTCCCGCCCCGTCAGAGACGCCGAGATCTGCGAATGGGCATCGGGTGGGCGGGAAGGGCGTCGAAACCATGCGACGGAAGACCGTGCGAGTAGGAAGATCCAGATATCAGGTGGGACAGCGCTGGGAGGGGATCTGGGTCGGGGGGCTCTCCTCAGAAGGCCGATATGTAGAAATGATACAAGTGGAGGACTGCCCGCGCCACACAGCATAGGACCCTCCACCTCTCCATTCTCGATCATCCATCGTTGACTCCAGGATGCGTCTCCGCCCTCTCCTCATTGCTGCCGCAGACAGGCCGCGCCGAGGCTCGGACCACTCTAAGCGACTACGTCAACAAAGCCAAGCGAAAATCAGCACAGCCTCCTCGCCCAGTCTCCGGCGACTACAGAGACAGAGGTACAGTAGAGACACGCAGCGGTAAGTGCCCTGCGGCGTGGGCATCGCTCGTCTCCGAGCCGTCAGCCATGCTCATTGACAGATCCGTGTCCTCGTCTCACCGTAACGACGATGCCAGAGCCGCGATCCGGGTGTCGCGTACCCTGCGGCGCCGCACACCCCTTGCCGAACTGGCCGAACCACTGCTCTTCCGCGGCCTTCGGGCAATCCGACATGTCTTCCGGGGCAGCACAGGACGCCACCCCGGAAGTCCGGGCGGAGGTCCGGGACGTCCGTTACCACGCCGACACGACTCAGCCCGCCACAGGACGTGTTGTGTTCCCGTTCGAGCGCGACAGGAATCCGGCGGCGCACCCGGTGGTGGGCCAAGGAGTCCAGCGGGGCTCGTAGGGAGAACGGGGGAAATTGACGAGTTGCGTTTGCGAGCGCGACGGCGAAGATGGCGTTGCGGGGTGTTCTTGTTCCTGTTCCTGGGGGTAATCGATCGGAACTTGGTGGATTGTATGTACAGGCGTGCTGCCCAAGGGGACCAGTCCAGTGTCAAGAGGGAGATGGAGGGGATGGCTATCAATGCAATGAGCAGGTCGGGTGCGGTAGATGTGGGCCGCCCGGGTGGGATTCGGGTTCTGATATCTGACGTTGAAGTGAGTCTTGGGATTGGGTAATAATAACCTACCTAGACCCAACTTGAATGAATTGCCCCGTACCCAAGAGCACTGCACTTGTGACGTCCACAACTGAGTCTCGCCAACACCTTATCCTGCACACAATATGAAAGAGAAGAGCTTCGAAAATTCCATAGATTCAATTCAGACTCTGAATCCTATGCCGACTAGTATAACCAGCCAACCTGATGGTATGTAGGCGCGCTGAATCGTTTATCTCGAGAGGATCTAGCACCGACATCATGTCCCTAAGCGACCATAAATACAAAACCGGCCCAGTACGTAAGTACAAAACCGACCCAGTACGAGATTCCCTGACTCCCAACGTCTGATGATCAGAGGTTGAACTTGTAGCCAGAAGTCAGATTTCCCACTTTCCTCGAGCTCGTTCTCCTCTTATTCTCCTTTCCGGTATCAAGTTGCTGCGTATTCATATTGTACAGTTTCGGACTCGGGATACCACTATCGCTCGTTTGCAAAGCCGCAATCTCGAGCGACAGCTGATTCCGGGCCTTCTTGGCTTGTTTTTGCTCCTCTGATTCTGACTCGGAGCTATCTGAATCCGAGTACACGGTGACTTGTGCTGGCTCCTTTGACCTCGAATTCTGAGCCACGGTCTTGACGGCATCGTCGTCAGATTCCGAGGAGTCGGAGCTGCTCTCCTCCTCACTGTCATCAATATCCTCACTATCCTCATCATCTGCCAGTAACTGAGTTCGCTGGCCACTTCTTCCCTTAGGGGCTTGAATTGCGGATGAAGTTGCAAGAGCCGACCTATTCCGGGTTAAGCTGCTCAAGCTGGTGCCGAACTTGATAGCCGGCCTAGGTGCAATGCTGGAAGTTGGTGGGTAGACAATAGCACTAGATTCCGGGATCATCGAATGAGCTTCATACATAGAAGAAGTTAGTTGCTGATCGATCTCCTCTTGTGTGTTGTATCCCTCGGAGGAGGAATCCTTACAGTTACTTTGACCACGTCCATTCGGCTCTGGACTGGCCTTGACAAATTTCTTGTGTCGTGGAAGATGTGGGCTTGAGTGACGAATGTCTTCTTCCGCGTCCTGCTCCTCGTCCCCATCATCTTCAGCTGCATCGGAATCATCTTCTGAGCTGACATTTTCATTCGCTTTATCAATCACGAATTGGTTCTTGGCTCGGGGTATCCGCTTGCGATTGCCTCCCATATCCGAATCCGAATCCTCCTGCTCATCTTCGCTGGCCTCGAATTCGGAGCCATCTTCGGACTCGGGCGATACAGATCGTCGAGGTTTGCTAGGCTTGCCCATACTTGAATGCTGGGTGAACACGACTGGAGAGCGGCTTCCCCGTGAATCATGGCTCTGAGTCTCTTCCTCATCGACTCCCTTATCCATATCAACATCTTCCTCGCTGTCGGACACATCTTGGTTGCGCGACGCCTCTCGGACAGGCTGTGCTCTTTTAAGACCATTCAGTCCAAACGACGGCTTCTCCGGGATTCGTCGGCTCGGAATATCCTCATCGGACCCGTCCGAAGAATTACTAGAAACAGACATGGACTCAAGTTCCGACTGGACAGATTTTGATTTGCCTGAAGATAAATGTTAGCAGGCGCCAAGATACAACCAGATATCATAATGGAGTCGTGGAACATGTGCAGCATTTCGGGGAAAATACCTTTGGCCACAGGAGCAAGAGTAGTGCTTTTCCTCGAGGAGACTTCAGGAGCCGGAGTAATGCTCTTTCTGGCAGAGTTTTTAGCTGGCGGCGACATCTTGCTGGTAGACTGAGATCCAGGAGTGACACTCTTTCTAGCGACTGGAATTTCAGGTACGGGAGTACCCTTTCTCGTGGGTTCAGGAGGAGTCGGATCCTTTGGAACAAGGGTAGCCTTCTTTTGTGCAATTGGTGTGATTTTGCGTCCAAGGCTGGAGATTGTAGGTGGAAGCGGAATTGGTGTGTACTTCCTGACCGGTGGAGGAACTGTGAACTCAATTAGCGAGGGGCATCGCGAGCATACGACTTGGACTCACTCGGCGTGACTTGAGAAGGCTTTGGGGCGGAGCCTGTAGGGACTGCTGTGTGTGGAGCTGGAGCAGAGCCTTTGAGGGTCTCGCTTCTCGGTATGACGGCCTTGTGTTGTGCTTGTGGCGTAACGGCAGCTCTCGGAACCGTAACAGGAGTCGAGGTCTTTGGTTTGGAGACAATTCTAGTTGGAGGCATGACGGGCGTCTCCTTTCGCTCATGCTCATCACGGAATGACACCCGACGATTTACTGACTTCGGCAAAGACTCGTCCGCCGATTCTCTAGAGCCAGCTGGTGAAGAGCTTCTCAACGCTTGAGAGGATGCCGAATGCTTCAGAGCTGATTTTCTGCCTCCAGGAATGAAAGGTGTGGAGGACTGGACGTTAGAGTTCGATGATGGAGTTCTAGATGGGGGGAGAATTGGCGTATGTGATTTCGGTTCTCGAGAATTTTCGGGCGGGTGCGTCTTCTCCTTCTGCTTCAGAGCTTCGTTTGACTTTCTCAACTCCTCAGCAGCAATGTCCACTGCGCGCAATCGCTGGGCCTCGTCTATTGCGGCCTTGTCCTGCGCCAAACGTTCCTCCTGGACCCGCTTTTCTGCCTCGGCCTTCTCATTTGCGATCCGAGCTTGCTCGCGACGCCTTTCCTCTTCCACCACCTCCTGCTCCTTCTTCAATAGAGCAGCTTTAGTAGCAGATGCCTTACGTTCGGCCTCTCCCCGCTGGAAGTTCTCAACCTCGATCTGCTCCTGTTCCTCTCGTTTGGCTCTCTCCTCCTCGGCCTTGCGTCTCTCTTCGACTTCTCTCGCTTCCTTAGTTTCCCGTCTCCGAAGATCGGCTGCCTCGGCCGCAGCAATTCGAGCCTTTCGGATCTCATCCGCTTGTGGGTTCTGCCTCTCCTCTCGTTGCTTACTATTCGGCGTCATCGGTAGCTCTCCAGGCGTCGACTGTTCGCGGGAGGCGGAGCTGCGTCGATTTCCATTGGGAGGAGTACTAAACTTGTTCTTGGCCCATGCCGGACCTGACAGACCTGAATTGGGGCTATTGCGAGTCTTCGTTGCAGAATTTTTGGCTCTTGAAATAGCAGTTTTCTCGTCGTCCGTCGTGATTACGTCATATATGCTGTCCTCGTTACGCTGACCTGATCTTCCACTTTTCTCCAATACAGTGGGGCGAGACTCTTGTCTCCTATGGCTGGTAGATGAGACACCATTCTGAATGGGGCGCTGTTCAATTGACATCGGACTGGTAGCTGCAGCTGATACAGATGTTCCACGCTCGGTAGCTCTCTGTACATGATAATTTGCGCTCTTTGCTCTTTGATTCGATGTTTGCGACTGCGCTCGGACGGGTTCTTGTGCCAACGGGCTTGAATGTGAGAGCACGGTGGTATCGTTGTCCGGCTGTCGGTTCTTATGATCAGCTGAGCCTCTCTCGTGAGACGGTAAAATCAACGCAGGAGGTGGAATCGGCGGAGGGGTCTCACGAATCTCGTTCACCGTCTTGGGGAGTGAAGTGATTCTTACATGTCGCAAGCTCTTGAAGGGTCCTTCGGGGTTGCCCAGTATCACGCTCTCTTGAGAGTTGGGGACAACATTGAGATCGGGTATGTGGCCATTCGTTTTCGGGCTCTCATGCACAACCTCAATATTCTCCCGCGAGGGCAAAGGCTCATCTGGGTCTGCCACCCGTCGGCGCTTGTTGGAACTCCACGAATTTCCTGGCGTTGATCCATTCGCTCTTGGAACTCCATCTCGTTCACGTTTGAGACTAACGGCGGGGTCGAATCGAAGGGCGGAGTTGGGCGCAACCGAGTCGCGAGCACCTGGAACCGAAGAGGCCTGGATACATCGAATTGTAGACATTGATGTGAATAAGTTTCCCAGAATCTCACCCTGGGTAATGTCGAACTGCTGGTCATCCTGGACCTTCTTGAGAGAGAGTGGTCTGCCCCACGTTAGCACCGGTGGGAAAGGTCGATCTGGCGCAGATACGTACGTTCCGTAGTTCATCTGATGGATCCTCGAAGCCTCCAGACAGAACTCTTCGACGGTGCAATCTGGAGACGCAACGACGCGAAAATTGCGAATTGGCTTATCGGACGAGTCGTACGCGTCTGGGGCGAAGAGCTGGACTCTGAGGGAGTAGCCGGCGGGCATTGGAGGACCCATTGGAGAGTCCATCTGGCTCACCTTGCTCAATTTGACCGTGGAATAAAGCGCCAGCAAGCTCTCGCGATCGAGGTTGAGAACGATGAAGTTGCAAAAGTGTAAGGGGGGAAGAGGGGTGTGGTCTCAATTTAAGGTGAAGAGGCGCGTTAGGTACGTGGAAAAAGGAACATGCTGTGAACTTTCTTAGCCAGGACGCGATAAGGTTTCGGCTCGGCCTTTAAGCGACCGCTGCGCTAGAGGAGAAGCGACGCTCACCTTCTGGAACAATGCGAAGCGGTGATTTGGAACGATGATATGTGCCATTATGGTACAGATGAGCATATATCAAGAGCAAAATCCTGGGCTTGGTTTGCCTACTTGGGGAGGTTATCGAAGATGGGCAGAAGTTGTTTGCTTGTTCGTTTGTTTGTTTGTTTGTTTGTTTGTTTGTTACTCACCCTGGCAAAAGCGATAGCCCAGGTACACTGATACAAGGAGATGTGCACATGGCGTTCAATGCTCTTCAACACAAGCAGTCTCCTGGGCACCTATCTATTCGATAGGATACAACTCGATTCTACCGTTGTATCATCAACATCCCTGGTATTCCACATCGTTACCGTAACAGTACTGAATTCTACATTCTCTTTTCATATACATCAGGAAATCCTCAGATCTCTCGATATGCAATCCAAAGTCCACCGGGAAGAAAGGAGGCCCTCCTACCATCCGTTCATATCCTGATCTCACAGACCACCCTCTCATCCAAACTCCATCCAAAACAACCAATATCTCCCATCAAGCTGCCATTATAGCTCTCCCATCGCAAGCCCTCCATCCTTCAGCACCCACCTCGTCCGCACACCCATCAACCACCTACACACCAGCAGCACCCCAACGACAGCCTGCACAGCGGCCACCACCAGGAACACCACCACCCACTTCCGGAGCTTGAACGCGTCCTCCATCTCCGCCCGCATCATCTTCCGCTGCTTCGTATGCCAATGCCACGGCTCCTCCTTTCCCTTCTTCCTGCCCTTCCCATTCGCACCCCGATCCCCAGCCCCAGGACTCCCCTTCTCCTTCTCCTTCTCCCGAGCATCCGGCGACCTGACATACGAATAGGGACCCCCACTCACCTCCTTGAAGATGAGGCCGTGAAGCAGGAACCGCACGCGGCCGAGCAGCGTTGTCGGGGGCGCGCGCGACGGCGAGTGCGAGTGCGTGCGCAGGGAGTGGTTGCGCGAGTCGACGAGCGCGAGGGAGAGGATGAACGAGAGGAACGCGAGCGGTGTGATGAGAAGCTATGTCGTTCCGATCAGCAGAGCATCCCTCCTCCACGGACTCGAGCCGTGAGAGAAACATACCCTAGAAATGGCGCTCTCCTTGGGCGATTCCGGTAGCGGGCGGATCCCCGGCGCGGACGAGCGGGCGGGAGATGCCATTGGTGCTCTCTTTCTCGATTCTCGGGATGTTTGGCTTTGTGGATTTGGTAGGTTCGTGGACCGTTCAAGCCGCAGATACAAGTATGCTTCCCATTAAGAAATGCTGCGTAGGAACAAGTGCCCCTCCTTGTTGTTACTTTAAGGGAAATCATGAATTATGGGGGAGGCTGTAGTCGCCAAGCCTCGAGCCCGCGTCGTCAACGTAAGGCTGAGCATTCCCAAAATAAATACTTCTGCATACTCTGTACGAAGCCTTTACTTTACGTTCATCAGTGCCTCAGACAGTCGGACACTTCTAATAATTGGACATTTCAGATGGACAGGCGCCTATGTGGAGGTGTAGGAGGAAGGGTGGCCCAAGCGATTACGAGGTGTCCATTTATTATCATTTGCACAGAGGAGGGACCGTGTGCCTCTTGGCGCAAAGAGAACAAAAATCGAACAAAAGATCTCGCCGAGCCCAGAAACTGCATTTGTCGATTTCGCCCCTTTTGAAAGGCTTTTGAAAGGGAGTGGGTAAGCCGTTATAAATAAAGACCTGCATGAAGGAGCTATCGGAAAATCAGCTGATCGTCTGCGTCTGATGATGATCTCTTTTGGAGACGGTCTGAAAAGATTGGTATGGCTGGTGGATCACCCCAGGTCTATACTTGAATTGAAGTCAAGCCGGCAAGTACCGGTAGATCATTTAAAAATTCTCACCGTTGCTGGAGTGGGGTAGTTTTGGGAAGTAATCGACTTAATACAGTACTATGTTCGTCGCTTGTAAACGCTCGTCTTTTCGTTTAAAGACCGTCCTGTGGCCGTCCGACGGCCCCGAAATTTGATCCCCGAGAACTGAGATTAGTAAGCAGATAGGTACCGTAGTAGGTAAGTAGTAAAACTTGCTGTTCCACTAGGTAATCAAACATAAGCGAACTTTTGCCGAATCGATCGATTCCGATTTCAAACCTCTTGGAGCGCTGCTACGTAAGCTGCTTGCCATTTACGTCCACTTTCTTCCTAAATCATCAAGAAAACGATAGCATCAGAAAAAGAGTTTCTACGTTCTAATTATTTCTCTCGTAAGAGGATCGATGTACTGTTTTCAATATTTAGAATGAGCTCTCCAATAAGCGTATCTGAAATCTCCGAACGGGGACGGCCATAAGATGGCCACGAAACGGGTCTCCTTTCAACGGGGTGGTCTTCTCGGTAAACTATTCCTGAATAGAGTTCAATAATGACTTTAGATTGTCAGAGGACCGCTGAAATGACCTCCTACTTGTCTTTAAGGTAAAGTGTGCCGGAAGCACTCCGTCAAGCCTGTTGTTCTTAGCCGCCCCTCTTGTGTTCGGAGTAATACAATGAGTAGCGATAATTAGCCGCACGATAATTAGCCGCACCACTAATTATAGCCGACGTATAGATCCTGAGTACAGTTGCTGATATTAATAAAATGAATGTGATATTAAAGAGAAAAGGTATCTCGTCGTGCACCTAGCTTAGATCCATTTCAACTTACTTTTCGTTTCGTTTTGCAAGCTTGATCCCCTTTCGTCGCTCGCACCATGCCGCCGCTAGCGAAGTCCATTTGCGCAATCTTGCTAGCCGTGAGCTTTCTCTTTGATAGAGCTCGAGGATTTCCCTCAGGAGGAACTAGGGTAACCATCGGCTATCGAACAGTAAGCCGAGTAAGTTTCACCCGATTGCATCGTCGGTCTACCTTTTTGCGCTCGATCGGTACTCTTTTCTTCTTTACAATAATACTTAAAAAGGCAACCGGTGATCACAGAGCATGCATAAATACTAATCACGCGAGTTGTAGGAAGAAGCCGAGCTTATCAATTTTCTCCGTCAGCCATTTAGAGATAGAGAATATGATGAAGAAGCTGATGGCTTGAATCAATTAGGACATGGCTTTTACATGAGTGAGTTAAACTTCGACTTCTGGATCGCTCGTTCTTTTATCAACGCGACAGCTAAGACTCCCGTTAGTAAACGAACCTGCTGGCTGGCCAGGTCGTCCATTGGAGGATAATTGGTTTTGTGTTATCAAGGCAGATGGTGATAAGGTTAAGAATGCGGCCAAAATTTACATCCCAGAACGTTATTCGAAATTGACCTGGAATGCTCGGACTGAGGAGGTATACTTGTGGGCCGGAGAAGAAGAAACCGTCCTTGAATACATCGAATCGATGATCCCAAACCCCGAGCGGGCGCTGCGCTTCTCATGGATCGTAGCTGGAGGTTCGATGCAGCAAATGGTCATTCCAAGTGATATAATAAATTACAATGAGCTGGATATGTGGGCCCAATGCTTTCAGACAGCGGAAGAGCTTTATCGATGTTCGAGCGAAATCATTGATTGGAAGAGTTGGGAGATTACTGGGAATCCTGGAATACCTGGCTCTGCAAATTACATTCAACCGGATTTTTGATGGATTCTTATTGTTTGTAAGGCTCACCATGATAGGGAGTCACTATTCGAGGTTTCGATGATGCTCCGTTGGTATTCGGACTGATCTCTAGCCTTCTAAACTCCTGAACTCCAGGGGATTCTCAAAGAAATGTGGCCTATCTGGAGCACGTGCCCGAGCCAAGCCTGCAGAGATTTGAGCGGTCTTCTGACCTTCTTCTATAAAAGACGGTTATTAAAGCGTTTAAAATCAGTACTAGTTACCAATCAAGAATAATGGATCTATTAAGCTGCAAACCTTTGCGCAACTATAATACAATAAGCAGGGAGTGGCTCGTCAATTGCAAATAGCCTTAAGCCAAAACCATGGCCCCCACCCCAAAAAAGGCGCCCACTTAAACTCGCCAAGTTAGCGACCCGAAGTCAACAAGCCCAACTCAGAAGTAGCTATCCACGACGTCGATGCCCGCACGAATCGCAAACTCCACCGTCTCAAACGCATTCAAGCCACTCGCAAAGTACGTCTTCGTCGAGCCCTGCAAGGCATTGAACTTGCCGTACCAGCCATTCCTCAGCTCCTGGGGCCCGAAATGCGGGAAATAGTCATTTTGCTGCAAGCCCACGATGTCAGCGTCCGTGACGACCTTTGCAACCGCCACCGAGTCCCGGGGATCCTTGTTGATTCTCGAGAGCGTCTGCTTAAGGAGGGTGCGCGCGGTGGGGAGGGAGGTGTTGCTTCCCCACGACCACGCCGTCGCGATGTCGGAGGTGCGGAAGAGGTGGACGAAAGAGATCGGGGCACCGGTTGGTGTGACGGGGATCGAAGGCGCGGGGTTCTCGGCTGCGAATGTGAAGTTGCGCGGTGTTTGCAGATGTACTGCGCTGGAGAAGTAGGAAATTAGCTGTATGGGGGAGAAGACTTCGCTTTCGGCGGGTGTGAGGGTGAGCTTTGCGGCTTCGAGGGCGGGGACTGTGGGCGGGAAGGCAAGGATCAGGGAGGAGCAGAGTTGGATTTTGGGGATTGAGAAGGCGCCGTTGTTGCCGGAATTTTGGTAGGTAATTATTGGGAAGCGGCCATTGCGGTCTATTGTAGGAGTTAGTGTGGCGAATGCTGGGTGGCAGGGAGTTCTAATACCGATCTTGGTGATTGTTGTACGGAGGTGAATAGGGCCTCGGATGGATTTTGCGTAGTTCACAAACACTTTATGGAAGTCGATGAGGTAGATACCGTGTCTTTGGGCGAAGAATCCGAGGATGTCGGGCGTCAAGTATTGGAGCATGTAGAGCTAAGATATCGGAGTAAGCATATGTGAGCATGCACTGGACGTTGTGGACTTACGATCGGAATTTCTCTCAGATCACCATAGCCGAATGGTAGCATAGCCGGGACAAACAACGTCGGTAGAGCTTGATAGTTGTTGGTTGCTAGCCATTCAGCTGTAGTCACTGCGAGCTCTGCCGGCACGCCATTCTAACATTGTCAGCAGAGGATCCAACAGAGCTCATTCAGATATAAAGTACCTTATAGCCAATAGCAGTGTATGGAGCAAAGACGGCGGTCCAATAATCAGAATACCGTTGAAACTCCTGTGCTACGAGCGTGGCGAACGCAGCAGGAACAGGAGGTGACTGAACAGTGAATCCAGTAGTGATGTTGTACACCCACTTCACACAAGTCAGCACTGCCATATCGGAATTCTGGGTCTTTGGTAGATGACAAGAGAGCTTTGGACATACGCGTTGTCCAACGATATACGGAATAGCAGGAACACCAGCCACATCCAATACCTTCAAAGTCTCGGGGTAGCTCGCATTTGAGAACAACAGAGCACCAAGGGGATGGAACGCATCTCCACCTCTGTTCACACTTCAGCCTTAGTCCAGACCCATCTCGAATACGGCTCCAGGAGTAAGCAGAGAAACCCACTGATCATAAACAGCCTGGCACTTTCCGCCAACCTCCTGTCGCTTCTCAAATACCACAACTTTTTTCCCCTTGGCCTCCAACTTCTTCGCAGCAAGCAAGCCGGCCGGTCCAGCACCCACAATGCAAACTGGGAAGGTGTAGGGTGTCGCGTTGGCAAAACCAGTAAGTGCAGATACCACTGCCGCGAAGACGAAAGCTGCCTTCATCTTGAGAGATATTAGAGAGCTGGGGCCTTGAGGGAAGTATTCCAATGAGACTTGTTTAAGGAATATAAAGCTAACTACTGTTAGAAGAGTGGCGTATCCCAAATTTGCAGATGGCGGGCAAAGTAGAAACAAACAGCTTGTGTAGGTACTTATACACAAAGAACTCGCACAAAGTGTTCATCGGAAACTATCTCACGAGATATGCATTTGAAATAGCCAAAGCGGCACGTCCTACCTCATTTAACTGAATACCATCAAGGCTGAGAGCTGAGTCGAACACGCCACATCTCATCCATTCGTTCATTCGTTCAAGAGAAGAGCCAGCATGGAAAACCGGCAACACGACTGCTCAGCTTACGGTCTGCTTACTAGCTTCTGATCCCGTGTCCGGCGTGTCCGGGACACGGGCGGGCAAATGCGCACATGTGTTTTATTGCAGGTATTTCATCGTTCTCGTGGCGAGTAAGAGGGGGGGTTGTACACAGGTGGCGTAGGCCTTCGTCACTGGGAGAAGACACGGAGTCTTTCAACAGTACCTCACCGGTTGCGACTTAGACTTGCGCTTGGTCAATCGAAATCAGAGCAATGAACGAACGTGACACGTTCGCTGCGAATGACATGCCGTAATTGAGAGTTCCCGATCACCACCCATCGTTGTTGGCGGGCGTCTCGCTTATCTGGGTACCACAACTCCTCAAGGAAGAGCGTGGTTTGACTGGCGCCAAGGTTACGCACACATTGGTAACAGAAGACTGACCTGAAAGCTGGAAGGAGGGGAATCAATGATCGATGCCAGGTGAAGCAAATTTCTATGGGTATTGTACTTTTCCTACAGGCCGGTTCTCGTGTTCGCGATACTCAAAACAAGAATATCAACAGCTCCAACC
Source organism: Drepanopeziza brunnea f. sp. 'multigermtubi' (assembly GCF_022702325.1). Lineage (NCBI taxonomy): Eukaryota > Fungi > Ascomycota > Leotiomycetes > Helotiales > Drepanopezizaceae > Drepanopeziza > Drepanopeziza brunnea. The sequence continues at coordinate 1,293,170 of NW_027094082.1, read as the reverse complement.
CCAGTCAGCTCATCCATTACTGTTGCGATCTTCTTCTTCTCAACCATCGAACTGACTGCCACCCAGCCTGTTTCCTCTAATGCGTTGATGGTAGGTGCTCGCTTGCCGGGGGTGATTCTTGATGCTGCTTCGAGGTTTGTGCGTTCAACGTTGTATTGGCATAGTACGTATTTTTGAGCAGCTATACAATATCAATAAGGGTCGGAAACTAAGACGGAGCTCGCTTACTGATGACACCTCTAATTCTCGAGGCAATCAAGTCGACTAACTGTTGATTAGACTGGTTCTTGGAGCGTACGAGAATAGCTGTACTCGATACGACTGTATCGATTGCTGTTAAGCCGGCAGCCTTCATTGTCTCTCCAGATTCTGGTCATGGTCAGCTCTCACGCCAGACAACCCACCATTCACGACCTACCAACAAGATCCACAATTCCGTCCGCGACACCAAGCGCACATGCGGCTTCAACACTTCCGCTCAACTCGATGATCTTCGTTTTGAGCTTCCGAGGTCTGTCCCCGCTGGTCTGTCCAACAACCGCATCTGCCTCTAACTTTGCAAAATAGTCCTCGGCCAGATGGACGAAGCTAGTTCCAACGTTCTTCCCAATCAGATCAGACGGCTTGATATATTGCCCTTTCCCCGGCACCTGAACTTGTAGCTTGCAAGATCCGAAACCTAGATCCATCACCTCCTCACAACCGAAATGGCCATCATCTTCAACCGGCGTTGTGCTGCCAGATTCTGCCCGTTCCCTCCTCGATTGCTGTACGCCAGCTTCATGCTCGGCAACGGTGTCCCGGCCAGTTATACCAAGACTGACTCGGCCCTCTCCAACGAAGGTGGGGATATCTGCTGCAGGGAGGAAAACGAGGGCGATGGGGAGATTCTTGACGAGCGCAATGTCGAGTCGTGACTCTCGTCGGAATTGGATATCTGCACCTTCAAGTAGATTGAGTGCTGCCTGCAGTAGTCTGCCCTCTAATTCAAATCGTCAGACTAGATTCCTCTTCAGGAGTCTGAGAGCTTGACTCACTCTTGGGAACGGCAAAGAGCAATCTGCCTTCTAGGCTTGAGGGGCTGTTAGTGAGGGTCCCATAGAGCTGTGTTTCCCGGAACGCGGGCATTTTGATATATTCTTACTGGTTGACGAGGTCCATTGCGAATATTATAGTATCTTGAGGGAGGGCGCTCTTCTATTTCACCACCGAGCTTGCCGATCGCGCGGTATTTTGCGCGGGTTACTGCTTTCTGGTTGCAAAAGGCCGCAGACTTTGTGCGGCACTAGAATAGTACATATGAGGATCGACTTCTCACAGGTGGGTTTTGAACCAAGACGTAGGCCGTTGAAGACGCGGGTTGTTCCAAAAGGTAGGAAGCGAACGGAGTATTATTGTTCGAGGGTTGTCGTTGTAGCGTTGTAGCAGGAAGGATTATATTCGACCTGAGCTTGAGCTGCCCCACGTTGACGACTGGCGGGGTCTCGAGGAGTCCCAAAGGTTATCCGCAGTACCAGCGAAATGTGACGTTGGGATGGTGTTCTGGCTTTTTTGTGAGGAGGGCTGCAACTTGATGATCAGAAGTGCTCGTCGCCTTCCGTAACATTCGTTGTATATGTTTAATGAACTGACTTGACTGCATAGTCATATAACAAGTACCGTAGATCAAGGTAGCCTTGGAAGATGGAAGAGAACCTCCCTTGGTCTGAGATTGAAGATCACGTGAGATTATCTACTCGCTAGTCCCCTTGCGGGTATCGCTAAATAAGCCCTCTGGCGAGATCGCACTCAGAATTTCGCAAAGTCCGAGATCATCCAAACTTCAACCACACACTTCACATCCACGCCATCCACACAGTCAGTACCTGCGGAACCTGTTAAAACAGAACCCAGAGACTAATCCAAACCAGATCGCCAATATGGATTCCTCTAAGGTCCCCGTTAAGCTTGTGAAGGTCATCCGTATCTTGGGCCGTACCGGTACGTTTTGCCCGATCGCAAACGCGAGACGGAGGATACTTTGGGGCATGTGGCATATGTGAAGGAAAGGTTCTGATGGATCATGTTCTAGGTTCCAGAGGAGGTGTTATTCAAGTTCGCGTCGAGTTCATGGACGACACCACCAGAAGCATCATCCGCAACGTCAAGGGCCCAGGTACGGATATAACTTCGCATTTCCTCGCAGACATGAATCATACATTATCACGAAGAGGGGCAGGAACATGGACGACGAAGACGCAGAAGCTAACGTTGAACCTACAGTGCGCGAAGACGACATTCTCTGCCTGCTCGAGTCCGAACGTGAGGCCAGAAGATTGAGATAAGGGATCAGGTTCTTGGAGTCGGAAAAAAATCGGACGGAATTCTTCTGGGTCACTGTGCGAGCCATTTGCTGCTGGGACGCTTGTACTATGAGATCTTTGCGATCGGAGAAAGCTGAGGCAGTTCTCGCGAATAGAAGGCTCTTGAACAGCTACGATATGGACTTGCGCATGTGAGAAGCTTAGTGGTGATGTGTGGTGAAAAAGAAGAGGGGGCATAATCTGGGCTTTTGGCATCTGCGGATCTATTTGACTATGTAACCCATCCGACATTCGATCCTCCATTCGACATACAACCACTCCACAGTACGGACCGACCTCGACGAACATAAGTTGGCCAGTGCAGCACCAAGCATCCAGCCAAGTGGTGTGGACAATCCTTACTAACTAATTTCCTTCGTCCTCGTCCTTGTCGTAAAGGCCAGCAGAGCAGAGCCCGCAACGAAAAAGACCGTGTCCGTCCCCTGCATCGCACCCAAATTCCGACACGGCCATGCTCTTCAAGAAAGTGACTTGGAATATATCACTCCCTGGGTTGAGGAGGCAGATAGTCTAGAGATCAACAGCTGTACCAGTCAGGCTCAGGACCAGAGAGACCACGACAGTAACTAGAGAATGCAGATCGGCCACCAGAAGTCATATATCCAGGCCTCTCCAAAGAATTCAGAACAGCACAATAAAAATACCCAGCCTATCTCATGGACAAAGAAATAGTCACACCGGCCTCCGTTGACGGTTTGGAAGAGAAGTCCTGCGTCATTAAATAGCCCAGATTCGAGATCGGTGTAATTGTTTACACTTCGCCTCGGTAAGATGCATCTCGCTTCCAATCGACGAATGATAAAGCCAGATGGAGAGAAGAATTGCGAAAGTTGTTAGCCATGGTACGGCTGTTTCTAAAGAAAATGCGGAGTCGCATTTGACTCTCGGAATCTTGGGACGGCTTCCACGAGAAGAATGCATGGAGCGTCTTCGTTGTTTTTCGCCCGGTGAGTTGCGAAGAGCCGGTCCATTTCCAGTTTCAGGGTGACGGATTCGCGAAATGCTCGCATCATCGAAAACCGAAAACTTCTCTCGGCCAGCTACAATCGTTCCGTTCCGTGCCATGATCATCCCAATCCCTTCAACAACCAATCACCGCTCCTGTAGTGCAAGTAGCCTTGCAAGACGGCCGACGACGCCTGAGCCACCGACACCGACAGGATGCCTGCGAGCCCTCGTCGGCGGCGACAAAACATCGGATTTCTATGTATTGACATATCAGACCTCCGTCCCTTCTCTCTGATATACGTTTTTGGCTAACTCCGCCCTTTCCGACACTGCAGTCAGCAAGTGTTTGAAAAACCTCCCTGAAACTGCTCATGCTACACATCAATATCCTGAGGACCGAAGCAAGCAAGCAAGCAAGCAGGACCTGGGATTCGATCCAGACCTAAAATTCTTGGAACCGCCACGTTCCGCTGGTAGATTCCAATGACTTCTTATATGTAGGCAGTTGAAAAGACGTCAACCATCTATCAATTTTGCCAATTCAGTCTACGCTCTTGTCACTCTTTGGCAACCGGCAGTTGGTAATTGGTAGATTTCCACCCCGCCACCTTACCCCAGTGCCCGAGACAACCATACACGACCAGATCTGCGATCTGCGAGCTCTCACGATGTCTGGCTTACCTTTCAAACCCGTCACCGTCTCTTCAGCACTAGGGTCGGTATATCTAGTACGGTACCGACCAGATTTACTGCTCTTCTCACGGCCGAGTTACGTGGGGACCTTTGTGCAACTATGGGCCCTTTCATTCTCGTTGTGGGCATTCTACAAAGTTGTTCTATATCCCAGGTTCTTCTCGCCATTGAGGCACTTCCCTACACCTCCTGGGGGTAGCTGGTGGAACGGGCATTTTGATCAGATCAAAGCCAATCCCACGGGTGCGCCACAGAGTAACTGGTTAGTACGAAGGCAGAGAATACAGAGGACCGATGGCTAATCGCGATTCACAGGGTCAATACCGTGCCTAATGATGGTATCATTCGGTACATGGGAATGTTCAACTCTGAGCGTCTGTTCATTACCAGCCCAAAAGGTCTTGGCGAGGTTCTCACCAGCCGGAACTATGATTTCGTCAAGCCATCACAGGTCGCTGCCGGACTAGGACGGCTGCTTGGTATTGGTGTTCTGCTGGCCGAAGGCGACGAGCACAAGGCGCAGAGAAAGAACCTCATGCCAGCATTCGCCTACAGGCACGTCAAGAACCTCATCCCCGTCTTCTGGGAAAAGTCATGCGAGGCAGTAAACACAATGGCAGTCGAGATCAACGCGGGCGGCATTCCTGACAAAGATCTCCCGGAAAAACACAGACGACCAGAAGGCGCACATAAGGAGGCCATTATGGAAGTAGGGGAATGGGCAAGCAGAGCTACCCTTGACATTATCGGCCTGGCAGGAATGGGACAGGACTTTGGAGCCGTCAAGGACCCCGAAACGCTGCTGAACCGCACATACAGAGTCGTGTTCAAGCCGTCGCGACAAGCTGCCATTCTGGGCCTGCTCAACATTTTCCTACCCGGCTGGATCGTGCGCAACCTGCCCATCAAGAGAAATGGAGAGATCGACGCAGCGGCAAGCGTGATTCGCACAATCTGCCGTCAGCTGATCCGCCAAAAGAAGGAAAAGTTAGAGAAGAACGAGCTCACAGATATCGATATCCTCTCCGTCGCCATCGAGTCCGGGGGGTTTGCAGAAGAGAACCTGGTCGATCAAATGATGACGTTTCTCGCCGCCGGACACGAGACCACCGCGACAGCCATGACCTGGGCTATCTACATGTTGTGTCTCCACCCCGACGTTCAAGAGAAGCTGAGGGCGGAAGTTAGAGCGAAGCTACCGAGCCCTAACGCCGGCGAGACAGTGACGAGCCAGGATATCGACCACATGCCCTACCTCAACGCCTTCTGCTCAGAAGTCCTCCGGTACTACCCACCCGTGCCCCTCACGCTCCGCGATTCCGTCCACGACACCACCATCCTGGGCCACTCGATCCCCAAAGGAACGCGCGTAATGATCATCCCGTGGGCCATCAACAAGTCGAAAGCCCTCTGGGGCGAGAGCGCAGGCAGGTTCGACCCGGACCGTTGGCTACCGTCGGAGAAAAACCCGCACTCGGCAAATGGGGGCGCGCAGTCTAACTACTCGTACCTGACATTCTTGCACGGACCGCGGAGCTGTATCGGACAGGCCTTTGCGAAGGCAGAGTTCATGGCGCTTCTGGCGGCGTGGGTGGGCCGCTTCGAGTTTGAGATTAGTGATGGGGAGGAGTTGGATGAGGGCAGTGTCTTGATCAAGGGCGGGGTGACGGCGAAGCCGGCGAGGGGGATGTATGTTAAGACAAAGGTTGTTGAGGGATGGTAGGCGGCAGTAGAGAAGGATATGGAAGGGATGGAAAGAGGTTTGAAGTACAGGCTGGGTGCATTAGACCAGGCCGATTTTGAAGTAATGGGTCACTTTAGTTGTAATGTAGAGAGAACGGGGTATCATAATAAATGCATCACACACACACACACACACCCACATATATATATCCACACATACATCAATATACACACCCATAAATCATCTCTCTCACCTACCAAGCCCGCCTACCACCAGCCAGACAAACCTAAAGACAATCAACCCCATCCCCTCTCCCCTCTCCCTCCCTCCCCCCTTCTCAAAAGAGAAGAAACACCATATTCAGCGGTACTACCAATAAAAGCCCGCAACGAAGTAAGCACCGTAGGCAACTATAAACTGTACCCAAGCAAGTAAGTAAAACAAGTAAGTAAATCAAGCAAGTAAATCAAGCAAGTAAATCAAGCAAGTAAATCAAGCAAGTAAATCAAGCAAGTAAATCAAGTAAGTAAATCAAGCCAACCATCCAAATCAAATTAAATCAACACTTACATTAAAGATCAGGGAGATCAAACAGTGAACTCCCCAAGGAAAAAGGTTTCGCTGATGAATGAGTGAATGGATGAATAAATGGGCTTACGGGTTGCAGATTGCAGTTTTTCATTTTACGTTCCAAGCCTGATCGATTCTAGACGCGGCTAGTTCGTGAGTACCCGTAAGTATAGTTGTAGTTTGGAGTTTGGAGTTTCAAGGTCGATTTCCAAAACGGGTTCATTAATTAAGCGAGTGAGGAAACGGAAACGGGACTCGCTTGCTGAATGTTCGGCTCAGCTTTGATGTTGAAACGCGCATCGTGTGTTGCATGTCGTAAGTCAGGCGCTGGGATTGGAGTCCTTGTACTACTAGATCGTCGGTGACACATTCATTGCATTCTACAACTCGCGTGCCTTTGTGGTTTGAGTCACTAATCGAATGGTATCCGCCTAAGTGCCTGCCCCCCTACCCCCCGCTTCTTCGCCTCTAATGCAGCAGCAACACTGCTCGGCACCTTGATCCCGCAACAGTCTCCCCAGCTATTCATCTGATGCACATGTCTCATGCCATCAACCATAACCACCGTCTCGCCCCCCTCAGGATCTTCCTCTTCACTAGGAATACCATACTCCTCTTCCGTACTCATCTCCTCCACAGCCGGTATCATACTTCCGAATAAAAAGTGCTGCATGACGGGAAGTTTCCTGAGCACTTCGGCGACGAACATGCGCCGCATACCGGCTTCGACTTTAATCCATGACTTCGCAGACGAGATGTCGTCGAGCATGGGGCTATGCCAGCGCAGCCCTTCCACATTCTTGACGCTGTTTACGAAGTTGACTTGCCCAAGGTAGAGGTAGTCATTGCCGTATTCCTCCAGGGTGAGGTTTTGGTGGATTGAAAGGGGACGGATGAAAGGGTGGTGTAAAAGCTGCGAAGACCCGAAGAGGAAGGGAAGGAATTGGTAATCATCCAGTCCCCAAACGCCATGCGAGCCTGCAGGTTCAAGATAGTACGTCGATTGTATGATCCGCATCAGCGACAGGTACTGCGTGAAGACTCTAAGCACCAGGCCTTTGAAATCGGAGCGCGTAACGATACCGAGTTGGTAAAGGCAGAGCAGCCAGAGCATGAAGTTCAGCTCGTGCCCGGAGCCGTAATCTATGCGTGTGCGGTTGCCGAAGGATTGCAGGAGGTAGGTGGAGAGTTCGGTGATGGCGGAAGAAGAGGTGATGCCGAGCTGCTTGTGCCATTCCGTGTATTCCTCTGCTGCCAGATCGAGGAAATCGCGGAAGCCTTTGTTGCCGAAGCGGGAATCGCCTTGTTCTTCAGGTGGGCTGCGGCGGACAACGTCTTGCACTTTGGTGAGGATGTTGAGGAGGGTTTTAACGGCTGGGCTCAGGTCGCTGTCATGGATAGCGGAGGCGCGGGTGTCGACGACGGATTCGGTGAGGCTGAAGACGAAGGCTACAACGAGCTTGTAGGTTGGTGAGGCGAGGAACAGATCATGATCTTTGGAAGAGAGGATGCGTCGCGAGGGTTTCTTGAAGGTTAAGGTCGAGAGGTCTGGCGGGGAAGGTAGATCTGGGGTCTCGGGCACAGGAATAGGGTTCGACGCGGGTTGTTGTCGGCGACGAGGTTCCAGTTTCGGCAGACGGTCTCGCAGATTCGGTATGGCCGCAGCCGGCTTATCGTTTGGCGTAGCCGACTCTGTCGTTGAAAGCATTTGGATATCAATTTTTTGTTGTTGTTATTGTTGTTGTTTGGTTGGAAGGAAGTCAAGAGACGAGCTCAAGCTCGACGATCTTCAACTACGTCCTGCGGGGCTCCCCCCACTTAGCGGGGCCCCACCAAAGCTGTCTACCGGTCTCCGTATAGCTAGGAAAAGTTTATTAACTTGCTGTATATGCAAGTTTTGTTTACAAAGTCGGATCCCTCACAGCCAGCCGCGAAGACATTTCCGACCTGCTTTCATCATTCTCTTAACATGGTGCACTCTACAGAACCCACCGCAATACTGTCACATCTCCACCGTACTGACGGCTCTGCAACTTTCTCGCAAAATGGTTACACGGTCATCGGCGCGGTCAATGGCCCCCTCGAGATCCAACGACGAGACGAGCTCCCAGAGGAAGCTGCTATCGATGTACTGGTTCGACCCGCGGCAGGTGTTGGGAGTATAGATTCACTGGAAATATTCATACCGGTATATTGTATCTGACTAGTCGTACAGGTACACGGGAACGACATCTTGAATCAATCCTGCAATCGACTCTGCGCCACATCGTACTCATTCACAACTTCCCCCGAACCCTCATACAGATTACTCTCCAAATAACAAGTACGCCAGAGAGCGACAGCGCAGGTTCGAAGTTAGTGCAGGCAAGCTCGGTACAGAAACATTGCCCATTTTCCAGGATTCGAGGCTAATACCTGGAACAGAATCTACCCATCCTGCCCGCCCTACTTCAAACCGCCACACTTGCCCTATTATCGGCCTCGATGCCTCTCTCCATGACATTGACTTCGGTCTATCTTGCTCTTACCCCAGAGGGTATTATCAGTAATCCCACGCCCCTCCAGTCTCAAAGCGCCAGCTCGAACCACGTTCTGGCCTTCACATCCAATGGGGACTTGTTGGTCGCGGAAAGTGAAGGAAGCTTCACGCTGAAAGATTGGGAGGGTGTTTTTGAGGCGGGAAAAGCAATTTGCTGCGACAATTCTGGAGCTCACGGAGACTATGCCATGGGTGATGACGAGAAGGATGTGAGCTTGAGTGTGTTTCTAAAGTCCACCCTGGAAGAGAAGATCAAGACGGACCTCCAATGGAAGGATTGAATGTTACGGAGGCTATTGGTGTTCACACATTGGATGGAAGGCTTAATCGTTACCATCTCCATGGCCAAATAGCGTTTTATCGCGCCTGTCAACCATGATCTTCCCGCGCTCCACGACGGCGCTATCTGAAAGGAAAGCAGCAAAGACATGATTGCCAAGGTCGGGAGGAATATTGGCGGTCAAGATCCCCAGGAAAGCTAGGAACAGACCGCTGGTCTGAATCATGATTCATGAATGGAGGTTTTAGGCTTCCAAATAGAGAAGTGACAGAAGATTGAGGGGTCTGATTGTTGGGCAGGGCATTCCGTAGCGATAGGCGGCCTGAGCGATCCGAGCCCCTGACATGAGGCGAAGTTTCACGCTTTCTGAATCTCCAATGGAAGTACCCAGTGAACAGCTTCTCTTGGTGATATTTACCAGGACCACTGGGAAATGTTGATACCAGGACAAGTGATTGCAGGATGTGATGGCTTTCGTGATGGCTTCCCTCCTTGGCCGGGTGCTGTGAGGGTTGAGCCACCTTCGCACTGAGAGCGACTGGTAGACGCCTAAGTGTTTGATGGACCGGCGATGATGCATACCCGCCAGCTTCCACCACTGGCTGATACCTGTCGCCGCCAGAAGACTTCGAAAACGTTAGTCTGTCGCGCCCGTGATTTCTTGAGACGATGACTTGTCGAAACTCGCCTCCAAGAGCCAGAGCCCACTTGCTTGCTACACGAGCTCCCGAGGCAATGCAAGGTAATGGCAGTCAGTACCGGTAGTCCTCTAAACATATTATAGATAAGTTTACAACTTTCACATTTTGGGACGTTGTTCTGGTCTGCAGTCTCCCTCCTCCCACCACCAAGCAGAGCTCTGGCAGCTTGTACGTTCCTGTGCGCATCTTCTGTTCTGCTCGTCTCTTTATTATTTCCTCCGTCACCTCATCATGCTCACTATTTGTCTGTCTGTACAACTTCCTCATTGATTGTTGCTTCATTTCTTAGGGCGTTTCTTCATTTATCAACAGACACTTACCTTCTCTCTCGATGCCCGCCGCGGCAACGTTTACCAATCTATCATAACTCGTCACTTTCTACCCATTTCCTTCCTACCGTCTGTCTGTCTTCTTTACCCAACTGGCTTCCTGCACTTATTGCAAAGGCCGTCGCAATCGCCATTACGGAAGTAACTTCCATGATTCTCGCTTGGGTGATACAGCTGTAGTGTAGCTGCAACCAGTAAGTAGAGTTTAATCTTGCATCTTGGATATGCTTCTCCGTCGATTCCTGTCACGACCACATCACCTCACTTTGGTGCGACTTTGAGGCTTGAGGATTGATGGCGGAGACCATGCTGAGTCTGAGTCTGGCTAAGGATCTGGCCCAATCTTCCCGTCAAGATCATATCACATCAGAGCGACAGACACCTTTGGGGCAAACTGACTGCTGACGGCCGGGATAGATTCAAGCTTTGTACTAGCATCACACAACGATCGATCAGCTCCGGTCGGCTGTAATCTAATCAATCCGCACAACGACTGATATACTACGTACTACGTACCTACGGACTCCGGGCTGAGCGCTAAGGACGATATAAATCGAAGATCCCTAGGATGGCATTGAATTAGCTGCTTGCTTTGCCTGCCTTGAATTGATTACACGCATCTTCTCTCCGGGTCATCTCATCGAACAAGCCGGACAATAACCCGGACAAACTTTCATCCTCACCGGCGTCGTCCGTCTCATCTACCTACCTAAGTCAGCCAGCTCAAGACTTTTTATCGACACACACCCCCCGTCCTTCCATCAAAACCCTCGGCCTCCACTCTCCCCTCCCATCATGCCCGACATTTATTCTCCCACCTCAATCCACCCTGCACTGACCGATCCCAATAATCTCCCTCTCCGTCCCTCTCTCCCTCACCCTCTCCCTCTCCCCGGCATCGATGAGGCCTCTTCTCAACACCATTCCCCCCAAGACGCTTCGTCCCGCGCACCTACAACTACAAGGAATGGATTGAACGTGCCTTGCAGTATCGGAGACAGTCTCCTTCGCGATTACACACATCAACTCGGCCAATTGAATACCAAATGCGACGTTGACCATGATCCTTCTGAATCGTCGTTCTCTGCCGCTTCTACAGTAGGCCAGAATTCGCCGAGCGACTCTGCATCATTGCCTGCCTCTCCGATATTCCCGACCCGACGATCATCAAAGACTCCCAGATTCACGCACCGCAAGAACACCCTGTCCGTGGAGTCAATCCCGAAACAAACAATCCTCAAGGCATTGGCCTCGACAGAAAGGAACCCCAATCCCCAGAATCTGTCGCTGTCCGGCATGATATCAGCACATAATCAAATGGCCAACCGGCCCGGGTCTGCTACATCCCAGAAGTTATCTGCCGCCCTCTCGGACCTCGCGATCCGAAATGGCACCCCTACAACCCCCCGATTCAAACCATTGCAGTCTCCCTGCTTCTACCACGAACGTTTCGATGACGTGCTGAATATTGGAAAGGTGCTGGAGGAGATTAGGGGAAACGAATGGATGTCGCACTCACGATTGCTTGCGACTGCGACTGGGGTCCGGGAAATATCCAAACAATTACAGCGTCGTCCTATAAAGCGGGCTGTGCGCAATGTCATGATCGTCACGAAAGCCAGGGACAACCAATTGGTACATTTGACGAGGGAGCTTGCGACGTGGCTGATGGCAACCCCCAGATATGGGTCGGAGCTGGGCGTTAATGTTTACGTGGATGCCAAACTACAGAAATCCAAGCGCTTCGGCGCCAGCTCGTTATTGGAGGAGCGTCCTCGCTTCCAACATTTATTGAAGTACTGGAAACCAGACATGTGTCGGAACCAGCCAGAGAAGTTTGACCTGGTATTGACTCTCGGTGGCGACGGGACAGTGCTCTTCACCTCATGGCTCTTCCAAGGCATTGTCCCTCCCATTCTATCCTTCAGCCTCGGTAGCCTGGGGTTCCTGACCAACTTCGAATACGACAAGTTCAAAGACCAATTGAACAAGGTCATGGGCGAGGAAGGCATGCGAGTCAGCATGCGTATGCGTTTCACGTGCACAGTCTTCAAAGCCGGTGGACCTGGAATGGATCCGGACGAGGCAGAGCAATTCGAGGTCCTTAACGAGCTTGTAATCGACCGGGGACCATCGCCTTACGTCTCCAATCTCGAGCTCTACGGTGATAACGAGCTCCTAACCGTTGTGCAGGCGGATGGCTGCATATTTGCCACGCCTACAGGCTCGACGGCCTACTCTCTGTCAGCAGGCGGCTCCCTTGTACACCCCGACATTCCCGCCATCCTCCTCACCCCCATCTGCCCTCACACACTCTCATTCCGTCCTATGGTCCTCTCCGACACCCTTCTCCTCCGTGTCTCCATCCCTCGCAATTCTCGCGCTACGGCCTACTGCTCCTTCGATGGCAAGAACCGTGTAGAGCTGAAGCAAGGCGATCACATCACCATCGCCGCGTCACAGTACCCCTTCCCAACCGTCATGAAATCCGGCTCAGAATGGTTCGAAAGCGTCTCCACATCCCTGAAATGGAACACCCGCGGCGCCGCCCAAAAGGGTTGGGACGGCCTCGAGGAAAACCAAGAAGAGGAGATGGAGTGGGACATTGACTTCGACGACTCTGCATACGGCACTGAAGAGAACAGCTCAACTGCTAGCCCCTTGCGGAAGAAACTATTGTCCAATGACATTTAAACTCTGCACTCTTTGGACTCCTGTTCTCATGTTTGGATATTGTCCATGGGCTTTACTTCTAGCCGGGTATTTGTGATTTTAAATCTGTGACAATTACATTTACGTTGCGTCACGAGCTGGATGTTTTGGCGGTTGCGTGCGCTTATTCGGGGTAACAATGTTATAAAACTCAAGATACCTACTTACTTATATTGATGGTCTACTCATGATGGTACGACGACTAGAAGAGAGAACTCTGTGTATCTCTGAATACGAGGTGGTCTGATCGCTGGCTCTGCTAGTACTCAGACCTATACCCACTTCTCCTGTCTATACATTCGTCGTCGCCTGTGTGTCGTATTATGACACTGCTATCAGACCTGCGAGAAGATGCTTTGTCTTTCGGACCTTACGGAACTGGTGCTGCTGAGATTGAACATTTTTAAAGTTTTTTTTTTTTTTTTAGAAAAACAACCCCCTCCTTCCTCCAATCGGTCTTCCTAATTCCCAAAGAAAGCCCATCCCGTCATCTCCCGCTTCAAGATATTCCGCCAGTTCTTTGCTACCAAAAACGGCTCGCGAAATATGATCATTGAGAAGCGCGGGAATAAGAGGTTGCGAAGTAGAGGAGCTGCTACCATTTATTTGAATATATATATATATAATCTCGACGTCCAATTCTAGAGAATGGATAATACAGAATAATACAGACGCAATTATGCCTGCGAATCTTTCATCTCCTCTAGTAATCTGCCATCTTTCTTCCTCTAGCCCTTCGTCATCTCAATTCTTAAATCCGTGATAAATGCATGTCTTTTATTTAGTTCTTCAGAGGGGGGGGGGAGAGGAAGAGCTCTCTCCCCCCTCCACTCCGCCCCTCCCGCTCTCAACAACTAAAGACCGAAGACTAATAAGCTTCTCCATTCCAATCAATATCCAGGCCGCCTGCCCGTCCGCCCGTCTTTGATTCTAACGCGACGCGTACCGGCCGCCACTCTACGAAGCGAAGGTTCAAGTGCTATTCTCAAAGGAAATAGATGATATAGAACAAACCAGTCTGTTGAGCCGGGCTTGAGACCAAGAGCGTGTCTTATTCCGGAAATATATATATATATATATATATATATGTGTATATTAGATTAAATCTAAATTTACCCCCCTTGTTCCCCCTCCCCGCCTCGCTTATACCCACGTGATTTTCTTGTCGGCGAAAGAAGAAGGAAGGGGGCCACGCGAGAAACAAAAGAAGGCTGAGAAATTTCGCCGAGCTGCAACATACTAGACGACGTATCTTTTCCCTCTCGTGCTATTCCATTCTCTTGCTTGCAGCTTGCAGAGTGACACTCGCTTACCGATTACGTATGAATATGAGTGTGAGTGTGAGTGTGGGTCTGATCACGACGTGAAGATATAAAGATCTTTCTTTTATTTTGATTTTTGCTTGGCTTCATGCTTTTGAGGGTATACGTGCGGCAGAGAAGATCTCGGGAGGAGAGAAGGAGAGTTTGTTGGGCTAAATATGTTTTTTGTTTGTTTGTCTTTGTGTGTGTGTGTGTGTGTGTGCGCGTAGAACGCCATCGCTATGCTGGAGGGAAAAACCCCATCGCTGTGCTTGCTGGTGCCGAGACCAGCAACCGCCCCGTGTATTCCCGGGATGTTGATGTTAAATGATGATGGGTGCGTGTGGACGCATGGTGTTGTGGATATTGACGTTGTCTGTAGTGGTGTTAAGAATATTGGATCTCGGTCCTGCTTGTCGTGTCGTAGCCTGAAAAAAAAAGGAAAGAAAGAAAGAAAGAAAGAAAGAAAGAAAGAAAGAAAGAAAGAAAGAAAGAAAGAAAGAAAGAAAGAAAGAAAGAAAGAAAAAAAAAATCACCACGTGCGTACCTCTCAACCCTTCGATCTCGACTTTTGGCGCAGTAGTTGACCACGAGGTCGTCATGCGTATTCCCCCCAACTATGTGCCATGTCTCCATTGCCCAGTTGGTATTCGCTCGGCCAGGTCATGCAGTGGATGGCCCGAGGATCCTCGCAATTGAGTACCCCTGAAGTAGGCAGCGAGTCAGCAAGCGAGCAGGAGATTTCATATCTATGATCCTGAGACTGGGACTGGGCCAGCCAGCCACCCCCCCCCATAAAAAGTTGAACGAGCATCTCAAACTTACAGTAGAATTCGGCCCATATCTGATTCTGCCTCGCCGTGCCATCCAGCCACCTCCCAGCCTTCTTCTCCTGTTCTCGCCTCCTCCTCCTCCATCCCTCACTCCAAACCTTCGCAGGCGCGGGCCCTTCGCGTCTGACTCTCTTCCGTCGCTCCTCGTCGTCGTCAGGGCGCGTCCAATCGCTCGGCTGGTTCCTCAATTCCGACTCCGACTCCAACTTCCGCCTCTTCTTCCTCCGCGCCTCCTGCACATCCCGCCAGCCCTCGTTACTTTCCTTCCAAACCTGTACCCGCCCCAGAATACTGCCCCCCCAGTGCTCGACGTCCGCCAGGAAGTCGACTCCCCGACAACATGTCAGCAGGCCCGCCCTCGCCGCTCGCCAGCTACCGGGCTCCCGCGCCCAGCACATTCCCTGCCCCTCCTTGCCCTTGAAAACCATCGCGAACATCTGCAAAAGCACCGGGTGGGTCAGTGATTGGAACATATATATATATATATATATATGTTTGGGTGCCTCGTCTAGAAAAAGGGTTTTGGCGGGTGCCTGTCCGCCTTGCCTACCTTGAGCCATCCATTTCCGCCTCCGAGATCCTCGTCGTCGGCCTCGTCAAATTGCATCGGCTCGCGTTGCGCCCAGAAACTGAAGCGCGCGAGGCTCTGGCGGGCGGATACCTCGTGTTCCATGCTCCCGAGGATACCGTCTCCGTCGTAGATGGTGTGGTCGAGATGCCACCTGCTTGCTGGTGGTCAGGAATCGAAAGTCACGAAAACGAAAGAGGGGCTGGGGGTAAACCTAACGTACAAAATGCCCTGGCAGCGAGCGAGATTCCAGCCCTCGCGGAGATGGATGGTGGGGAACGGGTTATACTCCTCCCGCCACGCTGCTCTGAGGACGGTCAGCGGATGTTGGCAGGAAAAGTCTTTCTCGGAGCAAATTCGGGTCGCGAGGGGACTTACTCAGCGCACCATGCTGTGTCCTGGGCCCAGATTTGCATTATATATCTGAGCGTCTCAGGGCTGACGGGCATAGGCAACCCAGGTAGTAGATGCGCATGTGGATCTGCCGGGTCGGTGCGTGCGGGTGGCAAGGATAGGGTGTACTTTCCTGATGATGGGGTGAGAGGCGAAGGGGTTGAGAGGCTTTTGTGGTCTTGGATTGGCCCACGTGGTTTGCGGTGGAAGTGGATAGGTCCACGGGAAGACTCTGAAGCGGGGTTGAGGTTATGAGGCTTCAGATTGACTACTGGAGCCAGGGACTTGGGGCAGATGCTATCGGGATCGATCATGTCGAGAGAACTCATGCCACCTGCGAGGCCACATAGAGCCTCGTCGCTGTCCCGACGGGATGGGCCACCGTTCCTCGAGACAGTAGCTTCAACCACACTTCCCCCCTGTGCCTGCGATATAAAACTGATGTCCGGTACCTTGAGGTAGACGATCGGTCTGGCGTTAATATCAGGCCGGGATCTTCTTGTATTCGCAATAACAGCGGGAAGCAACGATGTGAACCATCCTGGATTACTTGGCCCACTGTGCCCTAGGTCAGCAAGCAATTACCTATTCAAGAAGATACTGCGACAAGGCTTGTACAAACCCCAGTTCAATCAAGACAATCACAAACAGAAAAGAACTCGTACACCCTTACCTGGAAGCCATCGTTGTCCAGGTGTGCGCGTTGATATCGATGATAATGCCCGAGTCCTATGCAGACATAGTATTGGCACGCACGGAATCTGCAATCTTTTTGTTCTCTGCCTCCTTGCTGTGCGTATCAATATGCTGATGCTGCTGGGTTCTCCTAGACTCGAAGGATGAAGGGACTGTTTGTTGTTGCCTCGCTTAGCCTCCCTCTCGCTTCGACCGGGGCCTGAACCGGGGTGAAAAGATCTGGTGGATGGATATCTGCCCAAGCAGATCGGGGCACGGTTTGCGCAAAGATGAGATGCAAATCTGATGGATCGATGGTTCGAGCACAGGAGATAGATATGAGGCGTCCGATAGTGCTAGGAGCAGTTAATTCTCCTCGCAACTTCTTCCCCTTAAGACTGACTCGAATGACTCGACTGTGTTGTTTGTCAAAGGCAGAGTGCTCTGAGGGTGTGAGTACTCGCTCGATATCTAGTAGGTAGACAGAAGGTATCCGCGTGGTCGTATTTTTCCAGGTTGAGGGAGTGGTTGGATGTGTAGATACAACTTACTTTTGTGCACTGTGATGATGAATGTCGGTTGTTGTGGAAGATGAAAGTGAATAGGCGAACTCGACGATTTGAATTTTGGACACTGCAGTATAGTTAATAGACGCAGCTGACGCAGGACCCATATGTGAATGCTGAATACAAGAAAGGTGATCGGCGCGGAGCCGTCCTTAGAATATCCCAAAAAGGCAGGAGAAGGTGAATGGTCGACACATTAAAATTTAAGTGCTGTGAAAGGACAGAAGGCCAAGAAAGGAAAGAGCCCACTTTCCGATTTCTGACTCTACCTTACAAGCACACTCACTCATGTAGCAGAAAGTAGAAAACCAGCAAAAGGTTCTTGAAACATCAATAAGAAATTGAAATGGAGCAACGAAAGGGGCCATGGTAAGCTACAATTTGTGATTTCTAGCTAATCTTGGTCCCCGAGATGATTCAGCCCGAAATTCAGTAAGTACAGGAGTCATCGTCCAGTCAATCCAACAAACTCCCCCCAGCCGCCATTTTTGCATAGTTGATCCCACAGAATCCCCGTGAACATTACCCAAATACTGACAAAGTGTATCTCATAACCCCACTGGATCATACCTAACGCGCTACCGCCAGTTTCCTTGGCTCAAAGACAGCAGTCCCTGAATACAGTCCAAATCACCCTTTTTACTAGGGCATATCTCACCACGCATGAAGCTCTCAACTTCTTCACCAACCTTTGCGTTCTCGTCCTGATCCTCGAAAATACCCTGTGCGACTGCAGGTTTTCGTTTTCGGCTTCTATTTCCTCCAAAATCTACAGCGTGGCTTGGGATGCTGTGGTTGTCACCGAGCACCACCCGGGATTTAGACCGCTTATCCGTACGGCCAGATGGCAACGGTTTACGGCGAGAGCTCGCTCCGTTCTCCTGAGGCACCCAGTTCTCCTTGTCTGAATCTCCAGACGGGGAACGCAGCAGTCTATTTTTGCCGAATTCGTGAGGATCCTGAATGGCCTTTGGAGGGGCCTTGCTTGGGCTTTGCAGCTTAGCGACGCTCGACACTGTTCTTGCAAGTTTTGCTTTCTTGCCTTGCTTAGTAGTATCCAGCCTAGCAGAGGGTGCATTGCGCTTGTTCGGGTTAGCTTTCAGAGCAGTATTACCGCTGGATCGTAGAAGGCTGATAGCAGCTACGGCAGAACCAGAAAGCTCATTCTCAGCTTGCTTAGTAAGTTCGTCAGGAACTTCAGCATTACCGCATATTTTCTCCCAGCTGCGAGCATCTCTTGAGCGTCCAGTTGGTAAGCGTGGCAGTAGCGGAGAGGCTCCAGCATTGCTCATGGACGGGCGGGACCCAAAGTTGAGAGCACTTTGACTTCTTTGGAGGCGCATTCTTTTTTGTGGAGTCATAGGTTCTGATGACAAAGGGAGACGAGGGGCATACTGGCGAGGAGGCGATGGGATTGTTGAGACTAGTGTTGCTTTACCATCTAATGACAGCGATAATCGGATGTGAGAAGAAGGGGTAGGTACGGTCTCGTCAATGCGTTCAGGGCACGAAGTAGGTTGAGTTGCTCTGAATCTGATGTAAGATTAGCAAAAGCAAAATGTTACTGGCTGAGGATACTCACGTAGGTGGTGTGGCATACGTGGGGGCTTTAGACGAGGATGGAGTCGAAGCTGAGCTACTGTGTGCATTCCAACGGTTTGACAAGTATCCTAATGACTTCACGGTTTTTTCGGCAGCTGAAATCGAGCTGGAATCAGTGGCCAATGTGCCGGAGGATATCTGAGGCAACGATGGCGGGGACAGCGAGGCAGCAATTTCCTCCACAGCAGCTTCAACCTCGGCTTCAACCTCTTTCTCTGGTTCCACGGGGGATTCCACCGCTTTCTGCAGAACGACCTCATTCTCCACGTCCTCTACGTCGGCGACTTCTTGACTAGCGACCGTATCTGCTTGCGAACTTGGTTCATGCTCCTCTGGACCTTGGCTGCTGCAGCGTCCAATATCCATCATAGTGATAGGGTCCGAAGACATTGCAGCCATACTCCGTAATCCAAAAGCGGCAATTTCATGTGGTAGAAGTGGGCGTGATTTGCGTCGGTTGATCTGCCGTCTGTTCTGGAACCATATCTGGGAACCATCAGTTACTAGATGTTCATATGCAACGCGCCTGAAAATATAGCGGTTGCGTCCACCTTAAGCGCCACTTACCTGCACTTCCTTCTCGTTCAAGGACACCTTCTCTACAATATCGGCGCGCGCCGCCTTGTTTGGCTTGGGGTTCTGTCTGTACTCGGCCTCGAGAACGGCTTGGTCTGCGGGACTGCAGTTCGCACGATTTAGCAAATGGGCCAAAACTGATGACAAAATTCTCCAGATAGAAAAATGCAGCCAGTGTAGACCAGAACAAGAGATTCATCGTGAGATCCCTAAGCCAGACACGTACCTAGTTCTCTTGCGCTTCTGCTTATTGTCCAGTCTATCTTCCGAGTCGACCAAGCCCTCTGCGCCCGCCACGAACCCGGCCGCCTGCTCCAAACAAGTCTCGAACTCGCCGCTATTCCCCGAACTCGAATTTGAAGGGCGCCGCGCAGTAGTAGCAGCAGCAGCAGCAGCTGTGGCCGGGGCTGCGGAAGAGGAGCGGCGGGGTGTGGGTGAAGTCGCGTCACTCATTGTGGCGGCTATGAACCTTATCCCAGTACTCGATTCGGTGAATCGATGTGCAGAATAACGACTCCAAAGGGTTCGGGCGATGTGTGGACATTCAACATTCAATGAATATTAAATGGATGTTGGGGACTCGGGCTTGGGGGGCTTTTGGCGATTGGACATTCGGCGAGTCGCGTCTCGTGTAGCGCGGCAGAGGCGAAGAAACGCCGGTGGTGGTGCTATGCCAGATCAGGAATAAAAGTCAACACCATACGGGCATCAGCACGGCCACTCGTCATAAATACCTAGATTAAGGATTTTCGCGTTTTCTCTTCCATCTTTTTCAAAATTAAATCTACATGAAATGCGCCGGGCGTGCAAATTCGATCCGTGAGATTCGAAAAAAAGACAAACCGCCACTGAATAGAAAAGCGCGTTTCAAATATTCTCCGCTGCTATATGCCACTTGCTAATATATGCCGCTATAAGCGCCATCTAACCCCTCTCAAAACATTATTTATTCATTGCTGATTATGTCTCACTCATAGCCATTTAACAACCTCCGATACGGTGGTAACAGCAGTCGAGCTAGAACCCATCGACACCGACGAGCTCGTAGTCGACGACAATGCTACGAAGGACTCCGTATGCGCAGCATTACCATCATTAGCATACCATGTGCTCGAGTAATTCGCCGAAACTCTTAAATTTCCATCAGGAATACCCAAGCCAAGCAGGGTCCATCTGAACATCTCCAAAGCAGCAACAGGCTGATAGTAAGGGATTTTCGTGGATTCGCCAGAAAGAGAAGTTTCCGTAGTGGCACACCTTGCCGTACTCGGTGCCGTGAAAGGGGCGATCCTGCGGCAAACTCTCGGGTATAGGTGTAGTTTACCGCGAGGGATACTGCTTGGCCTACGAAGCTGCTAGTTGTCAGTCTGTGTGAGAAGGTAAACGGGTTAGAATTCGGGGACGTCTTACCATTTACGAATGAAATTGGCATCTCCATAAAACAAAGCTACTCTAACGTCATTGTCCAAAAGTATTTCAACGTCCTCGAGGAAATTCGGGTACACAAAGTCTCCTGTCTGCTGGAAAGCAGAATACAACCTCGTTGTTTGACTGGGAGTGGTTCAAGTTCACTCCAAGAGCCTTGCGTATAGAGTCCAACTTCAAGTAATCGACGAAGTAGGACAGAGGTGTTGGTTTATCAGAAGAATGCGGATATCAGACGTCCCGCGTCCACTGTAGGCATAGCACGGACCTTCTATGCTTTCTCTGAAAATGCTCTCTGCTTCGGGACAGATAGCTAGGTCAGCCGCGGAACTAGATTTTGTTAAGTAATCGACAAGAGCGAGCTCGGTCGAGATTATCCGTTGATTATATTTCTGGGAGACTTGGAAGTAAAGTACAAGCCTGCGGTTCCTTGGTGATGACCTAAAGAGCAAATTAACAAGTTGCGTACTCGGGGAGAGCTTGGGGTCTCCTATTTTAAAATTTCTAGCCTCCATAGCTCTACCAATTACATTCAAACTCATAATGATCTCCTCCAAAAAGCTCTCAACATGTACTAGATGCATTCTAGCCTCGCAATCTCGAGGCACGAGACCCTGAAAGAAGTCAGCTTGTGGAGGCTTGACTTCTCGAAAGCTTTTTCTGCAGATTCAATAACGGATAGCTTTAGAGCATCGTAACGAGAAACAAGTTTTAAGGCTACTTTAAACCACTTTTCGCACCAAAACTGAAGGTCAACACTTCGAAAACAAAAATCTACATTAGCCGGTATTTACTAACTCTATATTCGGGCAAGTAGTTAATCAAAACCGTCACGCTTAAATCCGCTTGTTTAATAGACCTCGATACAAAATATAAAGCTGAACCCCCTCTTATTTTAAAGACTTCTTCTAAAGTTAAGCGAAAGAAAGCCAACTATGTATATTTCTGCTTCAATTAACTATATTAAATAATGAATGTAAAATAGAATCGTCTTATAATTAGACGCTATTTCTTGTTATTAAAAAGTTTCGAGTTTTTACTTACCTTTCAAAGCTTATGTTTGTATAAAGTAAGAGCTGTCAAATGTAAAGAGTGTAGCAGGGTAAGCAAGTAAGGAGTACAAGTGAATAGAGTACTGATGAGCCGGTCTCTTTCCTAGCGGTCTAGCTCGACCGGCATATCAGAGTCGCAGGCTGTTTGCGAGCTTGCCCTGATACAAAGTCGTTCCCTGCCCGTTTTTTTGCCAGTACAAATGAAGACTACTCTGGCCTAGGAAACACAATACACATTCCCATGCAGAGAGTATTCAGCCACAGAGCACTCGCTCTAGCTTATGAAATAAGCAAAACTCGCCAGATAAAGTCCGTAAACGAATCTTCTGCGGTAAGTAATGAGTCCAAACTTCTGATCGGGCAAAAGAACCACTGATTTTTATGGTCTAGCTACGTAAAGCTGCTAAGCAGCACAATCAACGCTACCACAACGTCTTTCATCGTTGTCCCCGAGTCCTACCCATCCCTCTCAGCAGGCTTGCTGCCTGCATGAGATTACCCTTCTTGGAGAAGACAAAGAGGAGCCGTCGTCATTTGCCTCTATCTGCAAGACCTCTGGGCAAAAATGCAAATATCGCCGGAAAAGAACTTTCTAAGATGCTGCTGAGAAGTGGCCGCTACTGACCTCCAAAGATGTCGCCTGCTTTGCGCGTTCTACAAGTCGGCATCATCCTCATCTGGAAGAGGCATCTGTGCAGCATCGTTCATCTCCTTGGCGTATTGTGCAAGAAGCTCAGCGTCGACGGTGGCAGTAGGAGGTGCGAGAGCGGGGGCAGCAACGAATTCCTAGATATTGGTCAGCTGTGAGGGAAAATTATCTAGAGATCAACATACCAGAGTTGGGTTTCCGACAAGCTTGCGTGCCAACCAGAGGAAAGGCTTCTCGAAGTTGTAGTTGGACTTGGCCGAGATATCGTAGTACTGGAGGTTCTTCTTGCGGTGGAAGGTAATGGTCTTGGCCTTCACCTTTCGCTCCTTGACATCAACCTTGTTGCCGGTAAGGACGATTGGGATGTTCTCGCAGACACGGACCAAGTCACCTGAAGCGGATGGTTAGTCAATGTCGCCAGAGAAATTTTCTTTTCATATTTGCGAAGACGTACGATGCCAGTTGGGAACGTTCTTGTAAGTGATTCTGGAGGTAACGTCGAACATGATGATACCGCACTGCCCGTTGATGTAGTATCCGTCACGCAGACCTCCGAACTTTTCTTGCCCCGCGGTATCCCAGACATCGAACTGAATGTTACCCAAGTTCTGCTATGTATTAGCTGTGCTCCACAAGCTCCTGGTGGGGGTAGTGCGCATACCGTGCTGAATCCGAGGGGATGGACCTCCACACCGAGAGTCGCAATGTATTTCTTCTCAAACTCTCCAGTCAAATGACGCTTGACGAATGTGGTCTACGAAGCCGTTAGTTACCGGTCCCTGTGTAGATGCGCCGTTGATATTGGGATGTAGGCAGCGCAGTCCTGGCGCGGACTCTATCCGGCCGATCAAGCAGCGGCGCATCCAGCGGGTCGATAAGGCTCACCTTTCCAGTTCCGCCATCACCAACAAGCACAAGCTTGAAGGTAGGGACGGCGTTCGCTGCTTCAGCCATGGTTGTAGATGGGTGTGTGGTTGATTTTGGTGGGGAGGTAAACAGAGAGCAAAAATCTCGTAGGCTGCGATAAGTTGTCAGCGCAGGCTTAGGTGATGAAGTTCCAACAGTTTTGGCAGACGTCGAAGTACAATCAATAGTGGGAGGACCAACCTTTGGGGTGTTTCGTGGTGGACGAGGTAGAGAATGGTTTGGTCCAGAAGTCGCGAGGATGTTATGATCAATGATGGGATCTGAGGGCGGAGACAACACGGACACGCTAGGCAAAAATCTAATCATGGGCTTGGCGACCCATATCACGTGACTATTTACAAAAATGAATAGGGTGCACCTTGCAATCAATAAGCAACTCCAGATTCTTCTCTTCTTTGTTCGTTCCCCTATCGATCCATCTCGAGACTTTCTGATGCTTCCAGGAGAACACGTATTGACTCACAGAGTTTGAATGCTGCCAAAGTTTTACGAAAATGACAACACATACAGTACTACGTAGTAGGGTGCTTTCATGAACTCTCAGATCTTCGAGGGGACATATCTTATTTCTTCTCTGGTTGAAAATTCACGAACTTTAATATTGCTTTCGCCTACTCTCAAAAGAGTCCTTCCAAAAACCTAACGCCCAGGGGAAAACCCGCGCCTTGAAGTTAAACCCAGACTCCGGCCGAGGTCGTCGGCACCGATCGGCGGGACTCCTTTTGAATGTTACCAGGCCAACCTTTAACATCAAATATCCCTGTTTGGCGGCCTCCTACAGAGGCAGTATATGGCAGCCAAGAAGACCTCTACCTCCCCAGCCCTGACGAGGCGTCAGAGTCAAGCGCAGCTCTTGCTTCCGTGAACTACCACTAATGGCCCTAGATATTTTGACAAGAACCTCCCGCTGTATGTCTTAGCAACCACCCCATGGCTTTACAAAGGCTGGGAAGAACTTACACCCTCACTTCCTTGCACACACTCCGCAACTCTCTTTAGACTATCGTGGTTTGTGCTGTTTACGTATCCAAAAGCCCTAATCTCATCCCCAGCCTTCAACCCCGCAGAGTCCGCTGGACTTGTTGCCACCACACTGTTGACTTTGGCGAATGGGGGCGTCAAGACCTCTGGCTCCGATGATGTGGAAATATGAGTTCTGGAATTGTCTCCGTTGGTCATAGGCTCGTCCTCCACTCCACTCTCTGCCAGCCGTGCGAAGTGCTCGTGGATATGCTTCTCGATCACGTTCATAAGGGATTTGTGGTCGTTCTTGAGGTAGATGATGCGCGCTCTCGTGGTACGAACTGGCAGACGATGAGCACTCTGCGACTCTTCGCATGGATAGAGAACATACTCTGCGCAACATCCAGGTCTGCCCGAGGGAATCCATCTGGAGTAACGAGCCTTGTGTTCATGTCGACGCCATGCTGATAAATATTAGCACAGGTCTTCGCCCATCTCGATCCCACGTACGGATTCTAGGACGCTTCCCAGAGCTCTGATCTCAGCCTCGAGGTTGTCTTTCTTTGCTTGGAGCTGTGCCAAAGACAAGCCGCTTGCTTGCGTTCCATTTGTGATCGGTCCAGATGTAGGTCCCGCAGGAATGGTGGGTGCATGGAGGTTCTCCATTTTTAACGGTAGTCCCATTTCTGAGGTCCTAGATGTACGGGTGGAAGAGCCAGCTTTTTAATTGTTCAAGTCAGCCTTGCATGGAGGCTGCGAGGCCCACGCGTTGATTTGGCGGGGTAGCTCCGGATGACTAAACATTCAAGCGAAGTCAACAAATGAGGGGGGGGTTTTGCCGACAATCTTCATTGCCTTTTACCATCTTGGGTTTCCATCAGGCGTGAGGGAACCCCTAAATGAATTCTGTGAATAGTCCTTCACATTTAAATGATAGAATTTCGTTTGTAATGCATTGTTGATTCAGACCAAGCGGTTGTATGATCCCGATTCTCCTCGTTGCGTTTGTCATCATGGACCTTGAGTTCTTAAGGTTGCGCAGCTGAAACTGTTCACAAGGTACCTAGGCTGGCACTATATCTTTCTGTTACAGAATTCAAAGCCTAGGAAAGGGCGTTATTAAGCCGTTTCCATGCTCAAGTCGCTCTTTCTTTCCGGATGCAGCGTCGCTGACCCCAAGACCTCAATTCCGACCTAAGCATTCAGACTCTGCTTCTCTACATACGATCCCAATCTTGGTCACAAACATCCCATTCTTCTCTTGCATTACACTTTGGTCTTGCTCTATAAGAGATCAAGCCCTTTTGGACGCCTGGAGCAATTTTGAATTTACATTTTTGGTTCCCTCTCTTCTCATCATGGATTTGCCAGATGCCGGCCTTAATGTCATAAATTCTCTGGGATTGTCGACCCCAACTTTTTCTCGTCGAAGCTCCGTATATATCCCTCGCAAGAATAGCTGGGGGACTCCGATTCCTCCTCCTTCAAGCCGAACAGCCACCGCTACCAACGATTCCCAGGAGGATCTCTACGACGATGTCAAGCTCCAATCCACAGACGATGACTCCAGCAGTAGCAAGAAGGGCAATGACGAGTGGAATACTTTGGACAACATCGCTGCTCTAGGACTGTCGTTCCATGAAGATGAGGCTCAGGTTCCCGAGCCCGTCACGCTCGAGCGGTTCTCACTCGAAAACCTGGCAATCCCAGCGAATGGAGACCGACCCTTCAACAAGTGGATGAAGAGTCTTCAGAGACGTGCTACAGATAGACGCAAGACGGTGAGCTGTGATGTTACCGGTTCGGCTCTGGAGCATGAGCTCTTCGAAACTCCAAACTCAAGAAGGCGGACGGCTCACAAGAAATCCTCCTCGGGCTCCTCCTACGGGTTTGTAACTGCAGTCAAGAGTGCTAGCATAAGTCTAGCGAGCTTCAGTGTCGCTCCACGCTCGAAGATGACTGCAGTTTCCTCTCGACACCAGAGGACTGACCGTAGTAGTAGAGCTTCCAACGTCGGTCGCACCTCCGAAGACAGCTCATATCTTGCTAGTGGCGTTGCGATCGATCAAGCTGTCACAAATCGCTTGCTTCAACGCCGCCGAATTCTAGAAGAGATCATTACGACGGAAGAGAGCTACCTAGCAGATGTCAAGTTCCTCATGAATGTACGTCCTTCCTTGCAATCTGGTAGGCCTCTCTGTTGACTGTGATTACAGGTATACGTGACGTTGTTGGCCTCCATCCCAAGCCTGTCCTTGAACCTTCGATCTTCTATCAATCGTAACCTCAATGACATTGTCGGGCTTCATGAAGATCTCTTGGGCGAGCTTCACAAAGTAGTCCCAAACTCCGAGTATACTCAAGCAAGTGTGCATACGAGAATCTCGCCACTTCGCAATATGCATCAGCGGTGGCGGAGTCTTGATGCTGTTCCTGAGCATACCAGTGGCGCGGCCTGGCTGCAAAAAATTCCCGGTATGATAGCTGAGCCTAAAATTGCAGCCGAGGTCGCAAAAGTGTTCGGCAAGAAGGTAAGAACGTCCTGTTACAAGAGCTGCCCCATACTTACGGGCCACTGAACAGATGAACCGGTTCTTTGCCTACGAGGAATATGGAGCCAAGTATGAGATGATGATCAGAGATATCGCCAATACCTACCGAACTATTCCTCAGTGGGAGACATACCAGAAAGGATTTGAAGCTCTCGCCTCGTCACTTGCCTCAATCAACAACCAGCAACACAATACGAAGAAGGCATTGACGATTGGAGATCTCTTGGTCAAGGTCGGTTTTCTCTCATCCTTCTCTTCGGCTTACTTACACTTAGAAAAAAGCCAATTCAACGAGTTTGCAGATACCCTTTGCTGTTCTCGGAGCTCTTGAAGGTGACACCTGTGTGTGACTGTCCCGATTCCCACATGGAAATCGAAAACGTTCTTATCCGACTTCGAGAAGCGACGACGGAGATCAATCGAGCAACTGATGACCCACGAATGAAAGCTATAATTGAGAAGTCATGGCTGTTGCAGGATCGGCTCATCTTTCCCGACACGGTATATTTCATAGCCCATCCGTACCTCAACTCATGCTAAGTTTCAGATAGACTTTTCTTCAGTCCAAGAACTACATTCGTGCACTCGGACATATTCATTTGTGTGGTGTTCTCCACGTCTCCTGGCAGACCAGAACAGGTATTGACGGCCAATACATGATTTGCCTGCTGTATCGCGATTTCCTCCTGTTCGCATCAGCTCCGAAGAATGACCAGATCTATACCGTTCAAGCCTGTATTGGATTAAGCGAGATGCGGATCGAGGAGATTGACAACGGTCGAGGTATTTCCCGAATATGCGCGCGGTTTCCAAGCGACCTTACTGACTGTGCTTCAGGACTCCAATGCCACACGGCACCGTGTTCGTGGAAGCTAGTCTTCGAATGTGATCACCAGCTTTTCGAGACTACCATGAGTGCATGCTCTCCCAAAGAGGAACTTGAATGGCGAAGCAGGTTGGCAGATCGCTCTGGTAGGGACAGCTTTGATGCAGGAGAACAAGCATTGTTTACATCTTTATCCCTGGCCATCAAGCCCATGGGGACAGTTTTTGGAAAGCCAGGTAAGGCGCAAAGCCAAAGACTCTGGCACTAGAATCTGATATGGACAGGCACTATCGCCCGACGAATCTCGATACATAGAGCGACAACGGTAGGACCCATGACAGGGCTCTGTCAAGTCATCATCAAAAACACCAACGCCTTCAAAGATACGGCATCGTGTGCCTCGATCCACCGATCCCAATCCCTCCTCATGACCAATCGGATCCCCGTGCTGGCTCCTTCCCGCGCCGATCGCATCCGACTCGAGACGCTCCTGGCCGATGTCTGGACGCGCGAGATTCTCCCCTTTCCAGGCATGACCAGCCGCGCACGCAGCGAGCACCTCGTCCGCGCCTCGGCCAGCTCCATGATGCGCAAGCTCAGCGTCGCCAGCATCGCCAGCAACTTCACCAAGCGCTCCGGCAGCATGGCCAGTCTCCGCATGACCTTCGAAGACGACGAGTCCGGCGAGCACGACATCATGCCCGGCCCCCCCAGGAGCACCCCTTCCCGCGCAGAGTACCACTCCGACCCCATCGCCACCCTCGACCCGGACGACCCGGACCGGACCCGGGCTCGGGCTCGGGCCCGGCTGTCCGCCATCCAGGACGAGAGGGATCACGGGCCCCGATCGGAATCGTCGCTGGATCACCTGCGTCATGGCAGTCCGGTGAATACGCTCCGGCGGTTGGCGACGCAGAAGGTCAAGAGCTGGAGCCACGACGGTCACCGCATTATCACACCGCCGCTACGGACGAGCAGTGCGAATAGCGTGCTGGTGAAGGGGGCGCCGCCTACGCCGAGGAGTGCTATGGCTGCGGGTTCTATGGCTGCGAGTTCTGTGGCTACGTCGGTTATTTCGGAGAAGAGTGAGGACAAGGAGAATATGCCGCAGGTCGGCTCCGGGGGCGGGAGGCAGGCGAAGAAGGAGAAGGAGAAGGAGAAGAGGGGGTTGGGGATTGTCAAGGGGCGGACGGGGGTTGCGGAGGGGATTAGGAATTTCTTTCGATGAGCAACGGGAGGAAAGGTGGTGGTGGTGATGATGATGATGACGACGACGATGATCAGGACGAAAAGGAAGGGGAGTATTGGATTTCGGTTGGGTATTGTTAATGTTGATGCTGGTTGGTGGCTTTGTTATTGATATCGAGCTGGTCTAATGGGTGGGTTGTGCAGATGGAGAGCAAGACTTTGTATTAATTGTATTTTAGTCCTGTTTAGGGAGCGTACTCTTGATAGGAGGGAGGAATGAGAAAGGTGTTGCACATTGTTTTGCGACGAGTTTGCGAAGCGATTTCCTCGCTGTCTCACAAGCCATGAAATGAAGCATGAAATGCATTGTTTGGTATTGTTTGAAGATGTGTTCTTTCTCTCATGGAAATGCAGAGCACTGGACCTGATACTCCGGGTACGCGTCCGTCAAATTTCGTGTCATCAGTCGTAATGCGTCCGCCGTAAAAGAAAAATCATCGCTAGTGCTAGTGGCTAGTACTGTCTGTGCATCGTAACTAGCTAGCTCGCAAGCAAGTTTTCAATTGCCAATGTCTTTCTGTACCCAGTTCTATCCTGGGACTGCACAGATAGACAGGCAGGCATTCGTGAAATCATATCGTACATGCTCCTTCCTCATTCCCGTCCTCGTCTGGGGGTGGAGTGAGGTGATATGAGATGTTTAGTGGCCGGCGCGGGAACCCATGCTGTCATTCTTGGGGGCTGAGCGGTCGGGGCCCTGGGTGATCTTATTAGCTGTGGTGCTAGGGAGGTGAGGGATGGGGAATGGAAGATAGGGTAGATGGGAGCGAGGATGGGTGAAGAAGGGAAGAGCATACCTCGGTCTCTTGGAGGGTACCCTGCTCGATGATCAGCTTGATGACTTCCTCCTCCTTGTCAGTGCCGAACTCGGTGTCGAGGATCTGTTTGGATGCGCTATCGAGGGGGCCTTGTTTGCCGTGCCTGCGGTTTTGTTAGTACTGAGTGAGATGGATATGAGGTGGTGTTGTCGTTTGTTGTTTTGTGATGGTATGTTTTCCAAAGTGAAGAGATAGACCAACAAGATAGAACTTACTTGTGAGTAATGAAGACCTTGAAAGAGCTGACGACCTGGGCCAAGGGGATGGTCTTGTCGGTCTTGTAGTTCTCAACGACCTTTGCGTCGTCGACGAAGATGACAAAGTCCTCCGTCTTGCCCTTGTAGTGGATCTTGGTCTGTTGAGCTTCGCCGCGAGCCATGGTTGTGGGCTTGGGGGTTGGGTGGTTGGTTAGGTTTGGAGTTGGAGTTGTTATTTGAACGTGAGGTCTGGAAGTGAGCGGTGGTTGCGAGAAGTGGTTGTGTTGAGGAAGAGAGAAGGGGAAGAGAGGAATGGAATGCGGTTTTGTAGCTCGAGCGGATCGGACCACCAGTTGACGGAACGGCAGCTACGTCACACTGGTGGGCAGTGGCAGGGGTCCAACCTGACCCCACCTTCCTTACTGTACAGTACTGACGGATGGTGGGGCTGGAGGGGTAAGATACCTATGCAAGATCTTATTACGTAAGGTACCTATGGACATGGAAAAGAAAACATGTTGCATCTTTTCTTTGTCATGTCATTGGGAATATCTTCACAAGTCGGTATGGTTCAAAAGAAAGGTAGCTTTGCTTTTCTTTGTAAGTAGGTACGGTACTACCTACTTACTGTAAGAATCCGTACATCTCGCCATGGTTCGGAAGATTGCTTGATTTCTTGGCAGAAAACGTATCTGTTCTAGACCGTGCATTACTGTATGAAGGGCAAAGGGCACCAGTGGGAAAAGAGCTCAAGCTCTGCCGGTAGGAGAATCGTTAGGGATCTGGTCCAAGCCGTGGATACATTTGAAAGACAAAGCTGCTGTCTTGCCGGTGAGATGGGACAAGCGTCTAGTCTTTTCCCCAGTACCATGAACCCAAGCCCGCTATCCTAACCAATCGATGTTATTTGTGTGTGTCTGGAGACAAAAACATGATGTGCCTTTCAGGGCAAGTTCAGTTTGATATCTCTTACTCCGTAATGCGTTCGGGAGTCCTGTCTACTCATCGTCGAGCTTGACGTAGAAGTCCGAGATTTTGATCTTTTTGATACGCTTGGATGCTCTCTGCGATATGAATTCCCTGCACATCTCGATCGTCATCTCGTAAGGATGATTGCTTTCCGATATCTCAGGGCCCAATTCGAAGCTGGTCGCGATCATGACAACATACCTCCGCAGAGCGCTGCCTGGGGAAGTGTTCTCGTAGATGTAATTGAAAATGTCGACTGGTATATTCCTTGTTACCAACCCAATATTCTCAATTTCGTCAATGACGGCGTTTTGCAACGGAGCCATAGCGAATTTATCTGCGAGAACATATAATTCCGCTAGAGCCGCTTCCCCTTCACCCGCCAAGGCTTCGTCGTCTTCGTCAACGACAGAGCCAGGAGGGATTTGGGGAATGTTGAGCTTTTGGAAGTAAATCCATTGGGTGAGCAGCCGAAAGGCACCCTGAGTTGTATCTTGCAGCCGGTACGTTTGAGTCTGCCCCTCGAGGAAAGTACCGTTGAAGGCCGCCTTGAATACCTTCTACAACGTAGTCAGTACTGCTCTCCTTGCACCCAGAAGCTAATCACGCAAGCACGACGATTGCTTGGAAGACTCGAGACACGCCCCTAGCGCGACTCCCAAGATGTCCTACAAGACGAGGTTTGAGGGTGGCTGCCACTTACGGAGTGGTGGCAGATGATCTCCTTATGTACCAGAAACTCAACGGGATCTGGATCGGGGCCGACTATGAACGTAACGAGAGACTTCGGATCCCTGGGTAACAACATTTCATTAGCGGTCACCAATCCAATGGGGATATGAAGCACAAGCCCGTCCGTTGAGATCTAAAAAACGAGAAATTTTATAGAGTTTGGAAGTGAAGAGAACTGGACTCACGAGAAGCAAGGTAACCCTGTCTTCGAGTTTTTTCTGCTGTTCTTGTTGGACGAAGCGCGTGACTTCGATGCCTTTTCACCCGCGGAGAGTGATGTGCCTGACATGGTGATCGATTACTCTGTTGAGAGTCAGCCAATGCTGAGTTTGACTTTTTATGGTGGCTTTGGCACTCACAGAAAAAAAAAACATGAAGGGTAGCGAGAGATTGAGGCCAGCTGGAGGGAGGATGAAGGTGATATTTGAAGGCGGATCATGAAGAGCGCCAAAGAAATTCGAGGAAGGAAGCTGGGAGAGCGTCAAAGAAATCCGAAGGAAGCTGGGAGAGCGCTAAAGAATTCCGGAGAAGGAAGTGGGGAAGAGGCGAAGACCCTCTAATGAAACCTGATGTTATCGTTCTAAATATTTCTTCAACTAGTAGTCAAGTGAGTTTCATAATGGGGCAGAGACTTATGCACCTGCTTACGTGAAGCAGAAACCGCGTAATTTTCCTTCATCTTTTCGGATTCTGATATTGAAATTTAGCTCTTAAGATTTGAACAGATGATAGCAAGACATAGCAAAAGAAGAAGTACTTCCCTACACATCTTTTCAACACAATCCAAGGATCCGCATCAACATTGCAAAAGGCACACTCATCCTCATTCTCACCCAGCAACACATACAATCCCGTCTTCAATTCCAGTCCAGCAACCTCAATCCACGAAAATCTCCTGCGCCCAAAACTCTACAACATCGTCCGCAACGCCCGGACAGCTATCCTCTAACCACTGTCTCAACCCTCTCTTTCCCTCTACGGACGTAGCCACGCTCGCAATCTCGGGGATACTATGGTAGAGATCACTCAATACGTTCCTCGCATGCTCTGGCAGAGGTGGGTTATTAGTACAGTACGGGAGTAGAGATACGGCGGGGTTGTGTTGAGGGATGGTGTCGGCGCGACGCTTGGAAACGAGTTGGCACTGGAAGGCGGAGAGTGTGTGCTGGATGGTGGAGAGGGAAGAGAGGGGAATCAGGGGGATTTCGAGGGTTTTGAGGAGGCTGTTGGGCGTTAGCGTATGTCTAGGTTACTAGCATATATCTGTGGGCTGGGAAAATGGTAGGCTGGGAGGTCTCACGTGAGTTGAAGGTTCATGAATGCAACTGTTCCGTTGCTTTTGAGAGTCTTCTCGTTCAGCAGGAATAAAATACCGACGTTGCGGCCACCGGTGTGGTGGTAGAGGCGCTGGATGCGGGACATGGTTGCGGGTTGGTCGAGCAGGTCAGTGGGAGAAAGGGCGAGGAGGAGAAAGGTCTCGAGGGCGTCTCTTTGGTGGGTTTTAGGAAGGGCAATGGGAATGGCGAGGTCGTGGGTAGTGAGGGTTTGCTCTGTTTGTGGTGGTTAGCTCTGTATTGGAAATGGAGGGGGTGAAATACCTTTCCATTTTGGAGCTTGGGAGGCGAGCAGGGTGCTGGGAACTGTTGCCCATTCCACACGTTTGCGGAGAGAGGTGCAGAACATGTTTCTTATAGATGAGCAAGAGATACTGTGCTTGAAGATCTCGGGTGATAGTTGTGTTTGATGATGTTGTGAGAGAGGAAGAGAAGTCCACGAATTTGTAAGTCACTCGCTAAGCGGAGCCAAGACAACCAACCTGCTCTTCCCAAAAGCACCCATGAGAAGTAACGAATTCACAGCTTGAGACCTTGGTAACAGTGGCATCCGTCTTTTTGAAAAACCCTGAGCCCACGATAAAAGCATGTTTCAACGAAGAATTGGTAGGATATTGCCGAATTCTCTGGTTGGTAGAATACAGTATACAGACAGTAAAAGGTGAAGAAAAAGGATGGTTTGCAGTAGTCGAAGCTGCCAAGCGAGCCCCTAGCTACCCACAGGAAGGAAATTTGAAAAGCTCTGGTCAATCCAACTGATCTTATAATGAGCATTCCCTCACGAAGGCCGCTTACAAGGCTGCTTACAATGCCGCTTACTCTCATGGATAGCGGATGCATTCTATAATTTTGGGCAAAACAAAACGAAGCTTAAATCCAAACCTATTTGCTGGTGTGGGGAAGCGAAGACTTCTTTTTAGAGCTTGCCTGTCTCATCACCTCAATTGCTTGTTCGAGAGTCTCAACACGAGCCTCTTGCTCCTTCTCTACCTCCTCAAGCCTTCTCTCCCGGAAGTCTAACTCCTCCAGCTTCCTGTTCAGTTCTGCAATCTTCTCCGCGTTGGCATCTGGTTTCCCCTTTGCCCTGACGTACTCGTATATGATAAGTCCCCCTGCAACAAGCAGGATGAATGAGTCTCCAATGACATCCGCAAAGAGATCCACAGCCTTGGCTTCCGGTAATGGGCGGAACCTCCTCCTCCATATGCTCTTCGAAGCCTCCTGATGTGAAGCCTTTTCCCTGGCAGCATTCTTCTCCTTCTGTGCTTCATCATGCCGCATCTGCTCTTCCGTCTTCACTGTAGGTGCCTCCGCTCTCTCCTTGGCCAGTTTCTCCGCCGCTTTGTCTCTGAGCAGGGTCACTGTCAGCCGCATATTAAGCTGGTGGATGCCCTGTCCGTATCGTGCCGCGTACGTGCGGAATTTGGGATGATCGTGGGCCTGGGCTTTGATGTAATTCTAACATGAGTCAGTCTACTGCCTCGGAATTCGAACAGCATATCCTGGGAACCTACCGCGCCATATTTCGAGATGTGCCTTACGAAGAGAGCCGCGAACTTGAAGAGGGGAAGGGGGACCATTCTGTTGGTTCTGGCATCCAAACTGCATAGAATTGGCCTGGCGCACAGTCATCGACCAATGTTGGGTTATCTATCTTCGCGCGAGTAGTAACGAGTCCATTGTCCGCAAATTATACGGACATGGACATTTTCTCGAACGCAGGAAGGAAGTCTAGTAGACGTCTCAAACAGGTTGGAGATTCGGAACTTAGTTGCAATGTGTGATCGGTAAGCGTCAGGGTCCACGTGGGTCCGCGAGGTTGCCGTGCCGACGACCAACCCACGTCTAGCTTATTGATCATGGACAGACGGTTATGGCACATCGGCAGATTTTCTCTTATGACAGCAACCTCAAGGTCAAGCTCAAGCCCAACCTCAGCTTCACCATACCTCGACCTCGACCTCGACCTCGACCTCGACCTCCACTTCCACCCTCGGGATACGACCTCGGGTATCCGCCATATCCTCACGCGGTCCCAATCACTCTGGCGAAAATTCACCCACGCTCAAGGAGGACCAGTTTGTCGCGGACACGGATACAAAGTTGTAAGCACCACACCGTCTCCCATTGTCCCATTGTCCCATAACCCAAAATCCATACCCGCGCAGCACATTGCAACACACATTACGGGGGAATATACGTTCGGCGCCGTGCACGCTTGGATATTCAGAGAGTCGTCCACGAATAAGTCCCCAGATATTCAAGGAACGGGGGGGGAATAAACACCGGTGCCGTACCTCTATCCCGGCACCTTCATACGGACCGATCAAATGTTCCATAATCGACTCCTCCGCCATCGATTCAATGTCACCAAGTTTCCTGTGAAATTCTTGGCTGCTTTCTTTCTCAAGCCTGGCAGCGCCTTAGGACTGCCAACAAGCCCTGTGCGCTGGCGAAACCCACCAGGTGTCATTCTTTACTAACTGTCGTGCTATTCAGGTGTACTGCTGCCATAATATTAGTGAAAGACGATCGGTCAATAGGCTGAGTACTGGGAGCTTTGAGGACTAGACCTCACCTGGTGAAACCTACCACTAGGGCAACAGGCTGAGAGATATCTTGCGTGGGAGTGAGTTCCACCTAAATATTCCAGTCCTTCGGGCGGCATTGCTAATCTCTGAGAAGGTGCATATACCCGGACAGCATCGACATGGAGGCGTTGTCCCCGCGCGATGCGAATGCCCAAATCCGGGCCAAGCAGCCGGCGCCCAAGGCAAAGCAACCACCACCAAAACTGACCAACAAAGAAAAAGATCACCCACCCCCACCGCCAAGTGAGGTACAGGAACCTCCGAGTAAGCTTACCAAATTTGTTCCCAACGAAGTCTGGTGACATTCGAAAATGGATCCGGGATGCTGACCGGCTATAGGTACGGATCGACCGAATGGGGCCATCTACAAAACCGGCAAATGCCTAGGCAAGGGTGGCTTTGCTATCTGCTATGAGGGTCAGCTAGCTGGAACAAGGCAATTATATGCTCTCAAAATTGTGAAGAGTAATATGTCTCTGAAGAAGATGGAGCAGAAGTTCCAAACCGAACTTCAAATACACTCCAAGATGAAGCAGGCCAATATCGTACAATTCCACAGAGCGTTCTCTTACGAAAAATGTACATACATCGTCCTGGAACTTTGCCCGAACGGATCGTTGATGGATATGGTCAGGAAGCGGAAGTACATCACTCAGCCGGAGGTCCGCTACTGGACGGTACAGATGGCTGGTGCTATCAAGTACATGCATGCAAAGGGCATCATCCATAGGGATCTCAAGATGGGCAATATCTTCCTGGACAAGGACATGAATGTCAAAGTCGGCGACTTCGGCTTGGCAGCTCTACTCATGTCGGGTAAAGATTGGCAGGCTTGTCGACGAACGACTCTTTGCGGTACGCCCAACTACATAGCTCCCGAAATCTTGGCGAAAGATAAGGGTGGCCATGATCATGCGGTTGATATCTGGAGTCTGGGTATCATCATCTTCGCAATGCTCACCGGCAAGCCCCCCTTCCAATCAGCAACATCCGACGAGATCTACAGAAGAGCCCGGGAGCGAGAGTACGACTGGCCAAAATTGGACACGTCTGAAAATGTTATATCAGATGAGGCCAAGGATTTGGTTTCAGAACTACTCCAGGCAGCCGAGAAGAGACCTGATCCGGACACCATTGTTCAGCACCCCTTTTTTACATGTGGCTTAGTGCCACAGCCCGAGGAAATGACACCATCACTCCGCGAGAGGCACCCGGATCCAAGCCAATTTCTGTCCGCCAGCATTCGAGGGGGAAGATCAAACATCTATACCAGAAATCTGAAGAAGCTGTGTATCAAATGCGAGGTGGGCCCTTGGAATTCAGAGCCAAAGAAGCACACAAGCACATATCGAGAAGTAGCCGACGAGGAGAAGGCTGGTCTGACTCCCGCAGTTCCATTGCCCGAGGACGTTGTGTACCGCCCCTTCCATCAGTTTCTCCAGGAACAGGCAATACAGTTTTTGTCAAATGACGAAGGCTCTTTGAAGGCAGCAAGTGTTTTTGAGAAAATTTTATCGCCAGCAAGAGCCACGCTGAACGAGCAGCCTGTGCCCTCTATTAAGCACCCCGCTCAGAGTTTCGCCGCGCAGCAACGTGCTAGACCACAGGGGCTGGCTGGCAACCCAGCGAGTCGGTTGGTAAAAGCACATCAACCAACTAAAGAAGTTAGATTCCGGCCTCTCCTAACGATGAACCCGAGAGCAAAATCCAAAACAGTTGAGGCAAAAGTCGAACTGAAAGAGCCAGTAGTGAACCTCAGAACAAGATCTAAAACAGTTGAGGCGAAAGCCGAACCGAAAGAGCCAGAAGCCGTGGCTGATGTCGAAGATCGCTTGGCTGCAGATCTTGTCAAACAATTGGCCAAGGCAGAGGCCGAGAAAAAGTCAGCAGAGTTGCCGGAACCAACCATCTCGATCCCTATCAATGCTTCTATCTTCAATCCGCGAGAGAAGCTGGAAGTACTACCAAATACTAATCCAGACAGCGTTCTTGAAGGGCTCCGTCAATTCCAGGCTGAGCTAGAACGTGCTCTGAGCAGCAGAACGATTGCAATTCAGGTCAAGAAAGAGTATCAGAACCCCACCATTGTAGTAAAATGGGTGGACTACACCAACAAGTACGGTCTGGGTTACATCCTGAGCAACGGTAGCGTCGGATGCATTTTTAGAGCAATGTCTGCGGGGTCTCAGTATCCAAACAGGGGCAACATCCCACCTACGTGCGTCGTAGTCCGGGACGCGGAGAGACACCTGTCAAACCGAGACAATGAAGCATACGTGGACCGAAGACAGATAGTACCGATTTCTGGGCCGAACATCGAATTCTATGAAAACAGGGCAGCGAAGGGGATCTTCTGTGGCAAGGTGAACCCTCAAAACTTCAAGATTCCTATGAACCCGGATGGTAAACCCGGGGGACAGCTCGCTCCAGGAGTGGATGAATGGGACCATCGAAAACGGGAAATCATCGTCTTATGGAAGAAATTTGCCAACTACATGACGGTCAACTATCCATATCAGGAGGCATTGGCTAGGGAATCTCTAGACCGCATATCCGAGGTCAACGCGGCTGGCAATGTCGTAACTTTCTATCAGCGCTTCGGTGACGTTGGCTGCTGGTATTTCTGCGATGGGCACCTACAGGTATGTTCTCTCATCAGGCTGTCCACGAACTTTCAAACTAATATTCCCAGTTTAATTTCCCCGATCATACGAAGATCGTCATCTCAACAGACGGCAAATGGTGTGATTTCTACCCCCTCCCACTCGAAGCCGTACACGAGCTCGCAACCAAAGGCACCATCGCCGCAGCATCTCTAAACGACCGCCAGCACCTCTCCTACCCGCTCCAGACTCTCCTGAGTTTCATGAGCAAGCCCTCTCGCCCCACCAAACCCACCAGCCGCAAGCACCCAGAGATCGACCCGATGCTCCAAGGTATCCTGCAAGCCAACGACTTCCGCCGCAAAGTTGAGTTCATCCGTGACGTTGTCAGTGAGTGGACGACCAACGGCGGCATCGGCATCAGCGACTTGTCTTTTACCGGCCGTCTGCGCTGGAAAGGTAGCAGAGAAACTGTCAACGTTAAAGTGCCCACAAAACACGTCTGGGTGGCTGTCGGTGGACGTGGAACCGATGACCGCAAGGTAGCGGTGTATAACCCTCTCAAGCCGAACGACGCGATGCCGGATATTGAATGATACAGGTACGACGAATTTTGAATGTACCTAGGGTTTCTGGGGACATTGGTACGTGCGTTCTTTCCTACGGATGGCGGTAAGGCGTTATGGACTGGGCCATGGGCAGATCATAGCGATTGGCGCTTGGGGCGTATTACTTGTTTTTTTCTGTTGTCCCTGGCGGCGTGGGGCTTTTTATTTTGCGAGGAGGTTGATGAATGAACGGATTCGTGTTGGCTGTGCATAGCTTTGCTGTAATGGGGGTGGTTTCTTGCCGTTGCACGTATTCTTCGGTAGAGAGCGGAATGAAAAGAATATCCCTTGAAATGCCTGCTGTCGTTTGGAATGTCACAGAGTGACTGATAACTACGGTACGAGGCATCACGACGCTCCTCTGACACCGCATATCCCAGCAATGCGAAAGCGCCAACGTAATCGGCAAGCTCCCCAAGAAGGAGATTTTCGATACTCTACGTGTCTCCCTCCATAGCTACCTACCTACCTACCTACCTACCTACGCTGAATTGAACAGCAACCAACGTTCTTACTCCAGCCAGTAAGTAAGTAAGTAGGTAAGTAGGTAGGTTATTATGTATATACACACACACACACACACGACCGACCGACCAACCGCACTCCTTCCTTCCTAGAAGGGCTAGATGACTAAGTAAGTAAATAAGCGAGAGGGAGGGGGTTTTTTTTTTTTTTTTTTTTTTTTCTTTTTTTTTTGGGAAAAGACTTTTATCCCTTCCCTTTTTCCTTTTTTAGATTCTACTGTTCGCGTCATAGGAAGAGAAAGGAGGAAGGAGGATGGAGGAAGGTCGGATCGGATCCCCTTCGTCGGTTAAGAGTGCGTACGGCTCGCATTCGCACGTCCGTGCAACTACTAACTTAGTATAACTATAACTTAGGGTGTGTTTGGCTCACAGCTGTACCGGTAAAAGGTCCGTGCCGCCGAGCAGCTACTTTAAGTTGATCCTAATACTACTACGTACGTAGTACGTAAACAAGATCAACTCAAACCTGACAGTGAAAGGTGCACCGACCAAAGCCTGTATGACTCGCAACGAGCAACAAATCGAATACCTACCTACCTTACCTACCTACTTTAACACTCTGCAACCTTAAAACTTAAAAGATAAATCCACTTCCTCATTACGTATCACCACCACCACCACCGCCGCCAATTAATTACCTTACCTTTTTCCCGTCACGGATTCAAGATCGGTAACGCGCTGCCTTATCTATCATACTGAACCGGTCCTGCTAAGCTGGAGAGGTTTTCTTAAAAAGGAGCGTTGTGAAAAAAGATTAAAAAAAAGGTACTTGACATACCTACCTAGGCGGAAGGAAAGCGGGGGGTTGGGGGGGGAGGGGGGGGAGGGGAGAACAAGCTTGCAACTACGTAGGAAAGTTGGAGCTTTTTTGCTGCAATTTCGATTTGCAGGGTGCAACTAGGTACCGGTACCTAAGGTACGAGTTGCAGGGTCAGATGCACACTTTACTTTAGTAGTACGTTACAGTATAGGATTTACGTAGTACGTATTGTGTGCACGAGCCATACAGATTGCTTAATTCTTGCATCTCGACGCACGATTTTATCATAGTTTTTTTTGTCCCCCTTACTAGATAAGTTATCATGTCGTAAAAAAACTAGGACGAATCGTTGTTGTTATTGTTGTTGTTGTTGTATTTATTAACGTCGGGCGAGTATCCAAAACGCAATGCTTGGACCTTAAGGACCTCTCATAAGGTACGGCGACGTGCTAAGTAAAGGAATTATATATAAAGTACTATCTAATCGAGAGTAAAAACTACGTTGGAGAAAACCTCTCGTCAAATAGCTAGACACTTGTAAACCCTTTAAAAGCAATTCATAGTGATGTGCGTCGAGTTTTCTCTCGATAACTGTCGAATACGTGTGGCTTTACGAGCGGCCTCGATCCGTATAATATAAACATCGTTCTCTTTCGTCGTAAAGCTAAAAAGGCTTGCGTTCGTAGCTCTTAGATAAAGCCGGTGTGTTTGCAAAACGCTTTTTCGAAAGCGTAATACCGTATTTTCGATCAATCGAACTAAGCCTTTCTTATCTTATCTCTTATATACGTTCCCTTTTTATCGCAAATCCTTTTAGTTTTTTTAGTCGGTATGCCCGTCAAGTATAGATCGTAGTCGGCGTAGTTTTCGAGAAGAAGAAAGAGGGAGGTTCGGAATCGCCGCTAAAAGAAAATCTCTTCGAAGAGTCGTCGCATATCGATGATTCAATTTCGGCTTTTCAAACTCTTTATCTTTCTTTCTACCGCAGGAAAAAGAAAGAAAAAGAGCTGAAGGTTCGTAAGAGGCACCTCGTACAGGTAAAGAATCGTAGCCCCCCTAGGACGGATCGTTAGAAGCGAGGAATTGTAATTTTTTTATCTTTGATCATTTATTATGATAAAATCTCCTTCTCTTTTCATAGAGCGGAATATCTAGCGCGAAAATAAAGAAAGGTCGGAATCAAAAAGTGAAAACGAGCAAACGGAGATGGGATCTTTATTTTTTCTTTTCTTCTGGATGCACGACTCTGTCTTTGCCTTCCCTTCTCTTCTTCTCTTCTCTTCTCTTCTCTTCTCCTATCTAAAGATAGTAGATGTACATTAACGTGGCGACTTGCACCGCCCCCCCATCCATTTGAACACCACCCACTCAAAGTCTTGCCATTACATAACCACACACTCCTTTTCGTTCAAGGCCCCCTTCGCCCCCTTTCTAGCCTTTCCGTCCCGCGGCGGCGCCACCTCCATCGGCTTGCCTCCGCTAGCAGCCGCCCGGATAGCAGCCAACCTCAACTTCGCGCGCTCGTCACCCGAATCTGCGGCCTTGACGTACCAGACGTTGGCCTCGAGAGGGTCGCGGCGGCAACCGATGCCCATCTCGGTGAAGTAGCCTACGGCGTATTGGGCTTTGGTGAGACCTACAAAGTTATACATTAGCGAGAGGTTCAAACGGGTGAGGAAAGGGGTAAGCAAAGTACCGGCATCAGCAGCTTGACGCGCCCACTCGTACGCCTCATACTCGTCTTTTTCAAGGATGGGCTCCGCGCCGACCATATACCACGCACAAAGAGCCATCATGCCAGCCGGGTGACCCCTCTGCGCTGCACCTGTGTAAAAGTGCACGCTCAGCGCTGGATCTCGGGGGCATCCTAGCTTGCCGTGCTCGTACGCGTTGCCGAGCCGGTAGCAGGATTCAGCGTGACCTAGGTCCGCGGCTTGTGTGAAGAGTTGGGCTGCGTAGATCTCGTCTTGGAAGATGTCGTCTCCGTGGCCGGTCTCGTACAGCAGGCCGAGATGGTAAGGGGCGGCATTGTACTGGGAATCTGCTGATTCGGTTGCTCGTTTGAGCCATTTTAGACCCTCTCTGTATTTATTCAAGCCTAGATCACCGAAAAGACATGCTCGACCTAGGCGGGTCATAGCGCCGGGGTGACTCTTTGAAGCTGATTGCCTGTAGAACTGTACGGCTTTTGCTGCGTCTTTCCTGCAGCCCCAGCCAAATTCGTAACATAAGGCTGCTCGATAGCCCGACTCGGCATGACCGTGCTTGCTGGCGGACACAAATAGAGGAAATGCTGTCCCGTAGTCCTCCTTCCCCTTGCTGAACAGGCCAGACGCATACCCATCGGCCAAGTAGTATTGCGCAAATGGGTAGCTTCTATCCGAGAGCTTTTGTAACATGTGCTTGGCCTCGTTCAGAAGTTCCTGCGGCGAAGCGAGGGGTTTATCTACATACGGACTGTCAGTATCCCTGTTTGCTGACTTGGGACGTGGTTTGCGCGGTGGAGAATCTCCCTCTTGATTGAGCCCAGCTTCCTGGGCGGCCTGTATCAGAAAAACGGCGAAGGCATACTGGGTTGCGGAATCATTCAGCTTCTTCACATTTTGTCTATACATTTCCAGCGTCTTTGCCATAGTGAGCAGCGAAGCGTTCGACCCCACTACGGACCGCAGTTGCGAGTTGTCCAATGAAATAGGCGCCGGAGCGGCCTGTGGATACGACATATTTGCCAAATCGATATAGGAAAGAGGTCTGCTATCACTCGATCGCCCGGAGTTTGTCGACGAAGCACGC
Organism: Drepanopeziza brunnea f. sp. 'multigermtubi'; assembly: GCF_022702325.1. Classification (NCBI taxonomy): domain Eukaryota; kingdom Fungi; phylum Ascomycota; class Leotiomycetes; order Helotiales; family Drepanopezizaceae; genus Drepanopeziza; species Drepanopeziza brunnea. The sequence goes on along the minus strand of NW_027094082.1, from coordinate 1,250,266 downwards.
CCACCGTACATTGGAGAGCCTGATAGTGCTGGCGAACTGCCTCTCCTCATGTCCGAATATACAGATAAGGGTCGCTGGTTGGAGGAACGGCTCGCCATTTGAGCTGCCGGAGTCAGATGTCTATTGATTGACTGCCCAATACCAACCAGTTCGCTCGTGGGTCTGTTGGGACTACCGCGCTTCCTATCGATCCCTCCATCGGAACGGTGCGATTGATGATGGTACTGGAGTCGCGGGACAGGCTGGATCTCAACCTCGTCTGCATTCTCATCCACATTGTATCCACGCCTCAGCGATTCATCCGAAGGTGTCTTTAAACTTGCGCTCGCCCCAGAAGGTATACCTGTCACTGGTGGCGCTGCCCCAGATATGTTGTAGCCTGGCCGAAACGGCATCTCCTGTGGGACCGGCATTCGATATTGAAACGATTCTGGTTCGTATTGTGGTGCGGAGTCCTGCGAGAACTGTCGATCTTTACCGTACCCCACGTTCTCAACCGTAGCGGATGAAGGTCGAGGTGGCCAGTTTTCTCTTTGCACGTTGACTTTGGCCGGCGAAGTTGGAGCGCCTTGTAGTCGTCGCCCTGAATCTGGGATCGGAATCGTAGGGGTTTCTTTTCTTGAAGGACTTCCATCATTTTCTTTGTACTCGCCGTTCTCCTGAACCCTAGGCGGGGTCCCAACGGCAAGGACCTTCCTGGACGGAGATTCTGCCGAGGTTTGCGAGGCCATGTCTGGTTGTTTCTTGGCGAAATATAGGGGTTCTTCAATACATCAACTCTATTTTGGGCAGGGAAAATGCCTCCAGTTTTCAGCGTTATCGTGGGAGGTCGGATTGTTATGGCTGCCGGAAGTAGTTATTTGGTGGGGTATCTTCGTAGTTGAGGCACGTCGGAAAAGCCTTTGTTGACAAAAGAGCCCGACGTTGCCAAAAGCGGGATGGGCGGGGAGGGGGGGTATTGGAAACTAGGCAGTGACAGGAAATCAGTCAAAGATCGAATATTAATTTTACTCAAGGAGAGTCAAGGCCGAAGAGCGTGGCGTCCTGGAGGATCGTGCCTTACCGCACTGCACTATCAATCTGCAGCGGCAGCGAGCGCCAGTGTGCTGAAGCGGCGGCGCAAGAAGTGTCGGTCGATTGGGATGTTCGCAGGGTAGAAAGATGGCAGATTCGATGTCCAGATGGCGGGCGTGTGCAGAGTTTATGGAAGCAGGAATTACTCGTACCTCGAGAAGTGGTGGTGGTGGAAGGCAGAGGCAGTGCTGCAAGAGAAGGCTGAGGGCTGAGGCTGAGGACTGAGGACTGAGGACTGAGGACTGAGGACTGAGCACTAAGGACCGAGCACTGACAGCTGAGCTGCCACTGAGGACGAGTGGAGGGCGAGCGGGCGGACAGCTCGGCTCGGGTCCGTCACCCCCTGTACCTGTAAAGAAGATCGACCCTGACTGGAGACGGGGACGGGGGGCTGGACTGGGGAATGCGCGTTTCGCGAGACGAATACGATGTAGATAAGGTATGATGTAAAAAGATATGTAAACATGATATCTGCACGTAGGAGACATGGTCTGTACAATACATGTATACATTATATATGTATATACATGTATATACCGATGTAAGTCCCTATATATACAATAAATACTCTTGAAGTGCTGAAAACCACTGCGGGGCAGTCACGGGATACCGGAGTCTGTCGGTCCGGAACTCCGGTGTTGACTTTGCCTTCCCGGCAGCCTGGGCAGTGGGAGGTGGTGGTGGTGGTGGTGGTGGAAGTGGAGTCAGTCAGTCGGTCACTCAGTCAACCAGATCTCAAGCTTAATAACAAAGATACTACGTATATCTATCTATCTAAAACTATCTAAAACGCGCGTTCGATGCTTTGCAGTCGATCTGAAATGGTAAGAGATATATATGCAAATTAGCCTACCGGTACTTACAGTCCTTTGTCTGCTTATACTACGTATATCATACCTATCACAGTATACCCGGTGCTTGATAATAACTCTAATCCCCGATAAGCTTGTGGTGTCTCAATGTTGTGTCTAACTAAATGTTGTAGAGGCCGCATTCCATGGCTACGTAAGGAGTATCTACCGGTACGTATACCTACCTGCTACCTAGTGAATACTACTGTACTGTACCGTATAGGCGGATTACTCTGGCTGACTATCAAACCCCTTTGTGCCTTTTTTCCCTTGCTGATCGATGGCTAACCGATTGACCTAAAAAGGTCCAATGTTCAGCCGCCGCCACCTACTTTAGCGCCTATCATCACTCCCGTGCCCGTCAACCAAACACCCATCACCCGTCCGAGAACAAGACAGCCACAGGTCCAGCGCAAACGTCGAAATCCTCCCCCTCACCTCCCCTCCCCTCCCCTCGCTCTTCTTTTTATCGTCATCGTTGTCGACTTCGACTTCGGCGATCAACACTCGTTTGAAGGCACCCGTCGCCTCTTCTGTCGCTCCTCTCTACCACCATCCCGGTCAATCAGCAATCCATCCTGTGAAGAAATCGATTGAAAGGCCCCCTTCGATCCTACCCTACCCTACCTACCTCACCGACCAGTGCCATTACTATCTGCGAAGGTGAAGGCGATAGATACCTTACTTGGGTATCTCCGGGCACAGTAGTGACGACTCTGCCATTCGCTCTGCACTGCCGTCTCTGGCCTCGTCGACCTGGAAACCATTCCCCGCTCGAATATTGCCAGGGGTCAGTGATATATCGACAAACACTCTTGTAAATATTGTCGTCGGCCTCCACAACTATCAATGTACGTTTTCAGCCTCATGCGAATATTGACTTGCACACTTTTTTCCTTTTTCTTGGTGGTGAAGGTGAACTGATCGGAAACCCCACCGTTGATCCTGTTGATTCTCTCTCTGGATTCATATCGGTACACTCAACATCTGCCGCGCGCTGCCACAACAATCAGTACACAAGGGGCCAAATTGAAGTAATGAGGGCCGAAAGATGGTACTCTGAATCATTGCTGACAATATATACTCTGCAGAAACATGGCGCCGCCCAGACGTCCCGCGCCTGCCGAATCTCCAGTCCGAGAATATAGCTCGCGGCAACGACAACACCTACAAGATGAGGAGGCAGGGTACTACGAAGGAGGGCTAGCGTTCTCTTCGAGGCATGCGCGCGATCCGTCGAAATCGTCATACGCAGATACTTTCGCCTCACCCGTTACACCCACACTTTCTGCCGACCCCGTAGAGCAGCCCCTACGAGGAGGGATCCCCGCGCCAGAACTTAGCCGCAAGAGGAGTCTGATTCGGCCAGAGCGGAATCGGATCGATCAGAACCACCCAAATTACCACTACAGACAACACGCCGCCCACATGAATATTCTCCCCTCTTCGACAGGAAACGATCCAATCTTGGAGGAACTGGAGGCAGAAGCTGCTGCAACAGAGACCTCCGGGCTTCGAAGCTCTGGCGATGTAGAATCAGACATATCACCTCCTCGGAAGAAAAACAGACGCGTTCGTGGCGTAGGATCTAAGGAGGGAGCGGCTGCGGAGATGGCTGGCGGGTCTCGGGTCCAGAAGAAATTGAGGAGGGAAAGAACTCGCAAGATGACGAAGGAAGAGAAGGAGTACCGGAAGCAGCTGGACGATGTGAAGCCTCCAAGCTTCTGGAACGTGTACTGCGCCATAGTCACTTTTTGGTGCCCTGCATTTATGATGAAGTGTTGTGGGATGCCTGCAAAGGAGCAGCAGAGAGCTTGGAGAGAGAAGGTGGGATTGATCAGTATCATTCTGGTGTTTATGGGATTTGTAGGTTACCTCACTTTCGGATTTACTGCGACTGTTTGCGATAACCCTGGACTGCGACTACGCGTCAACCACGTCGATGCTGGATACATGATTTTCCACGGTAAAGCATACGACCTTGCCGGTTCCCACCACCCAGTTGCTAGAGGAATCCCGGCTGGCTCAAACGTTCTCTACGACCTGCCCGAGAAGCACGGTGGTCAGGATGGAAGCTTCTTGTTTCAGAAGGTCAATGGAAAGTGCAAAGACTTGATTACCTTGAGCTCGAACTCGGACGTACCGACAAATACTGCCAATGATCTTGCTTGGTACTTTCCTTGTACCACTTTTAACCAAGATGGATCAAGTCCCGTGAACCAAAGTAACCCATACTATCTGGGGTACGCTTGCCATACCTCTGCCGACGGTCGAAATGCCTTCTACGATCTCAAAAGCGCTGGAGACGTATTCTTCAACTGGAACGACATCAAGAACGTATCCAGGAACCTGATGGTCTATTCCGGAAACGTTCTAGATCTCAATCTCTTGAACTGGTTCAATTCGTCCCAGGTTTCCGTGCCCGCGGAGTTTGCTCAACTTGCCGACCGCTCACACTCGTTGAATGCTGCCGTTCATGGCAGAGATATTACCCACTCTTTCCAGACCAAGGACCAGAAGAAACTGGCCCAATGTCTAGAGCAGATTATCAAGGTCGGAACCGTGGATACTGAAACTGTCGGATGCATTGCCTCTAAAGTCGTCCTATGGGTGTCGCTGGCTTTCATCCTGTCCATCGTAGGAGCGAAGTTTGGGTTGGCATTGTTCTTCCAGTGGTTCATGGCCCGAAAATTCGCAGCCGCAAAGACCTCGCAGTCATCTGATAAGAAGAAAAGGGCTCAGCAAATCGAGGATTGGTCGGACGACATATACCGTCCGCCCCCAAGATTTGCAGGAGATGTTGGAAGTACTGTCATGGGATCGGACAGGACGAACAGGAGAGGAAGCACGTTCCTACCGACAACCTCTCGATTCACGAGTCCGTACGCAGGAGAGAGTAACAGACTATCCCGTGTGGGTCGCCCTCAACCGGTCACTATGGTCAGCCAGGCTTCAACAGCGCCCCTTTTCGCCCCTAATCCGGGTTTCGGGCAACAGAACAGCAGCCGGCACAGCCTCCTTCGATCCGACAATGGGTTCGGAGGCTCTGGAAGCGATCAAGAAGGTCCTGCAGGCTTCATCCACGAGTCTGTTGTCCCTCAGCCACCATCCGAATGGCAGCCTTTCGGATATCCTCTTGCTCATGCTATCTGCCTTGTTACAACTTATTCGGAAGGAGAGCTTGGTATCCGGACAACGCTTGACTCGATCGCAACGACTGATTATCCAAACAGCCACAAGGTCATTCTTGTTATCTGTGATGGTCTCATCCAGGGCGAAGGAGAGACCATAACCACCCCAGAAGTCGTTCTTGGTATGATGAAAGATCATTCGGTCCTTCCGGAGGATGTTCCAGCTTTCTCTTACGTGGCTGTTTCCAGTGGCTCCAAAAGACACAACATGGCCAAGGTCTACTCCGGTTTCTACGACTACGGTGCGAATTCTGGCGTCCCACTCGACAGACAGCAGCGCGTTCCGATGATGTGCGTCGTCAAGTGTGGTACACCGGATGAAGCCAAGAGGTCCAAGCCCGGAAACAGAGGCAAGCGTGACAGTCAGATCATTTTGATGTCTTTCTTGCAGAAGGTCATGTTCGATGAGCGGATGACCGAGCTTGAATTCGAAATGTTCAACGGGCTATGGAAAGTTACTGGGATTTCTCCCGATTTCTACGAGACAGTCCTTATGGTTGACGCCGATACCAAGGTCTTCCCAGACAGCTTGACTCACATGATCTCTGCGATGGTCAAGGACCCACAGATCATGGGACTCTGTGGTGAGACGAAGATTGCGAACAAGCGGGCCAGCTGGGTTTCAGCTATACAAGTGTTTGAATACTTCATCTCGCATCATATGTCGAAGTCCTTCGAGTCCGTCTTCGGTGGTGTTACTTGCCTTCCCGGATGTTTCTGCATGTACAGAGTCAAAGCGCCCAAGGGTGGACAAAACTACTGGGTTCCTATTCTTGCCAATCCTGATGTCGTAGAGCACTATTCGGAGAATGTTGTCGACACCCTGCACAAGAAGAACTTGCTCTTGCTAGGGGAGGATCGTTACCTTTCGACCCTCATGCTTCGAACTTTCCCTAAGCGAAAGCAAGTCTTCGTCCCTCAAGCCGTCTGCAAGACCACTGTGCCCGAAGAGTTCTCCGTTCTTCTCTCCCAGAGACGTAGATGGATTAACAGTACCGTTCACAACCTCATGGAACTTGTTCTCGTCAGAGATCTCTGTGGTACTTTCTGCTTCAGCATGCAATTCGTTGTCGCTATCGAGCTCATCGGAACTGTCGTCCTGCCCGCTGCCATTACTTTCACCGTCTACGTTGGTACGTAGAACTCTTATCCTATCTTGGTGTGGTCATGCTAATCTGGTCTGCAGTCGTCGACTCAATTATCGGACCTGTTCAAACCATCCCTCTGATCCTTCTAGCTCTGATTCTCGGTCTCCCTGCCGTACTCATCGTTCTCACCGCTCACCGCTGGTCTTACGTCTTATGGATGTTGTGCTATCTCCTGTCCCTCCCGATCTGGAATTTTGTCCTTCCCGTTTACGCATTCTGGAAGTTTGATGACTTCTCCTGGGGTGATACTCGTAAGACTGCTGGAGAGACGACCAAGAAGGCAGGTATCGAGTATGAGGGCGAGTTCGACAGCTCCAAGATTACCATGAAGAGATGGGGGGAATTTGAGCGCGACCGCAGAATCCGAGTTGATGCTGGGTGGAGTAGGACCGGAATTGGTAGTAGGGAAGGAACCCATCTCAGCGTCCAGGCGTATCCAGGGCAATACCACCTAGGTTCTGACGAGTACTCGGACCTGTGAGCGCAATGAGGCGTGTACTCGGACGTTAATCTCTGAGTACAGCTGGAGAAATTAATACAAGAAGAATGAGGTCGCACGCATCCGTACGGCCAGGCTTGGTCATTGGCGTTTGGACAGAGCGATGTATTCTAGTGAACTTGGTGAAGCGGTCTTTACGGCGCATCAGGGGGTGTTTGAAAGGTTTTTGATGATCGACTTTTCAGACCGTAATTAATGCATATTAGTAACTTTTCGATTCCATGAACATCACCTCTCTCTCTCTCTCTTCTAGTCGTAGTCGTAGTCGTGTCGTAGATGGCAACCAGTAGTACAACTTGGGCCCATATCCGCGTCCCAGGGCTACGAGCGAAGTAGGTAGCTATCACTTAGTGCTATCATACCGACGCGGCGAGATGGAAACCTAGGTGGGCAGGAAGGCAGGGAATGAAGAGGAATTTCAAAGAGTGCATACATATCACTTTCTCACTCACTCACTCACTCACCAGTGGGAAGCTGGGAACAGACGAAGGAAGCTGACGACCGCTGGTCGGCTAGCTGTTTGCCAAGCGAGAGTGTACCGCAGTGATTTTACTTGTTTGGCTTGAGCTTTACAGATGATAGCTAGCTAAAGAAGAGGGCGCGTTGCGAGAGCGCTTACGTAAAGTAAACAACAGGGCAGGTAGAGCAGAGCGGACGGGGACCATATCTGTATGTTCCAAGGGGAGATTGGATTCGGAAATGCCATGCCGGGGTGTTACTTACCTCCCGCTACTGCTGTGGTCGCACGCGGGGAGACGATACATAGAGGGTGTAGACATGTCATCTTGTTGCAGTTAGTGAAAATATTGATTAGGTGAATGCGGCTGTCGCTGGGGTTAGGGGAACGTCCCGAGAGAAGGCACGCGGCTAGGATAGGTAGGCGCTTACTTGAGGGACAGCGGGCGGGTGTCTAGGACGGAGACACAAGGGGCCTCTGCCTGAGGTGTTGCAGAGGGGAAGGAAATCGAATTATCGACATTTCAGTGTCAGATATTTTACAAGTACGACGAGCTAGCTCCTCAAATCGAAGGGGGAGTTCCCGAGTTAGTCCATTCTCACGTCGGGGTGGTTGAAAGTCTGTTCACCTACGGTTACCCGAGACTTGCTGAATAGCGGACGGTTCGCCAGGTCCTAGGGCTAGGTTGCATGTCCGGCTGGGTGTTTATCACGTACGTTCTAGTGAACGAGATTTGAATGGAGTGGAAGGTCTAGGGGCCGTGATTCGGCCTGCTTGATGCCAAGGTTGGGAATGTTGGATCCTGCCGCCCTATGGTTTGTTGACAAAATAGTCAATGACTTCGCTTAAACCCTTTTTCCAGGCCCGTAAGAATCTTTCAGGTCGATGCGGTATTGGATATATTGTCCTTCCACTATACATAGAAGTGCAAATTCCGATCACTTTTTTCCCGCTCAAGCATAGAGTTGTCCTTATAGTTGAACTTCACCCTTTAAGTAGCTCTTGAATCACCGGGGTGGACGTGAAAGCAGTCAAAGTAGCGCACCTATCGCCCGGAATCTATCCAACGCGTAAAGGGAGGCCGCGGGAGGTCGAGGCTGGCTTTGATCGACGACCTGGTACGTTGACATCGAGATCTCCAGCTTGAGCCGCGTCCTGCATAACCCTTTTGCCTGTGGAAGATAGCACATCGACTTGCATGCAAGATGCTGCAGGCTCGTCTCTGACAAGTACTCCGTATATGTATGAAACGGAGTGCACGTGACACCCTGGCCAGATTATGTGATGATTAGTCGTCCCGACAAGATAAAATGGAACGTAGATGGCCTCATGGCGTCTCACCGCTATTTCCCTAAGGATTGCTGCGTTGTTCTTGTTACTTCTTGAGACGAAAGAATGTGATATACTTGTTGGCTGCTTGGAGACGAAGCATCAAAAGAAGCGAACGAGATGGGAGGCTGCAGCTGCACCCAGCCGTTCAAAGATGCTTGCACAATCCGAGGTTGGGTCCAGAATCAGGCTACTTGTCTTATTCTGCGGATGCGGGGGATATCAATTGAGAAATGTATCATATTCTGCACCTCTTGCTTCAGAAGTACTTTACTTGCTTTTATTGGAGCCACATCTGTCAACATCTCCCGGGAGAATAGAATGCGGGGGCGTGTAACGGAACGTGGAGATAACGAGATGAAGAAGTATAAGGGTTCTGCCTCGTTGTGCGGCTTCTGCTTCAGCTTTTGCTTCTGTACAGCTTCTGCAGTGTCCAGTATGCCGTTGCCTCTCTTTCCGATCAGCTGACAACGCATCCCATCCCATCCCACTCGAGGAACTTGGGAGTCGGAAGGGGATACGATTCCTGAGGGGAATTCGATTCCTGATAGAAGACGGCGCAGAATCTGAGCAGTCAAGTTTTCGGACCCAGGAAAGAGAAGATGAGCAAACAGGTCATAAATTGGGCCTGGTGTGTGACTCGAGCTTCCCCATGCTCCCCGGGTGACAACGGGAGCACAGCACGACACGTTTTTCCAGCACGAATAATGCCATTGCTCCGAGAGGCAGCAGCGGCTCCACGGTATTTATGGTGGAGCGAAGGGCGAAGGTCGTCGATCAGTGCTCGGAACGGAGAATGTCTCGGCGAGGACTGACGACAGACACGTGTTGGGCCTCGATGGATGATGCACCGATATGTTCCGTGGCTGCTTGGTAGCTATGTACCGGTATTGCCCTCCTTTTTCCTCGTAACAGACAATGACCTTCTCGTAAAGTGATCCATCTTCTGATGCAGTTGGTGCATCTTCGTTCGAGCGTGAGTGTCTGCTTTTGGTCTGCCCTTGATGCGTAATCATCTCTGGCCGGGTGGAAATGCTTCTAATAATATGCCTCTTATGGGTTTTGAGCAAGGTTTTTGGATTTTGGGTCTAGATGGACTTTATGTTCCGACTCAGGATCCTTGCTGCATGTTTATTAGCCCAACATCGACTCGCGTTAATGGAGTAAACAATAGAAAAGTCTATAAATCGGTCATTCTGACAGGATCTCCGATTCACTAGGAAAAGAGGACCGTGTAGTATTATTGGAAAAGCCAAGGACATGAACCTGGTCTCGATATTTGTCGAATCTTTGACCATGATTGTTACTCATATCGATTGTTCCGTCGCAGTTGGTGAAAGTGTAAGGATATATCCGATGTAGGAACATTCAGTAGAAAGGATGGAGAAGTGAAAGTCGACGATAGAGAGATGGAAATGGCGCTAGCCGCTCTCTTATCGTAGCCGCAAAAGGCAGCTCGATGCTTATGTTTGTGTCTGTGACTGTACTGTGTTCCTACATTCGGATACCTACGACGTACTTAGTTTATAATACCGGTAATTATCTGGATATTCTTAATCATGAACTGTCAGCCTAAGCCCAAGCCCAAGCCTACCCCACGTTGCGGTTTCTTAATCTAGGTATCTACTGTAGGCACCTAGCCTAGTACCGTACCGATGACCCCAACTTCGTACTGCCATCCAGCCAAATCACTTCGCACAACACCACCAGCAACGACAACGACACCGACAACGACAACGACAACACCAGCACCCTCGCTCTCGCCCTCGCCTTCGCCCATCTGCCACGACCGCTCCCGACCGATCTGCGAGACGAGCCAATCTCCTCCCTCTTCCATCGCCTCTATATCTGGTATGCTCGTCGGGGCCCCATCCCCTTCGCATCCCCATCGCCATCCCCATCCCACCTTGCGCTGTGCTGGGTTCCGCGCTTCGTGTACCTCGACTTCCCATCCCGCCATATCTCTCCCTCGCGAAAAGGTCGGATCCACTTGGTACTCCGACGCTACACAAGGTCACCAAAACCCAACCTTCCTTCCTTCACATGGGATATAAGGAATTCCAGAGGAGATTCGAGTAGGAGATCGATATGTCGGGGCAGAACCCGTTGACTCCCCCCAACGGTGCGTCAACCGAGGCTGAAGCTACGCTCAATGCTACGATCCTGACAGCAACAGGAACAGCAGCAGTGCTGTACTCGACGCACCAAGCCCCCGGGACACCCGTCAGTATGGGTCTCGAAGGTCCTGAGGAGAGACCCGACATGGCAGAGAGACAAGAATCGCTCCCTCTGAGCGACGAGGACTACGACATGTCTGATGGAGGTGCTGCCTTGACAATGACACTCTCGCACGCGGAAGCGCTCAACAACGAGATGGACCTGTTGGATGCTGAAGTAATGGGTCACGACAACCTCATCGGTCTATCCGGGCATGAATCCTACTTTCCCGAATCTCCAGCTCTTCCAGATCATTCCCCAGACGATGAGCCGCCTGACTGGACTTATGGTGCGGAGCATATCTACACGCAAGAACTACTTGCTGGGCCAACGAGTATACCAGCCGCCATGTCAGAGCTGTCACAGCAGTTACAGCACTTACAAGAGGGGCAAGATCATGCAGACATCGCAGGCGTGGCGGACGATATACATGGTGCCATCCACCATCATGATCACAGTACTCCCTCCATTCTCTTACCCATCTTCTCGAATCTTCAGAACGGAGGTCTTACCCTGGCAGGAGCTGGGACTCAGCCGAGTTTTGTCACGATGTCCCAAGTTACTCCCAGTCATCTCTCGATGTTCCAAGTCAACCCTAGTACTTTGCCCACCGCGCAATTGCCTTGGCAAGCTGGGCCAGGGGCAGAGATAACATTCCCAGCAGTGCTCGCTCAGGCTTCTTCTCAAGCCCAGCCACCTTTTCATAACCCTGTCTGGGATGACTTTGACGATGAGGATGCTGACCAGCCTGAAGTCGACGACCAGTTCAACCTCGGTCTCCGTCACTTTTTGGAGAATTGGGGAAGGTCTGCATTACGTACTCAGAACGAGGCGTCCCGGCGTCATTCTCGAGGGCCAGATCTGGTTGCGATTCGTGAACACATGTTGGAAGTTCTTGATCCGGTAGAACGCAGCGACCTCCAAGGGGACAGGTGTGATATCCAACGGATCAACTGGGCCGATCTTGGAGTGACTCCGTTGGCCGCTCGGCAACAACGTCGAAACACATACAGAAATTACACCAACTTGAGGCCTGAGCAGGGGCGGTGGCATGTAGGTGATAAACTGCTTCACGTTTTGTATTAACCACTAATTCAAGAACAGCCTCGTGTATGCGGCTCCATACTCGATGATGACCAGAACTTTTTCAAATTCAGACGCATGGACTTCAACCATGACATCAATTTGTCACACTTTCAGCTCAGAAACCTCATTGCGTGTGCTTCTCGTGATCATGTATTCTACGCTGGCAGAGGACAGGTGATGCACTGGAATCCTCGGAGCTCCTCTGCCGAACCGGATGTCGCCATGGACCTTCGTAATCCTACTGTACAGCCTGTCAACTTCATATCCGGTGCACCTAATGGCATTCAAATATCAAGTTTGGCGGTCGGTCATGATATACTTGTTGCTGGTGGTTTCGCTGGGGAGTATGCGCTGGTCAATCTAAGGTCGCAGAAGGACACTAAACACACAGAAGGCCTCGTCACAGACAGCAGCCAAAGCATCACCAATTTCATTCAGGTACATTCTGCTCGTCGCTCTCATGGACCTCTGGCTGCCTTCTGCCCGAACGATAACTCCATGCGGATTCTGGACATTAGTACGAACAAGTTCATTGCAGATCACAGATATGAGCATGCTATCAACTGCACAGCGATCTCTCCCGACCAACGTCTTCGAGTCGTAGTGGGCGACACTAAACAAGTCATGATATGCAATGCCGAAACTGGCGACATACTCCAGAGTCTCGATGGCCACCGAGACTTTGGCTTCTCGTGTGACTGGGCAGATGATGGCTGGACTGTTGCTACTGGCAATCAGGATATGCAAGTCAAGATTTGGGATGCCAGAAAATGGACGAACAGTCAAGGCTTGGGCCAACCAATTGCCACCATTGCGGCCGATACGGCATGTGTCCGGAAGCTAAAGTTCTCGCCCCTAGGATCCGGAAAGAGGGTTCTGCTGGCGGCTGAGCCGGCGGATATCATTAGCGTCATTGATGGGGGCTCATTCTCGAGCAAACAGACTCTGAGCTTCTTCGGGGAGATCGGAGGCGTTGACTTCACAAACAATGGCCAAGAAGTTTTCGTGGCGAACTGTGACGATATGAGAGGCGGCTTGCTACAGTATGAACGATGCGGTCTCGCAAGCCACGGTCGCTACGGCCTCGAGGAGGCATATGACCTGAAGCGGAAGAGCCGAAACCGAAGACGAGGCGAGGGCCACGACTGGAAGGGAACCGACGAAGAGGTCGCTAGACACCACAAAGCAAAGGGGACCGAAATGCAGCGGATCAGAAGAGCTGCAAAGCTAGGCTTTGCCATGGGCCATTTTTGAGCACATGAGTATCACTGTACAGTCTCACTAATTCCCCGTCGGAAACAGGCAGGACCCCTTGTCTTCAAGGCTGATCCTCCTCTGCGATCTTATATACATTTTCATTTTGTCACGCGATGATACCATGGGCTGGGATAGAACGATTGGGATGACATGGGAGCCCTGGAATCGTTTTTCACCAATTGGGAGCGGACGGCGAAGCACTGCTGTTCTCATACACCTGCTGCCATTCAAGCTTTACGTTCCGAGTATTTTTGCCCCCGCATTTCAGGCGTCATGCATCTGTTCTATGAGGGGCTTTTTTTTTTTTACGGCATTAGTCTTGCATCTGGAGGTTTCTCTGCATGGTGCATTGAGCGAAAGGCGGCACTTCCTGGTTCCTGAACGGTGCTTCAGGCCAGTTTTGATATCTGGATATCAAGGGAGACCAGGCAGGCTCCATTGATTTAGCGTGGAGTTTGGAGGGGTGGGCTGGGGTGGAGGATTCATACTTTGGGATATCATGTCTTTCCTTGATCATGGTTCATGATGGTATCGATTTTATCGATTTCTCATTGGTTTTTCTGCAGTACTTTGCTCCCACTTGTCATTCGCAATCTGGTCGGTTATCCGGTGCGATGAGGTGGGACGTGGATGGTGCAAGTGGCAGGACTAGTACATATTTCACTCTTCCATAACGGTTGATAATAAATGAAGCAAAGTTTTTGCTGCGGTCGAAATTCCTCGAGCCATCATCCCCTTGTGGTTTTTGGATTTCTAGAAACCCTGGACCCGTAGGCAGTGGTAGTTGGATCGCACGGATAGCATTGTACTTCTGCATCTGCCCGTTCCGTTTCCTCTGGCCCTTGACCGAGTTCTGCATTCATTTTGTCAGGCCCATACCAACTACCAACAAGCCCGGTCGGTAGGTACTCTGTATTCTCAGGGATGGATGGATGCAGGATGTTCTTCTCTGATAGATTCAAAATCCAACCTGGAGGCTTACTCAGCCTTGGCCTGGTATTATTTACCTTAGCGGAGCAAGCCGAGATTCTAGAACCGTGTAGCGGACCGTGTAGCAGGTCTACACGGTTGGCCACTATCCTTCAAAACAGCTCGGTTGATAGATTTTAAACCGTGTAAAAGTTTTAAACCGTGTAGATATTTTTAGACCGTGTAGAAGGACTTAAGCGAGGGCTGCGCTTAAAAGGATAATCCGGGCGGGGTCACTGGTGTGGCTGTGCGCCAAGCCACTACATCTAAGGAGGCAAGTCTGAATTCAATTAGTGAGGGCTATTTACTACCACCTCCACTTCTGCTAGATAGCCACCTCCTCCACCTTTACCTTTGCCAGACTGCCACCTTCACTTTAACGTTCTCTTTTAGACCCTTTGTAATCTTCCAGCTTATGAAATGATGTTGGTGATATCGGACCGTAAGGTTGGAAAGAAAAGGAGCTTAAAGCGCGTCTATCACTATAAACAATTGATTAGTATGCGTAGCAAACAAAAGGAATAAAAAGAAAAGGGGAGGGGGGGGGAGTGGCTGGTTTGCTTTATTATTCGGCCAATCCATATTCGAAGGAATGGTCCTTGCAGATGAGCAGACCGCAGATGAGCAGACCGAAGGACGGACCGAAGGAGAAAGGACCGAGGAAGAGATCACTTGCTTTTTCGATACTAGCACGTTAAAATAGATTAGTATTCGTAGCAGATGAAGGTGAAAGAGGATAAGGTGGTTAAAAGTTAAAAGGTGACGCGCCTAATAGTTGTAATAGTTATAATAGTTAAAGTTTTATTAAGAACGCGAAGTTTAAATATATTCAGCTGTGCGCGGCAGAATTGAATTAGTATATCGGAGTTAAGGGTTATTAAAGGGCGGTCTATGCAGTCGCCTTCGCTAACGGTTTCTACACGGTTTAAAATTTCTATACGATCACTGCACGGCTTAAGGCTGCTACATAGCCCGCTATACGGCCTAAGGCTGCTATACGGTCAGCTATACGGTTCTAGAATCCCGGCTTGCTCCGCTAAGGTACCTATGTAGAGAGATGCAGCGCCGTGACGATCCGTTGCACCCGTGATTGAGCTGCATGTTCCTGCAAAGCCCTACACCCGTTCGATTCGCAAATAAAGAAGCGAACACCCGACCGTCAAAGGCTGTCTCTGAGAAACAACGACGACCAGGATGCTCGGATTCGACTGGCCAACCCTGCGATTTATCTACCTCCGTCCGATCTACTCTCCACGCGAGTTCCAGAAAACTACCTATCCATCTCTCCGTGCTTATCCGTTGTAGTTTTCGACTGTCAGAGTTGCTACCAGTGCCGGCTACTCCTCTTGGGTTTCCCGGAATGTCGCCCGATCTCGAAACTGAAATAATATCCTACTATCCCCCCTGGAGTTTTGTTTCTACGAGGGCTCTAATCGATGCACAATAAGCTTATAGGTGTTTACTGGTACAGTAGCTTACTAGTTTTGAACGGGCTTCTTCAAGCAAACGAGTAGGGAAGGTATTTAGCAGCAGTTAGTTCTGTACACAGTGAAGTTTGATAAGGTGTCACTACTGTAGGTAGGCTTTTCCAGCGTTCAAGGCTCTGCGCCTCTACGAACTACAGGGAAGCTAGGTTTTTTGTTCATAATATTATACTAAAGAAAAGCACATCAGATACATACGACCATAGACTGAGGAGAATTGGGCATCCCGTTCGCTCTGCCATACACAAGCCTCAGATCGGCAGATTAGTAGTTGGGTGGGTGACCACCAGCGAATACCTGCTGTTGTATGTTTTTGACGTGTTTTTGGGTGAGCCTATCAGAGCGAGTATGTACCGTATCTGCACTCATTTAGGAAGGATGGTGGGTGAGACCTGTACAGGAGAAGGCCATAGGTGACATTTCTCGCACAAAGAAAACTTTAACTTCTTTATCGAGTGACACTTTTGCTGAGATATGAATATTTTTGGATTAGTATTTGCGAGTATTCTATTTAATAGTGGGCCTTGACGTCGCAACTTTTGGGGCCCTTCCTTAAAGTAAGCGAAAAAATTATGTCCCGCGAAAAAATTATGTCCCGCTTCAACGCCAAAAATCGCGGGGAACGTAAACACTTTAACACAACATTTTCTATTAAACATTGACTTACGTACCCAAATAAAAATAAGCAAAAAACGCGCGCGCGCTCTTGCACCTCCTGATCTTAATTTTGAACACCAAAAGCTCTTAAAAGCTTCTTAACATAAGCGAATATAGCTAGTATTCGAATGGCTCCTCGAAAACCTTTTCGAAACACCTTTTATTGCGAGTCGCATTTATATGATAAAAAAGCTTGATACTTTAAAGCGAAGATAAAATAAGTATCAAGCTAAACAAGCTCGATTGAAAGAGAGGAAAGCGCTATAAGTAAAAAGGCTTATAGTTCTATCAGTAGCATAGCATAAAGCTGTTTTAATCTACGCCGCAAATCAAGCAACTAAAAGAAAGAAAAAAGCTATTAAGCGTATGCTTTATCGATGCATTTGCTACCTTAAAATACAAGAAAATAAGCTAGAACCTTTTTAACGTTAGTTTCAATCTTAATTGAGAAATACAGCAGAACTTTATGCTATACGGACTAAACTAATTGCATCTTATCGCGTCGATATGCATACCGAAAAATCTCTCTTCAATTAATTCCATACCGAGCTTGTTCTTGCTATCTAGTTCTGCGGAATTAAGCTTAAAGATAAGCATAAAATCGCAAATATAAATAAGAAAGGCGCGCGGATTTATATGCCGGCCGGAGAAGAAGTTATCATACTTATCGGAATCAAAAAGATGTATATAAGAATCTATGAAAATCGACTATTCGTAACTGTGATCGAAGCTATTCTTACCGATAGAAAAGCTATTCTTTTAATAATTATTATGCTCGAAGAGCAAATTATAGCGTTTTAGTTTTTCGAAAAGATAACTAGATATGAAGTTATTACTGTTTCCGAATCCGATTATACGAACGATAAGATTACTATAAAGTGGCTTAAGCACTTTATTAAGCATACCGATTAAAAACTCGATAAACCGTAGATGATATTATTACTTAATAGTCAGCTTTACTATAAAGCTTCAAATTTCATTCTATTAGCTAAATAAAATCGTATATAGCTTATCAAATTCCCTTTTTATTAAACTTATCTTTTACAACCTCTCGATATCGGCTGCTTTCGCACTTAAAAACATAATCAATAATATGCTATTATAAATGCTATTCGAGGCTTCGAAGCTGAATATACTATCTTATCGTTTATGCGAAACCTTTTTTAAATTCGCGAGCAAACCTTTATGTTGGATTGCTTCCAAGCGATTGGGAATATATTCGTAACTTCGTAAGGTCGTCAAAGTACTTGCAATTGCAAAACACTCGGTTAATAAAGTATTTGAATTCTGTCTGCTCCCCAAGATTCAAGGGAGCTGATTCCTTTTATAGGATTAGAAAGAGTCACGTGCACTAGCTAATTAATAGGCTTACTTGTCAAGTTGGGGTCCCTTGACTGCTAACATGCTAAGCGAAGCATGCTAAATGGCTCGTAAACTATAGTTCACGGATAAGCTTCCTTAACTATTACTACTAGCTAGTTAAGGTCGATATGGATATACCGACACCGGCAACTTTCTTTTTAGCAAGCAGTGCTTTACTAACTACTATATCGATCGAAAAAGAAGGAAGGTAATCAAACAAAGGAAAACAATCTCATCCCTCCTTCTTTTATAGCGGCCTTTCCACCTACCCGTCCACTTGCACTTTCAAGGTATTAGTTAAAACTAGCTTTTGCAAAAAAGTATTAGCCTCGACTTTAATTATAACGTCAGCAAGATTAGATTTTCTTTCGATCTAGCGTACCTTAAAGAGCTTTCGCTTTTCGTATGACTTTCGAATAGCTATAATATCGATCATTAAGCGCTTCTCTTTAATAGTCCTTAGTTTTATTATGCACTCGTAAAGCGAGTAAGAGTTAATGTATACGATTACAAAGAAATTAAAGATCTTTAGCTAAGCTATGATTTAAATAAAGGTAATCGATATAGCAATAGCTATATCGATACTTAAAGACATAGCGTATAACTTAAAAGCTAATACCGCCCTTATTACCCTTTTGCACTTCTATAACACTTAATAAAAGATATTACCCGTTAAAGTGAACTCGTTCTCACTTACGTAAGCCTTATTATTAAAGATAGCTACGAAACCGATTTAAAAGCTAAGGTTAACGTTATTAGCAAACGCTTCGTTTACGAACACAAAGAGCTTGGTAGTCTTTAAGTTTAAAAGCACGTAATAGATCCCTCGAGTTGGGTGATCGATTAGCTATTAGATCACCTTATTAAAGGCCTTATAGTCTTTATCTTTCGGTTCCTAGTATTAAGCAGCTATCGATAAAGCACAAGATGCCTCTAAGTAGCAAATGGTAGCTAAATACGCTTTTCGAGTACGTTGCTTTAAGTATTCTTTAACTCGCGTTGCTAAATCGAGCTTAATTACGGCAAGCTTCTTACCTTGCCCTTTCTGCTTAACTAATAGTCCGAATCCGTTTTTATCTAAGGATAGCTTGCATCTATTGAAAATCATCGGTTCGGCGTATGTAAAGGTCTTTATTTCTTTGCTTTTTAGCTTAGATTTAACCAACTCCCTCTCCTTTTTTACTTTTATAGCTTGATTGACAACTATAAGAATATCGTCCGTTTATAAAGCAGCTATTCTTAGCTGATCTTTATTAATTGATACAAAAAGGCAAAAGTTAAAGCTTGATTGTTTTATGCTAAAGTTATTTATAAAGTGCTCGGAAAAACGCTTATACTAGTACGTCCTTGCTTCGAGGATGCCGTATAAAAAGCTAATTATAAGAAACAAAGTGCTAAAAGGGAATCGATAAGTGATCTTTTTAAGTAATCGCACGACGATTATCCGTATAAGCTTCGTGCTTGATTAAGTATAAGCTTATATAATATCTTTATTATAAACTTAATACCCGTAGTCTTTTATCAAAAAGAAAGCTAAAGCGCAATAAAGTCTTTAGCTCGCTCGCTATACCGTAAGTGACTCGGTGAATACCCTCGTCTTGCTTTTATTTTAAAAAGCTTAAATCATTATACGAGACTTTTCGTATAGCGTAAGTGTTCCTTTGCTTTTAATCTTATTAATAAACTTAGATCCGAAGATCTTAGCGCTTTTAACACGTAAGTCGATGCTCGGGATCATTTAAAAGATGCTTTAAGCTATCAATCTAGCTAATTCCTTTGCTCTAAACTCTTGAAATAGTGCTTCAAGGCTTTTAATAATTCCTTCGGCTCGTAGCTTAGCTAAAAGCTTATGGTCCCGGCGTTTTTTATCGATAATCAACACCTCGAAGTCTTTAATAAATAAAACGTAAGAATCGCTTTCCTTTTCGTCGAGCACGGTCGAAATACTAAGATCGTACTTTTAATAAGGTATTTAGACTATTAATATTATTGATCTCTAAGAATTAATAAGTTAAAGGTTAAAAGGGCTATTTGTTAGTCTTAGCGAGCTTCTTAGATTAAGCGACCTCGGTAGATTAAGCGAATATTAAGGTTTAAGCGATTTTCGTAATTCTAGCTCTTTTTCGCTTTCGCTTTAATCTTCTTCCATCTTTACCTTAAGTACCTGCAACTCTTTTAACAGCTTTTCAACTTTAAAGTAATAAGGTTTTATCGAAGTTGATTTAAATTCCGTAAGCCTCGGACATGCTATTATGCACGTATGCCTTTGCTTGCTAAGCAGCTGAAAAAGGCTTTTCTATTTTTAGTTTTCCCGCTATACGAATACCCGTGAATTAATAAAAAGGTTTAAAGTATACTTCGTAATTGGTCTATTCTTCTTCTTAAGCGCGTCTTCAACCTACTTCGCTGCGTAGCATTTTCGTACTTCCTTTATAGCCTTGTTAATAGCAGCAGCACGCTCTTAAATAGACGCGGCAAATCGATCTTATTCCGTCAGCTTTAATAAGGTTTTAAAAACGAAAAGTATAAGAACCAAGCTATTAAGTCTAGCTATATCGTTAATAGCTTTGATAGCCATTTAAAGCCGATCCTCTTTTAAGGCCTTAAAAAGCTCTTTTATAACGATCTTAAAAGCGCGTCGCATAAAGACGTAATAGCGTTCTATTAACCCGACGCTATAATAAGCTTTTACAAGCATCTGCTTTAAAGTGCTATTAATGCTTTTAAAGTAGCTTCGGAACGTTGCCGAATTGAAATTGGTTTCGGGATCGTGCACGACGTTTATAAAAGGCCCGACGTAAGTATTAATTTAATATCGATTGAATCCTTTAAATAAGTGCTATGCGGATATGCTTTTAAAAAAAGTAGCGGCTTGAAAATTAATAAAATCGTAAACGACGTACAATACGTTTTTACCGTCCAAATGCATTACGTTTACGTATACCGTATTATTAAAGTTAATATTATCTTTAAGCTTGATACTAAACCTTTTTAAAGAGCGTCCGAATACTTAGCAATAGTAGCAAAACTTTTAGATGTTGTAAAGCAAATCCCGCTTGAATTCGTGCCCGGCCCTCTTAAAAACAACAGCAAATCGACTTGCTAAAAGGTGGCCAAAACGCTTATGAATAGTCTTTAATTGCTCTTTCGTAAGGTAGCAATAAACGGTCTCGCCTTCGATGCTATAATAAGTAGCAGCGTGCTTTTTATTTAATAGCATCTATACGTGCTTAAATATCCTTACTATTAGTATTTCCTTTTTCTTTTAAACTAGCACGTTTCGCAAGTTATTTAAGATCATCTTATGCTTATTTATATCAGCTAATAAAAATAAAAAAGGTACGTCGCTTTTTACAACGTAGAACTTTATTTAACTTAAAAGCGTTTCTAAAGTAATTGCTTTAATAAAAGTAGCAAAGCTAATTCCGTACTTAACGGACTTCTTTCTTGCCTAAGATGTATTTAATTAAACTTCGAAATACCTTTTTTAAAGTGCTCGTAATTAAAGCAAGCTAGCGGTAAAGAAATTAGCTGCTCCGCTATCAATTATAAAGCTTATGAATACGTTTTCAAAGTACTTAAAAGCTATATAAGTCTTTGCTTTGCTCGCGAGCACGTTTTAAGTCTCGATTTAGCTAATAAGAGCGTAGAATGCCGTTTAAATCTTTAATTATTTATATACTTCGTTAGCGTTAAAAGTGCCGTAAGTAATCACAAAACCTTCCGATATATTAGCGTAGCTGCTCGATTCGAGCGGCTCGTCTAATAAGCTTGCGATAAACTAATCGAATTCTTTCGTAAATATAAATAGCAAACTTTCGATCGACGCTACGTATTAAAAGAATTTGCTTTTCGTTACCCTTTTTGCGTCTTTAAAGCTTTAGAACTTAGCGACGGATGCTTTCTTCTTATCGAAAGTATAATTAATGCTTTAGCAACCTAGCTTTTTGCAAACAAAATACCTTTTCTCACTTTTAATAGCTTTAGCAGCTTTTTTACTTCCGAAGTATTAACGGTCTTAAATAAAGCATTCGTATTTCTCGTCTAAATCGGAGTCAGCTTTTAAAGTATTGTGTTAAAAGCAAGTATAATCGTATAGCTCGCTAAAGCTCGCGTAAGCTTTACTCGCTTTAACGAAAGGTCGAAAAGTCTTAATTGCAAAGGCAATTGCTTAACGAATATTAGCAATTGCCGCGATAAAAGTAAAAGCAAGATTCATTTATATAATCGTAATTTTTAATACGTTTTTACAAGCTGAATACAGCTTATTAACAAAACTTCGATCGTCTTTTAAACTTGGTCGTAAAGAGCTTTAAATGCCCTTAAGCTCTTTAACGAGCTTCTTAAAGCATTCGCTAAGCGAGGTCCTTAGATTTTCTTTCTTAACTAAATTTAACGAAATTTCTTTTTAACGGTCGTATTTTACTTGCCGCTAATAATTAGTTTCGAAGTAGTCTTTTATAGCAATAGCGTTTGCTTTAAACGTCGGAAGCTTAGCTTTAATCATATAATTATAATAAAAAGTTATAGCTTCTTTCGTAAGCATAATTAAAAACGCTATTAAATAATCGTCGGATATTAAGCCGTATCGACTTGCTTAATTAACGAAAATACTTAATTAAGTTTTAAAGTCATCGTCGAGTCTCGAATACTTTAGCTTTTTAAGAAAGCTTTTTGCAAATAAAACCAACTCTTTTGCTTTTAAGTAAAGGTCCGTTGCTTTTAGCTTAAGGAAATCGTCTTTATTATCGTTAAAAGCGCTTGAAATGCCGTACGCAAGCGTATTATGCTTAACTAATAATCTAATCGATAAAAAGTTATCGATATAATTGCCGGTAGTCCGTCCTTTTTTAAAGTCTTTAAAAAGCTTATTTCCGGATCCGAAGTCTTTTAAAAGTCCGTTTCCGAATCCTTTTAATAGTTTAAAAAGACCGTTTTTACTTTTTCCGTATCCGTGCTTTCGATCTCTTTACTAATCTCTTCCGTTTCTTTTTCGTCGATCATCGCTAAAATCGCTAAAATCATTCGAGTTACCGGCTAATGCTTTAGCTTAATAATATCCGTATCTTTAAGCTTGATTTTAGCGATTCTTATACTCTTAGTTTCTCTTTTGCTAATACGTAGCTTCTTAAAAGATATAAATAGCTTATCGATACGTCCGAAAGTGCTAAATCCCTTTTTTAAGTTGCTAAAGTTAAGCACGGAAATCTATACGCTATCTTTAATAAAAGCTGATTTTGTTCGGAATGCTCTTAAGTTGTTGGATTGCTTCCAAGCGATTGGGAATATATATTCGTAAGGTCGTAACGGTCGTTAAAGTACTTGCAATTGCAAAACACTCGGTTGATAAAGTATCTGAATTCTAACTGCTCCCTAAGACTCAAAGGAGCTGATTCCTTCTATATGATTAAAAAGAATCACGTGCACTAGCTAACTAATAGGTTTACTTGTCAAGTTAAAGGGTTCCTTTGACTGTTAGCATGCTAAGCGAAGCATGCCAAGTAGCCCGTGAACCATAATTCACGAGTGAGCTTCTTTAACTACTACTACTACTACTAGCTAGCTAAAGTCGATATAAATATACCGACACCGGCAACTCTCTCTTTAGCAAGCAGTGCTTTGCCAACTACTATATCGACCGAAAAAGAAAGAAGGTAATCAAACAAAAGAAAAACAATCTTATCCCTCCCTCTTTTACAGCGGTCTTTCCACCTACCCGTCCACTTACACCTTCAAGGTATTAGTCAAAACTAGCTCTTGCAAAGAGGTATTAGCCCCGACTTTAGTCATAGCATTAGCAAGGTTAGATTTTCCTCCGATCTAGCGTACTTTAAAGAGCTCTCGCCTCTCGTATGACTCTCGAATAGTTATAATATCGATTATAAAGCGCTTCTTTTTAATAGTCCCTAGCTTTACTATACACTCGTAAAGCGAGTAAAAGTCAGTGCACACAACCACAAAGAAATTAAAGATCTTTAGCTAAGCTATGATTTAAGCAAAAGTAGTCGATATAATAATAGCCATATCGATACTTAAGGACATAGCGTATAGCTCAAAAGCTAACACCGCCCTTATCACCCTCTTGCACTTTTATAATACTTAATAAAAGATGTTACCCGTTAAAGTAAACTCGTTCTTACTTACGTAAGCTTTATTGCTAAAGATAACTACGAAACCGATCTAAAAGCTAAAGTCAGCGTTGTTAGCAAACGCTTTGTTTACGAACACAAAGAGCTTCGCTGTCCTCAAGTTTAAAAGTACGTAATAGATCCTTCGAATTAAGTGATCAATCAGCTATTAGATCACTTTATTAAAGGCCTTATAGTCCTTATCCTTTAGTTCTTAATGCTAAGCAGCTATCGATAAAGCGCAAAATGCTTTTAAGTAGCAAATAATAGCTAAATACGCCCTTCGAGCACGTTGCTTTAAGTACTCCTTAGCCCGTGTAACTAAGTCGTGCTTGATTACGGCAAGCCTTTTACCTTGTCCCTTTTGCTTAACTAACAGCTCGAATCCGTCTTTATCTAAAGATAGCTTGCATCTATTAAAAATCATCGGTTCGGCGTGTATAAAGGTCTTTATTTCCTTGCTCTTTAGCTTAGATTTGACCAGCTCCTTCTTTTCTTTTGCTCTTATAGCTAGATTAACAACTATAAGAACATCATCCGTTTATAAAGCAGCTATTCTTAACTGATTTTTATTAATTGATATAAAAAGGCAAGAATCAAAGCTCGATTGCTTTATCTCGAAGTTGTCCGTAAAATGCTTTAAAAAACGCTTATACTAATGCGTTCTTACTTCGAAGATCTTATACAAAAGGTTAATTATAAAGAACAAAGTGCTAAAAAGAAATCGATAAGTGATCTCTTTAAATAATCGCACGACGATTATTCGAATGAGCTTCGTGTTTAACTAAATATAAGCTTGAGTGATATCCTTGCTATAAACTTAACACCCGTAGTCTTTTATTAGCGAAAGAGCTAAAGCATAACAAAGTCTTTAGCCCGCTCGCTATATCGTAAGTGACTCGGTGAGTACCTTCGTTTTGCTTTTGTTTTAAAAAGCTTAAACTATTATACGAGACTTCTCGTATAGCGTAAGTGTTCCTTTGCTTTTAATCTCGTTAACAAACCTAAATCTAAAGATCTTAGCGCCTTTAGTACGTAAATCGGTGCCCGAGATCACTTAAAAGATACTTTAAGCTATCAATCCAGCTAATTCCTTTGCTCTAGACTCTTGAAATAGTGCCCTAAGGCTTTTAATAATCCTTTCGGCGCGCAGCTTTGCTAAGAGCTTATAGTCTCGGCGTTCCTTATCGGTAATCAACACTTCGGAGTCCTTAATAAATAGAACGTAAGAATCGTCCTCTTCTTCGTCGAGCACGGTCGAGATACTAAGATCGTACTTCTAGTAAGGTATCTGGACTATTAGTATTATTGACTTCTAAGGATTAGCAAGTTAAGGGTTAGGGAGGCTGTTTGCTGATTTAAGCGACCTCGGTAGATTAAGCGAATGTTGAGGTTTAGGCGAATTTCGCGGTTCCAGCTCTTTTTCGCCTTCACTTTGATCTTCTTCCACTTTTACCTCAGGTACTTGCAACTCTTTTAGCAGCTTTTCAACTTCAAAGTAGTAAGGTTTTACTAAGGTTGACTTGAATTCCGTAAGCCTCGGACATGCCATTATGCACGTGTGCCTTTGCTTGCTAAGCAGCTGAAAAGGGCTCTTCTACCTTTAGTTTTCTCGCTACACGAGCACTCGTAAGCTAATAAAAAGGTCTAAGGTATGCTCCGTAATTAAGTTATTCTTCTTTTTAAGCGCGTCCTTAACTTGCC
Source organism: Drepanopeziza brunnea f. sp. 'multigermtubi' (assembly GCF_022702325.1). Lineage (NCBI taxonomy): Eukaryota > Fungi > Ascomycota > Leotiomycetes > Helotiales > Drepanopezizaceae > Drepanopeziza > Drepanopeziza brunnea. The sequence continues at coordinate 1,224,853 of NW_027094082.1, read as the reverse complement.
TCGTAGCGTAGCATTTTCGTACTTCCTTTATAGCTTTATTAATAGCAGCAGCACGCTCTCGGATAAACGCGGCAAGTCGATCTTGCTCCGTTAGCTTCGGTAAAGTCTTAAAAACGAAGAATGTAAGAACTAAGCTATTAAGTCTAGCTGTATCGTTGATAGCTTTAATAGCCATTTAAAGCCGGTCTTCCCTTAAGGCTTTTAAAAGCTCTTTTGTGACGATCTTAAAAGCGCGTCGCACAAAGACGTAGTAGCGTTCTACTAGCCCGACGCTATAATAAGCTTTTACAAGCATCTGCTTTAAAATGCTGCTAATACTTTTAAGATAACTTCGGAACGTTGCCGAATTGAAGTTGGTTCTAAGATCGTGCACGACGTTTATAAAAAGTCCGACGTAAGTATTAACTTAATATCGACTGAATCTTTCAAGTAAGTGCTATGCGAACATGCTTTTAAAGAAAGTAACGGCCTAAAAGTTAATAGAATCGCAAACGACGTGCAATACGTTCTTGCCGTCAAAGTGCATTACATCGACGTATACCGTGTTATTAAAGTTAATATCATCTTTAAGTCTGATACTAAACCTCTTCGAAAAGCGTCCGAATACTTAGCAATAATAGCAAAACTTTTGAATGTTGTAAAGCAAATCCCGTTTGAATTCGTGCCCGGCCCTTTTAAGAACAGCAGCAAATCGACCTGCTAAAATGTTGGATTGCTTCCAAGCGATTGGGAATATATATTCGTAAAGTCGTAACGGTCGTCAAAGTACTTGTAATTGCAAAACACTCGGTTGATAAGGTATCTGAATTCTGTCTGCTCCCCAAGACTCAAAGGAGCTGATTCCTTCTATATGATTAGAAAGAATCACGTGCATTAGCTAACTAATAAGTTTACTTGTCAAGTTGAAGGGTTCCTTTGACTATTGGCATGCTAAGCGAAGCATGCCAAGTGGCCCGTGAACCATGGTTCACGAGTAAGCTTCCTTAACTACTACTACTACTACTATCTAGCTAAGGTCGATATAGATATACCGACACCGGCAACTCTCTCTTTAGCAAGCAGTGCTTTGCTAATTACTATATCGACCGAAAAAGAAAGAAAGTAATTAAACAAAAGAAAAACAATCTTATCCTTCCTTCTTTTACAACGGCTTTTCCACCCACCCGTCTACTTGCACCTTTAAAGTATTAGTCAAAACTAGCTCTTGCAAAGAAGTATTAGCCCCGACTTTAGTCATAGCATCAGCAAGGTTAAATTTTCCTTCGATCTAGCGTACCTCAAAGAGCTCCCGCCTCTCGTATGACTCTCGAATAGCTATAATATCGATCATAAAGCGCTTCTCTTTAATAGTCCTTAGCTTTACTATACACTCGTAAAGCGAGTAAGAGTCAATGCACACAACTACGAGGAAATTAAAAATCTTTAGCTAAGCTGTGATTTAAGCAAAGGTAATCGACATAGCAATAGCTATATCGATACTTAAGGATATAGCGTATAGCTTAAAAGCTAGCACCGCCCTTATCACTTTCTTGCACTTCTGTGACACTTAATAAAAGATGTTACCCGTCAAAGTGAACTCGTTCTCACTTACGTAAGCCTTATTGCTAAGGATAATTACGAAACCGATCTAAGAGCTAAAGTCAGCGTTGTTAGCAAACGCTCCGTCCACGAACACAAAGAGCTTCGCCGTCCTTAAGTCCAAAAGTACGTAGTAGATCCTTCGAGTTAAATGATCAATCAGCTACTAGATCACTTTATTAAAAGCCTTATAATCCTTATCCTTTAGTTCTTAATGCTAAGCAGCTATCGATAAAGCGCAAGATGCCTTTAAGTAGCAAATAGTAGCTAAATACGCCCTTCGAGCACGTTGCTCTAAGTATTCTTTAGCCCGTATGGCTAAATCGTGCTTGATTACGGCAAGCCTTTCACTTTGTCCTTTCTGCTTAATTAACAGCCCGAATCCGTTTTTATCTAAGGATAGCTTGCATCTATTGAAAATCATCGGTTCGGCGTGTATAAAAGTCTTTATTTCCTTGCTCTTTAGCTTAGATTTAACCAGCTCTTTCTCTTCCTTTACCTTTATAGCTAGATTGACAACCATAAGAACATCATCCGTCTGTAAAGCAGCTATTCTTAGTTGATCCTTATTAGTTGATATAAAAAAGCAAAAGTCAAAGCTCGATTGCCTTATGCCGAGATTGTTTATAAAGTGCTCGGAAAAACGCTTATACTAGTGCGTTCTTGCTTCGAGGATGCCGTATAAAAAGCTAGTCATAAAGAACAAAGTGCCGGAAGAGAATCGATAAATGATCTCTTTAAGTGATCGCACGACGATTATTCGTATAAGCTTCGTGCTTAATTAAGTATAAGCTTAAGTGATATCTTTGCTACAGACTTGACACTCGTAGTCTTTTATTAGCGAAAGAGCCAAAGCACAACAAAGTCTTTAGCCCGCTCGCTATACCGTAAAGGATTCGGTAAGTACCTTCGTCTTGCCCTTATCTTAAAAGGCTTAAACTATTATACAAGACTTCTCGTATAGCGTAAGTGTTCCTTTGCTTTTGATCTCGTTAACAAACTTAGATCTAAAGATCTTAGCGCTTTTAGCACGTAAGTCGGTGCTCGAGATCACTTAAAAGATGCCTTAAGCTATTAATCCTGCTAATTCCTTTGCTTTAGACTCTTAAAACGGTGCCTCGAGGCTTTTAATAATTCCTTCGGCTCGTAGCTTAACTAAGAGCTTATAGTCCCGGCGTTCCTTATCGGTAACAAACACCTCGGAGTCTTTAATAAATAGAACGTAAGAATCGTCCTCCTTTTCATCGAGCACGGTTAAGATATTAAGATCGTACTTTTAATAAAGTATCTGGACTATTAGTATTATTGATTTCTGGGGATTGACAAGTTAAAGGTTAGGAGGGCTGTTTGCTGATCTTAGCGGGCTTCTTGGATTAAGCGACCTCGGTGGATTAAGCGAATGTTAAGGTTTAGACGAATTTCGTATTTCTAGCTCTTTTTCGCTTTCGCTTTGATCTTCTTCTACCTCTTCTTCCACCTCTACCTTAGGTACTTGCAACTCTTCTGGCAGCTTTTTAACTTCAGAGTAGTAAGGTTTTACTAAGGTTGACTTGAATTCTGTAAGCCTCGGACAAGCCACTATGCACGTATGCCTTTGCCTGCTAAGCAGCTGAAAGGGGCCCTTCTACCTTTGATTCTCCCGCTATACGAGTACTTGTGAGCCAATCGAGAGGTCTAAGGTATGCTTCGTAACTGGCTTATTCCTCTTTTTAAGCGCGTCCTTAACCTGCTTCGCTGCGTAGCATTTTCGTACTTCCTTTATAACCTTGTTGATAGCAGCAGCACGCTCTTAAATAAACGCAGCAAGTCGATTTTGCTCCGTTAGCTTCGGTAAGGTCTTAAAAACGAAAAGTGTAAGAACCAAGCTATTAAGTCTAGCTGTATCGTTAATAACTTTAATAGCTATTTAAAGCCGGTCTTCCTTTAAGGCTTTTAAAAGCTCTTTTATAACGATCTTAAAAGCGCGTCGCACAAGGACGTAGTAGCGTTCTACTAGCTCGACGCTATGATAAGCTTTTATAAGCATCTGCTTTAAAGTGCTATTAATACTTTTAAAGTAGCTTCGGAACGTTGCCGAATTGAAGTTGGTTCTAGGATCGTGCACGACGTTTATAAGAGGTCCGACGTAAGTATTGACTTAACATCGACTAAATCCTTTAAGTAAGTGCTGTGCGGACATGCTTTTAAAGAAAGTGGCGGCTTGAAAATTAATAGAATCGCAGACGACGTGTAATACGTTCTTGCCGTCAAAGTGCATTACGTCTACGTATACCGTATCATTAAAGTCAGTATCATCCTTAAGCTTAATATTAAACCTCCTCGAAGAGCGTCCGAATACTTAGCAATGATAGCAAAACTTTTAAATGTTGTAAAGCAAATCCCGTTTGAATTCGTGCCCGGCCTTTTTAAAAACAGCAGCAAATCGACCTGTTGAAAGGTGGCCAAAACGCTTGTAGATGGTCCTTAATTGCTCTTCCGTAAGGTGGCAGTAGACGGTCTCGCCTTCGATGCTGTAGTAAGTAGCAGCGTGCTCTTTACTTAATAGCATTTACACGTGTCTAAACATCCTTACTATTAGTATTTCCTTTTTCTTTTAAACTAGCACGTTCCGCAAGTTATCTAAGATCACTTTATGCTTATCTATATCAGTTAACGAAAATAAAAAAGGTACGTCGCTCTTTACAACGTAGAACTCTACTTGACTTAGAAAGGTATCTAAAGTAACTGCTTTAATAGAAGTGGCAGAACCGATCCCGTATTTAACGGACTTCTCTTTTGCTCGAGATGTATCTAATTAGACTTCGAAGTACCTCTTTTAGAATGCTCGTAGCTAAGGCAAGCTAGCGGTAGAGAAATTAGCTGCTCCGCTATCAATCATAAAGCTTATAAACACGTTTTTAAAGTACTTAAAGGCTATGTAAGTCTTTGCTTTACTCGTAAGCACGTTTTAAGTCTCGATTTAGCTAGTAAAAGCGTAGAATGCCGTTTGAATCTCTAATTGCTTATATACTTCGTTAGCGTTAAAAGTGCCGTAAATAGTTACAAAACCTTTTGATATATTAGCGTAGCTGCTCGATTCGAGCGGCTCGTTTGATAAGCTTGCGATAAACTGATCGAATTCTTCCGTAAATATAAGTAGCAAGCTTTTAATCGATGCTACGTATTAAAAGAATTTGCTTTTCGTTACTCTTTTCGCGTCTTTAAAGCTTTAGAACTTAGCGACGGATGCTTTTCTCTCGTCGAAAGTATAGTTAATGCTTTAGCAACTTAGCTTCTTGCAAACGAAATACTTTTTTTCATTTTTAATAGCTTTAGCAGCTTTCTTACTTTCGAAGTATTAGCGGTCTTAAATAAAGCATTCGTATTTCTCGTTTAAATCAAAGTCAGCTTTTAAAGTGTTATGCTAAGAGCAAGTGTAATCGTGTAGCTCGCTAGAGCTCGCGTAAGCTTTAGCTTTAGCGAGAGGTCAAAAGGTCTTAGTTGCAAACGCAATAGCTTTGCGAATATCGGCAATTACGGCGGTAAAAGTAAACGCAAGGTTCATTCGTGCAATCGTAGTCTTTAGCACGTTTTTATAAGCTGAATACAGCTTATTAGCAAGACTTCGATCATCTTTTAAACTTAATCGTAAAAAGCTTTGAATGCCTTTAAGCTCTTTAATAAGCTTCTTAAAGCACTCGCTAAGCGAAGTCCTTAGATTCTCTTTCTTAATTAAATCTAACGAAATTTCTTTTTAACGGTCGTATTTTGCTTGCCGCCGATAGTCAATCTCGAAGTAGTTTTTTATAATAATAGCGTTTGCTTTAAACGTCGGAAGCTTAGCCTTGATTATATGATTGTAATAAAAGGTTATAGTTTCTTTCGTAAGCATAATTAAAAACGCTGCTAAATAGTCGTCGAATATTAAGCCGTACCGACTTGCTTAATTAGCGAAAATACTTAATTAAGTCTTAAAGTTATCGTCGGGTTTCGAATACTTTAGTTCTTTAAGAAAGCTTCTTGCAAACAAAGCCAACTCTTTTGCTCTTAAGTAAAGGTCAATTGCTTTTAGCTTAAGGAAATCGTCATTATCATCGTTAAGAGCGCTTAAAGTGCCGTACGTAAGCGTGCCGTGCTTAGCTAATAGTCGGATCGGTAAGAAGTTACCGATATAATTGCCGGTTGTAGGTCTTACCTTTCTAAAGTCTTTAAGAAGCTCATTTCCGGATCCGAGGTCTTTTAAAAGTCCGTTTCCAAATCCTTTTAATAGTCTAAAGAGCCCGTTCTTACTTTTTTCGTATCCGTGTCTTCGATCTTTTTACTAATCTTTTTCGTTTCCTTTTCGTCGGTCATCGTTAAGATCGCTAAAGCTATTCGGGTCACCGGCTAAAGCTCTAGCTTAATGATATCCGTATTCTTAAGCTTGCCTTTAGCGATTCTTATACCTTTAGTCTTTCTTTTGTTAATACGTAGCTTCTTAAAAGATATGGGTAGCTTGCCGGTACGTCCGAAAGTGCTAGATCCTTTTTTCGAGTTGCTAAGGTTAAGCACGGAAATTTGCACGCTGTCTTTAATGAAAGCTGATTTTGTCCGGAATGCTCTTAAGTTTTAGCGGGTCCTCTTTTAGCGTATAGCTGCTATTGCTTCGCGTATTATCAAGCCCGATTATGTTTTCGAAGCTGTTGTTATTGCTACTCGGTCTTAGCTTTTAAGAAACCCGGTTGTAGCTCTTAAGAAAAAAATTTAAAGTCCGCTAAAGTGATATTAACTTTTGTATGATTAGCGTATTGCGTAGCGATTAATAAATTGAGAGCGTCGAGTACGCTAAAGTACTTCGTCGTAGCCTTTCGTTAAATTATATAGCGTAAGTCCGTAATTCCGCTATTTGCTTTGCTATAGCCTTTATATTTTGCTTTATATCTTTCTTTTCTTTCGCAAACTCTTCGCGTAGCTTTCGAATCTCTTCTCCTTTTTCCTTTTCCTTCTCTTTTAGACTTCGTAAGAGTAGTAGAAGTAATTAAAGCGTATTATCTTCGTCGTTCGTAAGGTTTTCGACGGTCTACCTTGAATCGAGGCTTAAAGGTGTTGCTTGTTATTCTTTTATTTCTTAAAAGGTCTATTAATGTTGCTATTCGTCGTTCAAAAGCTTGATTATCCTATTAGCGTAGCCCCTTTGCTTTAAAGGGCATTACACGCCTTTAGACAGCAAGTGTTTCTTAAAGCTAATAAAAGTAGCAAACTTAAGGCTTCGTCTCGTATTGTCCTCCGTCATCGTAAAACTCGTTTAATCTTAGCGTAAGAAAGCGTACCGGAATAAGCTTTATAAGTCGTAATCTTTCAGCCTTTTACACTTTGCGTTTAAGAAGTCCTTTATTATTGCTCGGGCCGTAATCTCACTATTGAGCTTTACGTATAAGAGCTCGTTTAAGTCAAATGAGATGCTCGACATCTTATCGTCTAGTTCTTCCGAGAAGCTTAAGAGCTTTAAGTATAATGTTTCTTTTGGCTGAATAGCTAAAGGTTCCGTAGGTGGTAATAAGATTCGAGGGGTATAATACCTTGCTCCTTATCGGCTGGACTTCCCACTCGAAGGTCTAGTTGCTCGATCGGCTATAGTTGTTATCTGTTTATGTGTAAGTCGATCCAAATTTAGTTAAGTTGCTATATATAGCAGGCGCGGCTCTTACAGCGTTGAAGTTGTTGTTTAAAAGTGACTTGGTTCGGAATCACTCTTCCGTAGGAATGAGGAAAATCGGTAGTATAGAAAGCGATTTGGTACGGAATCGTTCTTTCGTTGTAAAAGGAGGGAGGTATCGTAGTGAAAGGTATCTTCGCTATAAAGTATTCTTAGCTTCTCTGTGATTAATCACTTAGTAGTAAATCAACCACTGATCAGTGTTGGATTGCTTTTAAGCGATTAAGAATATATATTCGTAAAGTCGTAACGGTCGTCAAAGTACTTGCAATTGCAAAACACTCGGTTGATAAGGTATTTGAATTTTGTTTGCTCCCTAAGACTTAAAGGAGCTGATTCTTTCTATATGATTAAAAGGAATCACGTGCACTAGCTAACTAATAGGTTTACTTGTCAAGTTGGGAGGTTCCTTTGACTGTTGGCATGCTAAGCGAGGCATGCCAAGTGGCCCGTGAACCATGGTTCACGGGTGAGCTTCTCCAACTATTACTACTACTACTATCTAGCTAAGGTCGATATAGATATACCGACAATGGCCAAAACGCTTATAGATAGTCCTCAATTGCTCTTCCGTAAGGTAGCAATAGACGGTCTCGCCTTCGGTGCTATAATAAATAGCAGCGTGCTCTTTACTTAATAGCATCTACACGTGTCTAAACATCCTTACTATTAGTATTTCTTTCTTCTTTTAGACTAGCACGTTCCGCAAGTTATTTAAGATCACTTTATGCTTGTTTATATCAATTAACGAAAATAAAAAAAGTACGTCGCTTTTTATAACGTAGAACTCCACTTGACTTAAAGGGGTATCTAAAGTAACTGCTTTAATAAAAGTAGCAGAACCGATCTCGTATTTAACGGACTTCTCTTTTGCTCGAGATATATTTAATTAGATTTCGAAGTACTTTTTTTAAAGTGCTCGTAATTAAGGCAAGCTAGCGGTAAAGAAATTAACTGCTCCGCTATCAATCATAAAGCTTATGAACACGTTTTTAAAGTATTTAAAAGCTATGTAAGTCTTTGCTTTACTCGTAAGCACGTTTTAAGTCTCGATTTAGCTAGTAAAAGCGTAGAATGCCGTTTGAATCTCTAATTGCTTATATACTTCGTTAGCGTTAAAAGTGCCGTAAATAATCATAAAACCTTTTAATATGTTAGCGTAGCTGCCCGATTCGAGCGGCTCGTCTAATAAGCTTGCGATAAACTAATCGAATTCTTCCGTAGATACAAGTAGCAAGCTTTCAATCGATGCTACGTATTAAAAGAATTTGCTTTTCGTCACCTTTTTCGCGTCTTTAAAGCTTTAAAACTTAGCGACGGATGCCTTTTTCTCGTCGAGAGTATAATTAGTATTCTAGCAACTTAGCTTTTTGCAAACGAAACACCTTTTCTCACTTTTAATAGCTTTAGCAGCTTTTTTACTTCCGAAGTATTAGCGGTCTTAAATAAAGCATTCGTATTCTTCGTCTAAATCGAAGTCAGCTTTTAAAGTGTTATGCTAAGAGCAAGTGTAATCGTGTAGCTCGCTAGAGCTCGCGTAAGCTTTAGCTTTAACGAAAGGTCGAAAAGTCTTAGTTGCAAACGCAATAGCTTTACGAATATCGGCAACTGCGGCGGTAAAAGTAAACGCAAAGTTCATTCGTATAATCGTAGTCTTTAATACGTTTTTACAAGCTGAATACAGCTTGTTAGCAAAACTTCGATCATCTTTCAAACCTAATCGTAAAGAGCTTTAAATGCCCTTGAGCTCTTTAACGAGCTTTTTAAAGCACTCGTTAAGCGAAGTCCTTAGATTCTCTTTCTTAATTAAATCTAGCGAAATTTCCTTTTAGCGGTCGTATTTTACTTGCCGCCGGTGATCAGTCTCGAAGTAGTTTTTTATAACAATAGCGTTTGCTTTAAACGTCGGAAGCTTAGCTTTGATCATATAATTATAATAAAAGGTTATAGCTTTCTTCGTAAGCATAATTAAGAACGCTGCTAAATAATCGTCGGATATTAAGCCGTACCGACTTACTTAGTTAGCGAAAATACTTAATTAAGTTTTAAAGTCATCGTCGAGTTTCGAATACTTCAGTTCTTTAAGAAAGCTTTTTGCAAACAAAGCCAACTCTTTTGCTCTTAAGTAAAGGTTAATTGCTTTTAGCTTAAAGAAATCGTCATTATTATCGTTAAAAGCGCTTAAAGTATCGTACGCAAGCGTGCCGTGCTTAGCTAGTAGTCGGATCGGTAAAAGGTTATCGATATAATTGCTAGTTGTAAGTCTTACTTTTCTAAGGTCTTTAAAAAGCTCATTTCCGGATCCGAGGTCTTTTAAAGGTCCGTTTTTAAATCCTTTTAATAGTCTAAAAGGCTCGTTTTTACTCTTTCCGTATCCGTGTCTTCGATCTCTTTGCTAATCTTTTCCGTTTCTTTTTCGTCGATCATCGTTAAAATCGCTAAAGCTATTCGGATTACCGGCTAAAACTTTAGCTTAGTAATATCCGTATTTTTAAGCTTGCTTTTAGCGATTTTTATACTTTTAGTCTCTTTTTTATTAATACGTAGCCTTTTAAAAGATATAAGTAGCTTGCCGGTACGTCCGAAAGTGCTAGATCTCTTTTTCGAGTTGCTAAGGTTAAGTACGGAAATCTGCACGCTATCTTTAATAAAAGCTGATTTTGTCTAAAATGCTCTTAAGTTTTAGCGAGTCTTTTTTTAGCGTATAACTGCTATTGCTTCGCGTATTGTTAAGCCCGATTATGTTTTCGAAGCTGTTGTTATTGCTACTCGGTCTTGGCTTTTAAGAAACTCGGTTGTAACTCTTAAAAAAAAGGTTTAAAGTCTGTTAAAGTGATATTAGCTCTTATATGATTAGCGTATTGCGTAGCGATTAATGAATTGAGAGCGTCGAGTACGCTAAAGTGCTTCGTCGTAGCCCTTCGTTAGATTGTATAACGTAAGTCCGTAATTCCGTTATTTGCTTTGCTATAGCTTTTATATTTTGCTTTATATCCCTCTTCTCTTTCGCAAACTCCTCGCGTAGCCTTCGAATCTCTTCTCCTTCTTTCTTTTCCTTCCTTTTTAAACTTCGTAAAAGTAGTAAAGGTGGTTAAGGCGTATTATCTTCGTCGTCCGTAAGGTTTTCGGCGGTCTACTTTAAATCGAGGCCTAAAGGTATTGCTTGTTGTTTTTTTATTTTTTAAAAGGTCTATTAGTATTGCTATTCGTCGTTCAAGAGCTTGACCATCTTATTAGCGTAGCCTTTTTGCTTTAAAAGGCACTATACGCTTTTAAACAGCAAGTGTTCTTTAAAGCTAATAAAAGTAGCAAACTTAAGGCTTCGTCTCGTATTATCCTTCGTTATCGTAAAACTCGTTTAATCTTAGCGTAAGAAAGCGTGCCGGAATAAGCTTTATAAGTCGTAATCCTTTAGCCTTTTACACTTCGCGTCCAAGAAGTCCTTTACTATTGCTCGAGCCGTAATCTTATTATCGGGCCTTGCGTATAAAAGCTCGTTTAAATCAAATGAAATGCTCGACATCTTATCGTTTGGTTCTTCCGAAAGGCTTAAGAGCTTTAAGTATAATGTTTCTTTTAGCTAAATAGCTAAAGGTTCCGTAAGTAGTAATAAGATTCGAAAGGTATAATACCTTATTGCTCTTTGTCGGCTAGACTCCCTACTTAAAAGTCCAGTTGCTCGATCGGCTATAGTTGTTGTTTATTTGTGTATAAGTCGATCTAAATTGGTTAGGTTGCTATATGTAGCAAGCGCGGCTCTTACAGCGTTAAAAGTTGTTGTTTTTGAAAGTGACTTAGTTCGGAATCACTTTTCCGTAAGAATAAAGAAAAATCGGTAGTATAGAAAGCGACTTGGTACGGAATCGCTCTTCCGTTGTAAAAGAAAAGTATCGTAGTGAAAGATATCCTCGCTATAAAGTCTTAGCTTCTTTATGATTGATCACTTAATAATAAATCAACCACTGATCAGTGTTAAATTGCTTCTAAGCGATTAAGAATATATATTCGTAAGGTCGTAACGGTCGTCAAAGTACTTGCAATTGCAAAACACTCGGTTGATAAAGTATTTGAATTCTAACTGCTCCTTAAGACTCAAGGGAGCTGATTCCTTTTATATGATTAGAAGGAATCACGTGCACTAGCTAACTAATAAGTTTACTTATCAAGTTGGGGAGTTCCTTTGACTATTGGCATGCTAAGCGAAGCATGCCAAGTGGCCCGTGAACCATGGTTCACGGGTGAGCTTCCCCAACTACTACTACTACTACTAGCTAGCTAAGGTCGATATGGATATACCGACATAAGTTTTAACGAGTCTTCTTTTAGCGTATAGCTTTCGTAACTTCGATTATTATTTAATCTAATAATAATCTTAAGACCGTTTTTATTGCTACTCGATCTTAGCTTTTCGAAAATTCGGCTATAGCCTTTAAGAAAAGGGTTTAAAAGCCGCTAAAGTGATTTTAACTCTTTTTGTATAATTAGCGTATTACGTAGCGATTAATGAAGTTAACGAATTAAAGACGTCGAGTACGCTAAAGCGCTTCGTCGTAGCCTTTCGTTAAATTATATAGCGTAAGTCCGTAATTCCGCTATTTGCTTTACTATAGCTTTTATATTTCGTTCTATATCGCTCTTTTCTTTTAAAAACTTTTCGCGTAACCTTCGAATCTCTTCCCTTTCTTCCCTTTTGCTTAAAGCCTCTGTTGGATCGCCGGTAGCGATCTCTCGTAATATATTCGTAAAGGTCGTGACGTCGTCAAAGTACTTGCAATTGCAAAACACTCGGTGGTAAAATACTCAATTATTGCTTGTTGTTCTTGGTTGATTTGCTCTAAGAAAGCTGACTCTTTTTATACAATAGGAAGGAGTCACGTGTACTAACTAAATACTAGGTTTACAAGCAGGTTAAGGGGGGTCTTCGGACTTGTGACAAGCTAAGCGAGGCATGCTTAGTGGCCCGTGAACCTTGGTTCACGAGTGAGCTCCCTTTCAACTACTACTTACTAGCTAAGGTCGATATAAATATACCGACACCGGCAAAACTTTCTTTGGCAAACAGTGCTTTGCTAACTATTATATCGACCGAAAAGAAAGAAAGTAGTAATAATAAAAAAAATTCAAACGCAAGGAACAAAGAAAAAAAACTTTTCTTGAAACAAATCCTTTCTTTTTTCAAACCCCGTCACCTTGCGAAGTGCTCACAGTGCTCTCCTTCGTATTGGCAGCCTTGAATAAAACACTCGTACTCGTTCTCAAGGTCGTCGGAATCAGCCTTGCTTAAGGTTTGAGAGGAGTGCTGAGGAGAGTGCTGAGAGGAATGCTGAAGAGAGTGCTGAGAGGAGTGCTGAGAAGAATGCTGAGCAAATGGCTCGCTAGAGCTCGCGTAAGCTTTGCTTGCTTTGGCGGGAGGTCGTAAGCTCTTACTTTTAGGAAGAGGTTGAATGATCTCAGTTGCAAAAGCAATTGCTCGGCGAATGTCAGCAACCGCGGCGGTAGAGGTGATTGCGGGGTTCATCCGTGCAATAGTCGTCTTTGGCACGTTTTTACAAGCTGAATATAGCTTGTCAGCGAGACTTTTATCGTCCTTTAGACTTGGTCGTAAAGCCTTTTGCACTGCTCTCAGCTCTTTTTCGAGCTTTTCAAAGCATTCAGCTAACGAATTGGCTGGATTTTCTTTTCGAATTAATTCTAGTGAGATTTCCTCTTAACGGTCGTAATTAGCTTGCCGCCGTTGATCAGTCTTAAAATGGTCCTTTATTGCAATAGCGTTTGCTTTAAAAGTAGGTAGCTGAGCTTTGATCACGTAGTTGTAATAAAACTTAATTGCTTCTCCGGCGAGCATAATCGGGAAAGCAGCTAAGTAATTATCGGTTGTTAACTCGTATCGGCACGCGTGATCGGCAAAAATCTTGAGCCGAGTATTGAAGTCGTTCTTCGGACTTGAATATTTCAATTCTTTAGGAAAACTCTTTGCAAATAAGGCCAATTCTTTCGCCTTCGGGTGTGGGTTTGCTGTTCCGAGCTTAGGGAAGTCATTTCTATCGTCGTCAAGGTCGCTTGGAGTGCCGTACGTAGGGGGTCGTTTTGGCCCGGGTCCGCCGGGGGGCTCGTATCTTCGTTTAGGGTCTTGTCCAGGGTCCTTTAGCGGCTCATTTCCGAATCTAGGGTCCTTTGGAGGTCCGTTTTCCTTTCCTTTCGTCGGGCCACCGTGTCTTCCTCTTCTTCTTCCGTGCTTATTCTACCCGTTTCCTCTTCTATTCTCTCTTACTGGATCACCGTCCGAGCCGTTAAGATCGTTGAGGTTGCTAGTAAGAGCTTGCTCGTATCCTTGGGCTCGGTCTTGGCGGTATCTATTGCCTTGGTCCTCTTTTCTTCGAATCTCTTTTTTAGGAGTATGCTTTCGGTAGGTTTGGGCTTCTTGCGGCTGGCGCAGTCGAGGACGAAGGTCTTTACGTTGTCTTTGGTGAGAGTAAAAATTGCCCGGAATCTCCTTAACCTTTAAGGGCTCGTCGTACTCTTTGGCGTGTTCCTTCGGTGATAAAATCGGTGGCTGAAGTAGTAAAGGAACGGGAGAAGGGAGTGAATCGCGAGAACTTCGCTTTGATAACGATTGCTTTGCTGCCTTGAGCTCTTCTTTGTGCTTTGTAGCTTCTTCGATTCTCTCTTTACGCTGTTGCACGTCCTTCGTAATTGTCAAATTGCGTAGATCATCGAGGTCTCGCGCAATAGCGTCTTTTTGGCGTCGGAGCTCTTCGTACTCTTTTCGGAGTGATTGGTAAAGCGAATTTGGAGTTGGAAGTGAAAGAAGAGGTTCGTCGATGATTTTGGTAAGACGAATAAGGCTTGATTGATTAGGAAACCTTTCGACTTGTTTACTTTGAATTTTGGCGACTTCTTTAGTTTGTCGATTAAAGCGTGCAATAGTAACCTTATTCCACTTAGAATCAAATCCCTCGATTGCTGTTTGCTGAGCTCGCTGCTTCTCTTAAGTCTATTGGTGCTCTTTCTTTATTTGTATAATTGAGGCTAGTTTATTGGCGTAGCTTTTTTGCCTTGGGAGGCACCAAACTCCTTTAGACATTAAGTGATCCTTTAGCTTAATAAGCAGCGTAAACTTATTCCTTCGGCCGTGTGCTTGTTTAGCGGCTAAAAAGAATTCGTCTGCGCTTTATCTAGCAAACGCGTGTCGGAATAAAGACTAAAGCTCGTGGTCTTTCAAACCCTTACTCTTTATGTCTAGGAAGTCTTCGATAATTAATCTAGCCTTTGTATGACTTTCTGGCTTCGAATACGGTAGTGAATCGAGGTCAAAATCGAGGTCCGACGCGTCTTCGTTTGGTTCGTCGAAGGTAGTTTGAGTGCTTGGGTCGTTCGGTAGCATTAAGGGAGGTTCCGCGGGTTTCGAAAAAGGGTCCGGTGTCTTTGTTGCTTGAGCTTTTGCTGACGTTCCAGAAGCTCTTTGTCTGCTTCGGGGATCGATTGATTGCATCGTGCTTGATTAAAGCGTAGTATTGTATGCTGTGTGTAGCTAGCGTGGCTCTATAGCGTTGATAGGTTGTATATAAGTGACTTGGTTCGGAATTACTCTTTCGTAGTAGGTGAGGTAAGGCGGTGGTATAAGAAAGCGACTTGGTACGGAATCGCTCTTCCGTGGTAAGGGAAAGGTATCGAAGTGTGAGAAAGCGACTTGGTTCGGAATCGCTCTTCCGTAGAAAGGTGTAAAAAGGTAAGGCGGTAGTATAGGTAAGTGATTTTCACTGCGGTTGCAGGCTTCTTATAGCGCAAACTCACTACTTTTATACTCTTCGAGTAAGTAGAAGTAAAGTCCCAACTCTTCGATCGATCTTAGCTTCTTTGTGATTGAGTAATGCTATTAGCGATTAAACAATTACTGATTAGTGTTGGATCGCCGGTAGCGATCTCTCGTAATATATTCGTAAAGGTCGTGACGTCGTTAAAGTACTTGCAATTGCAAAACACTCGGTGGTAAAATACTTAATTATTGCTTGTTGTTCTTGGTTGATTTGCTTTAAGAAAGCTGACTCCTTTTATACAATAGGAAGGAGTCACGTGTACTAACTAAATACTAGGTTTACAAGCAGGTTAAGGGGGGTCTTCGGACCTGTGATAAGCTAAGCGAGGCATGCCTAGTAGCCCGTGAACCTTGGTTTACGAGTGAGCTCCCCCCCAACTACTACTTACTAGCTAAGGTCGATATAAATATACCGACAGCCTCTTTTTCTTTCCTTTTTAAACTACGCGAAAGTAAAGATAGTTAAAGTATAGTATCTTCGTCGTCCGTAAGGTTTTCGGCGGTCCACTTTAAATCGAAGCTTAAAAGTGTTGCCTATTGCTCTTTTATTTTTTTAAAAGTCTACTAATGCTGCTGGTCGTCGTTTAAAAGCTTGACTATTTTATTAGCGTAGCCCTTTTGCTTTAAGGGGCACTATACGCCTTTAAACAACAAGTGTTTTTTAAAGCTAATAAAAGTAGCAAACTTAAAGCCTCGTCTCGTATTATTCTTCGTTATCGTAAAACTCGTCTAATCTTAGCGTAAAAAAGCGTGCCGGAATAAGCTCTATAAGTCGTAATCCTTTAGCCTTTTACACTTCGCGTCTAAGAAGTCCTTTACTATTGCTCGGGCCGTAATCTCACTATCGAGCCTTGCGTATAAGAGCTCGTTTAAGTCAAATAAGATGCTCGATATCTTTGTGACGACCTTAAGCGATTACCTGAAGGAACTCACGAGAGCGCGAGGTTCATATAAGAGCTCAAGAGAATCTTAAAGTAATGACTTAAAATCAATAACTACCGAATATAAAAGTCGAAAGTAGCTAAAATCTATATACACGAAAGTAAAAGCGCTAAAGACTCGTAAATTATAATTTATAAGTCAAAAGCGAAGAATAAAAGAATATAAAAAATACGAAAGAAAAAAAGAAAAAAGTAGCTTAGCGCATGTAAAATGCGTCTAAGAGACTTAGCGTGTCGTTATACTATCCTTTCGTTCGAAAAAAGCTCGTCTTCGAGCGTCTATCTATTGCTTTATTACTACTTAAATGATCGTAATTATCAATACCGTTCGAATAAGCTTTAATTTATTCGAAAAGCTTCGCGAGAAAGCCGAAGAGCTCTTTGTATTCTAAGTAAAAGTTACGTACTTTAAAAAGAGCGTATATAAAATCGAAAACAAAGTACTAAGTAAGGTCAATATCGCGGCCGAGCTAAGAAGCGCGGTACTTAAAGTGCTTTTTAGTTTAGCGTACAGTTAAGATATTCTTTACTTCGTATTTAAGTTCGCTAATAATATTAATCGAGTCAAGTTTAAAAATGATTTGCTCGAGAATGAAGTTATTAAAAGCTTTTCGTAGCCGTTCGAAATAAAAGACTAAGTAAACCTTTATTAACTCGAAGAGCTTAAGTTTAAAGCTATTATAAACGTTATCGATAACTTCGAACGATCCGTTCGTCGGGTTATTAAGCTTTTTTAACAGTCGAGAAGTAAAGAACGAGCGCATATTTAACTAAACCTTATTATTAACGTCGAAGTCAACCGAGCGCTTTGATTTATTAGCTTATTTAGCTATGCGGTTTTAAGCGCGCTAAAAGTGCTTTTTAGCGAGGTTTTAAGCTCCGAAGTAGCGGTTAGCGTAAGCGCGAGCTTCGTTTTAATTAAGCTTGCGAGAAAAGGTTTAGTCGTTAAGTCGTTTTAAGCTTTAATTTTAAGTGGTCCGAAAGGCGTAGCCGTAAATTACTTTAAAAAAGGAAAGGTCGTCGAAAAAGTCGTAAAAAAGCGTTAATTAATCGAAGTCCATTATAAAAAAGAACTCATTCTAATCGTCTTAATAATAGCTCACGAAAAGACGAAAGCGCTTCTGCAAGTACTAGTTATAGATTTCGATCTAACCGTTAGTCTTAAAGTATACGGCGATATTAAAAGTTAGTTTAGTGTTAAAGATCTTATTAAATTCTTTTTAAAACTCGGATTAATATTAAAGTCTTTTATTAAAAGTCAATGTCAAAAGAGCTTTAAAATACTTATAAATGTAATAAATATAAAGCTTAGCGAAGCTTTTAGCGTCGATAAACTTATAACAAAGGATCGAAATTGCTTGCTTAAAAAAGCGGTCGATTATTATAAAGACGTTGTCGTAGCTTTGTTTGTCTTTATTAAAGCTATAAAAATCTATAATAACGTGCTCTTAAAAGCGCGAAAAGATCGAAAGAAGTTAAAGCAAACTAAGTTTTTTATCGCGAAGCATTAAAGCTCGTCTGCAAGCGTAGCAATTGCGGTAGTATTAGTTAACGAATCTAGCTATACCGTGCTAATAATATTATGCTGTAAAAAGCTTATAAGTTTTGCGAAAGCTAAAATATGCCGTAAATACTTAGTCGTAGACTTTTCGAACGAGCAACGAGCGTAAGTTTTAAACGTCGAAAACTAATAAGCGGCCGTCATAAAGCAGCAAGTCGCTTTTTATAATAAGTTTAACTCGTGAACCGTGGTTCACGAGTAAAGACTCAGCTTTAAAAGCTTAAGTTCGAAATGCTATGAAACTAAAGGCGGTCCGATTAGCTTTTAAGACTTAATCAATAACTCAGAATATTAATAAGAGCTCCGCGATCTCTTCGATAATGACGGCGGTCTTCGAAAGCGTAAGTTAGCGTAGCTCTTCGGTCAGGAGTCGTGGGTCAACGTTGTCGGCGCGGAGCAGCGTTTGCAAGCGCTGGGTGCGCTTGAAGCTGTTCTGTGAAGAAGTATTCTTCGAAAGCTTCTAAGTTGTCGAGGACGCGGGCTTGCCAATAGCGTGCTCGGTAGCTTACACCGTCTAAGAGCTTCTGTTTAAGGTTAAAGATCCGCTCGATACGAGCGCGACCTTAAGAAGCTAAAAAGGAGGCTCTAAGGGTGTTGAACCTAGCTAGAGTGCGAAAGTTGGTTAGCTTATAAGGAAAAAGTGGTTCGTTATCGTCGGCGAAAAGGCGGCGAAGATTAGCGATTCTATAAGTAAAAGGAGTAGTCTAAGAGACCGAGGATCTATATAGCTCTTTGCCTTTAGAATTATCTTTAAAAGACACTTAAAAAGGCTTTGACGAGCGTTCCGTAATTGACAAGACCGCTTAAAGCTGGTCCAATTCTTTTCGAGCTCGACGGGCCTCTTTTTCAGCCTTTTTAACGAAGGTTTTTTGTTCGCTAGCGCTTTTATCGAGCTTTTCGTTACGGGTTTTCATGTTTGCGAAGAGCTTCTTAAGCTTAGCGGCTTTTCGTTAAGACTAAAAGAGAGCTTAGTATTAAGCTAAGGCTTCTTCGAAGTTAGTAAGGGCCGAAAGATTATCTTTATCGTTTTGCTTATTAATAGCTTTTTCTTAAGTAAAAAGAACTGCTAGTTGGGCCGTAAAAGAAGAAGAAAGAGCTGCTAAAGCAGCTTTAAGAAGTATGCGGAGGATTTTGCTCGCGGGGCGAGGGTTATTATATTATATAAGTGCTATCTTTTAAGTTATATTTAAAATAAGCCTTTTCGTAACCGTTAGAGTCGTTTAAGTGTTTTTAACGTCCAACTACTAAAGAATTCTAAAGAAAAGAAATATTATTAAAGCCGTTCCCGGCGGAATGAAGTAGTTATTAATAATGTAACGACCTTAAGCGATTACTTAAAAGAACTCACGAGAGCGCGGGGTTTATATAAAAGCTTAAAAGAATCTCAAAGTAATAACTTAAAATCAACAACTACCGAGTGTAAAGGTCGAAGGTAGCTGAAGTTTATATACACGAAGGTAGAAGCGCTAAAGACTCGTGAACTATAGTTCATAAATTAAAAGCGAGGAATAAGAGAATACGAAAAATACGAAGGAAAAAAGGAAAGAAGTAGCTTGGCGCATATAAGGTGCGTCCAAGAGACCTGGCGTGTCGTCACAATCTTATCGTCTAATCCCTTCGAAAGGCTTGGGAGCCTTAAATATAATATTTCTTTTGGCTAAATAGCTAAGGGTTCCGTAAGTGGTGATGAAATTGTGACAGCCTGCCTTGTTACCTGCAGTCAGCTGATCACCCATCCAGGCCTAGCGCCTGCGGCCATGTATATAGACCTTCCTGAGCTCCCCGAGCTTCCTGTTTCTTCTCCTCACTTTGTATTCTAAGGTCAGAATTCATCAGTTCGTCACATTATACAAAGTCCTTCGATTAAGTCGTCGTATTACAGCTTATTGTTATTGATTATTGCTTATTGTTACAGATTACGGCTTATTGATTATTGTTAAGAACGGAGTGAGTTACTTGTTGGGTGCTCCACGGTCTTCATTTATTGCTTACAGATTATTGTCTCTTTTACGACCTCACCTTTTCCTCAGCTCTTCCGACCTAAAAGAGCTCCCCTCCTCAATTTTTTTGCACTTCGGTTGCAAGACGAACTCTCTTCCCCACTCTTTTCCTGGCGTTTCCGACACTCAAACGCCCCCCCTCCCTCTCTATTTCCACCACCATGTCCTCCCACGAAGACGACGGCCTTTCCCCCCTTACGAGAATCGCTCAATTGGAGTTTCTCGTAGAGCAACGGATGCCTTTTCGCCAGCGCAATGCGTTCTCTTTTCGGATCCCGATAAGTTCAATAATACGGTCCTTATTCAACGCTTCAGCTCAAGACTTCGGCGATCGGAAGTTCGGAATTCAACTATAATATCGGTATTCTCGGACCAGCTAGCTTTCGCTTACGGTACGGTTCAGCGATAGGATGCTAGGCTCCCCTCTCTCACGGCCCAGCTCCTTATCGGCGGTAAAGCTCTTGGCGGACCCACTACTCAACCCAATTACGTTTACTCCGATACGGCTCCCGGTCCTCACTCAACTATACGGACTCGCTCAAACAGCCAAATTGACGCTCCTTAACGTATACCGAGTACGCGCACGTCATTCAGCAACCTGAACGCTTTTCTCTCGGCCTTTCTAGCTTTTCGGTTCGTTTTTACGAGTTCCTTCTTCCTGGCTCTTCGGCTTTTCGGCTCTTCGGTTCTTCCGGTCCTTTTGGTTTTTCTCTCGGCCCGTCCTACGGATTCTCTTCGTCCCTCGGCCCCTTTCGGTTCCTCAAAACCGCCCTCGCACGGCCACGGGCCCCTTTCTCTTTCGGCGACCTAACCGACCTCTCGGTACTCAAGTATTTGCAGCACGTCATTTGCAGCTTGAGCACTTGCAATACGCTTTCGGTTCCTTCGGCGCTATAGAACTCTTTCGGCAATCAAACAAAGACTCAGCTTTTTGGAAGATCGAAATCCCACCCTCCAGCATGCTCCTCACAGCTCCCTCGATCAGCAAGCTTATCAATCTACCCGTTGTGGTGCAATCAATTTGGATTGCTGGGTGCTCCTTCCTTTTAGCTAAGCCTTGAGTTCTTTTCGAGAGAACAAGGGTTTAAGAGGGTTTGATTCAGACGAAAAGGAGGATATTTTGGAGGATATTTTGGCGGATTTGGACGCTTCTAGAAGCTACGATCGGTAGCTTCGGCGTATTTTTTGGTTTTTTTTCAGCAATTCCACCCGTGAACCATGGTTCACGACTGAATTTTTTTTCCCTTCCTCTGTCAGGTACTTTTGAGAGAGCTGGGACAGCTCTCTAAGGGGGTAGTGTGACAGCCTGCCTTGTTACCTGCAGTCAGCTGATCACCCATCCAGGCCTAGCGCCTGCGGCCATGTATATAGACCTTCCTGAGCTCCCCGAGCTTCCTGTTTCTTCTCCTCACTTTGTATTCTAAGGTCAGAATTCATCAGTTCGTCACAGAAATTCGAAATATATAATACTTTATTGCTTTTTATCGGCTAGACTTCTTATTCGAAGGTCTAGTTGCTCGATCGGCTATAATTGTTGTCTTTTTATATATAAGTCGATCCAAATTTAATTAAGTTGCTATATATAGCAAGCGCGGCTCTTATAGCGTTGAAGGTTGTATAAAAGTGATTTGGTTCGGAATCACTCTTCTATAAGAATAAAGAAAATCGGTAATATAAAAAGCGACTTAATACGGAATCGCTTTTCCGTTATAAAAGAAAGGTATCGTAATAAAAGGTATCCTCGCTATAAAGTCCTAGTTTTTTTATGATTGATTACTTAATAGTAAATCAACTATTAATCAATGTTAAATTGCTTTTAAGCGATTGAGAATATATTCGTAATTTCGTAAGGTCGTTAAAGTACTTGCAATTGCAAAACATTCGGTTGATAAAGTATCTGAATTCTATTTGCTCTTTAAGATTCAAGAGAGCTGACTCCTTTTATAAGATTAGAAGGAGTTACGTGCATTAGCTAATTAATAGGCCTACTTGTTAAGTTAGGGTCCCTTGACTGCTGACATGCTAAGCGAGGCATGCCAAGTGGCCCGTGAACCATGGTTCACGAGTGAGCTTTCCCAACTATTACTACTAGCTAGCTAAGGTCGATATGGATATACCGACACTTTACAACTCGGAATATTAAACACGCTTTTCGAAATACAAGAATATAGCCGATTAGCTTTTCTTAAATTCAACGCAAATTAAAAGAGTATAATAAAAAGAATAAAAAAAAGGCGGGATTGCATATACTCGAGTACAAAGAAACGTTTGATCTTAAAGAAGATGAATATTCTTTTTCAATCGATAAGCAACTTAACGAATTACCTTTTCTTGCGCTATCTCGACCTCCTTAATCTTTTCAAGATTGCGTAAAGCAACTCGACGATCTAAACGATAAAATCAAAATAGCTCTTTCTTCTCTTAGCCGTTAACGCTTCGATATCGCGAAACAAGGTATCGAGACTTAGTTGTTACGAAGAAGCCTTGATTAAGCAAAACTCGATAAAAATCAAAAGGCTTAGCGCGATACATATCGGAAAAAGCTGATTAGAAAGTCGAGTTTGCAAACGGAAAGGAATATACTAGCTTTTAAAGCACTCGAAAAAGTTAAAGCTATAAAAATAAAAAAGCAAAAAGCTAACCTTAAGATAACGAACGCTAAACTCAAGTTAGCAACGATTAAAATTCGAAACGATCGTTATAATTAAAAAGTTCTTGATCGGAAAGCCGAAAAAAAGCGAAAGAAATAATTAAACGAAGCGTATAAGTAATAAGGTCGAAGGATTCTTGTTAGATTGCTTCCAAGCGATTAGGAATATATTTGTAACTGTGACGACACGCCAGGTCTCTTGGACGCACCTCATATGCGCCAAGCTACTTCCCTCCTTTTTCCTTCGTATCCTTCGTATTCTTTTATTCCCCGCTTTTTGACTTATAAACCATGGTTCACGAGTCCTTAGCGCTCTTACCTTCGTGTATATAGACCTTAGCTACTTTCGACTTTTACACTCGATAGTTATTGATTCTAAATTATTACTTTAAGATTCTCTTAAGCTTTTATGTGAACCCTCGCGCTCTCGTGAGTTCTTTTAAGTAATCGCTTAAGGTCGTTATATTATTAACAATTACTTCATTCCGCCGGGAACGGCTTTAATAATATTCTTCTTTAGAATTCCTTAATAGTTGGACGTCAAAACACTTAGACGACTCTAACGGTCACGAGAAGGCTTATTTTAAGTACAACTTAAAAGATAGCACTTATACAATACAATAACTTTCGCTCCGCGAGCAAAATCCTTCGCACACTTCTTAAAGCTGCTCTAGCAGCTCCCTTTTCTTTTACGGCCTAACTAGTAGTTCCTTTTACTTAAGAAAAAGCTATTAGTGAGCAAGACGATAAAGATGATCCTTCGGCTTTTACTAACCTCGAGGAAGCCTTGGCTTAACACTAAGCTCTTTTCTAGTCTTAACGAGAGGCTGCTAAGCTTAGAAAGCTCTTCGCAGACATGAAAACCCGCAACGAAGAGCTCGACAAGAACGCTAGCGAGCAAAAAACTCTCGCCGAAAGGGCTGAAAAAGAGGCTCGTCGAGCTCGAAAGGAACTAGATCAGCTTTAAGCGGTCTTGCTAATTACGGAACGCTCGTCAAAGCCTCTTCAAGTCTCTTTCGAAGATAATTCTAAAGGCAAAGAGCTATACAGGCCCTCGGTCTTCTAAACTACTCTTTTTACTTATAGAACCGCTAACCTTCGTCGCTTTTTCGCCGATGACGATAAACCACTTTCTTTTTACAAGCTAACCAACCTTCGCATTCTAGCTAAGTTCAACACTTTTAAAGCTTCTTCTTTAGCTTCTTAAGGTCGCGCTCGTATCGAGCGGATCTTTAACTTTAAACAGAAGCTCTTAAACGGCGTAAGCTATCGAGCACGTTATTAGCAAGCCCGCGTTTTTAACAACTTAAAAGCTTTCGAAAAATACTTTTTTATAAAACGCTAACGCAAGAACTACGTCTTTAACTAAACCGAAAGAACAGCTCACTTGTTCTTAGCCTTTTTAGTTATAGATCGTAGCAACCTCGTAATCGCTTTAAAACTCGTCTAGATCGCTTTCGAGTTCTTGAACGACCTCGCTAAAAAAGCTAAAGCGTTAATTAAGTTCGAAAAACTTTATATAAAGCTTAACTAGCAATTCTAAGACTTCTACTTTATTTTCTCGAAGCTTGCCGCTACCGCCGAAATCAAAAACGAAGATCGATTACGTAAAGCCTTGCGTTTTAAGATTATTAAGACGTTGCGCGACTAGCTTTATTTAAAATTTGCTAAGACTACAACTTTTAAAGACTTTCAAACCGCCGTCTAGCAGTTAGCTGCTAGCTAATACGCGTCTGCAAAGCTCTACGATGCTTTACAAGCTAAATATAATACTTAATTCGCAAAGAGCTTTTATAATAAAGCTCGTACCGAATCCCGCTTAGCTTAAAAAACAGCGGTTAAGCAAATCACTTATTACGAGAACCGTTAAAGTAGCTTAACTTTCGTCTCTTTTTTTACTTTTCAGCGCTAAACCTTTAATAGCTTTAGCGCTAGTGCAAATCGATTTAATCGATTTAACAAATTCTTTTCTCTCGGAAACGCTTTTAAGTTAGCAATCAAGACTCTTAAATCGTCTCGTAAAGACTCGAATACGCCGAAGCTCTTTCGCTACTACTTAATCAACGAGATAGAATACGGCGCTAGACTTGAATACGGCTCTTATTCGGATGACTCGAATAATAAGCCTTATTCCGACGCTCTTAAGGATCATTAAAAGCTCCTTTTTGCTAACTCCGACGCTTTCGATAATAAAAGAAACGTCGAGGCTTAAGCAAAGCTTCCTTTTTAAGCTAGCTTCGAGATATACGATACTTCGACCTTACGAAGCTTCTTAATAATAAAGCCATGATTATACCCGTCACTTTTACCAAGAATAGCTTTTCGTATAAAGTATCTGCTTTGCTCGACTTAAGAGCTAATAAGTACGCGCTGATTGACTTAGCGCTACTCAAATCACTTTCTTTTTTTCTTAAACCTTTAATTCAATCTTTTTCGGCTTTATTTTCTGTCAAATCATACAATAGAGCTCGTAGAGCTATTATCTTACATTTTGTACTTCTTAACCTTACAGTTGACAAGCGCGTTTAATCTTTTACTCTTTTTCTTATTATTAACTTTGGAAATCATAACGTGATCTTCGGACGAGCATAGCTAGCTAAGCATCAAATTCTTTTTAATTGCGCTCGCCGCAAGCTTTATTAGCTTCGTTTTAACCCTTCGACCGCCACTTACGCTAAACCTATTAAGATTATACACTTTAATTAGCGTAAAGTAAACGCTCGTTATTAGTACGACGCTAATAAGCGTGATCGAGCTTTAGACCGCTTTTAAAAAGCTTACGACGCTAATTCATTCGTAAACTATAATTTACGAGCGGATCAAGCAGCAACGATAATCGCGAAATCACTTTTTTCTTTTCGGAATCGCTTTCTTTCTTTTTAAAATCGTCTTCTTTCCGCTTCTTTTTTTAAGATCGTTAAGCTTCTTTCTTTTATTCACCCTTCCGTAAAGCCGTCACTCTTTTGCTCTACGAGAAACACCTTTTCTAAAGACTACGCTAAATCAATATCTTAAATGAACCGTGAGCTTATGTCAACTGATATCGCTTTCGTAAAACCTCTTTTACTCGTTAAACGCTTCCGCTAAACATCTAAGCACAAATTCAATAGAAACTTTAAGATTAACGGCGTTTCCGGATACGCTTTTTATATAATCGCTCGCTAAAAAGACGTAAAGCTGTTTTCTACGTCTTTTTACGAGCTCGATTGCTTGATCTTTAAGCGTTAAACGATTGCTTTTACTTAAGCCGATTATTAAGCAGTGCTAATACGCTTTACTAACGGCTTTATCTTTGCTATTAACTTTGCAGCAGAACTATTAAAGCTTACTAACGACCTTCTTATCCTTCTCGAATACTCCGATTACATACACGTGTTTTTTAAAGCCGTTAGCAACGTGTTAGCATTACATAAGCTTTACGATTACAAAATCGAACTTTTCGAAAAAGAAGAGAAAGCGCTTCGGTACTTATTATTATACAAGATGTCGATCCTTAAGCTAGAGCTTATTAAAGCTTACTTTATCGATAATCTTAACAAAAGTTTTATCGAACTTTTAACAACGCTATTTGCAGCTTTAGTTTTGTTTATTAAGAAACAAAACGGTTCCTTCCGCTTTTATATTGACTTTCGCGCGTTAAACAACTTTACTCGTAAAAATCGATACCTTTTCTTTTTAATCGATAAGACCTTCGCACGTTTCTTAAGAGCTAAAATCTTTACGAAACTCGATATTCAGTAAGCTTTTTATAGAATACGAATAGACTTAGCTTTAAAAGAGCTTATAACATTTAAAACACGCTACGATACTTACAAATGTAAGGTTTTTTTATTCGAACTGATTAATAGACCCGCCACTTATTAACGTTATATAAATAACTTCTTTTTCGACTTTTTAAACATCTTTTACACGGTATATTTAAACGATATCTTGATCTACTCTTCCGACTTTTTAAAACACGCTAGCTACGTCCGCTAAGTTCTTTAACGACTCGACGACGCTAGCTTTTAAGCCGATATTAAAAAGTGCGAATTCAGCACTATTAAAGTAAAATACTTAAGCTTTATCATTTCTATCGAAAGCTTAAAAGTAGATCCGAATAAGACTTCGATAATCGAGTATTAAGCGCTTTTTATAACCGTTAAAAGCGTTTAAAGCTTCTTTAGATTTTGCAATTTTTACCGCCGATTTATTCGAAACTACGGCGTAATCGCGAAGCTTTTAATATACTTAATTAAGGCTAACGTTCTTTTTTCATTCAATTCTTAATGCTAAAAAAGCTTCGACCTTTTGAAGCTCGCTTTGATTATTGTACTAATCTTATAGCATTATAACTAAGACCTCTTTTATATGCTAAAGACTAACGCTTCCGACGGCGTAGTCGCTTTAGTCTTCTTTTAAAAGCATAGTTCCGATTAGCTACTAGTCGCTTACTACTTTAAAACTATAGCTTTCGTTAAGCTTAATTACGTCGTTTACGATAAAGAGATGCTAGCTATTATACGCTCTTTTAATAACTTCCGCGCCGAACTCGCCGGCTTTTTTTATTAAGTTTAAGTAATCACCGACTATAAAGCTTTAAAGTACTTTATGACTTCTAAGACTTTCAACGCTCGTTAAGCACGCTAAGCAGAGCTCTTTTTCGATTACAATTTTATTATCACGTATAAACTAAGTAAAAACAACTTTTTAACTAACGCGCTAATACGTCGCATCGAAGAGCTCTTTTTTTAAAACAGCTTTAAGCGCATTTAGCGTTTGCAAACGCTGCTTCGCGCCGATAACGTTGACTTACGACTTTTAATCGAAGAGCTACGTTAACTTACGCTTTCGAAGACCGCCGTTATTATCGAAAAGATCGCGGAGCTTTCATCGATATTTCAAGTTATTAATCAAGTCTTAAAAGCTAATCGGACCGCTTTCAGTTTTATAGCACTTCGAATTCAAGCTTTTAAAATTAAGTCTTTACTCGTGAACTACGGTTCACGAGCTAAACTTATTATAAAAAGCGACTTGCTACTTTATAACGGCCGCTTATTAATTCTCGACGTTTAAAACTTACGCTCGTTACTCGTCCGAAAAGTTTACGATTAAGTATTTACGGCACACTTTAGCTCTCGCAAAACTTACAAGCTCTTTGCAATACAATATTATTAGCACGGTATAGCTAGATTCGTTAACTAGTACTACCGCAACTGCTACGCTTATAAACGAGCTTTAATGCTTCGCGATAAAAAACTTAATTTGCTTTAACTTTTCTCGATCCTTTCGCGCTTTTAAGAGCACGTTACTATAGATTTTTATAGCTTTAATAAAAACAAACACGGCTACGACAACGTCTTTATAATAATCGACCGCTTTTTTAAACAAGCAATCTCGATCTTTTATTACAAGTCTATCGATGCTAGAAGCTTCGCTAAGCTTTATATCTACTATATCTATAAGTATTTTAAAGCTCTTTTAATATTGACTTTTAATAGAAGACTTTAATACTAGTCCGACTTTTAAAAAGAATTTAATAAGATCTTCGACATTAAACTAACTTTTAATACCGCCGCACACTTCGAGACTAACGGCTAGACCGAAATCTATAATTAATACTTGCAAAAGCGCTTCCGTCCTTTCGTAAGCTACTATTAAAACGACTAAAGCGAGTTCTTTTTTATAATGGACTTCGCTTAATTAACGCTCTTTCACGACTCTTTCGGCGGTCTTTCCTTTTTTAAAGTAATCTACGGCTACGCTTTCCGGACCACTTAGAATTAAAGCTTAAAACGACTTGACGATTAAACCTCTTCTCGCAAGCTTAATTAAAACGAAGCTCGCGCTTACGTTAACCGCTATCTCGAAGCTTAGAACTTCGCTAAAGAGCATTTCTAACGCGCTTAAGACCGCATAGCTATACAAGCTAATAAATCAAAGCGTTCGATTGACTTCGACGTTAACGATAAAGTTTAATTAAATATGCGCTCGTTTTCTATTTCTCGATTGTTAAAAAAGCTCGATAACCTTACGAACGGACCGTTCGAAGTTATCGATAACGTTTATAACAGCTTTAAACTTAAGCTTTTCGAGTCAATAAAAGTTCACTTAATCTTCTACTTCGAACGGCTACGAAAAGCTCTTAATAACTTTACTTTCGAGCAAATCGTTCTTAAACTTGATTCGATTAATATCACCGGCGAACTTAAGTACGAAATAAAGAACATTTTAACCGTACGCTAAATTAAAAAGCACTTTAAATACCGCGCTTCTTAGCTCGACCGCGATATTAACTTTACTTAATACTTCGCTTCTGACTTTATGTACGCTCTTTTCAAGGTACGTGACTTCTACTTAAAACACAAAAAGCTCTTCGGCTCTTTTGCGAAGCTCTTCGATTAGATCAAGGCTTATTCGAACGGTATTGATGATTACGATCACTTAAGTAATAATAAAGCAATAAATAAACGCTCGAGGACGAGCTTTTTTCGAATAGAAAAGTAGTGTGACGATACGTTAAGTCTTTTAGACGCACTTTATATGCGCTAAGCTACTTCTTTCCTTTTTCTTTCGTATCTTTCGTATTCTTTTATTCTTCGCTTTTTGACTTATAAATCATGGTTCACGAGTCTTTAGCGCTCTTACTTTCGTATATATAGACCTTAGCTATCTTCGACTTTTACACTCGGTAGTTGTTGATTCTAAGTCATTACTTTAAGATTCTCTTGAGCTCTTATATGAACCTTCGCGCTCCCGTGAGTTCCTTCAGGTAATCGCTTAAGGTCGTCACAGTAACTTCGTAAGGTCGTCAAAGTACTTGCAATTGCAAAACACTCGGTTGATAAGTGTCGGTTCATTTATATCGACCTTAGCTAGTAAATAGTAGTTGGGGGGAGCTCACTCGTGAACCAGGGTTCACGGGCCACTAGGCATGCTTCGCTTAGCTTGTCACAGGTCCGGGGACCCCCCCAACCTGCTTGTAAACTTAGTATTTAGCTAGTATACGTGACTCCTTCTTATTATATAGAAGGAGTCAGCTCTCTTAGAACCAGAACAACAAGCAACAATTGAGTATTTTACCACCGAGTGTTTTGCAATTGCAAGTACTTTGACGACGTCACGACTTTTACGAATATATTACGAGAGATCGCTACCGGCGATCCAACACTGATCAGTGATTGTTTAATCGCCAATTACTCAATCACAAAGAAGCTAAGATCGATCGAAGAGTTGGGACTTTACTTCTACTTACTCGAAGAGTGTAGAAGTGGTGAGTTTGCGCTATAAGAAGCCTGCAACCGCAGTGAAAATCACTTACCTCTTACTACGATACCTTTCCTTTACAACGGAAGAGCGATTCCGTACCAAGTCGCTTTCTCACACCTCGATACCTTTCCCTTACAACGGAAGAGCGATTCCGTACCAAGTCGCTTTCTTACACTTCGATACCTTTACACCTTTCCACGGAAGAGCGATTCCGTACCAAGTCGCTTTCTTATACCACCGCCTTACCCTCATTTCTACGGAAGAGTGATTCCGAATCAAGTCACTTTTATATACAACCTATCAACGCTGTAGAGCCACGCTAGCTACACACAGCAATACAATAATACTATCAACGCTGTAGAGCCACGCTAGCTACACACAGCATACAATACTACGCCTCGACGCCCGACAATATGCAATCAATCGATCCCCGAAGCAACGAGAATATACAAGGAGCTTCTGGAACGTCAGCAAGAGCTCAAACAACAGGGATTCAAGCACCTCGAATCTCTACGACGCGTGCGGATCTTCCTTTTAGATCACCGGCACAACCTCCCGACCCAGGCACTCGGAATACCTTCGAAAGACCAGACGGAGACGCGCCGGACCTCGATAATTACGCGTCGGACCTCGGTTTTGACCTCGATTCACTACCGTATTCGAAGCCAGAAAGTCACACAAGAGCTAGATTAATTATCGAGGACTTCTTGGACATAAAAAGTAAAGGATTAAGAGACCACGAGCTTTGGTCTTTATTCCGACACGCGTTTGCTAGATAGAGCGCGGACGAGTTCTTTTTGGCCGCCAAACAAGCACACGGCCGAGGGAGCAAGTTTACGTTGCTTATTAGACTAAAGGATCACCTAATGTCTAAGGGAGTTTGGTGCCTCCCAAGGCAAAGAGGCTACGCTAATGGACTAGCCTCAATCGTTCAAATAGAAAAGGAGCACCAATGGACTTGGGAAGAACAGCGAGAGCAGTCAATCGAGGGGTTTGATTCTAGGTGGAACGATATTACAATCGCCCGCTTAAATCGACAAACTGAGGAAGTCGCGAAAATTCAAAGGAAGCAGGTCGAGAGGTTTCCTGATCAATCAGGCCTTATTCGTCTTACTAGAATCATCGACGAACCTTCACTTGCAAATTCGCTTCGCTAATCACTCCGAGAAGAGTACGAAGAGCTCCGACGCCAAAAAGACGCTATTGCTCGTGACTTCGATGATCTACGCAATTTGACGATTACGAAGGACGCGCAACAGCGTAAAGAGAGAATCGAGGAGGCTATAAGGCACAAAGAAGAGCTCGAGGCAGCTAAGGCAGCAAGGCAATCATCAAGGCGCAGTTCTCGCAATTCGCTCCTTTCTCTTACCCTTTCGCTACTTCAGCTAGCGATCTTGTCACTAAAGGAACACGCAAGGGATTACGACGAGCCTCTTAAGGTTGAGAAGATTCCGGGCAAAACCAGCTCTTACTAGGGACAACGTGCAGATTTCCGTGCCCAACTTTAGCAACCCGAAGGGGGAATGCAATACCCTCGGACCTACCAGGAAGCCACGTATCGACAAGAGGAATACTAAGGACTTAGAGATCGCTAAGGACAGGCCTAGGGGTACGGATTTCGGCAGGCTGGTGATCTAAATGGTCCTGGCGATCCAGCTAGTAACCTACGAAGAGAAAATGAGGACGATTGGCAAGGAAACCGAGAGTACGGATACGGAGGAAGTGGGAACGGGCCCCTTAGACTACCAAGAGGATTCGAAAACGGACCCCTAAGGGACCCTGGACAAGGAAATGAGCCCCTAAGGGACCCTGGACAAGAAAATGAGCCGCCAAGGGACCCTGGACGAGGATACGAGCCCCCCGGCGAACCTGGGCCAAACCGACCCTTTACCAGCACCCTTTTTTCGACCCGAATGCTAGCTAGGCATACTTACGGCACCTCAAGCGACCTTGACGACGACGATTTTCCTGAGCTCGGAACGACGGACCCTCACCTAAGAGCAAAAGAATTAGCCTTGTTTGCGAGAAGCTTTCTTAAGGAACTGAAGTATTCGGGACCCGACGATAACTTTAATACTCAATTAAAGATTTTTGCTAACCAAGCAAGTCGATACGGTTTGACCTCCGACGATTACTTAGCGGCGTTCCTTATCATGCTTACGAGGGAAGCTATTACCTTTTACTACAATCACGTAATCAAGGCCCGGCTTCTTACGTTCAAGGCGAACGCTATTGCAATAAAGGACCACTTCGAGACTGACCACCGGCGGCAAGCAAAATACGACCGCTAAGAGGAAATTTCGCTGGATTTGGTCAAGAAAGAGAATCCAAGGACTTCGCTTAGCGAGTGCTTTAAGAAGCTCGCTAAAGAGCTCAAAGGCATTCAAGGCTCTTTACGACCAGGTTTAAGGGATGATCGGAGCTTTGCTGACAAGCTGTATTCAGCTTGTAAAAACGTGCCAGAGACGACTATTGCACGGATGAACCTCGCAATCACTTCTACCGCCGCGGTTGCTGACATTCGCTAAGCAATTGCTTTTGCAACTGAGATCATTCAACCTCTTCTTGAAAGTAAGAGCTTACGACCTTCCGCCAAAGCAAGCAAAGCTTACGCGAGCTCTAGCGAGCCATTTGCTCAGCACTCCTCTCAGCACTCCTTTCAGCACTCTCCTCAGCACTCTTTTCAGCACTCCTCTCAAACCTCTCCTCAGCGCACTTCAGGCAAGGCTGATTCCGACGACCTTGAGGACGAGTACGAGTGCTTTATTCAAGGCTGCCAATACGGAGGGGAGCACTGCGAGCACTTCGCAAGGTGACGGGTTTTTGAAAGGGAAAAAGGGGGGCTTGTTTCAAGAAGGATTTTTTTTCTTTGTTCCTTGCGTTTGAATTTTTTTTTAATTGTTCTTTATTTATTACCTTCCTTTTTTCGGTCGATATAATAGTTGGCAAAGCACTGTTTGCTAAAGAAAGTTTTGCCGGTGTCGGTTCATTTATATCGACCTTAGCTAGTAAATAGTAGTTGGGGGGAGCTCACTCGTGAACCAGGGTTCACGGGCCACTAAGCATGCTTCGCTTAGCTTGTCACAGGTCCGGGGACCCCCCCAACCTGCTTGTAAACTTAGTATTTAGCTAGTATACGTGACTCCTTCTTATTATATAAAAGGAGTCAGCTCTCTTAGAACCAGAACAACAAGCAACAATTGAGTATTTTACCACCGAGTGTTTTGCAATTGCAAGTACTTTGACGACGTCACGACTTTTACGAATATATTACGAGAGATCGCTACCGGCGATCCAACAATAAGGTATTTGAATTCTGTTTGCTCCTTAAGATTCAAAGGAGCTGACTCCTTTTATAGGATTAGAAGGAGTCACGTGCACTAGCTAATTAATAAGCTTACTTATTAAGTTAAGGTCCCTTGATTGCTAACATATTAAGCGAAGCATGCTAAGTGGCCCGTGAACTATGGTTCACGGGTAAGCTTTCTTAATTATTATTACTAGCTAGCTAAAGTCGATATAAATATATCGATACCGGCAATTCTTTCTTTAACAAGCAATGCCTTGCTAACTATTATATCGACCGAAAAAAAAGGAAAGTAATTAAACAAAAGAAAACAATCTTATCTTTCCCTCTCTTATAGCGGCCTTTCCACTTACCCGTCCACTTGCACCTTTAAAGTATTAGTTAAAACTAGCTTTTGCAAAAAAGTATTAGCCCCGACTTTAATTATAGCGTTAGTAAGGTTGGATTTTCCTTCGATTTAGCGTACTTTAAAGAGCTCTCGCCTTTCGTATGACTCTCGAATAGCTATAATATCGATTATTAAGCGCTTCTCTTTAATAGTCCTTAGTTTTACTATGCACTCGTAAAGCGAATAAGAGTTAATGCATACGACTACGAAGAAATTAAAGATCTTTAGCTAAGCTATAATTTAAGCAAAAGTAATCGATATAATAATAACTATATCGATACTTAAGGACATAGCGTATAGCTTAAAAGCTAGTACCGCTTTTATCACCCTCTTGCACTTTTATAATACTTAATAAAAAATGTTACCCGTTAAAGTGAATTCGTTCTCACTTACGTAAGCCTTATTACTAAAGATAGCTACGAAACCGATCTAAGAGCTAAGGTCAGCGTTGTTAGCAAACGCTTCGTTTACGAATATAAAGAGCTTCGCAATCTTTAGGTCTAAAAGCACGTAATAGATCTCTCGAGTTAAATGATCGATCAGCTACTAGATCACTTTATTAAAAGCTTTATAGTCTTTATCTTTCGATTTTTAATGCTAAGCAGCTATCGATAAAGCATAAAATGTGACGAACTGATGAATTCTGACCTTAGAATACAAAGTGAGGAGAGGAAACAGGAAGCTCGGGGAGCTCAGGAAGGTCTATATACATGGCCACAAGCGCTAGGCCTGAATGGGTGATCAGCTGACTGCAGGTAACAAGGCAGGCTGTCACACTACCCCCTTAGAGAGCGGTCCCAGCTCTCTCAAAAGTACCTGACAGAGGAAGGGAAAAAAAAAATTCAGTCGTGAACCATGGTTCACGGGTGGAATTGCTGAAAAAAAACCAAAAAATACGCCGAAACTACCGATCGTAGCTTCTAGAAGCGTTCCAAATCCGCCAAAATTTCCTCCCTTTCGTCTGAATCAAACCTCTTTAAACCCTTGTTCTTTCGAAAAGAACTCAAGGCTTAGCTAAAAGGAAGGAGCACCCAGCAATCCAAATTGATTGCACCACAACGGGTAGATTGATAAGCTTGCTGATCGAGGGAGCTGTGAGGAGCATGCTGGAAGGTGGGATTTCGATCTTTCAAAAAGCTGAGTCTTTGTTTGATTGCCGAGAGCGACGAGTTCTATCGCGCCGAAGGAACCGAAAGCGTATTGCAAGTGCTCGAGCTGCAATTAACGTGCTGCAAATACTTGAGTACCGGGAGGTCGGTTAAGTCGCCGAAAGAAAGGGGGGCCCGTGGCCGTGCGAGGGCGGTTTTGAAGAGGGGCCGAAGGGGGCCGAAAGGGGCCGAGGGACGAAGAGAATCCGTAGGACGGGCCGGGAGAAAAACCAAAAGGACCGGAAGAACCGAAGAGCCGAAAAGCCGAAAAACCGAAGGCCGGAAGGAAGGAAAAAGGAACCCGTAAAAACGAACCGAAAAGCTAGGAAGGCCGAGAGAAAAGCGTTCAGGTTGCTGAATGACGTGCGCGTACTCGGTATACGTTAAGGAGCGTCAATTTGGCTGTTTGAGCGAGTCCGTATAGTTGAGTTCAAATTGATTGAATGAGGACCGGGAGCCGTATCGGAGTAAACGTAATTGGGTTGAGTAGTGGGTCCGCCAAGAGCTTTACCGCCGATAAGGAGCTGGGCCGTGAGAGGGGAGCCTAGCATCCTATCGCTGAACCGTACCGTAAGCGAAAGCTAGCTGGTCCGAGAATACCGATATTATAGTTCCGAACTTCCGAACTTCCGATCGCCGAAGTCTTGAGCTGAAGCGTTGAATAAGGACCGTATAATTGAACTTATCGAGATCCGAAAGGAGAACGCATTGCGCTGGCGAGGGGCCATTCGTAATTGCTCTACGAAAGACTCCAATTGAGCGATTCTCGTAAAGGGGGAAGGGCCGTCGTCTTCGTGGGAGGACATGGTGGTGGAAATGGAGGGGGGGCGTTTGAGTGTCGGAAACGCCAGGAAAAGAGTGGGGAAGAGAGTTCGTCTTGCAACCGAAGTGCAAAAATTGAAGAGGGGAGCTCTTTTAGGTCGGAAGAGCTGAGGAAGAGGTGAAGTCGTAAAAAAGACAATAATCTGTAAGCAATAAATGAAGACCGTGGAGCACCCAACAAGTAACTCACTCCGTTCTTGACAATAATCAATAAGCAATAATCTGTAAGCTGTAACAATAATCAATAACAATAAGCTGTAATACGACGACCTAATCGAAGGACTTTGTATAATGTGACGAACTGATGAATTCTGACCTTAGAATACAAAGTGAGGAGAGGAAACAGGAAGCTCGGGGAGCTCAGGAAGGTCTATATACATGGCCACAAGCGCTAGGCCTGAATGGGTGATCAGCTGACTGCAGGTAACAAGGCAGGCTGTCACATAAAATGCCTTTAAATAGCAAATAGTAGCTAAATACGCCTTTCGAGCACGTTGCTTTAAGTACTCCTTAGCTCGCGTTGCTAAATCGAGCTTAATTACGGCAAGCCTTTTACCTTGCCTTTTCTGCTTAATTAATAGTTTAAATTCGTTTTTATTTAAAGATAGCTTGCATCTATTGAAAATCATCGGTTCGGCGTATATAAAAGTCTTTATTTCTTTGCTCTTCAACTTAGATTTGACCAACTCCCTTTCTTTTTTTGCCTTTATAGCTTGATTAACAATTATAAAAATATCGTCCGTTTATAAAGCAGCTATTCTTAGTTAATCTTTATTAATTAATATAAAAAAGCAAAAGTTAAAGCTCGATTGCTTTATGCTAAAGTTATTTATAAAATACTCGGAAAAACGCTTATATTAATGCGTTTTTGCTTTAAAGATGCCGTATAAAAAGCTAGTCATAAAGAACAAAGTGCCGAAAAGGAATCGATAAGTGATCTCTTTAAGTAATCGCACGACGATTATCCGTATAAGCTTCGTGCTTAATTAAGTGTAAGCTTATATGATATCTTTATTATAAACTTAGCACCCGTAATCTTTTATTAAAGAAAGAGCTAAAGCGCAACAAAGTCTTTAGCCCGCTCGCTATATCGTAAATGATTCGGTAAGTACTTTCGTTTTGCTTTTATTTTAAAAAGCTTAAATTATTATACGAGACTTTTCGTATAGCGTAAGTGTTTCTTTGCTTTTAATCTTATTAACAAACTTAAATCCGAAGATCTTAGCGCTTTTAGTACGTAAGTCGATGCTCGAGATCATTTAAAAGATGCTTTAAATTATTAATCCAGTTAATTCCTTTGCTTTAGACTCTTAAAATAATACTTCGAGTCTCTTAATAATTCCCTCGGCTCGTAGCTTAGCTAAAAGCTTATGGTTCCGGCGTTCCTTATCGATAATCAATACCTCGAAGTCCTTAGTAAATAAAACGTAAAAATCGCCCTTCTTTTCGTCGAGCACGGTCGGGATATTAAGATCGTACTTTTAGTAAAGTATCTAGATTATTAATATTATTGATTTTTAAGAATTGATAAGTTAAAAGTTAAAAAAGCTGTTTATTAATCTTAGCGAGCTTTTTAAATTAAGCGACCTCGATGGATTAAGCGAATATTAAAATTTAAGCGATTTTCGTAATTCTAGCTCTTTTTCGCTTTCGCTTTAATCTTCTTTTATCTTTACCTTAAGTACTTGCAACTCTTTTAATAGCTTTTCAACTTTAAAGTAATAAGGTTTTACCGAAGTTAACTTAAATTCCGTAAGCTTCGGATATGCTATTATGCACGTATGCCTTTGCTTGTTAAGCAGTTGAAAAGAGCCCTTTTATCCTTGGTTTTCTCGCTACACGAGTACTCGTAAACTAATAAAAAGGTCTAAAGTATGCTCCGTAATTAGTCTATTTCTCTTTTTAAGCGCGTCCTTAACCTGCTTCGCTGCGTAGCATTTTCGTATTTCCTTTATAGCCTTATTAATAATAACAGCACGCTCTTAAGTAGACGCGGCAAGTCGATCTTATTCCGTTAGCTTTAGTAAGGTCTTAAAAACGAAGAATATAAAAACCAAGCTATTAAGTCTAATTGTATCGTTAATAGCTTTGATAGCTATTTAAAGCCGATCCTCTTTTAAAGCCTTAAGAAGCTCTTTTATAACGATTTTAAAAGCGCGTCGCATAAAGACGTAATAGCGTTCTATTAACCTGACGCTATAATAAGCTTTTATAAGCATCTGCTTTAAAGTGCTGCTAATGCTTTTAAAATAGCTTCGAAACGTTGCCGAATTAAAATTGATTCCGGAATCGTACACGACGTTTATAAAAGGCTCGACGTAAGTATTAATTTAACATCGATTGAATCTTTTAAATAAATGCTATGCGGACATGCTTTTAAGAAAAGTAGCGGCTTGAAAATTAATAAAATCGCAAACGACGTGCAATACGTTTTTGCCGTTTAAGTGCATTACGTTCACGTATATCGTATTATTAAAGTCAATATCATCTTTAAGCTTAATACTAAACCTCTTCGAAAAGCGTTCGAATACTTAGCAATAATAGCAAAACTTTTAGATATTATAAAGCAAATCCCGCTTAAATTCGTGCTCGGCTCTCTTAAAAACAATAGCAAATCGATTTGCTAAAAAGTGGCTAAAACGCTTATAGATAGTCTTTAATTGCTTTTCCGTAAGATAGCAATAGACAGTTTCGCTTTCGGTGCTATAATAAGTAGCAGCGTGCTTCTTACTTAATAGCATTTATACATGCTTAAATATCTTTACTATTAGTATTTCCTTTTTCCTTTAAATTAATACGTTTCGCAAGTTATTTAAGATTACTTTATATTTATTTATATCAGCTAATAAAAATAAAAAGGGTACGTCGCTTTTTATAACGTAGAACTCTACTTGACCCAAAAGCGTTTTCAAAGTAATTGCTTTAATAAAAGTGGCAAAGCTAATTTCGTATTTAACGGACTTCTCTTTTGCTCGAAATATATCTAATTAAACCTCGAGATACCTCTTTTAAAATGCTTGTAATTAAAGCAAACTAGCAGTAAAGAAATTAACTGCTTCGCTATCAATTATAAGGCTTATAAACACGTTTTCAAAGTACTTAAAAGTTATATAGATCTTTGCTTTACCCGCGGGCACGTTTTAAGTTTCGATTTAGCTAATAAAAACGTAGAATACCGTTTGAATCTTTAGTTGTTTATATACTTCGTTAGCGTTAAAAGTACCGTAAATAGTCATAAAACCTTCCGATATATTAACGTAGCTGCTCGATTCGAGCGGCTCGTTTAATAAGCTTGCGATAAACTAATCGAATTCTTTTATAGATACAAGTAGTAAACCTTCGATCGACGCTACTTATTAAAAGAATTTGCTTTTCGTTACCCTTTTTGCGTCTTTAAAGCTTTAAAACTTAGCGACGGATGCTTTTATTTTATC
The DNA here is from genome assembly GCF_022702325.1 of Drepanopeziza brunnea f. sp. 'multigermtubi'. NCBI lineage: Eukaryota > Fungi > Ascomycota > Leotiomycetes > Helotiales > Drepanopezizaceae > Drepanopeziza > Drepanopeziza brunnea. The sequence goes on along the minus strand of NW_027094082.1, from coordinate 1,186,286 downwards.
GAAAGTATAGTTAATGCTTTAGCAACTTGGCTTTTTGCAAACAAAACACCTTTTCTTACTTTTAATAGCCTTGATAGCTTTCTTACTTTCGAAATATTAGCGGTCTTAAATAAAGCATTTATATTCTTCGTTTAAATCGAAGTTAGCTTTTAAAGTATTATGTTAAAAGCAAGTGTGATCGTATAGCTTGCTAAAGCTCGCGTAAGCTTTACTCGCTTTAATAAAAGGTCGAGAAGTCTTAGTTGTAAAAGCAATTGCTCGACGAATATTAGCAATTGCCGCGGTAAAAGTAAAAACAAGATTCATTCGTGTAATCGTAATCTTTAATACGTTTTTATAAGCTAAATATAGCTTATTAGCAAGACTTCGATCGTCTTTTAAACTTGGTCGTAAAAAGCCTTAAATGCTCTTAAGCTTTTTAACGAGCTTTTTAAAGCATTTGCTAAGCGAGGTCCTTAGATTTTCCTTTTTAACTAAATCTAGCGAAATTTCTTTTTAGCGGTTATATTTTGCTTGCCGCTAATAATCAGTTTCGAAGTAGTCTTTTATAATAATAGCGTTTGCTTTAAACGTCGAAAGCTTAGCCTTAATTATATAATTATAATAAAAGGTTATAGCCTTTTTCGTAAGCATAATTAAAAACGCTATTAAATAATCGTCGGATATTAAGCCGTATCGACTTGCTTAATTAACGAAAATACTTAATTAAGTTTTAAAGTCATCGTCGAGTCTCGAATACTTTAGCTTTTTAAAAAAGCTTTTTATAAATAAAGCTAACTCTTTTGCTTTTAAGTAAAGGTCCGTTGCTTTTAGCTTAAGGAAATCGTCTTTATTATCGTTAAAAGCGCTTAAAATGCCGTACGCAAGCGTATTATGCTTAACTAATAATCTAATCGATAAAAGGTTACCGATATAATTGCTAGTAGTCCGTCCTTTTTTAAAGTCTTTAAGAAGCTTATTTCCGGATCCGAAGTCTTTTAAAAGTCCGTTTCCGAATCCTTTTAATAGTTTAAAAGGACCGTTTTTATTTTTTCCGTATCCGTGCTTTCGATCTCTTTACTAATCTCTTCCGTTTCTTTTTCGTCGATCATCGTTAAGATCGCTAAAATCATTCGAGTTACCGGCTAATGCTTTAGCTTAATAATATCCGTATCTTTAAGCTTGATTTTAGCGATTCTTATACTTTTGGTTTCTCTTTTGCTAATACGTAGTCTCTTAAAAGATATAAGTAGCTTATCAGTACGTCCGAAAATGCTAGATCTCTTTTTCGAGTTGCTAAAGTTAAGCACGGAAATCTATACGCTATCTTTAATAAAAGCTGATTTTGTCCGGAATGCTTTTAAGTTTTAGCGGGTCTTTTTTTAGCGTATAACTCTCGTAGCTTCGATTGTTATCTAATTCGATAATGATCTCAAGACCGTTTTTATTGCTATTCGATCTTAGCTTTTCGAAAATTCGGCTATAGCTCTTAAGAAAAGGGTTTAAAAGCCGTTAAAGTGATTTTAGCTCTTCTTGTATAGTTAGCGTATTGCGTAGCGATTAATAAAGTTGACGAATTAAAAACGTCGAGTACGCTAAAGCGCTTCGTCGTAGCCTTTCGTTAGATTGTATAGCGTAAGTCCGTAATTCCGCTATTTGCTTTGCTATAGCTTTTATATTTCGTTTTATATCGCTCTTTTCTTTTAAAAACTCTTCGCGTAACCTCCGAATCTTTTCTTTTTCTTCTTTCTTGCTTGAAGCCTTCTTTTCTTTCCCTTTTAAACTACGCGAAGGTAAAGGTAGTTAAAGTATAATATTTTCGTCGTCCGTAAGGTTTTCGGCGGTCCACTTTAAATCGAGGCTTAAAAGTATTGCCTATTGCTCTTTTATTTCCTTAAGGGTCCACTAATACTGCTGGTCGTCGTTCAAGAGCTTGACCATCCTATTGGCGTAGCCCCTTTGCTTTAAGGGGCACTATACGCCTTTAGATAGCAAGTGTTTCTTAAGGCTAATAAAGGTAGCAAACTTAAAGCCTCGTCTCGTATTGTTTTCCGTCATCGTAAAACTCGTCTAATCCCAGCGTAAGAAAGCGTGCCGGAATAAGCTCTATAAATCGTAATCCCTTAGCCATTTACACTTCGCGTTTAAAAAGTCCTTTACTATTGCTCGAGCCGTAATCTTACTATCGAGCTTTGCGTATAAGAGCTCGTTTAAGTCAAATAAGATGCTCGATATTTTATCGTCTAGTCTTTCCGAGAAGCTTAAGAGCCTTAAGTATAGTGTTTTTTTTAGCTAAATAGCTTGTGACGACCTTAAGCGATTACTTAAAGGAACTTACGAGAGCGCGGGGTTCATATAAAAGCTTAAGAGAATTTTAAAGTAATAACTTAGAATTAATAACTATCGAATGTAAAGGTCGAAAGTAGCTGAGGTTTATATACACGAAGGTAGAAGCGCTAAAAACTCGTAAACTATAATTTATAAGTTAAAAGCGAGGAATGAAAGAATACGAAAAATACGAAAGAAAAAAAAAAAGAAATAGCTTAACGCATATAAAGTGCGTTTAAAAGACTTAACGTATCGTCACACTACTTTTTCGTTCGAAAAAAGCTCGTCTTTAAGCGTTTATCTATTGCTTTATCACTATTCAAGTAATCGTAATTATTAATATTATCCGAATAAGCTTTGATCTATTCGAAAAGCTTCGCGAAAAAGCCGAAGAGTTCTTTATATTTTAAATAAAAGTTACGTATTTTAAAAGAAGCGTATATAAAGTCGAAAGCGGAGTATTAAATAAAGTCAATATCGCGGCCGAGCTAAAAAGCGCGGTATTTAAAATGCTTTTTAGTTTAACGTACGGTTAAGATGTTTTTTATTTCGTACTTAAATTCGCTAATAATATTAATCGAGTCAAGTTTAAAAATAATTTGCTTAAAAGTAAAGTCATTAAAAGCTTTTCGTAATCGTTCGAGGTAAAAGACTAAGTGAACTTTTATTAACTCGAAAAGCTTAAGTTTAAAGCTGCTATAAACGTTATCGATAATTTCGAACGATCCGTTCGTCGAGTTATCGAGCTTTTTTAACGGTCGAAAGATAAAGAACGAGCGCATATCTAATTAAACTTTATTATTAACGTCGAAATCAATCGAGCGCTTTAATTTATTAACTTATTTAGCTATGCGATCTTAAGCGCGTTAAAAGTGCTTTTTAGCGAGGTTTTAAGCTTCGAAATAGCGGTTAGCATAAGCGCGAGCTTCGTTTTAATTAAGCTTGCGAAAAAGAGTTTAATCGTCAAATCGTTTTAAGCTTTAATTTTAAGTGGTCCGAAAAGCGTAGTTGTAAATTACCTTAAAAAAGGAAAAGCCGCCGAAAGAGTCGTAAAAGAGCGTCAATTAAGCGAAGTTTATTATAAGAAAGAACTTACTTTAATCGTCTTAATAATAGCTTACGAAAAGACGAAAGCGCTTTTGCAAATACTAGTTATAGATTTCGGTTTAATCGTTAGTTTTAAAGTATACGGCGGTGCTAAAAGTCAATTTAATGCCGAGGATCTTATTAAATTTTTTTTAAAACTCGGACTAGTATTAAAGTCTTTTATTAAAAGTCAATATTAAAAGAGCTTTAAAATACTTATAAATATAATAGATATAAAGCTTAGCGAAGCTTTTAGCGTCGATAGACTTATAATAAAGGATCGAGATTGCTTGCTTAAAGAAGCGGTCGATTATTATAAAGACGTTATCGTAGCCGTATTTATTTTTATTAAAGCTATAAAAATCTATAATAACGTGCTTTTAAAAGCGCGAAAAAATCGAAAAAGATTAAAGTAAACTAAGTTTTTTATCGCAAAGTATTAAAGCTCGTTTGCAAGCGTAGCAATTGCGGTAATATTAATTGACGAATCTAGTTATACCGTATTAATAGTATTATGTTGCAAAGAGCTTATAAGTTTTGCGAAAGCTAAGATATGCTGTAAATACTTAGTCGTAGACTTCTCGAACGAGTAACGAGCGCAAGTTTTAGACGTCGAGAATTAATAAGCGGCCGTTATAAAGCAGCAAGTCGCTTTTTATAATAAGTTTAGCTCGTGAATCGTAATTCACGAGTAAAGACTCAGCTTTAAAAGCTTGAATTCGAAGTGTTATAAAACTAAAAGCGATTCGATTAGCTTTTAAGACTTAGTTAATAATTCGGAATATTAATAAGAGCTCCGCGATCTCTTCGATAATAACGGCGGTTTTTAAAAGCGTAAGTTAGCGTAGCTTTTCGATTAAGAGTCGTAAGTTAACGTTATCGGCGCGGAGTAGCGTTTGCAAGCGCTAAGTGCGCTTAAAGCTATTCTAAAAAAAGAGCTCTTCGGTACGACGTGTTAGCGCGTTAGTTAAAAAGTTATCTTTACTTAGTTTATACGTGATAATAAAATTGTAATCGGAAAAGAGCTCTATTTAACGTGCTTGACGAGCGTTAAAAGTTTTAAAAGTTATAAAGTACTTTAAAGCTTTATGATCGATGATTATTTAAACTTAATAAAAAAAGCCGGCGAATTCGGCGCGGAAGTTACTAAAAGAGCGTATAATAGCTAGCATCTTTTTATCGTAGACGACGTAATTGAGCTTAACGAAAGCTATAATTTTAAAGTAATAAGCGACTAGTAGCTAATCGGAACTATGCTTTTAAGAAAGGACTAAAGCGATTACGTCGTTTAAAGCGTTAATCTTTAATATATAAAAGAGGTTTTAATTGTAATGTTATAAAATTAGCGCAATAATTAAAGCGAGCTTTAAAAGGTCGAAGCTTCTTTAATATTAAGAGTTAAATGAAAAAAGAACGTTAGCCTTAATTAAGTGTATTAAAAGCTTCGCGATTACGCCGTAATCTCGAATAAATCGGCGGTAAAAGTTATAAAATCTAAAAAAGCTTTAAACGCTTTTAACGGTTATAAAAAGCGCTTAATGCTTTACTATCGACGTTTTATCCGGATTTACTTTTAAGCTTTCGATAGAAATGATAAAGCTTAAGTATTTTACTTTAATAATGTTGAATTCGCATTTTTTAATATCGGCTTAAAAGCTAGCGTCGTCGAGTCGTTAAAAAACTTAGCGGACGTAGTAAGCGTGCTTTAAAAGGTCGGAGGAATAAATTAAGATATCGTTTAAATATGCTATGCAAAAGATATTTAAAAAGTCGAAAAAAAGGTTATTTATATAGCGTTAATAAATAGCGGGTCTATTAGTTAGTCCGAATAAAAGAACTTTGCACTTATAAGTATCGTAGCGTATTTTAAATGTTATAAGTTCCTTTAAAGCTAAGTCTATCCGTATTTTATAAAAAGCTTGCCGAATATCGAGTTTCGTAAAGATTTTAGCTTTTAAAAGACGTGCGAAAGTCTTATCGATTAAAAAGAAAAGGTATCGATTTTTACGAGTAAAGTTGTTTAGCGCGCGGAAGTTAATATAAAAGCGGAAAGAACCGTTTTGCTTTTTAACGAAAAAGATTAGAGCTGCAAATAACGCTATTAAAAATTCGATAAAACCTTTGTTAAGATTATCGATAAAGTAAGCTTTAATAAGCTTTAACTTAAAGATTAATATTTTATATAATAGTAAATATCGAAGCGCTTTCTCTTCTTCTTCGAGAAGCTCGATTTTATAATCGTAAGGCTTATATAATGCTAGCACGTTGCTAATAGCTTTAAAGAACACGTATATATAATCGAAGTATTTAAGAAAAATAAGAAGGTCGTTAAATAAGCTTTAATAGTTCCGCTATAAAGTCAATAGCAAAGATAGAACCGTTAATAAAGCGTATTAGCGCTGCTTAATAATCAGCTTGAGTAAAAGCAATCGTTTAACGCTCGGAAATCAAGCAATCGAGCTTATAAAAAGACGTAAAAAATAGTTCTACGTTCTTTTAACGAGCGATCATATAAAAAGCGTGTTCGAAAACGCCGTTGATTTTAAAGTTTTTATTGATTTTATGCTTAAACGTTTAGCGAGAGCGTTTAACGAGTAAAAGAGATTTTATAAAAGCGATATCGGTTAACATAAGCTTACGGTTTATTTAAGATATTGATTTAACGTAGTCTTTAAAAAAGGTGTTTTTCGTAAAGCGAAAGAGTGACGGCTTTACGAAAGAATAAATAAAAGAAAAAGGTTTAACGATCTTAGAGAAAGAAGCGAAAAAAAGACGATTCTAAAAAAAAAGAAGTGATTTTGCGATTATCGTTATTGCTTAATCCGCTCGTAAACTATAATTCACGAATGAATTAGCGTCGTAAGCTTTTTAAAAGCGGTCTAAAGCTCGATTACGCTTATTAGCGTCGTGTTAGTAACGAGCGTTTACTTTACGCTAATTAAAATATATAATTTTAATAAGTTTAGCGTAAGTAGCGATCGAAAGGTTAAAACGAAGCTAATAAAGCTTGCGGCGAGCGTAATCAAAAAGAATTTAATACTTAGCTAGCTATGCTCGTCCGAAGATCACGCTATGATTTCTAAGGTTAATAATAAAAAAAAAAGTAAAAGATTAAACGCGCTTATCGACCGTAAAGTTAAAAAGTGCAAAATAAGAGATAATAGCTTTACGAGCTCTATTGTATGATTTGATAAAGAATAAAGCCGAAAAAAGTTAAATCAAAGGTTTAAGAAAAAAAGAAAATGATTTAAGTAGCGCTAAATCAATTAGCGCGTACTTATTAGCTTTTAAGTCGAGCAAAACAGATACCTTATACGAAAAGCTATTCTTAATAAAAGTAACGAGTATAGTTATAGCTTTACTATTAAAAAGCTTCGTAAGGTCGAGGTATCGCATATCTCGAAGCTAACTTAAAAAGAAAGCTTTGCTTAAGCTTCGACGTTTCTTTTATTGTTGAAAGCGTCGGAGTTAGCAAGAAAAAGCTTTTAATAATCTTTAAGAGCGTCGGAGTAAAGCTTATCGTCCGAGTCATCCGAATAAAAGCCGTATTCAAGTCTAGCGTCGTATTCTATCTCGTTAACTAAATAATAGCGAAAGAGCTTCGGCGTATTCGAGTCTTTGCGGAACGATTTAAAAGTCTTGATCGCTAATTTAAAAGCGTTTTCGAGAAAAGAGAATTTATTAAATCGATTAGATCGATTTACACTAGCGCTAAGGCTATTAAAAGTTTAGCGCTAAAAGGTAAGGAAAGAAACGAGAGCTGAGCTACTTTAGCGGTTCTCGTAATAAGTAATTTGCTTAACCGCTATTCTTTAAGCCGAGCGGGATTCGTTACGAGCTTTATTATAAGAGCTCTTCGCGAATTAAGTATTATACTTAGCTTGTAAAGCATCGTAAAGCTTTATAAACGCGTATTAGCTAGCAGCTAATTGTTAAACGGCGGTCTAAAAGTTCTTAAAAGTTGTAATCTTAGCAAATTCTAAATAAAGCTAGTCGCGCAGCGTTTAAGTGATCTTAAAACGCAAAGCTTTACGTAATCGATTTTCGTCTTTAATTTCAACGGTAGCGGCAAGCTTCGAAAAAACAAAGTAAAAGTCTTAAAATTGCTAATTAAGCCTCATATAAAGTTTTTCGAACTTAATTAACGCTTTAGCCTTTTTAGCGAAGTCGTTTAAGAACTCGAAAGCGATCTAAACGAGTTCCGAAGCGGTTACGAAGTTGCTACGATTTATAATCAAAAAGGCTAAGAATAAGTAAGCTATTCTTTCGGTTTAGTTAAAGACGTAGTTCTTGCGCTAGCGTTTTATAAAAAAGTATTTATCGAAAGCTTTTAAATTGTCGAAGACGCGGGCTTGCTAATAACGTGCTCGATAGCTTACGCCGTTTAAAAGCTTTTATTTAAAATTAAAGATCCGCTCGATACGAGCGCGACCTTAAGAAGCTAAAGAAGAGGCTTTAAAAGTGTTAAACCTAGCTAAAGTGCGAAGGTTAGTTAGCTTATAAAGAGAAAGTGGTTCGTCATCGTCGTCGGCGAAAAAGCGGCGAAGGTTAGCGGTTTTATAGATAAAAAGAATAGCTTAAAGGACCGAAGGCTTATATAGCTCTTTGCTTTTAAAATTATCTTCGAAAGACACTTAAAGAAGCTTTAACGAGCGTTCCGTAGTTAGCAAGACCGCTTAAAGCTAATCCAATTCTTTTCGAGCTCGACGAGCTTTTTTTTTAGCTTTTTTAACGAAAGTTTTTTATTCGCTAACGCTTTTATCGAGCTCTTCGTTACGGGTTTTCATATCTGCGAAGAGCTTCTTAAGCTTAGCGGCCTTTCGTTAAAATTAAAAAAGAGCTTAGTGTTAAGCTAAAGCTTCTTCGGAGTTAGTAAAGGCCGAAGGATCATCTTTATCGTCTTGCTTACTAATAGCTTCTTCTTAAGTAAAAGGAATTATTAGTTGAGCCGTAGAAAAAGAAGAAGGAGCTGCTAGAGCAGCTTTAAAAAGTATGCGAAGGATTTTACTCGCGAAGCGAAGGTTGCTATGTTGTATAAGTGCTATCCTTTAAGTTATACTTGGAATAAGCCTTCTCGTGACCGTTAGAGTCGTTTAAGTGTTTTTTAACGTCTAACTATTAAAGAATTCTAAAAAAAAAGAATATTATTAAAGCCGTTCTCGGCGGAGTAAAGTAGTTATTAATAATATGACGACTTTAAGCGATTACTTAAAGGAACTTACGAGAGCGCGAGGTTTATATAAAAGCTTAAGAGAATCTTAAAGTAATAACTTAGAATTAACAACTATCGAGTGTAGAGGTCGAAGGTAGCTAAAGTCTATATATACGAAAATAGAAGCGCTAAAGACTCGTGAACTATAATTCATAGGTCAAAGGCGAAGAATAAGAGAATACGAAGAATACGAAGGAAAAAAAGAAGGAAGTAGCTTGGCGCATATGAGGTGCGTCCAAGAGACCTGGCGTGTCGTCACATAGCTAAGGGTTCCGTAGGTGGTAATGAAATTCGAGGTATATAATACCCTATTACTCTTTATCGGCTGGACTCTTTACCCGAAAGTCTAATTGCTCGATCGGCTATAATTGTTGTCTTTTTATATATAAGTCGATCCAAATTTAATTAGGTTGCTATATGTAGCAAGCGCGGCTCTTATAGCGTTGAAGATTATATAAAAGTGACTTGGTTCGGAATCACTCTTCCGTAAGAATAAGGAAAATCGGTAGTATAAAAAGCGACTTGGTACGGAATCGCTTTTCCGTTATAAAAGAAAGGTATCGTAGTAAAAGGTATCCTCGTTATAGAGTCCTAGCTTCTCTATGATTGATTACTTAATAATAAATCAACTACTGATTAGTATTAGATTGCTTTTAAGCGATTGAGAATATATTCGTAACTTCGTAAGGTCGTTAAAGTACTTGCAATTGCAAAACACTCGGTTGATAAAGTATTTGAATTCTATCTGCTCCTTAAGATTCAAAAGAGCTGATTTTTTTTATAAGATTAGAAGGAGTCACGTGCACTAGCTAATTAATAGGCCTACTTGTCAAGTTGGGGTCCTTTGACTACTGACATGCTAAGCGAGGCATGCCAAATGGCCCGTGAACCATGGTTCACGGGTGAGCTTCCCCAACTATTACTACTAGCTAGCTAAGGTCGATATAGATATACCGACAATTCTTATACACATTCTACTCGAACGAGAAGTCTTTATTCGAGACCGCGAAAAGCAACCTATAGCAGAAGAACTAAAAGCTGATAATATTAATTTGATTTCTTTTCGAAACGCAATTGCAAACGAAAAAGCTACGTTAAAAGAAGTTCAAGAAAGAGATCTTGCTACATTCGCGGACCTTTCGTATTTAATCGATCCTCAAATCCTTATAAAGGAAAAACGCTTTCGAATCAGATAAAACTTATTATCTTGCATTTAAATTAGCGATAACGACGAAGACGAGAGATTAAATACTTTACTTTCGTCTCCTTTAATAAAAATAATGCTTATTAAATAAGAAGAGCTTGAAAAAGAGCTTAAAGATAAAGAAGATTCGATATCGATTCGATCTGTAGCATCTCTTAATTCAATTTAAAAGACACGCGGTGAAATAATTTTTTCGTAGCTTAATTGAGAATGAATAACATTATTAAATATATATATATATATATTATTGCAACGTTGTAAGCAATTTTATAAGCAATATAAGTGTCTACGTTCCCCGCGATTTTTGGCGTTAAAGCGGGACATAATTTTTTCGCGGGACATAATTTTTTCGCCCACTTTAGGGAAGGGCCCCAAAAGTTGCGACGTCAAGGCCCACTATTATCGGTTATGATAGACCCTCGTTCGATCAGCCCTTTGGTCTTGTACTGTATTTTTGGCGCTGGATGGTTTTGAGTTGACTTGATTAACCGAGGTGGGATTTTATTTGAGATCGTTAGGGTGCATATTGCCAAATGGTTAGCATATCTTAAAAGTCTCGCTTTAATACTTTAGTATAAGATAACGACAGTGATTTTACTCGACGTCAATCTTGAAGGTATGCCAAAAGTGAAAGTGAAAACGCAAGTATAAGTGAGTCTAGCGAACTCGCTAACTTGCTATACCCACCACAACCCTCTCTTGCAAAAGCTCAACATCATCTAAAAGTATCCCACCATATCAGCGAACTTCTTGATGGGTCATATTCTTGCTTTTCCGTTCTCCACTGATACCTATCGGAATACAAATTGACTGGTTGGGACAAGGACAAGACACAGAGAGTTGGCCTTAGGCCGCCAGCCGCATTAGCTCAAGCGTAGGTTGCATGTCACGTGACCGAGCGACTTCCTTATAGGGAGCTCAGCCACTCCTCAGAACGTCTAATCGTCGGCTCGCTTAGGTGGGCCTCCTTTCAGCCTTTCAGTCTTAGTCGGTATAAGCGACTGCGGATCGGAAGCGAGTGCGGATTTTTTATTTTACTATTAGTTTTCGTATATAAAATACAATTTACAACATCACTTTTTAATTTACAACCGCATAACTTAATTGTATTTTATAATTAATCATAGGCCGAAAACGCACTCGTTCGAAAAAGCTTTTAAGGATTTATCGATACAAAAGCTACGCTTAACTAAGTAATCTTAATGCAATTGAAGATCTTTTGCAAAACAATAGCGAATCGTCGATAAGCTTTGAAAAGAAGAAAGAGATGCTGAATATCGTAAAAGAGTCGATTCACGCAAAGCTAAACGCGAGCGTAAAAGAACTATACGAAAACGCTTTGCTATAAGTCTAATTATTAAAGACGACGATATAATACTCATTCTAATTCTCGATTCGGAAGAGATTTAATAGATATAACAACCTCTTGAACGTCAACTTTTACAGCTTCGTAAAAAAAGTATTCCTCGACCAACTCTTTTTCAACTCGAACTTTCTTACGATAACGATGATCTGATAATTATAATCGATACTATTAAAGACCCTTCTTTAAAGCAAGATGTTTTTCCTTTTTCTAGTATTAATATCGATAGCGATAGTTTCAATTCTAATAAAAATAAAGATTCAAACGATTCTGTTACGATACTGACAGCCCTCGGGCCTTGGCACGGTTGGTTGGAGGATTAAGGATTAGTCAGCTGCCCTAGTCCCTTCCTGGACTAGGCCCCCGCTAGCGGCCGCATCGTGGTACATGACCCCTCGCCCCTCCTGTATTGTAGTTCTTCTCTTCCTCGTCTTTTCTTCCCACTACTTAGCGTACTGGTTGGTAGTAGTACAATACAATCAGCCATCAGCCGTAACAGATTCGTTGCGTAAAGTAAAAAACGAATCAGATTTTAAAAATAGCAATCGATAGTTAAATGTTTTATTAGATAATACGATTTCGGATGTTTCGAAAGAAGATATAATCGCAGAATAATTATTTATATAAATATTTTTAAGTTATAGTAATAATTAATTGCTATAATATATAAAAATTTCTAACACATTCGAAAAATCCGCACTCGCTTCCGATCCGCAGTCGCTTATACCGACTAAGACTGAAAGGCTGAAAGGAGGCCCACCTAAGCGAGCCGACGATTAGAATAATCATGCATCAACACAACACCACACCACCAAGACCCAAGTCTAGACCTAGCAACACCTACGATAGCAAAAGCGATTGGTGCTCGCCCGTCCGGGGATTGGTTTGTCGAGAGCTTTTAGGACGAGTGTCAGTCACGGGAAGTGATTTCGCGCAGGCGCAGTGCCCGAAATCTCGGCCTCCGAGGAGCTCGCCGCACAGTTGCCTCTGGGTATGATCCGGCCGGGCGGTCGCCGGTTTTGTTTGTGAGGTTTGGCGGTAGACGAGGCTCGGAGGCGAAATCGTTGGAGCTTATGTATCTCTGTGAGGCTGCTGCTCTAGAGCGCGAAATGCCCAAGCTGGTAGGGTAGGCGGTGCCTCTTTCAAGACCTGGTCAGTTAGGTTATTCCAAGGCAGATCTCTTGGGCAGTCCGATTACTTCCTCGGGATTTGAAAACCTTCCCCAGTCGTTTACGCGAGCAGATATCAAGTAGACCAACAAGATTTTTTAGCTATATCCCTCTAGATCCTACCAGAGAACAGTTCTCGCTGCTCGAAAAATACTCTCGATGACTGCACTGGTCTTGAAGAATGGGGATTGAGGTTGTGTACGCGTCTGCTACGCTTAGAACTCGCTAGACGTTAATAAATACAACCAGAACGAATGCTGACCTGTGCCTCGCAAACACTAATTCAAACAAGGAAATATCGTAGCAGCAGCTGTGATCGGTAAGAGCGAGACAATTACATTCGAAACACCAACCAGCTGCCCTCCTTAGGCTTTCCCATTCCCGTTCGAAGCTTCTCTCCTCGCTCTCATCTCGGCTGCCATCACTTCGATCGGATCCGACCTCTCCGCGGGATATTTCTTGAACAACATCGCAAATATCACCGTAGCTACACACACAGTTCCTAGCCATGTCGTTGTGGTGACGAACCCAATGATGTATCTCGGAGCATCGCTCTTCGGCCAAAGCCAGGTGGCGTAGATGCTCGAAGCATTGCCGAGAGAATTGATCAGAGCGATCGCAACGGCCCGCTTGGCAGCGGGCTGGGGTATAACGTCCACCGCCCAGGTTTTGACCAGCGGAGAGCACCCGTAGATGGTACCGAAGGCGAGGATCGTCAGGACATATTGGGCCATCTTGCTCTGTGTGACTGTGACGGCGATGAAGAGACAACAGCCGATCGCCGAGAGACCACACAGGAAGGGCCATTTCTACATGGGGAGGATGAGGTTAGCAACTGTCGCAGTAGAGCTATTGGGGAGGAGGGAGAGCGAGACACGGCATTCATGAATCGCAGAACGAGCAGATAGTAGGGAAAGCTAGCTGGCCATCTCCTTACGGTTTGATATTTGTCTGCCAGCCAGGCGCAAATGACAACGTAAGCCAGGGCAGCCATGTACGGTGGGATCGTGTAGTCTAGCATATGTTAGAAGAACAGTCTTCTGTTCTCGCCGAGTCGAGGTCGCTTCGGAGCCGAGCCGAGCAGAGATGGCCGTATTACATACATTGAGCTGTATACCCCGTCCATCCAAAGCTTTTGACAAGGGTTGGGATAAAGTACTGCATTGTCTGCGATCCAGTGACGAGAACGAAGATGAAGCACCTGGGAGATCAGAAGATCAGCGATAACTCGATCGTATGTTGTCTCGCGAGAAGCATCGGTATTGTAATGTGATCACGAGATCCTCGGCAACAATGGTTTGCTTAACTTACTGTGCCCAGACTCTCCAGTCTCTGACTGTCATCTTGAACACCGCCCAATGACCAAGCTCTTCACTTCCAGTTCCCTGAGCTAGAGCAATGCCGTCCATCGCTAAGCGATTACAAGCGAGAATGGTCTCCTCCTCGTTGAGAAACTTGGGGCTATTGATAGGGTAGTTGGGCATGAGAAAGTGGATGCCCATGGCTGCAACAACAGAGCCGAGCCCCTCGATAATCTAACATGTGGTCAGCGCAAAGATCAGTAGGGAAGAAGGGAAACTCACGAACAGCCAGCGCCATCCCGCAAGTCCCGCAAGTCCGTCCATATGCTGGATAATCACAGCTGCAAGAAGACCAGACATAGCCCCAGCAAGCGGGACCGAAGTATACATTATAGCATAGCGCGTTGTGAGCTCATAGCGTCTGTACCACGAAGAAAGGAAATATGCGCATCCAGGTGCGAAACCCGCCTGGGTGTACCGTATATGTCAGATGCAGAAAGTAAGAGTAGTTTTGGCCTTGGCCCACATACCTCGGCAAAACCAAGCAAAAACCGCATACCAGCGAGCTGTTTCCAGTTTTGAGTGGCACCCATCAGCATTGCAAAGCTCCCCCAGAGGATCCCGAGACCGGGGAGGAAGACGCTGGGCCTGACGCGTGTGAGGATCATGTTGGCGGGAACTTCGCAGACGAGATATGATATAAAGAAGACCAGCACAATGACCGAGTACTGGCTACTGGTTAGGTTAAAGTCATCCTCCAGCCCACCTGTCTTTGCATTTCTGGCAGAAAATTAGCAGATTAGTTTGCATCAGAGTGAGATCGGAGTCCATGTAAGTACCCAATGTTAGCTCGGTCCAAAAAACCTAGAAGATACAACGTCCAAAGACAAGGGAGGATACGCCAGTCCACCTTCTTAATCAAGTCTCTCTCTGCCTGAGAAGTTCCCGTGGCGTATCGATCAGCAAGTTGCTGTGCTTCCAACACGTCGGCCTCACCATCGACGGATTTTCTGTCATCTTTCACCTGCTCAACATTCAGAAGGCTGGTCTTTTTGCTAGGAAGACTCATATTTTCAATGCGAAGCTCGGGATGAATGAAGATTGAAAGAGGAAGGTTTCAGAAGTAAGGAGAGAGACATCAGGGCTCAAATAGATATAAAAAGTAGGCCGGCCTCAAGTGACTGATCGAGAGTAGTACCCTGTCAGCAGTGGAACCAGGGTAACCAGCCAAATTGATGTTAAAAAATTCCAGAGTGACCCAGGGCCCACTTCCCCATGCATAGCAGTAGACAAGCCTGCAAATCGCGAAGGACATGCTCAGAGGATCCGCGAGCGACATATTCAAAGGTGGGAGGGAGTATGACCAAGAGTTGTACCCATATCGGCAGAATCTCCGAGTCTCGAAAGTTCTCCTTCCTAGGCTCGAGATTTCTCGGATCCTCACGACAGTTGCCGACATGAACCTCCGAGTGGCTGCCCTTCGCCTGCAGATAGATGTAAACAGACCGCCTGACTAGACCCACCTCAAAGTCATCCAGATTCTTACCTTTCATACGCTGCTCATAAAAGTGCTTGCAGAAAAAGTGGGAGGAAGCTTTCATATACCTCCAAGCGCTTGATCTTGCCTCTGGCCTCGATCCTGGATGCACGAAAGATCTTACGATTGTGCCACGAACTCCTAGGCTGAAAGAGAGCTTAAAAATGAGTGACAAGAAGTGCATATTTTTGAAATGGAGATTCCTCCTGCGCAATTCAATCCCGATTGCTGAAGCAGCCAGCGGCCAATGACGGCGTTTATCGCCGCGAGCTGCTTCCCCTCATGCGTTCCACCAGCGACCCCACCCCAAAAATTGCCCAGATGTTTGCTCGGGTTCCGGCAGCTTTCGAATCATGAGTATAGAGTCGGATGATGTATCGCGTCAACTGGGAAGGAAGGCCATGAATCTGGATGGGCCTAGCTATTCGGCAGTTTCGCCGAAGTTGTTTCCTCTGGCAGATCAATATCGATCGGTCCGCGCCGTCCAAAGCCCAGCAATAATCTTGCTCAGCATACATCTCTATGAAGGATTGAATCGCTTGAGACACCCAAATATTGAAGTGGTTCAAAAGCCTAGTTGGGAAGTTCTGGTTGGGCTGTTTCACCCCGGCTTTGCCAATCCAATGTAAACAAACTTCAGACCGGCTAAACTTCCCCGGCCCGAGCCTTAAATATTATGATTGGTTAGACTCAACATGCAGCCCAAAGTAAGGGATGGGGTACATAGTGGATTTCGCCTCGGCAATCGCAAGTGAGATCCCTATTTCGACCACATGGCATGAAGTTCCACGTCGAGAGCCTACGCGACAACTTTCAACAATCGATAAGTGAAAATGAGCCTCAACAAGCGTCCTAGAAACGATCAAGATCACGATACTGCATCTTCGGCTGACCAGCGACCGGCCTCCAAGCCACAGCTAACTCGAGCGTGTGGGTACTCAACCGATCTGCCAAGGCGTCGCGACTGACACATTCTCCCAGGCGCAGAATGCAAAAAGCACAAGATCAAATGCTTCGTCCAGCCAGGGGCTGAGGCTTGCCGGAAATGCCAAAAGAGTGGAATCCAATGTGTCCCTCATAACCTGAAACAGAAGTTCATAGAGGAAGATACAGCGTGAGCAATCGATGTTGACTTGGGCAATCTTTGGATTTTGTGCTCACATGTGCGAAGCTGGAAGTCCCAGGCAAGCGCACAAATCGACCAGCTCAAAGCCGCCGTCGCACAGTTGCTGCAGCAAAGCAACCTGCCGAGCCTCTCTGGCTACCAGACCAATCTTGGTTTAAGCCGACAGACCATCAGAGATGCTCCTATCTCCCCGGAGACGGCTTGCAATTATAACACCGCTGGTGCTGTAGGCAACTTTACATCTGAGGGTTCGTCGGCTTTACACAGGAAGGATGATTCAGATCTTGTGCCTTTGCCGATGAACAACCTGTACAGCCTTACCGACCCTGGAAAATCTCGACTGATCCTCGTCGACTCCTCACTCGTAAGCGTGGATCTCGTTAATTCGTCCTCACGCAGCTTCGGCTGCTTCAACACCATGGGAAACGTCGTGAATTCTCGCCATACGGCTACTCTGCTGGCTCGATGTAAACATCCCACTGGCAGGTGAAGGCTAACCACGTACAAAGTAGGTGAATGGACCAGACTTTATCAGCCGTGGCGTAGTCTCCTTGGCCGAAGCGGAGTTTCTCTTTGCGCATTTCCAAAGTCGCATCAACCCGCTTCTCTGGAACGGTATTCTCTGCTCCCATAAAACGCTGGCTACAGCGCGGGAGTCTTCCTCGCTCCTAGTTGCCACGGTACTCACCGTCGCAGCACTACACATGCCGAACCGAGAGCAGTCTCTGCGCGCTACGTACGATGCATTTGTGATGCTGATGCGAGATTCGTGCATGCTCCGCAGCCAGAATCTGGACGACATTCGGGGCCTGTGCATTGGCGCCTTCTATCTCACGAGCCTCAGTTGGGCCTTGTGCTCACGGGCTGTTCGAGTAGCAACGGAGATGAACCTCCACAAGTCATCCTTGCAGTTTGCTCGGGGCTCACTTGCTTCCTATGAACGTGTCAGGCTTTGGTACGTGCTATACGTCTGCGATCACCAATTCGCTCTTGCTTACGGACGTCCGCCCATGATGCATGATTGTGCGGCCATCAGAAATGCAGACAAGCTGTTGACGAGCGAGCTGTCTTCCGAAGGGGACCGCGGGCTGGTGGCTCAGGTTAAGCTCTTTCGAATTCTGGCCGGTTGCTACTTCATGTATGGATGCGATGCTGATCTTGTGAGTCCTCGTACCACGACAGCACTTGAATCAAATCTCTCTCTCGGTCTTGGGAGATTTGGAACTGACCGCGATTTCTCCAATAGGAGCTCAGTGGGCAAGATTTTGAAATCCTTCAGTCTCTCAATATTCAGCTCGACCAGTGGCGACTCGAGCATCAGCCGAAGAGCGTCGATACTTCGAGAGACCCTCTCCTACCATCGAAGGGGATCACGTTATATTACCACCTAGCCCGCTTCCAGCTCAACTCACTATCTCTCAGAGGAATATCTGCAAGCCGAGGACCCGGAGGTCCTGCTATGAACTGGGAGAGACAAGAAGCTGCCAACAATGCAATTGCGGCAGCGACTTCTACCATGAGACTCCTGATGATCGAAGACAGCCAGCTGCGCGACGCACAGATTGGAATGCCCATCTTTGTGCATGCGATGATCGCCGTTTGCGCGTCTTTCCTCCTCAAGATGGCAGTGGTGTTCTGCGAGCCAGCGGGCGTCAACAAGGCTCTCCGTCTGCCGAGAGATCTGGCCAAGTTCGGCTTGAACTTCCACACGGAAAGCGTATTGCGGGAGGTGGAAGCACTGGTTGGGATGCTGAAGGCTATGGCGGATAGAGCTAGTCAACAGCACGTTGCCGGTCACGTCGTGACAGGTCTACGAGAACTGCTACAGAGATTCTCTCCCGGTCCCGAGCCGAGCACTTACCTCTATCCGCGAGGAGCTGAATCAACCGGCTCGGCTCCTGGTGTCCACGCACAGAACAGCAACTCGCATGCCTCGTGTGACGACGCATTTGTCACTGGCCAAGCAGACATCACGAGTTGCGGCGCAACCATCACACAACTACCAGGCGGGCAAGACAGTGCATGGACGCAATCTATGTCGTTGGGTCATCAGCAAGATCCATTCGATCTCCTGGGAGGAGATCTAGATTGGCGCTTCAATGATGCTTTTCTCCTGGGCATTCAGACAGAGGACTCGTATATGTAAAGAAGCAACCGTGACAATATGATTAAGAACGTGAACTTCTGCCTCTACGCTTTTCCAGCACTACCGAGGATCCTCATATAATTTTCGACCGCTTTCTGCATCGCCAACGTCCCAGCTTCAATCACCGTCGTCAGCGGCTTTCCGCGCATCTCCGCTTGCACCTTCTCGTAGTGCTTGTTTACCCCTTTGTTGATGTTGATCTTGGTGACGCCTGCTCGGATACACTTGGTGAAGATCGTCTCGTCGAAAGGATCTGCGCCGTGCAGAACCAACCTCACCCGGTCCCCCACAGCCTTGTGAACGGATTCCAGACGCTCGTACTCCAGGTTGATCCCCCTGGGGCCGTATTCCCCATGGACGTTCCCGAATGCCGGCGCTAGCAGTTCGATGCCCGTCGAGACAAACTCTTCCGCCTGCTCTGGGGTCGTCAAGACCGCCTCCAGATCCACGGTCGCGGCCACGCCGTCCTCCCCGCCCTCGATCCTGCCCGGTTCGGCCTCGGAGATGATGCCGCGCCGATGGCAGTACTCCGTGAGCTCGCGCGTCAGCTCGAGATTCTCCTCCTTTTCGTAGTGGCTCATGTCGCACATGATCCCGTCGAAAGCAGCCGGGATGTCGGCGGCCTGGCGGACCAGCTCCGGCGTCTGCGCATGGTCGAGGTGGAGGGTCACGGGTGCCGAGGATGAATGCGCGGCTTCGGCTGCGGCAAGCACCAGCGTTGATCCCGCGTACTCGAGTGCCCAAGGGAAGAGCTGGACTATTGCTGGAGAGCGGCACGCTTCGGCGGCGCGGACCGTAGCAATAATACTCTCCAAGTTGTAACAGCATATTGCGGGGACTGCGTAGCCGCCGTCACGAGCGGCGTTCAAAATTGCCATGGTGCGGTTATCTTTGAGATCTGGACGCGACATTTTGGGGGGATATTTTATCGAGGTATCCCAATATACGAACGATGCTCTGAAAGGTTGTTCAAGATAAGCCGAAATGAATGCTCCAGATCGTGAGCAGGTTTGAGGTCCGAATATATCGTTCTACGTCTCCATTGCCACCCAGTACCTCAACGATAAGTGGGATGGGCTTACTCCCACCTTCGGTAGATTCTCTGTGATAGAAGAAGTGAGAATAGAGAATGTTGATGTATTAGCGTACAACATTCAACCAATTTGGTATGTTGTGCCTCGCTTAAAATTCGATCCTCTAGATCTTGACGAGTTGGGGATGAAACTCAAAGAAAGTCATGGACGACGGCAACAATCTTCCTTCCACCTTGCAGGTGCGGGGCGTCGAATACTGCGAGTCAGAGCTCTGCATCGTGTTTTGGCGCGGAGAAGGGCCTCATCGGCGTTGGGTGCGAGAAGATGCTGCCATACTGCTGATCTCGGCGAAAACGCCGATGCGATCCACACCAGCATCCTTCCGACTTCACAGACGAATCGAAGGCCACCCCGATGGCAGAAGACCGAAGTCGAAGACCGCAAAATGAACCATTGCCATATGTATCTACATACTGACATTACATCTCGCGGCCTCCAGCTCGGTCTGATTTCTTACTTATTGTTTGCTCAATTCGCAATCACCACCAGATCTTCTCTTCTTCTCTGCCCACCGGTTCCCTGAAGTTTAGCCTATATCCTTCTTCATAATGGGCTCCATCGAATGCAATAAACACTCCCCCGGACCGAGGCCCCGTCTTGCAGTGATCTTAGGCGACCCCTCAGGAGTTGGGCCCGAACTCATTGCAAAGCTCCTGAGTAATCCCGCCAATTCCAAGAAAGCAGACATCTTTCTCCTCGCCGACCGCTCAGAACTCGACTCGGCCATTACTGACGCCGGCAACGTACAAGTTTTCCTCTCGGATATTGCTGGTCCCAAAGGGGCGCAGCTTCTCGATGACAACACCGCTGCTCTCTACCCCACGGCTCGCTCTGAAGTCTCCAAGGCCAGTGGAGAACGCGTGATTCATCAGCTGAAGCGGGCGCTCGCACTGGCTCAAGAGGGAAAGATTGACGCCATTGTATTTGGCCCGCTGAACAAGAGCTCTTTGAAACTGGCCGGTATGAAGCAGGAGGATGAATTGAGGTGGTTTGCGGACCAGCTCAACTTCAAAGGAAGAACAAGCGAGATCAACGTTGCCGGGTCGTTGTGGACAGGAAGAGTCACGAGCCACATTGGTATCGAGGATGTTGCTGAGCGTATAACGGCAGAGTCTACCCTCGAGGCCATCGAGCTTTTAAATAGACTGAGGTATGTTCTCGTACCCACAACGCTCATATGAGAACGACACTCAGGGTTGCAAAGGTGGGAATCGGGTCTCTCCTCACCTCGCCTCGGGGTTTGTGCTTTGAACCCGCATAACGGCGAGAATGGCTCTTTTGGACGCCAGGAGATCGACCACATCGCTCCAGCTGTCGCTGCCGCCCAAGCAAAAGGTATCAACGTGCAAGGTCCTTTCCCTTGCGACACGATCTTCATCAAGCGCGATAACTTCGACGGCATCGTCACCATGTACCACGACCAGGGTCAGATCGCCATGAAGCTGCTCTCGTTTGACGGTGGCGTAACGATGCAGGGTGGGCTTCCTATTCCTGTGGCCACCCCAGCACATGGCACAGCTTTTGATATCGTGGGGAAGAACTTGGCGGCTATTACAAGTACCCAGAACGCGTTTGATATCGCGTGCACAATGGCTGAGAGGAGAGTCTCGAATTTAAACGGGAACGGGAACGGGGAGGCGCACAGCCTGCCGGAGAAGAAGGGCCTGCTGCCAGAGATTACCGAGGTGAAAATACCTCCGTGTTGCTAGACAATATCCAAGTTCCGGTTGAAAATCACACATCCTGTAACATGCAGCTCCAGCAACCCCCTACTGCCATCGTCTAACGCGTGCATACTCGTACGCACGCTCTGGGTAGTCAGCCCACACTCTTCCAGAGCCAGCAGGAGAATCAGAAATCTTCCGCGCAGTAAAAGGCACATCTTCACCAACGCAGGGAAGGTCGACCTGTCCATCGAAAGCTGACCAAGCTTTTACCGCCGAATTGGATCGTTCCTTTCTCCGCCGTGTAATGTACCTCTCCCGCCGCCGTCTCGCGAAATTTCAGTCTGACCACGTACGTGAGGGAAGCTTCTACCTTGGACTTTTTTGGGCGGCCTCTCGGCCTGTAGAACCTCCAACTTTTCTCTCGGAGCTTGCGGTGGGCTTTCTGTCCTCGTCCTCGTCCTCGTCCTCTTCGCTCTCTTCGCCATCTCCATCCTCCTCACTGTCATCTTCTTCCCCAGCCCCAGCATTCCGATCTAACCGAGAGCAATGCAGCTTCAAAATATTCTCCTCGGTACGCATAATCACCATACCCTCAAGGATCCCGAAATCGAAATCGAAATCGGCTTCGAATACACCCGGCTCTGTGGTTCGGCGCATGTCGAGACCCAGATCTTCTGCCTGTTCCAGACATCCCCTTTCGACCACTTCGCAATCGATCATGTAGCTGCCGCCTGGCGAAGGTGATGTGGGAGCCCTTGGAGCCATTTCCACTTCGGGACTTGAGGTATCCCGCGTGGAGAGCTTCACGCTCGCGCGCCCGCTTGTCCCCCGCAGCCTTGCGAGCCTTCTCCTTCCTGGGCAGAACGACCCTCCGCGGCTTCGTTCACGGCGACCGGGTCCCAGCCCAGGAATATGGCTTGCGTCTTAGGCCCCCAACCCAGTCTCGCGGTGCAGACCTACGACTCTGTGGGCGGCGTCGCGCATGTCATCCGCACGATAGGAGCTACTCTGTCAGTGAGCCCCTTGCACCTTCGAGGATTCCCAAGGCATGAGATAGTTCCATTGCCAGAATTCCCGCTACTGTCAATCAATTTGGTACCCCGCAGTGCTCGCGTTGGTTGCGATAATCCCGTATTGTTGTTCGTCTGCCTACCGGTAGCAAAACCCTGCACTGGACGTTCTCAAGGCCGTGGTGTTCTCTCTTCTCCCCATTGCAACATCGCAACAGGAATCATCCTCTACGCACGCACGAGTGTGGCAGGTACGTCTAGTAGCGCGAGTCGCCACCAAAAAAAAAAGAGAAAAAAAAAAAAGAAAAGGGACCTGATAGGTTTCTAGCTGCATGCTTGACATATCCTTGACTACCAGCAAACTAAAGGTCATACGATCTACCCCCACCCATCAAACAGACACTCATTCCATAGCTTTTCACACGATGTGGTTTTCGAGGACGTTGGTGCTCCGAAATGATTTGCAAGACTTACCGGTACAGTACAGTACATACATACATACATGCATACTTACTACACCAGGCCCAGACCCATAAGCGAGAAAAGAGACCAAGCGAAGGGCCCTCCCTGCCTGACATGACAATAGAGAGGCAGTCGTCGTTGCGATGGATAGACAGACAGGCACGAAACCGCTGATGATAACTCGCGCTGCCCGTAGAACGCCGCTCCAGCTGAATACCGGACAAGCATCGTCGGCGATAGAAAGCTGTTGTTTTCCACATGCGATTCTAATCCTCTGAGGATAAACCCGTCGCGGTATTACTCATCCGTGACTACTCGTTCCTGCTGGTATCATGGACTTTGACCTTGACTTTGATATTACGCATACATAGCGTCTCCGTGAGCGAAACATTCTAAGCGATAACGGAGTTTTGGTTTATTATTGACTTCACAAATGCGCGAGCACGGGTAGGACTGAAGAAGTACGTACCTTATATATCTTCCCCCCCCCACCCCCAAAAAGTTCACAGATACACCAGCAGCATGATTTTGAACATTCGTGATTCTCTTTATTACTGCTTGTACAGCGATAGAACGGGAGACGGCGCACTACCTACTATTATCGAACATAAAACCCCCATCCACTTCATTACTAGTTGCCCTCAGTCCCTGTCCCTCAACCACGCGTGCTTGCTTGCTGCCTGCCTGCCATATCCAGGTCCCTAGGGATCTCATCTAGACCAAGACCTATCTCGGCAGCTTCCGCGCCACGCCACGCAACGCAGCGCGTCAACTAAAAAAGAAGCAGCGCCATCGCTCCGGGGCCCCATCCATATACTCCAGCCCCCCAATTCTACAATAAATACAGATGATCCTCTTTCCTTCCTCTCCAGGAAGGACGAGGCCCAGACGCCAGAGACTTTTGGTCTTGATAAAACTTTAACCTAGCAAAAACCGAGAAGGAAATTCATTCGCTTGGGCCACGTAACACAGCGCGACCATCACTGTCTCGGGTGGTCCATTGAGGAATCGCCACTGACCGGGCCGTCAATAACTTCCGCCGAGCTGCTCAGGAATTGCGGGTTCTCGGACGGGTTGACGGTCTGGATACTATGCTGGTGCACGCATCCCATACTAGAAGGTCTGTCATCCCGGATCTCAGCTGATATTCTATCCAGCGCAGACGAGGCGTTTCGGGCATGTCCAAAATCTACAGGTCCCACGCCACTCGACTTCGTCGAGAACTCAGAGTCTCGCCCATCAGAGTTGGAGCGATCGAAAGTCCGGCGCGAGCTGCCTTCTCCGTCGTCCTGCTGAGACCGAAGGAATAGGGCACCGGGTTGCGTCACGTCGAAGTAGGGAGATTTTCTTCGTGAGCTTTTGCGTGGCACGGTGGGCTTATTCGAAACGCGTCGAGATGGCATGCCAGGCACGAGAGGTGCATCTGACAATTTTACTCTCTGTGAACTGGCTTTAGAGGTAGCTTTTGAGGGGAACCGGGAGGGAAGCTCAATGCCACCGCCTGGTATATCGAAGCCTGAGAGGTTTGGTGGTAGATCCGATATCCTCATTATTTCGAACCCGTCATCGGATTCCTCCTCTCTCTCGGACTCTTCGTCAGAACGCAGAGCCTCAAACAAAGAGCCCTCTGCCTGCGGAGCCTGAGATTGTGATGGCCCCACCGCTGGCCCCGCCGCTGGCCCCGCCGCTGATGGTCCAGCTTGAACGGGATCATCGTCATCTGAATCAATCGGACCATGTCGAACACCGCCAGTAGCCACAGGAATACCTTCAGGTGGAGACTCTGCACCGGGTGCATTTCTCGCCTGCATACCTGGAGGCATCCTCGAGCTTCGGACAACTTCAAATCCCTTGCCCTTTTCCTTAGTTTTACCCCCAAACAGACCCTTGAACCACCCTGCCGCGGAAGCCGGTATACCGGTCGGATCTGCAGGGCCGGTCTTGATCCTCCGACTTGGGATGTTTGCATTGAGAGCTGGACCACGCACTCCGTAATAGAAGTCCACCTCCCGAGTTGTATAATCGGCCTTGGATCTTCTCGGGTCATTGGGGCTGCCATCAAGAGCAGCAGGCCCTGGCTGTGTTGGTGTATTTCTCCCGGAAGCCGAGTGGCCTTCTTCAGTCTGCACAGGAGACTCGGCTTCAGGAGAACTAAGGGCGTTCTGTCCCCAGTCCCCACTAGTCCAGGAACCTCGGCTCTTCAAACCGGGGGACTGAGTTTCTGTAGTTTGGCGTCTGAGTCTTGGTGGCCGGTAGTAAGGATCTACAGCCTCTTCTGTAGCTGCCCCTTGAACAGGAAGTCGTCCATTTTGACCTGCAGCAGTAGGCAGGGAGAAGGCACCTACCTCTCTCGGCGTACTCATACCGAGAGAATTGCTCCCGCTCGCACTTCCACCAACCCGTTGCGCTGGCATGGCTCCGAATGCCTCGAAACCATCATATTGAAGACCCGCACTCGGTCCGTTGAGAAGCATAGTACTGCCGGCTGATTGACTTCTCATCCTGCCGTCGTGTTCGAGATACGACTTCCTTTCATTATCCATATTTAGCATGGCAGCATTGGATAGCTGACTTTGCCTTGACGCGGCATCACGTCGTGGAAGCCTCCTGGATAGTTGTCGCATACCGAAAACCTTGACCAAGCCACCTCTCTCTTCTGTGCCAGCACCGGCCATCCGTGCTGCAACTTCAACGATTGTTTGCATGGCGTTGAGGAAAAACCCTAGGATAAGCACCAAAGCATGCAGCAAAAGAATTGCATATCCAATCCACCCTTTGGGACCTTCGGTAACTCCCAGCGAAGGGGCAAATGAAACCATTAAAAGAATAGTGGAGAACCTGACTGCCGAGAAAACCGTGTGAAACGCGTTCATGTGAGTTGGGGAATGAAAAGGTCGAAAAGCGTGTAGCGTGAGTATATTGATGACTTCGCAAATAGCGAGGAGGATAATCTGGGCTATACCGGATGCCTGTACAGCACCGATTGAAATACCTCGAAAGATGGTTAAAAGAATTGGTACGAGCGCGAATGGCGCAGCGTTGTCGGAATATGTATTGTAGAGGGACCCGTAAAGAAGAACGGTTGGCAAGTCGTCGAAAAGGTAAGCCTTGGGCCTGGTACTGGCGATGACATATAGGAGCCATACAGCGAATCCAATAATGAAGATCAACATCAATACCGCAAGACCGACAGTAACTGCGAGGGAGTTTTCGGCCACCACTAACTGGAACATGGACAGAGCGACTATCGGCAGCAGGAAGTAGTTGAAGACAATGCGGATGACATTGCCCATCGAGAATGGCAAGTTCTTTGCCCTCAGATCCTCTTCGTATGTACCGCGGAGATGCCGGTACGTCCATCGAATGAAGAAGCCAATTTGGATCAACACAAGTACTGCTGCAAGGATGACTAGAAGCCAGATGGTCATGCCAGTCCAAACATCGTCTACTGCATTTAGGCCCACCAGCTGTCGGAGTTTGTCGAGACCATACTCCCCGTGAGTAACATATATCCCGTCTTGCAAAGGATCATACTTGGACTTGCCACGGACAAAGCTTTTATGGAACATGAGTATGGACCAAGAGGCTTTGCTGAGAATCGGTTGGTAGAAGCCGGGGTAGTCCAGGGTGAGGCCCGCGGTCAAGACTACAAATTGAATGTATTGCAAGCAGTCTCCGAATCCAGGAGTAACCAGGCGTAGCAAGTCCGCATCACGACCATAATTGGTCGTCCAGCGAAACGTGTCGGTCGTACCCCATGGACTATAGATCGCTGCAAAGGCTGTAGCAACTGCTACCAGTATCAGGATCACGGCAGGAATGAAGGTGATGACGCTGCTCAAGGTGCCGCCAATGTCTGGTGTGATGATCGTGGAAGCGCAACCAATTGGTGTTGCCGCCGCATCTCCATACTTAATGAGGAGGGTTGCAGCAAAAGAAGTAAAGGAATATGTCGAAAAGAAGTTGTTCGTCAACTGGAAGGCAGGAAAACTATACGGGTCGCTCCTACAACGAGGTATTAGTATGATGCAACATTTGGTGGAAGGGGAATATCGTACGCATCGCCGTTGAATCTCGGTCCCAGAGGGCATGATCCATTGATGAGCGAGTTGCAGAAATCCAAATCCTGGCTCCATGGCTGATAGGTCAACACATTGACCTTGTTAGAGAGCGTCGTGAGCTTCGGGCTGTCCGCCTCGGGAAACGGGATGTCGACAATCTTCCCCCCGTACACAGTCGAGTTACCAGTCCAATAATCCGAAGTATTCGCGGGTAGAATAAGCCTAGGAGACGTGCCCACGGTCGATCCTGTAATGTTACCCCATACCGTGACTTGAAGCTGGTGATTTGGATCCGTATTGTTGAATTTGGCATCGACGAACAAAGGCACGAACTGTAGCTCGAGAGGGATATTGACCTGCGTACCCTGGGACAAGCAGTTCTGGAACTCCACCAGGACCGCAGAAGCTGGCACAACCCAAAGAATGGCTATCAGAAGCAGCCCGAACGGCATTATCCCCACCGGAGCCTCGCTCCGCCGCCTCGTCTTCCATCCATCACTTCGAGTTGTCGAGGCCTCCCGAGCATCCCAATATCCATCTCCAACAGCACCCCCATGTTGGCGTGCCAGCCCGGCACGTTTCGCAGCCGCAGACATCATCATCGCCCCGGCTCGAGGATTGTGTCGCCCCCCATGGTCGCCGAGGGGAAGTAGGAAGGCTTTCGGAATGGCGGTTGTCAACTTTTCCATGGCCCTGATCTCACTTCCGCCGTCCCATGGACTCGCGCAGCTCGCGTGGGCGGGAGCAAACTGATTGGGATAGCTACAACGGGATCCGTGTCTCTAATTCAGAACACCATGGTGATTGCCATGAATGAGCAGCAGGCGGGCGTCACGCAGGGTTTCGCGAGATGAGGTGGCAGTGGTGACAGTTGTGGCAGCGGCAGCGGCAGCGACAGCGACAGTGGCAGTGGCAGTGGCAGTGGCACACGGGGAGTGGTCCGGTACCACTTGAAGTCGAAATCTTTTTGGTCTGGCTTGTTCCTGGCCTGGACTGGCCTGGCTCACTGGGGTGGGGAGGGTGTTCGCTGTAGTTTGCTAGGTTGTCGCTAGTTGTAATTAGACGATCAGATGGAAATAACAACTAATTCAACCACCGGAGGTCCAATGCAGAGTGCGGAGACAAGATTTAGGCGCAGTCCTCGTATCTGGCAGGGCTATACGGTATGCCGTAAGCAGAGACAAACTCAAAACTCCATACCTAACTCACCATACCGTAATCCAAGAAGTCCGTTCGTACAACGTAAATAGATAGATAAAGGATCGGAAAATGGGCCGCTTTATACTATTACGTATAAACCTTACAGATCCATCCGCATTTCGTTGAGTACCTACTACTACGGTACCGGTACCCCATGGGAGGTCCTACTCGTAGGTAGGTAGGGTCCAAGAATTGCGTTTGGGATACCTACCCACCCGACGTAGATAAATACCACTACCGGTACTACTTTAAGTAAATCGAAATATGTATATTCAAATACGTACAACACTTTAGTATGTGAGAATTGCCCTCCCGAGTCCCGAAGTACCTACCGGTACGGTACTACAGTACTACCAAAAGCTTCTTTGGTCCCTGTTTAGCATGATGATTTGAACGCTTCAGCACTTGCTGATTGGATCACTAGTGGATTGGATGGCGAAAACTTATTTTAGGATACGCCCGGACTGGATGACGCCGCAGGCATGACCGTTTGATACTTTTGAAGATACCTACCCTCCGTAGGGAAATAGGGAGTCCGGTCTTATCTTGCATACCTCCCCCCCCCCCCAACGATCTATAATCCCACACATCCAGACCTGTCACCTACTACCTAGGTACTCCCCATGTCCTCATTTCATAATCAAAATAACGCCGTTGGATATCGTCCTGCAAATGCTACACAATCACTCCTCCCAAATGCTCAGGTGCAATGCCACTTACTTGGCAAAATGAATCAACTCATGCGGCAACTGATGGATATAACTCCAATGCTGATCATCGTCGACCTCTATCTCCGGACAGATCCCATGCGTGAGGCCATCTTGACGGGCGCTGGCAATGCTTTTGTGAACGCATCTCGAACTGCAGATTGTGAGTGAGCATTGGGTCCCCGAAATATATAGACAGATGAAGTAGCCGAGGACTTCTTACCGGCTTCAGTATCAAAAACGATGGTCACGTCGTCATGCTCGCCAGGGTATTCTGGCATGTCCAGGCAAACAAACTCGTGCTCGATCCCAGCTTCAACCCCTCGGGGATCTTTTGGCAGAGCAAATTTCGCGTCCACGATTCGCAAGGAGAATGTCTTCTTGCTGCTAGACGCCTCGAAATTATCCGTAGATTTCAGAGTGAAATTCATGGCTTTGCCATGGTTGAAGTTATCAAAGAAGGCAACAAGTTGAACCACCTTCTCCTTCTGGACAATCTGCACTCGGGTCGTAGCTGCATCCCACTTCTTGTAGATAGGAACTACCATACGTCGGCGGGATATGTTGAAAGAACAGGCAACGCCATCGAAGGCCACCGCAAATCCAGTCAGAGAAGCTTGGAAGGAATGCAGAGCGGCCAGCGACGGAAACGTATACTTGCGAGTTGACTCCGACTTGGCTATAGATTCCAGCAGCATGGTGAGGTCTCGTGGCAACTCTTTGGGAACTTGGGATTCTGCGACTGACAAACTCATATCCTGCTGAGGCAGGCGCAAAACCTTAATTTCGTTCAAAGCTTGCACATCGAGCCGCAGCTTAAGCTCCCCAGGCTCAACGTTGATACGATCTGTGATACTGCCGCCTTTGAAGTCTATGACGATGCGCAGATTCGGCGAGAGGACAGTCTTGTGGTCTTGCAAGTCTCCCTGGTCGTAGTTGATGAATCGGAAAGCCTGCCACTCGAGAGCTTGGAGGCAGGCTAGTTCTGCTTCGGAATCTGCGATGGACAAACCTTGGAGGGTGTTTTCCGAAATTACGTCTTCCCCGTCATTAAGTGCGATTCCGGTGAGCAGCGTGTGAAACCGGGTACGTTCGTCGATTGTTTTGAAAGTGCACACTACTGTATAGCTCGATTTCTCGTCCAAAATCTTCAGTAGAATGGCGGGAGCCCCCCCTTCGCCTCGTAGGAATCCGAACTGGATTGGTCGACTCGGTAGTAGATCCTGATCTAAACAGCGCAAATTTTTGGACTTCGTGCTGGTATTCAAAGCCACACGGAATCCTCGGTGCATCGTACGAGGGCCGGTTGCTGCCTTGATGACTGCTGTCTTCTCAAATAGTTTCATGTGACAGTGGGGTTGAGCTTCTTTAGGAAACGAATGCTGTGGGCTTTGACCAAAGTATTGTAAGGATTGAAGCACAGTCTCAAAAACAACCCGTTCCGCCGACTTTGGGATTAGGACAGCTCGTGTTCTTGTCTCGTACTCGTGTACGTTCCACAAAAGTCTGAAGTCCTGCTCGGTAAATTGGAGATGGAGCACGAATCCTCGAGGTAATTTGACCTCAACCAAATTTTGGCTCGCTCTCCATCTTATGTCGTCCCACGTCAGGCCTCGTGCTTTGTCGGCTTGGATCATAAGATTCAAAAGACCATCTTGACTGGAGATGACAGCGGTGCCTGAAGTGTCTTTGACGCCACGTACGATAGAAACCAGGACCGGGCATCGATACGTTTGAGGAGCCGCTGCTTCCAACAGTGTAGCCTCAGCAAATACCCTCACGTAATGAAAGGTTCGGGTCGTATCGCCCAAAGGAAATGCTTCGGATAGCGATCCCACCGAAGTTAGTCTTTGGCTGTAGGTGAGCGACTTATCGCCGTCGCCTTTCATCCAAATCGATGGATCTAAACCTTGGGTAAGAGGAGCATCTCGAGGATCGGGAGGAAGGAAGTTGTTGCGTTTCATCGACATGGTTAGTTTCCTCAAACTAGATAGAATGCCTTGCCGAGCATCTAGAACGTCGCCCAAAGATGGATCGGAGCCTGTCGAACCCGGTTTTCTGTAGCATCATTAGCGACCTTTTCACCATATAGTAAGACCCTAAACAGTCCGAGAAGCCTCTCTTGTGCCATCAGGGTCATCTAGGATATGAGAAGAATTGCTTTTACATACAGTTGAGTTTCTGGATACTTTGAAGTCACGGTCTCCGTGATCCAGAGTGACTTGGCGAGATCAGCGTAGGCCTGGGCACGGATGAAGTAATTGGCCTGTTGTGCTTGAAGCGTGCCTGGACGCTCCCTGACTGCGGATTCCAGATTCATCCTCCCCTTCAAAAACCACCACAAGGCCACGCGCACAAGTTCTTCTAAGGAGCATTGCGAGAGTGGCTTCGTAGCTTCTGTAGAAAGACGGAACAAGGTACACAGGTGTGCCGTTCGTCTCGAAAATTCTTTCAATGCATCGTCCCCTACAGCAATTGCTGCATCTTGGAGACTCAAGGTTGAGGTTCTCGACAGAGTAGCCGGGCTTTCAGTCATTTGGTGCCCAGTGATGGGAACAGATGGCTGGAGACTTTTTGGCACAGTTAACGTGGAGGTCCGGGAATCGCTTGCAGGGCTCTCTCCCGAATGACCTGGTGCTCGCTCTTCGCTTGGGGTCAAGGGTCGGCTAGAGCCCGGACGGCTCGAGTTGACACTGGGCGCGAATCCAGGAGATGTGGGTATTTTCTGGTTGTTCATAGTATTGATGTGGAGTTCTTCAAACTGGGCCGTAGGGGCAGACGCTCCCGCCGTTTCTGACCCCATAAACAGTTCGTCCGGACTGTCTCGCCCTTGCACCAGTGCCTGACCCTCTCCAGATCTCATCTCGGCCCTTACCATATCTGCAAACGAGCGCCTGTCGGCATGATTTCTTGTGTTCAGGACTTGCACATGGCCATCTTCTGCGTCCTCCTTCGATACGTGTGTTGGCTCGGGGCTCGGTTGTGGATCTGGTATGGACTGGAAGCCTGTTTGTGTACGCCGAAAAGGTCCAGGTTGGAATTCATCCATGTTGCTAGCATACCCATACTCTGCCGCCTTCGCATCTTTCCCCGACTGCGTTGATTGCTGTTCCAGCCTTGGTTGAAACACTGGCGGATCTGTGTTTGCTCTCCTTCTCATCCCTATCTCAGCAACGGGCGAGGTAGCCTCATCACCGCCCTCCCCAATCACCTCTGGTTGCGCGTCTGAGAAACGTACCACAAGCCCCTTCCTAGTTCGTTTGGTGCTGGTTGAATGACGCCTCGTGCTTCTAGATGCTTGGAGCTGGGAGGGTGATGGCCATCGACGTGCGTTTGAGGTATTGATTTGTATCAACGGCGGGGGGAAAGACGGACTCGTGCCCACCATATGCAGCTCATCCGAAGGGCCGTAGAGAAACTCGTCTACGTCTTGTCCGGAACCCTGAGGGCCATCCTCGTCTGCAGCATCCGCTTTGTCCTTGAATAGTTTTCCCATGAAGCGGGTCCTAGACTTCTTCTCGCCATGCTTTCCATTGCCCGGATTGGCCTCCATGGTACGCGATCACTGGTGAATGCAATTGCAAGTAGGAGGAGGTTCCTCCTGACTGAGGGAACCGAGGATCTGGTCCGAGGATCTGGCACGACGCGATACGACGGACGCCGCTGGAAAACGAGGGGTTTACTTATCGTATAGCGGCTAATGTACGCTGCAATCAAAGGACAGTCAGGGTCGCATGTACGCATGTACGCATGTACGATGAGATGGGGGTCGATGCAAGGCCTCGGAAAACAATGGAGGGAGCGGATAGGGTGGGAATGTTTGTCTGGGGGTGAAGAAGGAAAGGTACCTTGGGAGTGGGTAGGTAGGTAGGTTGGGTGCGTACGGAGGTACTACAGTACCGGTACGTATGTCTGTAGGTTGTAGATTGTAGGTAGGTGGCATTGGACGAAACGAGTGCCAAGACCGATTTGCCTTATCGAGATGGACCGTTGATTGTTGATTGTTGTTGATCGTATCGTATCGTGGGGGAGGGGGACAAGGCTGAGCTACTGGTACCAGTAGCTCAAGCACCACCGAACGTCCGGGCTGGCTAAACGGTGGTTTACAAGTTACAACTGTATGCGTAGTATCATGCCTTATTTCCCTAGATTTCCATACAATATCATGGTACAGTAAATGCAACACCATACAGACAGCAATATGCATCCCACCCGGCCCTGATGAAGGCATACAGGAAATTTACTACTACTTGCGCAGATGGTACACTCAACTACCGGTACGGTAATCGGCTGGCGACCGACCGACCTACCTACCTACCTACCTATGGACAGATAACCTTTCTGTGGTCGGGCTGAGAAGGACCGGCGACCGGCCAGAGCTTAAAAACGAGACGCATCACAAACACTGTACACCAGCTAACACCCACCGGTACTCCGTACTCTGCGCAATACGGATAGTGCATATCTGTCCCCATGTCGGAGATCATTCCAAATATAGCTAAATATCCGTAGGGAGGAGAGTTGAATCGACGCTTAGCTAAGCATTCCAAGATCACCGTAGAGTACCTCGAGACAGGACAGATACTGTACCGGTAGATGTGCTGGCCGCATAAGGAACCGGAATGGACTTGGGGAGACGGGATGATCATTGTCACACCTTTAGTGTTTAATTGATTAGAGTTGTCGCACCCTTTCCAACTCGTGGCCACTGCTGAGCGGCGGACAAGAGTCAGTCGTAGTCGTAGTCGTAGTCGTAGATAGGTACCTACAGTAGTGGTACGTCTTGATGCGCTGTTGTTGTAGGTACCTGGTTGTTCTCCTTACTTCAGGATCGTCATCCTCACTCCGCCTTCTCTCCTCTTCCCCTGTCGCGGATGCCGTCAATCTTTTATTCTATTACTTCTCTTCTACGGTACCTAGTTGTACTCCGTAGCATTACAAACGAATCCCTGGGGCCTCAGCGAGCATCGTTGTGCTTGCACGGAAGTCGTACCCACTCTACGAACGTCCACAAGAAATGGCAGGGAGCCAACGGACGATGCGAAACGAATGGAACGCTGGACCAAGCAGAGATGTGTGGTTACCAAAAATAACCAGTCTCAACTACCGGGATAGTAGGCAGGTCAGTACGGAGGTACCTAGGTACGGTAGTCAGTTAGTTGTACGGAGTACATTGTTGTAGGTGCAAAGGGAAATTCGAGGTCCCCGAGTGATTAATGCAATGCCATGTTGGTGAGCTGTGAATCAACTACATCCGAATCCGTCGTGGTCTCAGTTCTTACTAATCAATCGTCCAACCGTCCAACCGTCTTACCGTCTAACCGTCCAACCGTCTTTTCTAGCCTCAAACTCGAATCTTTTTTTTCTTTCAAACTCGACTTAATCCTCCCTTCAAACCCAAGCCGTGCCGTGCAGCAAAATTCGTCACATCCAGCCGCTAGCCGCCAGTCGCCAGTCACCAGCCGCTAGTCGCTAGTCGCTAGTCGCCAGTCGCCAGTCGCTAGTCGCCAGCCCCAGCCTCCAGCGCCCCGGGACGGCAGGGATCTGTAAACTAACTCCCTGACACCGAGCCAATCGTTCTGCGGGATCCACCTCTCTGACTCCACCGAATCCACACTCCAGCTCCGCCAAGCCTAAACCTTCTTGATCGGAATTACTTTATTTACGGAGTTGCTTGCAAATTGCTTCTCATCTCTCTGCGCCACATCATTACGTCTTCTTCGTCTTTTCCCATCCCTTTCTTTCAGTTTTGGACCGACCTGCCATTTTATCTCCCGAAGTTCTTTCACCTCTACCTTGTTGGGCCCGACTACATGGTCGCTGGCAAGAACAATTGACGACGGATCTGCGTCAAGACAGCGATCCTCAGATCAGATCGGCTCGGCTCAGTCCAGCTCAGTCCAGCTCAGTCCAGCTCAGTCCAGCTCAGATCAGCTCAGCTCCGCAGCCATGAACTCCAGCTCGATTGCCGCTGATTTGAAGACTCAGGGTGTCCTGGAAGCTGCCCGGGACCCGAATAGTTCGGTCACTGCGGCAGATCTGGAGCGGAAGATGGTGATTGAGAGCGAGAAAGCTGGAGTCGCGGCCTTCGAATTTGACCCAGACGCAACACCTGAGCAGAAAGCAGCGCAAGCTAGAGCTGTAAGCCCTGGTTCCTTCCCAGTTCCTCCTTCTACTCCTCCTTCTCCTCTTTCTCCTCCTCCTGCTCCTCCTCCTCCTCCTCCTCCCATCCTGATTAAAATTTGCTAATAACAATTAGCGTGTACCTGACGGATTCCACCATGATCACAAATCCAAAGGCGTTGCGATCCCTACAGACATCGACGATGGGAAACCTGGCGCCTACGACCTTCCCTCACCCTCTACAGCCGGAGCTATCGCAGTCAACGGACTAAAAGGTGAAAATGGCAAGCCTGTATCCAACGGGATGAGTGGCCAATTTATTGAGGACGACGACAACGAGCGATGGGTGGAAAGAACAGGCTGGGCGCCACGGTTTGGCAACGGCGCATCGAGTGATTCCATGCAGGAAGAGAGTCTGGCAGACCACCAAACTTGGGTTGAGGCAAGGCTGGATGATAAATTCTTCGGGGGTGAGTTACGCTTGGGATTACGACTTGGAAATGCGCTAACCGAAATCTTGCAGACTGGTACCATAACACGGGGGTGATCATATTCGCGTGTCTTTCCTCTTATTTCGTGGCAGTATTAGGAGGCGGGCTTGCATGGGTGTTTCTGATCATGTCCATCTGTGGGACATACTACCGCACTTCGCTGCGCCGAGTGCGACGAAACTTCCGCGACGATGTCCACCGCGAACTCGCTAAAAATAGGCTGGAGACAGACAGCGAGAGCCTAGAGTGGATAAACAGCTTTCTGGTGAAGTTCTGGCCCATCTATCAACCGGTTCTTGCCGAGACCATCATCAACTCCGTAGACCAGGTTCTGAGTACTTCGACGCCAGCTTTCTTAGACAGTCTGCGCATGAAGACGTTCACCTTGGGAAACAAGCCTCCTCGCATGGAGCATGTCAAGACTTATCCAAAGGCAGAGGATGATGTTGTGCTCATGGACTGGAAATTTAGTTTCACGCCCAACGATCATGCTGACATGACTTCGCGCCAGATCAAGAGCAAAGTCAACCCCAAGATTGTGCTCGAAATCAGAATTGGCAAAGCCATGATCAGCAAAGGTCTAGATGTGTATGTATATTCCGCATCGAGTCTCGGAGTTTTGGATGCACACAGCGCGAATGCGAAAAATTGCTTCCGAGCCCCCCTGATCATTTGCTAATACGTGGTACAGAATTGTTGAAGATATGGCATTCTCGGGTCTTATGCGTCTCAAGATCAAGCTACAGATCCCGTTTCCTCATGTCGAGAAGATTGAGATGTCATTTCTAGACAAGCCTACCATAGACTACGTTTGCAAGCCTATCGGAGGTGAAATGCTTGGATTCGACATTAACTTCATTCCCGGTCTGGAATCATTCATTCTGGATCAAATTCATGCCAATATTGGTCCGATGATGTACGCTCCCAATGTCTTCCCGATTGAGGTTGCCAAGATGCTCTCAGGATCCGCAGTTGATCAAGCCATCGGTGTTATGGCGGTTACCCTCCACGGTGCGCAAGGTCTCAAGAACCCCGACAAATTTGCGGGAACTCCTGACCCATACACGGTCCTGTCTTTCAACAATGGAGCCCCTCTTGCACAGACGAAGATAATCAAAGAGAACGCTAATCCAAAATGGAACGAGACAAAATATGTTATTGTTACTTCGTTCACCGAGAGCCTTACACTCCAGTTGTTCGACTACAATGAGTATCGAAAGGACAAAGAATTAGGAACTGCTACGTTCCCCCTCGAGAGGATACAGGAAGTCAATGAATACGAGAACGAACAACTCGAAGTCATGGCAAATGGCAAGGCACGTGGTATGATATCTGCGGATCTTCGTTTCTTCCCTGTGCTCGAAGGGCGTGACCTCCCAGATGGCAAGAAGGAGCCCCCACCAGAGTCCAACACCGGCATCGCTCGCATCACGGTCGAACAATGCAAGGAACTCGATGGGTCTAAGAGCCTTCTCGGAGCCCTCAACCCCTACGCGGTATTGCTGCTCAATAACAAGGAGATTCACGTCACCCGCAAGTTGAAGCGAACCAACAATCCTATTTGGGACAACGGATCCAAGGAAGTCCTTATCACTGATCGTAAGACTGCCCGGCTTGGACTTGTCATCAAGGACGATAGAGATCTCTCAACAGATCCTATCCTCGGCACATATCAAATCAAGCTAAACGATATGATGAATCTGATGGAGAAAGGCCAAGAATGGTACAATCTTGCGGGTGCCAAGACAGGCCGTGTCAAGTTCACCCTCCAATGGAAACCTGTGGCCCTGTCCGGCGTTGGCGCTGGGACTGGCGGCTATGTGACCCCCATCGGTGTCATGAGATTTCACTTCCAGAACGCTCGCGACCTGCGCAATCTTGAGACTGTGGGGAAATCGGATCCGTATGTTCGGGTTCTGCTTTCTGGTATTGAGAAGGCTCGTACTGTTACATTCCAGAACAACCTGAATCCCGACTTTGATGAAGTCATGTACGTTCCCGTGCACAGTACTCGCGAAAAACTCACCTTGGAGGTTATGGACCAGGAAACCATAAACAGCGATCGGACACTGGGCTCAATCGAGTTGCTAGCCTCCGACTATATCTCCCAAGCTGAGAATGGTGAATATCTGGTGAATGACACCAAGAAGTCTCTGGCCGGCCCACTACGAATCCACGGAAAGGGCTCCGCCAGGGGTACTCTCAACTATACTGTGTCTTTCTTCCCTTGTTTGAATGTCGCAGATCCAGAGGACGAAGAAGAGGCGGCTGCTCGGAAGAAGTCTGCCGAAGAACCCAGAAGTCCCTCATTGATCGGGAGCCCTATAGATGCAGTCACTGCTGCAAACCGCACACTTGAGAACGGGAAAATCGATACCACGCTTGCGAGTACTCTTGCAGAGGGCGAGAAGGAGCAGACAGAGGTCGAAGAGGTAAACAAGTTGCCTAAGATTCACCTTACTCCCCAGGAGCTGGTACAGTACGAATCCGGGCTCATCATCTTCAAAATCATGGATGTCGACCTCACACGTAATAACACACACGTGGATGTTTTGATGGACGACATGGCCTTTCCCTCTTACTCCTCCTCCATAATCAAGTCGAAGAAAGTCACGATTGACGAAATCGGAGACTGCTTCGTTCGAGAACTCGACTTTTCTAAGATCACTCTTCGCATCCGCGAAAAGGGCGAGGTTAAAGGAGATGCGAAGAAGGATTCGGAAGACATAATCGCGAAATTGACTGGTAACACCCTGGATACGCTCAAGCAGTGCCTCGTGAGTTACGATCCATAATTCCTCGTGAACTGATGCTGACGGTAAATTAGAACAACCCCACAGTGCTCAAGCTGAAGGACAACCAAGGCCAGTTTTGCAGCATTAAGGTCAGCCTGAAATACATACCCGTCAAGATGCAGCTTGACCCAAGTGAGAGTATGAACAACATGGGTAAGCTTCGAGTGGACGTTCTCGATGCCTCCAATCTTCCCTCAGCAGACAGAAACGGATACAGCGATCCATATTGTTTGTTCGAGCTCAACGGGAAGGATGTCTTCAAGACCAAAGTTCAGAAAAAGACTCTCCAACCTGCTTGGAATGAGTTTTTCGAGGTGGACATTGTCTCACGGACTGCTGCCAAATTTACATGCAGGGTTTTCGATTGGGACTTCGCAGATAAGGCCGATCTTTTGGGCAATGCAGATATCAATCTTGACTTGCTCGATCCCTTCAAGGCGCATGAGTACAACCTTGACTTGGATGGGAAGTCCGGATCCGTCAGATTGCGCTTGCTTTTCAGACCAGACTATGTAACTCGGTCCCGTCAAGGATCGTCCACTTTCTCTGGCACGTTTGCGACGCCAGGTAAGATTGTGACGGGTGTTGCCGGTGCTCCCATCAAGGGTGTTGGCTTTGCTGCTGCAGGTGTTGGCAAAGGTGCATCTTTCATTCGTCATGGATTCAAGAGCAAGAAGAAGGATGAGGATGCGAATGGAGCCGGTGCCGCTGAAATGGAAGCAGAAGACTCCAAGTTCGCCAACGGAAGAATCTTCGGGAGACGCGCAAGCAATTTGCCGCCGCCCAGCATTGCTGATAACCCAGTCACGCCACCAGGTACCGCCCTCAGTCCATCAGGACACGTCCGCACGAGGAGTTTTGGCGCCTCCTCGGTGCACAGCACAATTCAAGGAGGCTCTAGTGCTCCCCCTGGGATTGCCAGCTTCACCATCCTGTCAGCTTCAGGCTACCCCCCCTCTTCCAATGTCATGGTGTATATGAAGCAACTCGGCACGAAGCCGAAGACTATTCACAAGACCGAACACATCAAATCCCCCTCTGGGACGGTAACCTTCAATGAAAAGAAGGAGAGTTTCAAGTGCTCTTGCGCTGCAGACACGCAATTCCAAATCCAAGTGAAGGGTCGCAACACCTTCGGCAGCGACGACGATCTCGGAGAAGGCCTCTTCTTCGTTGACGAGACTGGGGCTGGGTTGGAAAAGTCTGTCAGGGCAGGAAGCGGCATTGTTGTCCTGAAGAGCAATTTTGTGCTCAATCCTGTGACTGAGAATGGCGATAGTCCCAGAGCGAGTAGCGGAGGTGGGCTTCGGAAGAATTTCCTGGGCAAACCTGGGAGGGGCAGTAGGGAGGCTACCCCCTCCTGAAGCTTTTCATGTCGATTCTTTTTGCGAGGACTCCCCTTAGGTTCGGGCTTCAATGGGATTTAGGGACAGAGGCAGCAGGGGGTAGGGAGCTCAGGATGTGCTTGTTCATGGATGCATTGTGCTTTTCCCCCTTTTTTTTCCTTTTCGATTCTGATACCACAGCGACTGCGTTGTTTACTCCGAAACCCCTTTTCCCTCCAAAAGACAAAGTACCTGGACTGCTTGAAGGGAAACGATTGGGACATGGATGAGGCTGGCGAATGAGACGCCATGTCTCCGAATGAAAAAGCTCTCCTTTTAAAACTTTCCACGGACGCTGTGCCAATAATGTTTTGCGGTGAGCCCACGACGAGTCGTCTGATCAAGGTTTTGACTTGACCAGAGAAAAGCTGCTTCGTGACTCGCGAGAGCGTGAAAGGTAATATATGCAATACCTACTTTATGAGTGAGGATAGATTAAATATTATTAGTAGTTGCGGCACGTCTAGAATGTAATACACAGAGGTTCCTAGTTATCTTTAATTCTCTTTGAAGAGCAGAATCTTTGCGTGTCCTGACTTGTTTATGAGTGAAGATTTATTACTTACTACCTCTGGGCCCGGACGGTTTGGCCCCTCCCCCCTTATGACGCACTATAGTGTCTATCTCGGTCTTACTTATTGAACCAGCACATCCAACCACTTCCACCTTCACGTCCACATCAACCTACTACTTCACCTCTCTATCTAGAACAGAATACGTCGTCGGTACTTCACTTCCTCTCGATCTCTGGGTACCTCGAACAAAAACGATATAGAAATATAGACATAATCGTGAACAGGAAGGCACGTTCAAGGATAAGGATAAGTAAGACAAGGTTCATCTGGCGAGCGAAAATGGTCTTGGGACATTCGCATCGCCGGGCCTCCGCAAGTAAGTTACTTACCTTACTTACAACGTACTTCTCTCTTGGCCCTCCGCTTCCTCATCGCTCTCTCCCCCTCTCCCCCTCACTCTCCTTGTCGACGAGAAACAGAAAAGAGAGAGAGAGAGAGAGAGAGAAAGAGAGAGAGGTCACCATAGAAAAAAGAACGATTCCGAAGCTCGAATGCAGCCATGCTGATCAAAGTCTTAAACAAAACAGGCGCGAGGTCCTCTGTCGACGAGTCGAGATCGGATGGCCCAGAGGACGAGACCACAGTCGTGGAGCCCGACCAGGGAAATGGTGAGGCTCCTTACATCGCTTGCCCAAACATGGGAGCAAACTCGGGGTGAGGAGGCAGTGGGCTAATGTACACGGGTGTGCGCAGTGCTGTCGCATATTATCTCGCAGTTGAGGCCCGGTGCGGATCTGAGTCGGGTGGTGCTGCCAACTTTTATTCTGGAGCCTAGGAGCATGTTGGAGAGGATTACCAAGTATGTTTCCTGGTCATGGCTGTGCTACAGGGAGAGCAGATGCTAATGGGTATTATGTACAGCTTCATGGCGCACCCCGAGACCTTACTGCCTATGCCAGAAATCGACGACCCGACTGAGAGGTTCGTGTCAGTGGTCAAGTTCTACTTGAGTGGATGGCACATCAAACCTCCGTACGTCCTTTCACCACTTGGCCTTCTGGATAGGGTTAATAACAGCTGTATAGGGGAGTCAAGAAACCCCTTAACCCAATCCTGGGCGAGACATTTACCGGCTACTGGACCTTCCCCGATAATACGAAGGGCTACTACATCTCCGAGCAAACCTCGCACCACCCTCCCAAATCATCCTACTTCTATATGGCTCCTGAGCACCACATCCGCATCGACGGCTGCTTGAAACCGCGCAGCAAGTTCCTCGGGAACTCGGCAGCGAGTATGATGGAAGGCATTGCTATCCTGCGATTACTGAACCGCGGACACGGTCCCAAGGGAGAACGTTACATTTTGACACAGCCCAACATGTACGCGAGGGGTATCCTGTTTGGCAAGATGAAGTATGAGCTGGGCGATCATAGTTTTGTGCGGTGTCCGGAGCTGGGTCTGAGTGCTGACATTGAGTTCAAGACGAAAGGGTACTTTGGAGGAACCTATAATGCTATTGGGGGTGTGATCAAGAATCAGGATTCGGGAGAGGTGTTGTATGAGTTGTCTGGGATGTGGACCGGGGAGATGTGGTTGAAGAACCTGAAGGTTTGTTCAC
Organism: Drepanopeziza brunnea f. sp. 'multigermtubi'; assembly: GCF_022702325.1. Lineage (NCBI taxonomy): Eukaryota > Fungi > Ascomycota > Leotiomycetes > Helotiales > Drepanopezizaceae > Drepanopeziza > Drepanopeziza brunnea. The sequence continues at coordinate 1,144,704 of NW_027094082.1, read as the reverse complement.
TGTTCCTTTGCGAATCACGGCTTGCTGATGTGGAGATCTAGACTGGAAAGAAGGAATTGCTGTTCGACGCCACGAAGGCCAAACACACATCACCGACCGTGCGACCTCTCGAAGAGCAAGATGAGCGCGAGTCTCAAAAATTGTGGTTCGCGACTTCAAAAGCAGTCAAGGAGCGTAATCACGAGGTAGCCACAGACGAGAAGACCAAGATTGAGGACATGCAACGAGACGAGGCTGCTAAGCGTGCACAAGAAGGCGTTGAATGGCACCCGAGACTTTTCAGAACTGTGAAGGGTGGTCCTGGAGGACCAGAGGAAGGCGAGGAGGATCTCGACTTTATCTTGAATGCCTCTATGTAGGTTTCCTCCGCAGACCGAAAAATCGATATTCGGCTAATCTTGATTTAGCGATGGAACAACACCGGAGCAGCAAACAGAGCAGATCCTGGCCATCACGCCTATCCTACAAGGCCAAAAGTCCAATGAGAAAAACCCCATCCCACTTTCACATCAACGCTCGGAATCCTACACCTCCCCCCATACCGAAGTACCAGCTGCAGTCGTCGCCCCTGTGCCAGCATTATCAGAAAACGAACCTCTCAAGGCCGCCCCAGCAGCAGCGCCTTTCTCTAACGACCTCATCGACATTCACCAAGGCGGCCCAGCTGAAACACAGCAAACATCATACCAAGTACCCGCCGACCTGTATGCAGCGCAAACTCTAAATAACGGCCAGCAGCAAAAAGACTTAGAGAATTTGTTGCGCTCGACCAGCTCGCCGAAGCCGAGTGAAGGCCCCCTGCTGAATTTCCACGACGATTTGAAGATGGATTTACCGAGTGCTAGTGGTGGAAAGGCAATTCTCAAGCGGGAAGCTACGGATGGGAGCATAGATGAATTTGCTGATGCTCAGGGCTAGATTCCAGACATCTCTGAGGTGTGACGGGGATCAGAGATGAGATGACATGAGTGGATAAGGACCAGGTGGTGCGGGGTTTGCAGGTAGTCATGAACATATGTGACCGGCGAATTATTAAAAACTAGGGGCGTTGTGCTTTAGGGAATGAATGGATGATGGATGAATGGATTGCACGTAATTCGCCGGTCTAAGACGCATGCGTGCAGGCTGGGTGGTCCTGATATCTTGAAGAAACGTAGAAACCTGAGTCAGGTAGTTAGCTAATGTGTGAACTTGAAAGACAGACGTTGAAGGTTCCCTCTAATTTTTCGAATTTCATCCGGTACCTTGGTAGAACATGATGGTACTTTGAAGAGGATCTCGACCCTTTTTTTTTTTTTTCGTTTTCTTTTTTGGTTCAGAGGCAAGATAACTCCTGTCTTCCTTCGGAAGCAAGCGCTTTTTTTCGTACTGTACATACATAACACAATATATGCTATGCCATATTTGCTTGCTTTTCTCTCCTCGGTGATTCTCATTCGCGCCACGTATGTGAGACCATGAGGCTGCTGGATGCCAAAGATGCCGTCCGCCCCAAATAAGGAAAGGGGCGCACGCTTGTGCGGAATCTCTCTATCCTCGGTATTATCTCCTCCATATCATCCATCATCCGTCATCCATCATCCGTCACCGAGCTACCACCCCCGGGCCCAGCGTGTCCCATCCATTCCATCCCTGCCGATTAAGGCCCAACTCCACCTACCGCCGGCAAGATTGATCTCCCACACCACACCGGAACAAAGGGCCAAACCAAAAATCCATCTAATCTAGTACCTCTTCCTCGTCGGCTCGGGGCTGGGGCTGCGGCTCGCGCTCCGCTCGTCGCGGCCGCGCAGGCGCAGCCACTTCTTGGTACTCAGCTCGATCTCGCGGTCCAGCTCGGGGCTCGGGTTCTTGCGGTGGATGAAGTTGCAGAAGCCGCCGCGCACGCAGCCCTCGCCCGAGTTCAGGCGGCAGCAGGCCTCGCGGAAGTCGGTGACGGGCGAGAGCTCGCAGTAGATGGGGCGCGCGGCGTACCAGCGCGAGTTGAGGGCGTCCGAGGCCTTCTGCGCCGAGTCCTCGTACTTGAAGCGCGCGTAGACGTTGCCGATGAGGTGGCTGTTTTTAGGGAGGGGGCACATGGGTCAGCAAGAGCGGGAGCAGGAGCAGGAGCAAGAGCGAGAGCAAACGCTGCACATTTGTCTTGATTTTTGAGATGGAAGGGAAGGAGATAGAAGAGGCTTGCGCAGGGGGAGGGAGGTGGAGGGGAAACTCACTCGTTATTATTGTCACATACGACGACCTCTTCAATCTCCCCGAATTTGCACATCTCGCACCAGAAGTCCTCGTAGAAGGCGTCAAAGTGGTTCTGCAATTGAGACGCGTTCATCTTATTCTTGGGGTCGTAGGCTGGGTTCTGGTACAGGTTGGGCAGCAGGATGGTCTGGCTGTAGGAGGGCTTGACGTGCTTGCGCGAGCAGCGGTCGCCGTGCCGGCATGCGCCGATCTTGTAGTAAAAGGAACAGTTGACCTTGTCGGCTTCGGTGCCGAAGATGCTGGCGAGGTAGTTCGCCATGATGGGTTATGTTTGCGTTGGTGGTGGTGGTGGTGGTGAGGCGCGAACTGTAGAAGGCTGTCTTGGTCGTGATGAGGTATTGGTATTGAGTTTTCACTTTCTCTGATTTGGTGGTATTGATCACAGGTTTGCAAGGAAGGTTCAGAAATTCTTGCGCTTTAATCTGAGGTTGAGGTATTGCTTGATTCTGTTGTCGAAGTGGATGGACGGGAGTTGGCATGAATTTGTGAGTTTGTAATGGAGAGGAAAGCTCCATCTCCATATACGGAGCTCGGGCGGCGCGATACCCAAAAAGAACTAGTGTATTTACGACATTATAGCGAGGCTGACCAAACATCCGTATTAATTCGTGGTCGATACATCGCGAACTTCACTTCAGAGCAATCGGAGTCATTCATTGATTACATGTTTCCCTCGCTATCGCCTCCAAGGTTCAGTCCTAGTATTCCTCCATTTTCAACCTGATCTTGGACATTAGCACTCCTCCACTCATTCCACCCTCAGACCAAGAAAATGTCAAGTCCCCTGTCTTCTCCGTCTCATCTGCAAAGGGATGAGGGTACATGCAATAGAAAAATCCTCCATCATTCGGCTGGGAAAGCCGGTAAAGAGCGACTGTTGTCTCTTTTATATCCCAGGGACCTTCTGGAGCTGGCGCTCTGCCCATCTGAACCTTGCTATCTCCCCATGCACTGCATCCAATGAAAGCCCAGCGGTACGGAGAATCTGGTCCAAACATCGTTGTTGGGAAGATTTGTCCATGCTGCATGGATATCATAATTGGGTCAGATGAGGATATGCTTCTTGTCCAGCTCTGCCCGTTCCAGAATTTGTATCGGTTCCTGTCTGCGGCATGGTCCTTGTGGACACTCGCAATACAAATGTCTTTGTTGTTAGCTTTGTGGCCATATACATAGACGATATCCTCATCTCGGACAGTGCAAAAGTCTCCAAATCTTATCTCATCCTGCTGTCCATTCTGTCAGCTAATTTTCAGTGGGTTACTGCACAGCTCTAGGTAAGCCCCCAGAGTGTCATGGGCACACTTACCTTGAACAATGCAGGCTGTTGATCTTCGAGGCGCTCAGTCCAGGCCCTCATATTTATCGGGTCGTAGTGAACTTTTGCAATTGATATATATTTGTAGTCATAGTCAAGCGTGTCGGTCATTGGCTTTGTCACTTCGAAGTATGTCCATCCTTGAAATAAGTTGACCTCGTGGTTGATGTCTTTCTTGACGACTCCACCGAAAGACCACAGCTTCAAGTCTCTCGAAAGAGAAGTTAGCAATGACTCGGTGAGAGGCCATAAACATTTTTGAGCCATCGGGTTAGACAAGGCTGGAATCTAGAACTACTCACTGGTTCTCTTCAGACTTGAGCTTGTGAATGAAGGGATGCTCCGTGACCTCCTTTCTTTGGTCATTGGGTCTGTGAGACGTGGAGGAAAACGAGAGGCTTGGATTTGATTTGTCGATTCCGATGGCGCTTGAAGGAGTTTAGCAATTTTCACAGTCCCCAAGTGATTTGGGGAAATAGGATCAGAAATATTGATCAACAAATTACGGCGGACCCGGTTACTCACTAGGTATTATCCACCAGACCTGTGTAATTTCCGTCGAGATCATGGAAGAAGGTATCGCCAAATCTTGTGCAGGATGTTAGCCGTAACCGTCTGAAGCTGGCTCATCCGAGGCGGCCAGCGTCCGCAAGACCAGGCACAGGTTGACTGACTGGTAGATGACTGCACCGTGTGACAGGACAGAAGATCTGCCAATATCTCGCGGGTACCAGTTGGCACTCGCTGGGTGCCGTCAGACCTTGCGAAACATGTCGCGGGAGAAACTGACCATCACGCAATTGTCCCATTGGAGTTTCGTGCAAGATGCTGGGAGGCCATTCAACTCGTTTACGTTTGCTATGGTGATCCATAGCTGCGGTGGTGTGCGGGATGAGAGTTAGAGGTGTAAGATGGGAGATGGGAGATGGGAGATGGAAGATGGGAGATGGAAGATGGGAGATGGAAGATGGGAGATGGAAGATGGGAGATGGAAGATGGGAGATGGAGGTTGAAGAAGTCTAGGGATCCTGTGCTACACTAGCAGCAGTCCGACTGCCGCATCAGGTATCAGCGAAGACCGCACCTTCTACATCGGGCAGATCTGTATTCTCTCACGTGGCCAAAGTGGCTTTGCCAAGAACAACGATTCAAGAAAATCGAGGCTCTGATCAGGCCGATATGGAGACAGAAAGTTCCATCAATCATTAGGTATGATTACAGATCCAACGATGGCTCGCAAGCGCACCATGCTCTCAGATCTACACCCAAACCCAAGAAGAAAAACCAAATGGGGTATAATACGCTCAAATCATGCTAAAAGGAGAATTCACATGACCAAACACTTCCCTTCCCTCTTCCCCCCATTTTTTCCCAGTGTACCCGAGTCCTTTGACACATCAGCCCACCCCGCACTACTCGTGTCCTCCACATGTTTATCCTTCTTCGTCTTCCGCATCGTCCGCCATCCCTTCTTCGCATCCTTTATATCATGCACCGCCCTCCTCCCGGCGCGACCGGGCTGTCTGCCCATGGAAACTGATCTCCTAACAAAATATGGAGAAGGCTCCCCTACGCCTGACGTGTGAGAGTGGATAGTCTCCAGGCGGGACAATCGTGGCCGGAGACTGGGAGAGTGGGTCGCTGGGTTTCGGGAGTGGGTATTGCCGCTAGGACGACGAGATGGGGAGGAGTAGAGACTACCTCCTTGGGGAGAATGTGAGAATGGGCTACCCTGGGGTGAAGTTCCGCGACCATGGCGCTGGGGTGATGTGCCGAAAGCGCCGACGGCGGCTCGAGGTGCTCGGCTGCCATTAAAGGCTTGCTCGGGGATCGATTCTGGAGATATGTATTGGAATGATGCTCCTAAGGAATTTCTGCTGTGGGGCCCAGCGGAAAGACGTCGAGGGTCTGCAAGGCCTACTGGACGGCCTTGTCTGCTGTTTAAACGAGCAATTTGATCTGGGCTGGGCATAGACAGCCGGAATGAGCTTTGACTGCTTCGTGACCTGGGCATAGCTGGTTCTGTCTCGGCTCGTTGCGATATTGTGAATGGGTCGCCATCAATATCCTGAGCCCGTGGTGTGATTACTGGCGAAGTATCGCTTCGTGTTGGAGGCATTTCTTGCAACTCGATGATCTTTCGTGGTGTTTGAGACATGGGCGATAGTGATGGTGGCCCAAGCAACCGGTGAGCGTTGTCAGGTCGCGGGGGCACTTGCGTGGCCCTCCTGGCCGCTTGAGATTGTACTCGTCCGCACCCTGATGAGGAGTGATCCGAATCCGTGTCTGAGGACAACTCCCCTTCGTTGATTGTCTCGAATGTCCGCTCACGTCGTTGCTGGCCTTGTCGAAGTGGCTTGGGCTGCGGAATTGGCGACGTAGGCTGCTGTACTGTCGCCTGCATTACTGGTGGCGGACTTGAGGAAGCTACAGCAGCAGGAGCTTGTGACTGTGCACCAAGTTGTCGTCTAGGAACTTGATTCATGGATGCATTCTGAGGCTGGGGAGACGACACTGGCGATATTTGGGGAGAAACGTCATAAATATCATCATAGTCGTGAGATAAAGGAGAAGTTACAGGCCGGCGATCCTCTTCAAACGAGATACGATCCGAGATCACGTTTGTCGAGTCGCTCAAAGCTCTGTGAAATGGTATGCGATCCCTTCGAGATTCCATTGTACTCAAATATGGCGCTGTCGCAATTGTCCGAGGGCGATTCAGAAAGCCGGAGTCGAGGTCAGGAAAGTCAAATCTCGCAGGATAGTTTCTTCTTGATCGCTCTAATGGGGCGGGAGCAGCTTCAGCAAGAATAGATCGTTGTATATGTTCTGGCAGGAGGGGAAGAGGATCGCGGGTATAGGGAGGAGGTGGTGGGACCCAATCGTCCGCATCGCTTTCATGGGGATGCTCTTCCCTTCCATCAGCACGTCGGTATTGAAAATAATCAGGTGCGACAGGGCGGAATCTTCTATTGACAGCGGCGGCAGAAGCAGCTCGGCGGAGAGTTATGCCAGATCGTGGGTTTGTCTGAGAATATGGAGCGTCGAAGGCTTCTTGGTCCTCGTCCGTGGTTTGCGATTGTCCGGTAAATGCTGTTTGTTGGCTGAGTGTTCTCACCGTCCGGTTGCCCAGATCTGGGGTAGCTGGCATAGGCGGCGGCCGGGGAGAGCGAGTCGGTACAGCCGCTCGGGAAACGTGGTTGCGATCCCCTCCTCTCTGAGCAACGGACCTTCTTCTGATAATGGCAACCTCGGTATCCAGGTCTCTATGCGCTTCTTCCAGTACCTCGGGTTCCTTGATACCAACTTCAATAGTTGAGACGATTCTCTCGCCATCTGACGGACGATAACCGAAGTCCATTATAGATATACGACCTCCATCCGCGGGAATCATGCCATCGTCCCCATTGACGACAGCTTGAATTCCGACGCCAGGGGCAACAGCAATCAGTCTGTTCCCCAAAAATTTTGTTGACTGATTGTTTACCCAGGCCAGTGCACTGACACGATCAAGAGAGCCCACCATACGGCCTTCAACAAATGTGTTCCTCAACCTATCGCCGAGATTTTGCCACTGCGGAGTCTTATTGATGCCTTCTCGGGTTCTGTCCACGAAGCTAACGCAGGGCTCGCTATTTCGACGCCCAAAATAGGTTGGAGGGGTGCTCACTTCACTCTCGGAGCTGTTCGCTAGGCTATCTCTGATGTTCCGCGGCGCCTCAAGATCTTCGGGCACCCCATACAGCCATATTGAACTCTGGAAGCCCGAGGCCACCATATCCCCGGATTCAGTCGCCGTTGGTAAAGTGCTTGGGAACAATCTTGAGGCGCAAGCGGAGTCAGCAGTAGGGCCAGTAAAATATGTTGTTCCGTTTCGAAGATCATTTACGCGCACAGCGCGGAACGTCTCGAAGATACGATCGTACGTAAAAGCCCAACTGACTTCTCCATCGGAGGAATTGGGGAGGAGGACTGCATGGCTGCAGTCTCGGCTGCCGTTCGGGAAGAGAATGGATGTCGTCCATAGAGAGCTGACACTATTTTCGGGTAGACTTCCACTAGGGTCGTAATAAGGAGCGGTGAGAATCACAGTGCTCGAGTTTCGGGACTGCATAGTTGTCCCAAGTAGCTGCGTACCGTCCCGAGAGAAAGACAGAGAATCGGCAGCATAACATTTGACAGATCGTCTATCTGTACTAGCAAAGCTCGGGTCCAGCGATGATACCTCCACACCCGAGTCGTAGGCTGCAGCAAGGACAGAGCCGGTTGGAGACAAAGCAATGGTCCGTGGAGTGTGGTTTAATGCCACAGCACGGGTGTGCTTCGGGTGCTCTCCCGACAAATCGTAGAGGTCCACTTGCAAATCCGTGGAAAGCACTGCCAGAAGGAGTCCATTATCGGTTATTGTAGTGGAAGCAGGTCTCCGAAGTATCTTGAGCTCTCTCTTCACCGTTATCTCCGGCCCCGTCACATCTATGACATGGATACGAGAGGAATTGTAAGCAAGAATATGGTGACCTCTTGGTGAGAGGCTGAAGTGAAAAGCTTCCCCCCCAGGGGCTGACGACGAACTAATTGATGTTGATACCAAGTTTATGATCGTTTCTCGTGGCCGCAGATACGCATCGAATAGATTCCGTTTTGCCTCCCGTGCGAAGAGTCTACGAAGACGTGGTAGACTCTCCTCGTCCTCTGGAATTGTAGCTCCACGGTGGGCTGCGGAGTAAGAAGGACATCGAGCCAAGTGGTCCGCATATAGATGTGCTTGCTGAGATACCGTCCTCCATTTGCGATTCAAGAGAACCAAAGACGCGAAAACGTTTGGGGTGGTGAGTCGCAAGATTCTGGGGACGAGTAAGTATCAATAGGGGCTCAATGACTACATAGTTTGGGTTGATTGAAGGCTCACTGTTCGATAATTTCATCAGGTAGTCTTTCGAAGGCTGATGAGCCCTTAGCCGATACAAACGAGGTGGAGGGTTCCTTCAAGCTCTCCTGGTAGAATAAGATCTCAGTGCCATTCATTTTCTCGTGGGCGTCCTCGGTAGTGTTTCTCCTGGATATCGGGTTTCGAGCATGAGCTCCCGATGCTTGTCTTGAGTGTTTTGGAAGACAGAAGGAAGGAGATCAAGAGCCTGGTTATGAATGATGGTCGAAGGTTGCTGCAGGGAAGAAATTCAACCATGAACACTTGCTCTTGGCTGGTATGGGTATGGGTATGGGTATGGGTATGGGTATTAGTATTGGTATTGGTATGGGCATTGGTATCGGGTGTTTTGGTTTGGAGGGGCTAATGATTGGAAGAGCCGAGGCCGAAGCCCTAGGTCATTACTCTCCGCACAGTACCGGTACAAATACGTAGTAGGTACCGGTATACACATCCCTACTAGTCTGGTCACTGTAGCGCCCTATAAATGTCGGAAAAACTTCACCTCAACAAAAACCCCGTCAGAGACCTTGAGAGCGTGCATCTTTTCTGTTCTATCTATCTGCCCTGCCATCTCGGGGCAACATGCCCTTCAGTGATGTTGATTACGAGGACCTTGTCGGAACTTTAACGGATAATTTCAATGTTCTCGCAGATGAGGTCCAGCTCCTGAGCGACCGGAAACAGATCTTGGAGCACAAACTCCGATTTGCCCACGAACAAGTCAGTTGAGTACCCAGTCAAGCCTTTCTTGAATCTTCCTCCTTTCCACCCCAAGATGATGAGAAACATTAGCTCTAGATCTGGAGCTGCCACAGGCAGCGACGACTGACAACCACCATGTATCCTGATTTGCAACCATGTTCTGCTGCAGTGTTCATTCTATCCACGTTCCTTGCCGGTGACTAACACAGCATTAGTACCAGCATCTGGCAGACAAATACGCGCCAGGCGATCCCGAAACTTCGAATGTCCTAGCCAAGCTTCAACCTCCCACTGACCTCCAAATATCGGCATCCGATCGAACGGGTGTTGTCCCACTTCCACAACGAACACAAAGAAGTTCAAAGCATCAAACAGCTGTTGCTATAAGGGACGGGCGACGGGCGGCACAACGGCTTGCAGGTACCGCAGGCAAGTCGAGCAGGTCTACACATAGCGGAAAGAGTTTATCCGGTACGAGCAGTAATGTAAAATACTCAGCACGAAGGACTTCGCTCTCTACTGTGCTTGAGCAAGACTTCACCGTCGCGGGGAAGAAGAGCTCCCTGCTTTGTCCCTTCTCCCGCACCGCGAAAGATATCGACGCTGCGATGGATCCCCAAAGATCTCAACGTTCTGGCACCCATGAATCAGACCTACCATTGAACCCATCAGATGCGAGAGATCCTACGCGTCACCAGTCCGCAGACCCAATATGTGCAGCCCTGTATGCCGAGACCATGAACTCCCCTCCTCCATCAGCCACTGGTTCCGGTGCAAAATGTCCCATCCGATACATGGACCAGCACTCTCCTGAAGAAATTGCCCAGTACTTTGAGTCCCACAAACATGAGATCCCACGAAGCCACGAAGTGTGTGTGAAGCGTTACCAGCGGAATGAAGATGATATTAGGAAGCTAGATGCGAAGTACGGAAGTCTTGTCAGTATGATACAAGGCTTAGGCCAGAAGCATCAACCGATGTTGCCTACGAAGGAGGAGGAGGAGGCTATGGAACTTGAGCGGACATCGAACGAACGAGTCGAGAACTGGGCCCACGCTGTCAGTGCGGATGGTGTCGAACCGGACGAACATGAACCTGGTCCGGACCACGAGGAAGAGAGGGAGAGTAGGTTCGATCGTCCATTAAAGGAGGTTCGAGTTGGCGAATCACCAAGCCGCCCGTGGGGTATCTCGGTACCTTTATTCGAACCGGATGGAGGTCAACGACCAGTCTCCCCTCCCCCAGCTCCTGTTTCGGCTCAGCAGCACATGCCACAATCGGCAGGGTGTCCGTTTGGACACGGTCCCAAGGTGCAGATGGAGAAACCGCCAGCATCGCCTCCGTCCCAAGAGAGGCCGGCAGGGGATTGTCCATTTGGTCACGGTGCTGGACCGGAGGAGAAACCAGCACCAAATTCACGTCCGCTCGAGGAGAGACCCATTGGCAAATGCCCCTTCCCGCAAGCCGCCGCACAGAAGTCGAGAGAGGAGCCCCAGCCGGCACCAGTCTACCACAACCAACCAACCTTCATTCAACCGTATCCGGAGATGCAGAAGCATGGAGTGCTTCCGCAGATGGTTTTTACTGGCCCAGTCTTCATTGGGTATCCCATGGAGCAAGCCATTACTTTCATGCAGCAGTACAGGGAGACGCAATGAGTTGCGGACTTTATGCATGTTTATTTGTAAGGGTTAGCGTTGGCGTTTGGATTCGGATAACATGGCGTGGCATTTGCCATTTTGAATGCTTCTATCGACAGATCAAGATGGAGCGTCCCTCTTCACCATGCAACTTGCGACAGATAGGAAGCGATTCATAGCAGCCTGGAAGACCAGATACACCTTTGAAGATCTCCTCACATCGTTTCATTCATGACCTTGAGCTCTATATTTCTACAGTCTAAGCTGCCAACAAACACCTAATCGAGCGAGTCTCGTCCCAATGAGTACAATGTCCTAGATACCTCTTTCTATTCATGAGGCGGATCTGGCTTTCTGGGATCCTCTTCAATGTCCCCACTGGCAAATACATCCTCATCGTCTGTGAACTCGTCATGATATGTCGCATCCCTGCTGCCATCGTTTTCCCATACTAGATGACGGGGGAGTCAGTGTTTGCCAGATATGTATGTTTCGGGAATCTGTTCTACCATGGCTCCGAACCAAAACCCCAAGACCGGACTGGTAGGGAAGGGGTATCGGCCCCCGTGGTCTTACTCACATGAAATATCATCATCTCCCATCAAAGCTACTGCGTCAGTCACATTCACGCCATCGTCGCTATATCCCCTCCCTTCCACAGCCAGCACGGCACTTTCCCCTGTCCCAGCCTCCAGGGCCTCTATTTCCAACTCCCTCGCTCTCGATATCGTCCGCTGGTAGATGAGCCACCCAACGCTGGCACCCATGGCTGCCCCGAACAATATGCTCGCGTAATTGATGGCCTTCGTTTTGCCGTCCATCTTGCCGCCGCTTTCAGCAATGCTCGCCAGTCTGCTCCCGATGAACACATGGATCAGCAGCTTCGGGCTTGTCAGTGCTGTGGCTAGTGCGAAGGACAGCGGGTGCACCGTTGGGAAGGTGGAAATGGCTGCGTTGGACAAGCTGTACGGCAAGGGACACAAGCGGATCATGCACAGGATCTTGATGCCGTCATGCTTCAGCGTCAAAGCTAAGGCTTCGAAACGCTTATCCTGCCCTACGAGCCGGTGTACGTATTTCGATAGTATGGTCCTGCTGGCTAGGAACGACGCGGTCGATCCTACTATCGTGGCGGAGGCTACGATATACCATCCATTGGGGAACCCGTATACGAAGCCGGATATGGTGATAGTCGTGCTGTACCCTATCAGCGGCGGAAAGGACAGCACGCACGTCAATAGCCACAGGATCGTCCAGCCTCCACGGACATCGTGCCACTTCTTCGCTGCGGGCGCGAGGTACCCGAATACGCGCTCGTTATAGACGAGGAAGAGGATAAGGAAGACGATGAAGACCACGATGGCCGTGATGGCAGCTATTCGCTGGCTGATAGAGAAGGAAAAGAATGTCTTGACGACCTTGCGCTGAATGTTGTTCGCCGAGCGCAGGAATTGCGTCTTGTATGATTCGGTGCGCACGGGGAGGGCGTAGGGCGAGGAGTTGAGGTGGCGAGAAGGGTTCGTGGAGAGGCGGCGGGACCAGGGCGGGCGTGTTGATTGGGAGAGTCGGTCTGGAGATTGAGATACTCTGGGGGAGATGGGGAGGGCGAGGGCGCGAGCTGTGGAGGTGTAGTCGGCGGGCATAGTTGAGCGGGGTGAGAAAGGTCGGTCTATGAAGGTCAGTCGGTCGGTCTGCCTGCCTGCCTGCCTGCCTGCCTGCCTGCCTGTCTATCTGTCTGTCTGTTTATATGTTTTGGTCGTGAGCAGTGATCCGATGTCACATCTGTATACTCATAGAGAGATGCGCTGGTGATGTAATGTTGTTGCTTAGTTGTTAGTGCATGTCAGAAGTTGAAGTAAGAAGCGAAGAGGTGTCTGAGCCGTGTTTGAAACGAACGCCAACCAAAGCCCACCGTCCAGATGAAGTGAAAGAAGTGAATCGAGTCTGTTGTCTGTGGATTTCAAGGCGAAGATGGAAGATCGAATCCACCTCGCAAGGCTGAATGTTGCTAGACCGAGGGGTTGTCCAGGAATTCTCGGGTTGATGGCTGAGTCCAGTTTTTAGTGTACAGTAGTGCTATACCGGTACCATGCAGAGATATAGTATCTGGAGACGGCGAATCGGGAACAGGGTAATCAGGATGGCAGACGGGGTAAAATGGAAGAATACATATGTGTGTGTGTGTGTGTGTGTGTGTGTATATACCATATATATATGTGTGTGTGTGTGTGTCTGTGTGTGTGTGTGTTTTTATAGATATGAATATGTATATGTATACCTTTACGTACCGGTATACCGGTATATCACCTCAAGTGAACATGAGACGGTACCCGAGACCGAGGTCAAGTGTGAACTACGTCAAGTAAAGTAAGTACTTACTTATTAAGTACTAGCGTGCCAGACCCCGAGCCCCCGAGCCCGACCAGCCAGCCAGCCAGCCAGCCTCACCTCCCCTGGACCCGAACCTCCCTCATTCATCCATCCAGATCCCCCACACTTCATAACACTCAACTTCCACCTCACACCTCACACCTCACACCTCCCACCTCACACCTCCCACCTCACAATATCGCTGTCTCTATGATATTCGCTGGCAACTTCAGCGAGACAATGTAAGAAAGAGCCCAGTGCTATCCGTCGTCGACCAGCTGCTGCTCCACCTCCTCCTGCTCCTCCGACTCTTACTAGAGTAACTTCAATCATCATCGCGCTCTCAGACTCGGTCCGGCCTGCATCGTTTTCCCCATCTTGCGTTGCCCTTTCGACCTGTCCCTCGCATTTTGACCTTCCTACATCTTAATCACCCTGTGATCTTCATCGGAGATCATAGCCAGCAACCCATCCGCCCCGCCTAAACATGGTGTCCGACGAAACCTACGAGCTCTGCCTGCCCCTGCTTCAGGACGCGAATCTCGAGGATGAGGAGAAGACGGACAAGCTGGAAGAGTTTCTCCGAAAGGAAACATCCTTAGTCGGCACCTCTCTCGACAATGCCGTGCTGGATGTGCTGTGGCGCCATCGGGAGTCGTTGACAAATCCAAGTTCCCCTCCGCCGATGCGACACACCGTCTTACGTCGAGCCGCATCTCCAGCTCCCTGGCCGATACCCAGAGTAAACTCTGGCACGCCGGTATCGTCTTCTCCCCGTCTTGGTGTGAGCCCCCTTGCGCCGCCAGGATTCGTACCGTCCTCTTTCAATAGAGCCAAGTCATCGGCAGTCTCTCCTTTCACCTCTCCCCGCCCCTCCCCCAGACTTGCCTTTACCAGTCCAGCCATTCCTCACAGTCCGAGCCTGAACGCCTACGAATTCTCCGAATCCGCCAGTCCGATGCAGGACATATACGGGGACTACGGTAGTGATAATGTCGACTGGTTGGTAAATGATGATGGTGGAAGTACTACATCCTCTTCTGCTGGCGGTGGGCAAAGTGGCCTCAATGCAGCCGCCGCTGAATACATTCAACCTCAGCAGAATGACATGAGCCCATACGATATGCTCCGCTCCATACTTGGTCCGGCCAAATCAGATGAAGAGATTGAGGCAGCCCTCGCTGTACATGGCTATGACCTGAGCGCAACTATCATGGCTTTCATGGAAGGACAAGCTGGCGATGCAAACATCGCGCAGGTTACAGAAACCAAGAGCGCTATCCTTATCGGCAAGTCCATGGCCCCCAGCGTTTCCCGTCCTATGACTCCTGCTGCAAACCACAAGAGTGGCGTCGTCTGCAGGTTCTGGCTCTCGACCGGACAATGCCTTAGAGCAGATTGTAGATTCAGCCACGACCTTAGTAACCACATCTGCAAGTAAGTATTGGTGGTTTGGTTCATTTTTCACATGCTAACCTGGAAAAAGATACTGGGTTGAAGGTAATTGTCTTGCTGGAGACACGTGTATCTTTTCCCACGACCCGTCGCACTTCTTGAATCGTCTGGCTCTAGCAGGAAGCAGCACACCACCACTTCAAAATGCCCAGCAAGACTTCCAGTTTCAAGATTTCAATGCTTTCCCTTCGTTGCAACCCGTGCAGGATCAATGGGGCTCCTATAGCTCAATCAATGTTACCAACGCTTTTAGTAATTATCAAGGAGCAAACTTCACCGCACAACCACCCGGGTTCAAGGGCATGCAGGGGTACGCAAGTGATGGATCGAGCCAAAGATCACGACCTAGTAGCCGACATCAAACCCGAGAAATCCCATCAGCCCCAGCCCTGGATGATACAGAAGCATTCCCTTCCCTCGGTGCAGTCACTATCAAGGGCGGTAAGAAACACCATGGAAAGAGAGGTGGTCATGGACACGGGCACAAAGAGAACATGACTCCGAGCTCTCTCGCCGAGGTGGTCAAGATGTCACCTTCTCCTGGCTCAGGTATGCTCAGACAGGACGTAAAGAAACTTGGTCGGAATGGCAGCTCCACCAGCATTCGCAATGGCGAGAATAGTGCAGCTGCACAGGCCATTCCAAGCCCACAGCATGTTCCTTGGCTGGAGACAGGCGAAAAGGCCAACAAGGCTTATCTCAAGGCTAGACAGGATGCTATCAAGCACGGTGGCTTGAGAAACAAATTTTTGCAAAGGTATGTACAAGTTGGCGACACACAATTCTCGGCTGGCCTGTTAACCCTCCATAGCGCCGCTCAAGCATGGAACCGCAACGATGCTCGGGCTGCCAAGGCACTCAGTCTTCGAGGACAGTCAGAGAACGATCTGATGCGCAAAGCACATCGAGAGGCGGCTCGTGAGCTCTACGAAGAGCGTAACAAGGGAAGCTCTTTGAGTTCCGAGCTCTATGTCGATCTTCACGGTCTCCACCCGGAGGAAGCTGTCGAGTATCTGGAGAAAGTCCTTCTGGAAAATCAGAAAGAGACCCGACCTGTGTATGCCATCACTGGCACCGGCCATCACAGCAAGAATGGCAAGGATAAAGTCGGCAAGGCGATCCGCAACTTTCTGAACGAGTGGCGCTACGCCTACCGCGAATTCTCTGTTCCAGGAGACAGAAACAACGTCGGTGGCATTCTGGGCATTGATGCTAGATCTTTCTCAAAGAACGGCGTTGCTGCTTCGGTGTCTGCGCCTGAGGCAGAGAAAGAAGAAGTTGATATTCTTAGCCAGGGCCATGAAATTGGTCAAGGAAAGGTCAGACTGCTCGTCAGAGATCCGCCGAAGGGTCCGAATGGGAACAGATGACCAGGACATAGATAAAAAGAACAAATAAACTATTAAAAATTATGCCTCGACCAGGCGATGTGACAAACAATTGTTCAATCGGTCTGATCCGAAATATATTGATTAGTTTCTACCGACTTACTCAGAGGCAAATCGCGGACGGAGCCAGGAGTTTCTCTAATCTGAAAATACCTAGGTTCTACTCCATCTTCAAGACCTCGAATTGCTTAATGGTCTCCTCGAACGCCTCGGCCTCGGTCTCCAGATCCGCCAGTTTCTTGATCTCGACTTCCTGCAGTTCCTTGCTTACCTTCTCCTTGTATGCCTCGTCGCCCAAAATCTTCTTTTGCTTCTCGATGCCGAGCTTCGCCTTCTCGAGCTTCTTGGACGCCTTGATGATCTCGGCATCGATGTCGACGCGGCCTTTGACGTGCAGCAGCACGGCGGTGGAGGCATTTATGGAGAAGACGACGCAGCCAGCGGGGCGGGCGGCATTGGTGGACAGGATTGTAGTGGTGGAGACGCCCTTACCGGAGAGGGATTTGATAGAGGGAAGTTGGGCAGTGATGGTGCTGTGGGAGGTTTGGTCGGTGGTTTGGATGTAGACTGTTTCAACGTCAAAAGGTTAGGAGTTGTACTGACATGTGAAAGAGGGTTGACGAACCTTGAGCCTCGTCTCTGAGGGAGTACTCTGCCATAAGCGACCGGATGCCCTTTGAAATGTCAAGCACGAGCTCGTACGCGGCTTCGGAGTCGGGACGGTCCATAGAGACATCGTATACGGGGTATCTGGCCAGAGCAATGGTGGCGGTCTTGTCTTCTGGCCGGCGTGGAAGGCGTTGCCAGAGCTCTTCGGTCAGGAAGGGCATGTATGGGTGGATCATGGTCAGGGCGCCTTCGAGAGCTGTGTAGAGCGTATTGAGCGCAGACAGCTTTTCCTCTTCATTTCCATCTTGGAGGATTGCTTTGGAGTTCTCGATGTAAACGTCGCACAGATGGTTGTACCAGAATTGGTATACTATGGTCGTCGATTTTTGGAATTCACGGTCAGCGATTGCCTGGTTGATTTCTTTCGCTGCAATGGTCATCTTGTGAAGAACCCATGCCTCGGCCAGCGACTCTTTGCCCGTGAGCTTGGTAGTCTTGTTGGGTACGAAATCCGCCGGTAGTTTGCCCAATACGAACTTGGTTGCTTGGTAGATTTTGTTACAGAACTTGCGATATGCGTGGATAACCTTGACGTCGAACAGAATGTCTCCAGAACCAGTGGAATATGATACCAGAGCGAATCGTAAAGCATCTGTTCCACACTGTGGAATTCCGTCTGGGAAAGCGGTCTTCTGGTATTTGGTTGCTCTCTCCACCTCGTTAGGGGCCAAGTTTCCGGAGGTTAACTTCTTGTGTAAATCCTCCAAAGAGCATCCTTCGATGAAATCTTGGGGATCGATAACGTTGCCTAAGGACTTGGACATCTTTCTACCCTCAGAATCGCGGACCAAGGAGTGGCAGTAGACCTCCGTGAACGGAACCTTGCCAGTGAGCTTGAGACTGAACATAACCATCCGAGCGATCCAGAAGAACAGAATATCCCAACCAGTCTCCAGCACAGATGTTGGGAACAAGGTCTCGAAATCGTGGGTCTTATTGGGCCATCCCAGAGTGGCAAAGGGCCACAGACCAGAAGAAAACCAGGTATCCAGGACATCCTCGTCTCTCTTCAGAACGAAGGTCTTTCCAGGCAGAGCTTTCTTAGCTTTTACTTCGGCTTCTTCCTGTGTCCGGCCTGCAAACCAAAGACTACCATCAGCTTCATCATGTTCCTCGCCCTCAATTTGAGCAAAGTACATAGGTGCTTGATGACCCCACCATAATTGCCTCGACAGACACCAGTCGTTGACATTATCCATCCAGCGAATGTAGCTCTTCTCTGCAGTCTCCGGCAAGATCTTGATCTCGCCTGACTTCACGACATCGAGAGCAGCTGCTGCCATGTCTTTCATCTTCATCCACCACTGTGGCTTCAAGAGCGGCTCGATAATGTCCTTCGACTTCTCGCACATAGGTACGGTCATGGGATTATCCTTCTTGCAGACGTACAATCCTGCCTTCTTTAGATCTTCCTGGATTGTGTAACGTACGTCAAATCGCTTCTGTCCGGCGTAAGGGCCAGCATTCTCGTTCATGAAACCATCATCTGTTAGAATGTTGATTCGCTCAAGATGATGACGGGCACCCAGAGCAAAATCGTTAGGATCATGGGCAGGTGTAATCTTAACAGCACCGGTTCCAAAATCCTTCTCAACATAGGTATCGGCAACGATTGGCATTTTTCGGCCTGGAATGAAGGGGTGGATTGCCATCTTTCCCACTAGATGCTTGTATCGCTCGTCGTCAGGATGCACGGCGATACCAGAGTCTCCGAGCATAGTTTCTACACGTGTTGTGGCAACCTCAATTTTCTCATCCGTGCCTTCAATCTCGTACTTGAAATGTACAATGACACCGAATTCAATCTTCTTGTCGTACCCCGGTACGTCGAGTTTTGTTGCACCGGTGAGCTCCTTATTGACGACTTCGAGGTTAGAGAGGGATGTGTTGAGCTTTGTGCACCAATTCACAAGTCTATTCTCTCTGTAGATGATTCCCTCCTCGTGAAGTGTGACGAATGTTTCCGTAACAGCTGCTGAGAAGTTCTCGTTCATAGTGAAAGCCTCACGTGTCCAGTCCATGGATCCACCCATTCTCCGAAGGACGGTATTGATCTTTTGATGATACTCGGTCTTCCAGTCCCATATAGTCTTCACAAACTCTGATCTGCCCAAGTCGTGACGGGTCTTGCCCTGGCGACGCCACAGCATGTTCTCTACTACACTCTGTGTCGAGATACCCGCATGATCACACCCGGGAAGCCACAGGGTTGTCTTGCCATGCATACGATTCCATCGGATCAGAACATCTTGAAGAGCATTACCCAAGGCATGGCCTATATGAAGTGCGCCGGTGACATTGGGGGGCGGTTGGACAATAACGAAGGATCCTTCCGGCCTAACCTTGCCGTCATCCGTAAACTCGGGCAGGAAGTGACCCTCTTTCTCCCACCACGCGTACCAAGCGGATTCGACGGCCGTCGGGTTGTAGGCTTTGTACTGGGGGTCGTCGAATGACTTGATGATTTTCTTCTCGCCAAATGGGGTGTCTTCGACGTAAGGAGGCAATGTACCCTCATCTGCTTTCTTGTCTGCCTTCGCCTTCTTCTCCTTTGTCTTGCTAGTTGTCGCAACGGGTTCTGTCTTCTTGGCCTTCTTCTGCTCGAATTTTGCTTGCTTTTCGGCCTTCTTTCGTTCCCGCTCAACTGCAGTGACAATCAGTTACCTCGAGCATGATTCTCCAGGACCTTGAGGATACACGTACGTTCTTTCTCACTCTTCACCTTTGGTTCTGCTTCGGCAGTTCCAACCTTGCTGGCCGCATCTTGCCCCGCGGCATGGGTACCTGTCGGGCTGGAGTTTGTGGCTTCTGCAAGAGCAGCTTTCGTCTCGTTCGACAGCGGAGGAGGTTGTCCAGAAACGGGGCCGGTCTCCTCTCCAACTGCGTACAGAGAAAATTAGAACTATCCGTCCAAATTGGCCAAGTGCACAATTTCCTTACTTGGATTATGCGACGCGGCGTTTGTAGCCATTCTAGCAAGAGGAGGAGTGAAATGAAATCTGTATGGCGACCTGCGCACCCAGAGTGCTCTGGGTAGTATTCTGGACGTCGTAATTGCGGATGTTGCGAGTGGTTGAGCAGGTCGGAGGCTTTTGGTGGGGTTCACCAGACTTCGAGGGGTATCAAGAAGATGGAGGTGAATAGATGGCTGTCGGGGGACAAAAAGTTTGGAGTCATCGTCGCTTAAACAGCTGTTCCGCTCCGGTTCCGCTCCGGTTAAAGCGGGCACTCAGCCTCATGCAAGGCTACGGATGCACATTGATGAACGAACTACTTCGTCCTCCTCTTCCTGCTCACATTCTCACATTCTCACATTCTCACCCATAATATCTTAAATGTCACTCCGTCAATTGGCATATTCCAATATCCTCATTTAACCTCGCTTGGGCAGTGGAACAGGGCAATCCATCTTCATATCCGGAGATGGCTATCACTGCACTTCCCCAAGCAACTATCCATCTCCTGGGCTCGGCCCAGGCACTTACCACCCCAACATCACTTGTCAAAGAACTCGTCGATAACGCTCTTGATGCCAAAGCTACATACATTGACATTCTTATTTCTCCAAACACGATTGATAAGATCGAGGTTCGGGACAACGGCCATGGCATCCCCGAGGAGGACTTCGATGCCCTCGGAAGACGTGGACACACCAGCAAATTGAGGTCGTTTGACGAGCTCAAATCTATCGGAGGTGTCACCCTGGGATTTCGAGGAGAGGCTCTAGCGAGTGCAGTACAACTGGGCCAGGTGTCAGTAACAACCAGGACCGATGGACATCCAGTGGCCACCATGGTACAGCTGAAGGCTCCCGGCGGAGTCGCTAGTCAATCAAGGGCATCGCATCCTGTTGGGACTACAGTCTCTGTCTCCAAGTTCTTGTACAAGCTTCCTGTCAGAAAACAGACGGCCGAGAAAGAAGCGGCTAAGACCTTGAAGAAACTCAAGGATCTTCTATACTCTTACGCTCTGGCTCGACCCAAGGTTCGACTCAGTCTCAAGGTTATCAAGGGAGGAAAAGGCTCCTGGTCTTTCACTCCCCGCCCTAATGACGGAATGAAGGAAGCCGCAGCCCAGATCATTGGGAGAGAGGCCGCAGCTCAGTGCATCAAGAGGTCATTGGCCTTTTCGGAGCAGAGCTGTCAAGACGATAGTTCCAAGCATAGCGATGTGCCAGGGGCAGGGGCAGGTCAAAATAGCAGCCTTTCTGATGTCTCTGGCCAGTTTTTCGTCGAGATATTGGTTCCAAAGCCAGACGCAACATCAGCTGGACATGGCCAATACACATCGGTAGACTCCCGACCAGTGGCGCATGACAAGGGGACCATGAGGAAGATTGTCAGTACATTCAAGTACTATGTCAAGAACTCTCCCTTAGGAGGCGAGGAACAGCTGAAAGACCCTTTCCTTTGGCTCAATATCAAGTGCCCGGTCTCAAGTTACGATGCGAACGTGGAACCTGCGAAGGACGATATCCTGTTTGGGAATGAATATCTTGTGGTGGGATCTATCGAACAACTATTCAAGGAAGTCTATGGAGAGCCTGTTACTAACACCTCTCCTGCTGCTATTCCAGACAGTGTGGCCAAAAAGCTTGACAACTTTGAGCTTCTCATGTCTCGCAAGACGACTGTCCCGTCATCTGTGTCGGCTGTTGCTGGAGATACTGAACCCACCGGGCTCTTAAATGTAGTAAAACTTGTCACAGGTACAGGTACAGGATCATTTACGGGGGCTAGGGGTGATGAGCTCAGAGATACTGGGGACGATTACAACGAGGATATCCAGGGTTTCCGGAGTCCCAGTAGCCAGTTCCGAAATTCGGCCCTAAATCACCACACCAATCCCGCCGTGGGTGTCGATGAGCTGCTAAACCCCTGGATTATCGCCAAGTTGAACGCGCCCGTTCCACCCAGAGGTGACTCTAATCTCCCAGCGTCAACTAGCAGCTCGAGCGATTCTCCAGGATTTATGCAGAATCATCTTCCTACGCCACAGCAATCTTCTGATCCCATCAATGCTGTGTCAGACTTGCTCGATCCAACAAGCCCAGCTCGGCATCGTCAAGTGTCCCATACTGACCATCTCGGTGCACCGGCTCCAAATTTCGTTACTCCTCTATCTCACCAGTCTAGGAGACAGTCTGACAATCAGCTTGGTGTATCAATGACCAATAGAATTTCACTGATAGCTGACTCCGACGATGCGCTTTTACTTGGAGACGATTCTGAAGTATTCAGACGCCGAAACGACTTCAATAGCGCTAGAAGTCTCTTGAACGGCTCTATGCCAACTTTCTCAGCTAACAGTGGTTCCAAGAGAGCTAGAGGCATCAACAAGCCGTTCGTACAACCGATGAGAACAAGCGAGGGTACTTCGCCACAGGATAGCCTTCAGCAAATGAAGCTGACGACGCCAATTGACCAAAATCTGGCACAGGACGCCAGCCACCAGGGGGGGCGGCTTCAGGATCTTGCCTGGACGATGGATTATGAATATAGGAAGGAAGATGCCAGTCGTAAACGCCGGATGGAAGTTCGAGCTGCTCGTGTGGAGGCCAAAGCGGATGCGAACAAACGTCGCCGCACAGAAGATGAAGACTCACCCATGCAGACGAACGATCTTCGTAGTTCAGCAAAGCAATCGCCACACAAAAATCGGTATGGTGCTGCAATTTCTAACCTTGAGATCAACCAACAAGAGCCAGCTAGCAACGTGATTACCAAGCAACCTTTCAAAACATCGATACCTGAGGGCGACCCCAGAGCATATCTTATGAGGCGGCAGAAGTCCATGCAATCATCCGCAAAGCGACCAGGCGAGATTTCGAGGCCAATGCGGGCAAGGTCTACCCGACTTCCACTGGAGAGAATCCCAGATGATGAACAGGTACACACGTTGATGCTGAAGTACACGATTGACATGGGTTTTGTTCAGAACGCTCTTCTGAAACTTTCTGGTTCGGATACGTACGTGAGTCAAGGGATACAGTCTGCTGGCCTTGTGATGAACGCTGCCGAAGCGAAGCTGGTACAGAAGATGGTCCAGGCAGCCGTGGAGAAGTGGAGAGAAACCGAGGCGGGAAAGCAATATGATGTGGAATATAAGTGCGACAATCTGACCGTTATTAATTAGCTCTGTACTGGTCGGCATTTGACACGGAGATGATATCTGATGGAAGACATCTTGCTAGGATCACTATTTGGCGTTCGGATTTGCTACATTTCACAAGATACCCATTTGCTTTCATCGCGCTTAATGCTTCAAGAAATATTCGCATGGCACTTACTGCAGTGAGTGATACAGGTGGAGAATTACCTGGTGTTCAGGTGGTATATAACTTCGCTATGACGATGTTATCTTAAGAAGCACGGTAGATCAGCTACTTGAGTTTATTCAGCGACACATATCAACAATGTATTGTTCTCTTCCTAACAGTCATAAGCGATAGAGTGAACGGTGTTCTTAGAAGTTCGATTAATATGGTACAACTAGGACTTGCAAGGTCAGATGCACACTTTACGAGATTTACGTGCACGAGCCATACAGATTGCTCAATTCATGCATCTTGACGCGCAACTTGGAGAAGCAAGAAATATTTTGGTGGTGTAACTCGGCTTGCATCTGCGAGCCAAACACACCACCACGGACGCTAGTGAGACCCACGTATTCACTCCGAAGACGCTATCTCTTACTCCACTAACAGCTCCAATTCCAATATACATACTAAATCAGTTTCCTATTCATTCAGTCCCCATTCCAGCCCATATCATTGAGCCCATGAGCACAATGGCCAAAAGGGTTGAGAAAAATAGAGTTGAGAACACTCAGGACCACAGTTCCAGCCATGGTCTCGCGAATCTGTCCCTCGCCTCCAAAGCCATCCATGCAGACGATTATCTCAACGAAGGCTCAGATGTTGCGCCGCCTATGCACGTTTCAACTACATTCAGATACAACCGAGATTCTACCGCTTTAAGAGCTTGGGGAGATCGCACTGTAAGCTCTCTTCCAGTCGAGAAGATGGGCAAATGCGCTGACCAGTGACGAAGCCAGCAGATTCTACAGACGAGGGTCACATATACTCCCGCTACACAGCTCCAAATACCACTCGCTTTGAGGCCATCCTCTCTGATATCCTGAAAGGTCCCACTCTGACCTACGGATCCGGTCTCAGTGCCTTCCACGCTCTCCTGGTTTTCCTCAACCCAAAGCAAATTTCAATCGGAGCTGGCTACCACGGCTGTCACGGCGTCATTGCTATTCACCAGAAGCTCACTGGGTCCAAGAAGATACCTCTAGACTGCGCTGCTGAGGATCTCCAACCCGGTGACATTGTTCATGTCGAGACTCCGCTCAATCCCACGGGGACAGCTTACAACCTCAAAGAATATGCTGACAAGGCCCATTCGAGGGGGGCTTTCCTGACGGTTGATGCTACGTTTGGGCCTCCACCTTTGCAAGATCCGTTCCTGTGGGGTGCGGATATCGTCATGCATTCCGGCACGAAGTATATTGGTGGTCACTCTGATATGCTGTGTGGTATCTTGACAATCAATCCAAAACACCAGGATTGGTTCGAAAAGATGCACAATGAGAGAGCGTATCTTGGAAACGTAATGGGATCGATGGAGGGATGGCTGGGTATCAGAAGTGTCAGGACGCTGGAGGTGCGGGTCCAGAGACAGGCTGCCAATACGGCAAAGCTGGTCGCTTGGCTTGATGGCATTCTTCGCCCAGGGAAGGCTGGGGAATCTGAGAGCATCGACACCCGGGACGGTGAAGCTGTCCGGAAAATCCTCGCCAAGGTCGAGCATGCCAGCTTACAAGAAGAGGATATCAAGGATGGGTGGCTGACGAAGCAGATGCCGAATGGCTTCGGCCCAGTCTTTTCCATCTACTTGAAGGACCTCACCTTGTCTCGCCAACTCCCGAGCAAGTTGAACCTGTTCCATCATGCTACTAGCCTTGGAGGAGTCGAGAGTTTAATTGAGTGGCGGGCCATGACTGATTCTAGTGTTGATACGACATTGCTGAGAGTCAGTGTTGGCATCGAGGGATGGGAAGATTTGAGAGATGATCTGCTACAGGGTTTCAAAGCGCTCGCTGCGGATCTGCAGTGATGTAGAAGCGTGGTTGTTGGGCTTGGACGACTTCGGCTGAGTCCTAGGAGCAGAAGCAGGCTTCTGTCCGTGGATGATGATAAGTTTGCATGCATTCAACATATCCCTGGAAAAGAATTTTCAAACCAGGTGTGGCTACCCGGGAAGTAGTTTCTATCTAGCTCTAGGTTTTCTGGCGTCTGGCAGCAATCGTGCAATGCAAGACCAATACATCATTTCAAAACAAACGCATCCGATCTTAAGGCGAATTTATGAAGGCGTGAGTGAAAGGGCAAGTCGTAATTTGTTTCACCCGTCCTAAGGCTTCGAGAGGTTCGGTGTGATCGACGAAGAAGCCGGTATCAACTGAGGATATGAGGCCGCTGGTGTCATATGGGTCGAAAACGCTACCACGGAGCTTGGCATCCTTAACATACGGGACAGGTGAAGACTTCATGACTTTCTCGGCGGAACGTCTGGTGCAATCGAGTAAAATAGTGCCGATAGATGCTCATATGGCTGTCAGGGTTTGCTTTATAATGCAAGGCTCCAATATGCTTACTTGCAAAGATGCGCGCAGCCGCGACACAAGCAGCTGGATGTGAGCTCATCAGGCCATATATATCAATGTCAACCTCCACGAGATGATCCAAGAGGCGCCTCGCTATGCCCCGCTCTCGATAGCTGCGATCGACCAGTAACTGGGTGATCCACAACACATTCTTCTCTCCGGTGGTCCAGCGGAAAGCGAAAGCGTTGCCAGCCAGCTTGCCATCGACGATGGCTCTAACATAGACGACACCCTCGAGAAGGTATTCAGTTCGGAGTCAGTTTTTGCTGAGGCGCACGCGATTGCCTGTTTTCTATTAGCAGACGAAAGCGATAGAGTTTGAGGTAACGACCACAGGCACACTCAACGTTCCTGGACAAGACCAAATCCGCTGCTTGGAGGAGGATTCCAAGCTCATACCTGCTTTGCGAAGACGACCGGGCTATTCCTCTTGCGCTCCAGGAATTGATGGTCGATAAGATTAAGGCCGAAGGAGGGGAGGTTGAGACTGAACGAGTTCCAGCATCTCACAGCCCCCATCTTTCGATGCCAGACAAGGTTGCTGAATTCTTGAGGAGAGCAGCAGGTGAAGATCTGGAAAGCAGTTGGGTAAAGAAATGAGGAAGACTAAGAAGAAAGATTCTGACGAGACAAGACCATGGAGGAACTCTATTTCACATATATAACAGAGAGATAGACTATGAGACAAAGTTCCTATTAAAGCAAAAAGGGGCTACAGGTATTCATGTGTCTCACTATGCAAGGGGGTTGTTTGTATCTCGGACTATTTTCTGGGAGTTGATCACCGCGTGTGGTTCTCAGCAGTGTCATTAATTGGTTTATATCTCGATTGTTTATCAGAGAAGATGACATGAGACTCGCATGAAGTGTAGTTATTTTAAGTCAAGGCGATATCAACATTGCACTTGGCGAGTCTCGCTTCTCGCTTCTCGCTTCTCGCCAAAGGCGTCTCCTGATGGTGACTCCACACCATAACGGCGCCATATGAACAGTCCTCAACAGCCCCTATCAAATTAAATTAGATTGATGAAGCGAATCGAAAGCCATCTCTGATAACCTCTTTGAATATATATATGATCCAGTCGGTCTTTGGAAGAAAATGCACGCTCGTCTGTTGCAGCTTGTAAGCATGTCATTGGTGAGCCCACTTCCCTCATCTGCATGCAGGCACGATTACACAGAACATCCATCTTCAACACCACCTCATTTTCACAAATGAGGGGATCTACCCGGTGAGACAGAAAAGGACAGACCACCCATTGATTATCCCGGATATTCATTTTTTTTCCCCCTCTTCTTTCGATCCTCCTTTTCATCTCGATACAAGAACACAGTCTCCAGATCCTGATCTGCCTTACGATATTAGCATCAATAAAGTAGCTCTTGTGGGTTTGAGTAATCCCGTTACTCTTCCCAAAATGTCCGCGTACTCACCTTTCGACTTGCTCGGGCTTCTGGCACCCTCGGCACTGCGATCCTAAAGGAGCTTCTCGATTCCAGGCTCTTCGAAATCCCCGTTCTCACTCGCGAAGGCAACAGCCGAACCTTCTCTCCCCCGAAATCAAAGTCGTGAAGGTTGACTACACAAGCCTCGAATCAATGACGGAGGCTCTCGCGGGACAAGATGAGGTTGTATCGGCATTTGCCAGCCAAGCCGTCGCTACGCAGAAGGTCCTCATTGATGCAGCCGTCAAAGCTGGAGACAAGAGATTCCTCCCGTCGGAGTTCGGCGTGGACCTCAGGAATCCAGGCCAGAGCTCTTCCGTATACGCCGCCAAGGTCGAGATAGAAGAGTACTTGGATGCACTGGCTGTGAAAACCGAGATCTCCTACACTCTTTTATACAATGGACTCGTATACAATGGACCTTTCC
The DNA here is from genome assembly GCF_022702325.1 of Drepanopeziza brunnea f. sp. 'multigermtubi'. Taxonomy (NCBI): domain Eukaryota; kingdom Fungi; phylum Ascomycota; class Leotiomycetes; order Helotiales; family Drepanopezizaceae; genus Drepanopeziza; species Drepanopeziza brunnea. The sequence goes on along the minus strand of NW_027094082.1, from coordinate 1,117,433 downwards.
TTGATTGGGTTCTGAGAAATGAGATGCTCCTGAACTTCAAGGAGCGCAAAGCTGAGATCTATAATGGCGGCGACCAATTCTTCAGTACGACTAGACTATCTAATGTTGGTAAAGCAGTGAGGGGGATACTCGTATGTCACCGAGAAATCCATTCCTTTCCTTTTGAAAGCTTCGGTATCTTCCGGTGAAGTGCGCTTTAGCACTCCTCCCGGAACATTCTGGAGGCAACCAACGCTGACTCCTCTGTCGTGTAGACACACCCTCGCGAGACAGCTGATCGAGCCATCCGGGTGAGAGATACCGATATTTCGCAAAAAATGCTGCTGAAGCTGGCTCAACCATTGAGCCCTGGTGAAGAATGGCAAGTGACGAATGTAATGCGGCGGACTTTGAGAGGGAGTCTCTGGCGCAGATCCAGGAAAAGAAAGTGGGCCCGTTAACGATGCTGTCTTGGAGCGAACTATCTTTGCGCCCGTGTACGAGAACAGATTCGAACGGGTTCATAAAAAGATACTGGATATTACGAGTATGCCTGAGCAGGATTTGGATGAGCTGATAGCGTCCATCTTAGCCTGGCGAGTAGTTCGGTGACTTACTTCCAAGCAATCGATCATTGCTGTAAGATTCCTTCGTCCTGGAAGATTACCACTGTAAAATAGCCCAATCCGAGCTATTATTGCAAGTAAACTACCGGTACGTTGATCCTTTTACATCGAAAAATGAAAGATTGCAATTGTCAGTGCGCTGACTATCATTAGCCGCTCGATTATTAATAGCCGACGTGCAAAGTTCGAATACGGTTCAGGAAAGAGGTATGTATGTATATATTTTCTCTTGCACCTGCTGTGAATTCGATTCACTATCTTCTTCGTCGATTGCACATTCTCCATTTCTACTTTTCTACTGCAAGCTCATTTCCCTCTTTGTTTAGCTCGCATTGTTCAAAGACTTATTTATACAAACACGATGCCACAGTCGAACTCTATTTTCGCCCTCTTGCTAGCTTTAAGCTTGCTCTTTAGCCGAGCTCAAGGGGGTTTTTGGCGTAGCGATGGACGCCAACTCATCGGCTATGCAATAGCTAGCGAAGTAAGCTTCACTTGGTTTTACACGGAGTACTATCGCACAAGGAAGCTTCTATTAATCAGGCGGAACTATAGGAGCAGGCGAGGCTTATCAATGATGGCCATAAGCCACGACTCCTGCCACCAGTCGAGGGATCCGAACCCGCTGGTGCATTAGGAGCGGGCTTTTATATGCGTGAGTTGATCTACCTACAAGTATAGATCGGTCCCTATTACGACGCGAAGCTAAGGAGTCTAAATAGTGAACAAGCCCTCTGGCTGGAGAGCTACAGAAGAGAGTTGGTATTGTGCTATCAGAGCGAAGAAGAGTAAGATAAAGAAGATCAGCAAAGTCTGGATCCCGAAAGCATATGAAAAGAGAACTGAGGAGGGTATTCTGGATCAGGAATTATGGGACCAGAGCGAAGACGTCATTACAGAGTACATCCAAGCAGAGGCATCGATAGATGATCCCGAGGCTGCGGAGAAAGCGCTGCGCTTCTCATGGGTTATGGGTGCCAGCGACTGGCAGCTGCAGATGCTCATTCCAACGAATGTGCTAAATAACTATAACCTGGATTTATGGGCCAGGTGCTTTGACTCAGAAGATGAACTGAAGAAACGTTGGAACTATGTCGTTCCATGGGACAGCAGCAGTAGATGGGATATTGAGGGAATTCGTGGAAATCCGAACTGGTGGTTTGTTGCGGAGCACACTGAACGAGTGCCCGCTGCATCACGCTGAAGGGGGCTACTGCTATAGATTGAATGGTCGAAAGAAAGATAACTGCCTGCATCGCACTTAAGAGGGCTATCATGACGGAATGAAATCAATTGCTTGTATCGTATGTAAAAAGGCTACTACTAAGAGTATTATACCGTGAAAGTCCGGAAAACTTTACCCCTCCGCAAACGGGGCAAGTTTTAGTTTGCGGCCGGGTTGAAGCTTAGAATTTCAGAGCAGTACTTTAAGACTTACGCAGATCCACATGTGCGGAGTAACAAGCTCTACGGAAGCATATTTTTCACATTCCTCTGTAATCTATACTTTAATATAATATTCTTAAACGGATTTAGCAGCCGAGTTAGCTCACTCGGTTATCGTAAATAGATAGTCAGCGCCACAGCCAAGATTTCGGTATGGCGGGCTTCAAAAGATAAACGATCACTGACCTGCCGACCTGCTTATAGTACTACATAACGATAATGGATAAACTCGGTGATCATATAGGTACTTGAATTTTCGTAAAAAGGACCTCGATAATGATTGAATCCAGCCCGCACTCGCGTTGAATCTAGTGCTGTACTCAGCGCTATATTCGTACGGAGATACCTATCGATCTACTCTACACTTGTAGCAGAGATATTTTCCACTTTTCTCTCTTTCCAACGAAATGTTTTCCACTCTGCTCTCTCCTCAACGCAGGCCAAGGCGTTTCATACTCCCAGATTGAACTACCCAAGTCGCACCAGAAGGTCTTGCATCGGACGCCAGATTCAGTGTTCCACCGGAGTGACCTCTTGGGAGAGGTAGAGAGGGATTGCACCTCCACTCGAAACTGAGCGCCGTAGCTCAGCACAGCCAACCTGCCCTTTGTCGAATTTCGAGGGTTCGTAGGTCCGTCAAAAACCCGAAATGATCGAGGGAGATGATCGTCACGATATCCATTGTGGTCCGGTGAATGATGCCATATTCCTTTGTTCGCCTCTGCGGCAAGCTGGTCAGGTGCGTATCTGCCAGAGACAAAAGAACAAGAGAGCAGTAAACCTCTTTGTTCCATCTCGCGTCTTGTTAGCCCACTCAAATAGTCAGGGTTATTTTCCCAACATGGAGGAGATAGATAATGCGTCCGTAACCCCATGCCCAAAAACGCAGGACGGGAGATTCATCGGTCGTTTTCTCTTCAAGCCGTGGCTCGGAATCTCAGATCAGACTGAAGAAGGATAGAGGCCCAGCAGTACGCACCAGGACGTTGGCATGGAGGGCTCAGATCCACCCGGGAAAGAAGCGCCTCGCTTTGCTGCTGCCAGCGATGACCGTTGCGAGCTCCCGCAGATTCCGAGTAAACATCCTCGACGGACTCGGGTCTGGAACGAGGACGAGAGAGTCTGGGAAACGGCGGTCTCCAGCGATATTCCTCCTTCCTCGCCGCGTACCTTTGGTCGATTACGGGTCGATCCCAACTTTCTTCCGGTGAGATATGGCTCACAACCATCACCCTCGCCAGTTTCTGCCTCGAGCTCAACGACGAGGTCCGTCCCTCCGATGACGAAGTCCTCACACAAGATCCTTCAGCTTACGGGCTTCGATCCTCGATTCGAGCGAGCCCTGCCAATAGGGCATCAGCAGATTCCCGGATCACCCTCCTCGCCCCCCTCGCCCCCCTCGCCTAGCTCTCCGACCAGCACAGCCAGTGTATGGAGTCAGCCCGAAGCTGGGAATGACGAGCAGGAAGCATCGCCCAAGAATTCGAGCATGTCGGTCGGGCAGTCGATTATCCAGTCACCCAATGGCGAGGGGGAACGACTGACCCCGTCGATATACAACATCTCGGACCGTAGCTCGAGATCTTCTCGCCAATCTCGCGAGCCCGTGAAGACCCAGATGAGCACTGCGCAAGTCTTGACACCACAGCAGCCGGTTCTGGCGCCAGAACAAGAAGAGCTCCGACGCCCAACCTCCCCGTTGACGGGGCCGGCGAACCATTCAACCGAAGTCCTTGCTCTCCCAGAAATCCTTGACCAGGATACCCTCCGTGAGCAGATGGGTGCCGAAAGGAAACCAGGCAGTGCACACAAACACTCGGTCTCCAAGGCCGCGTCCTCGACTATTCTCCCCAAGCCCCTGGCTATACCGCTAAAATCAAGTTTGAAGGGTAAGGGAAGGGAGAAAGGGAAACCTCAAGACATAGATATCACCAATCCTCCGAAGAAGGCTTCCTTCTTTCGCAGATCGGCGAAAGACTCTCTGGAATGGGATATCTACGATGCGGGCTTCAAAGAGGATCCGAGTAGAAGCAGGCACCATACTCCCACTACGCCAGTGAGCCCGATGTTCAGCATGGAGTCCGACCACCTGGTCCTCGGTCCGCCCCTGGGAAGCGGCGAGAGCCCGAAAACAAGAGCGAGGATTTGGGGCACCGGGAAGCATCCCTTGAAGAGCCCGTTCCCATTCACCAGGAGCCACCACGAGACAACAGCCATAGGAGACGGCGACGACGAGGCGGCGGATACTGTGCAGTCGCCCTCGACGCCCCGTAGCTTCACACGCCGGCTGTCGAACACCATGAAGCACCTGTCCCCCACATCGCCAGTCAACAAGAAGAAGGCTGCCTCGGTACCTCCGTCGAGCAATAAATACGTGATTACAAACGGGGCCCGGAGAGCAGATGGACCAGCCACGCCCCTACCTCCCAAGAACGGCTTGAGCTTCGCGGAGGGCTTGGTGAGGGGCAAGGAGGTGGTCGGGAAAGTGAAGAAGAGTGTCGGCGGTACCAGCAAGGAGGAGAAGAGGAGGGAGAGCTTGAAAAAGCGGATCGTCGTCGTGGGGATTACTGACCAGAGCCCTGGTATGTACGGACCGCTCTGGCTGCGAGATGAGACGTGATGCTAATCGACTGTCATGGCAGACGGAAGAGTTTCCGAGTGGTTGTGAAGATTCAATGAGAAGAGGATGGCATAGATGGCATTGTGCAATATGGGAGTGGGTTTTTGTTTCGCATCTTACGACAGGGCCATCTAGACTTTTAGGTAGGACTAGGCCTGTTCCCGGGGTTGGGCTTGATTTCTAAACGCATGTCCAGTTGAATCGATAGGAATATACCACGCGTAGAATGACTGCAATGAGGCTGCAGATAGGATTCTGGCTGCGAATAGACTGAAATTTGGACATTGAAAAGAAAAAAACTCGCAGAATATCAGGATCGGAGGCCGGATTAGAGGTCAGACTTCGGATGCGCTAGGCCCCCGAGAACAGTCTTTGTACTTGAAAATTAGAAACTTATCTATCCCGGGCTCCCGAGCCCACTTGTTGGTACATCAAAGCACTTGCCAGAGATCTGAATGTTCGCCGAATATGGAAAACCGTGCACCAACGAGCTGAGGACAGCTCGATCATTGTTCAGAGTGCCTAATTTAATCCTATTCCCGATTCAAAACTTCATATCCCGTAATGAGTCACATTCCTGGACCGAGCCCTTCCACAATAGCTATCATGTCGTTATACACCTACAGCTGCAGTCTGAATGTTGCAACCTCAAAAGGTTTCAAGGTGATGTCAACCTTGCCCATCTCAACCTTCAGTTCACTCTCATCATCCTCGAGGACGTTGGTCTTCCAGACTCTCTTCACATCCAACGATGTCTCAATGGTGCCCTTGCTCGTCCCTCCCAAGCTATCGTAGATACGCAAAATCACACTCTTACCCTTTCGCTTAGCCAACTCACCTCTACTAACATCCTCGTCATCTTCGCCTCTCTTGACGCAGTCGAGAATCAAGGAGGGGTTGCCAGTAACCTTGATAGGGCTGCTGAATGCTGAAGCTCCAAGGGCCTTTGATGATTGAGCAAGCTTCAGTGGGTTGTTGAAGTTGTAAGCGGTACGGACTGTCGTGGATCCAAGATCACCTTGATGAGGCAGGATAGCCCAGCGAATGTGGTGACGGCCCATGTCGGCGTGGGCATCTGGTGCTTTAGGCGCACGAAGCAGTGACAGCCGCATCAAGCTCCCACAGGTAGCAAAGCCGTATTTGCTATCATTCAAAATTGACACACCATAACCATGCTCGGAAAGGTCGGCGTATTTGTGGCAGCATACTTCGAACTTTGCCATATCCCAGCTGTTCCAGGTTAGCTGAGTTCTTCAGATGTATCAATACAGACTTACGTAGTGTTGTAATGTGTTGGCCTTCGCACAATACCATACTGGGTCTCGTAGGAAGCCTCGGTGTTTCTGACATCGACAGGGAATTCGACCTTCAAGAATTTCATGTCCTCTCGCCACTCAACCTCGCTGTGCATCTCAACATATGATTGTTGACCGTCGAAAGCAGCAGAGAGACTAATATAGGTCTTCGCCCAACTCTTCTCACTGATCTTGGTCTCAGTCATAACGCTGACTTTGTGAGCGTCCTGCTGGACGATCTTGGTAACGCCAGATGCCAGCTCCTTTCGGGAATCCAAATGGTAGACTTCAACATCCCAAGCCTGCCAGTAGAGGGGTTTGTCGTCGAAAATGACGAGCTGATTACCCTTCTTACCCTTCGCGATGACTTCCCTCTCAGCCTTCAGATCGTATAGAGAAGTGATGGTGCCGCTGTCAACTTCTACTCGCAATTGATCGTTCTGCAAAACAAATACGCCACCCTCAAGTTCCCTAACCGTGACCTCGGGCGTCTCGGCTATTTTAAAGGATTTGACGTTCAGCAGTTGGCCATCACCACAAGCAACTCCGGCTTTGCCATCACCGATCTCAATGACCTCTCTTCGGTGCCATGGCATGGTATTCAAGGCGACCAGGTTATCCATAGATTTAATTTTATCGCCACTTTGTACGCCCAGAATCTCCTCCAGTTCTTTGAGAATCTTCTCGCCAGTCGCGAAGATCTTCGCGTAAAGCTATAGACAATATCAGCTCTGCCTGGTGCTTGTTCGCTTCTCGGATAGCAGCCTACCTCGTCACTGTCATCATAACACATCTCAATGGAACTTCCAGGAAGACAGTCATGGAATTGACAAAGAAGAACTCCCTCCCACATGTCGTCGATCTTCTCCTTAGGATACTTATATCCCGATCTTATGCTTGCAAGAGTTGCCAGCAACTCGACATCTCGGAGCATGATCTCTGATCTTCTATTATTACGCTTGTTGTTCGCTTGAGTCGTGTATGTACCTCTGTGTAACTCGAAGTAAAGCTCACCATACCAAGTCACAAAGTCGAGACCGTTTTCCACCTTCTTCTCGAGGCGGTCAAAAAAGTCTTCCACAGAGTCGCCCATGTGCACTCTGGGTAGCATCCCAACGGTATCACTCATTCCACGACATCTTCGAAGCTTCTCCAGATGCTGCCAAGTGGGTCCTCCACCTCCATCACCCTTGCCAAAGACTAGAAGTGAGGTCTCATCTTGATCCATGGACTTGTGTTGGGTCACAGACCTCTTTACATCTCCGAAGTTGGCTTCCGCAGTGTATGTTTCCGCAGGAGCCATGTGACAAATGACCTGACTTCCATCCAAAGCTACCCAGTTGAAGGTAGTGTGAGGAAACTTGTTGATGTTGTTCCAGCTCAGCTTCTGAGTGAAGAATCGAGTCATACCGGCCAGTCTACAAAGTTGTGGCAGCTGGCTTGAATAGCCGAAAGTGTCTGGCAACCAAAAAGTCCGACATCTCTCTCCAAAATTACTCTCGAAGAATCGCTGACCATAGACAAATTGGCGGACAAGCGATTCACCGCTCGGCATATTGGTGTCATGCTCGACCCAGCTACCGCCAACAGGCTGGAAGCGACCTTGCCTAACCTTCTCCTTGACACGGTCAAACACGTACGGGTAGTACTGCTTCAGCCACTTGTACTGCTGGGCTTGTGAGACAGAGAATCTGTGCTCGGGGTAGCGATCCATCAGATCACACTGGTTCGACCATGATCTAGCGACCTTTCTCTTCGTCTCAGCCCAAGGCCAGAGCCAGCAAGTATCGATGTGGCAGTGGCCAATGCCGTATACAATAGGAGCAGTTCCAGTCTCGTATACTTTGGAGGAGCTGACGTTCTTGCCGAGATATTCTTGAGCAATCTTGCGGCCCTTGATGATAGAGTCCTGGTTGCCGACTTCAAAGGCTTCGATTATGGCAATGGCCACTTTTAACGCTTTGTGCTGCTCCCAAGAGTCCGTAGGGAACTCTCGAGCGGCATCTCCAATGACCCATATATCTATCCAAAGCTGGCGGGCCTCGACATTGACCGCAACAATATCTGCTTTGCTAAGCTGGAAGTATTTTTTGGGGTCTGGAGGTTGGATCGAGTCTCCATTTCCATTTCCGAACATGCCATTACAGGCCATCTCGATGTATATTGTATGCTGCTTCCCATCTCTGAACCTGTCTGGGATAATCCACTCGATGCGTTCACCGCCTCCAGTCAGGCCCTGAAGTGGGTTGCCATCCTCTGTCCAGACCATCCCTTCATTGTTGGCATCCCAGTGTAGTTCGAGCAGGTCTTTCTGGGCAAGGTGGGAGGGTATGGTGAGCTGGACCTTGAACCAGTGCGTCGCCCATGATGGCCCAAACCATTCCCCCACGGATGTCTTCTTGAACTCGTGGCTCGTGGCTTCTTTGAAGGTTGGTCGACTAAGATCCGGAGCATCCCAGACTGAGAGCTCAACATGCGGAGATCCAGACACAACGCCCTCGTCCATCATACTTCAACCATTGGCTTAGCTTTATGAAAATGTGCTGGAAGTTTGTCGGAAGCTAAAAAAAACTTACGCTCGTAGATTCTGAGATTCATATTGTCCCCCGCTGTAGAAGGCTTCGATACGGCTTTTATAGATGTTTGGAATCCATTGCCCGACGGGATGATCTGAGAACTTTGGGTAGGTGCTCTTAGGCCTCGCGGTTTCGACAGTTTCGCCTCCCATGATTGTATTCTTGAAAATTGATTGTACGGACGGACCTGAGAGGGTGTTGTGGAAGAAAGCTGTATACTCTTTAAAGGAAGTGTGTTGGAAAGAAGTACGGGGTTGGTCTGCACTGGAGAGCTACCCAAGCCAATGCGGGGGCCGGGGGAGCTCCGTATAGCGCGATCTCGAGGGGCGGCCGTGACCCACTGATGATCAGGTACCGTCACAGTCCGGTACCGTTACAATATGTCCGTTTCTCAATTCTCAGTTCTCGTGGGTTTTTTTCCGTACACCCAGCCACGCCACTGATAGCCACATCCTCCGGAATCAGCCCGCCATCGAACAAGTAGCATGGCTCCGTTGACTCCAGCCGCCGTTGTAAGTGCTACTTCTAAGATAGACAACAGGACAGGATATCTCCGTACTGAGCATGATTGATACAAGGCCGCAATTGCTCGACTGAGAGCTTTCCACCCGCCTCCGTTCTCGACATGGGACCATTTGTCACTGAGCAGAAAAGCTGCTGTTCTGATCTTACTATTCGCGGACAGGAGAGGCGATCTCCGCGTAGTTCTGACGATGCGTGCAGCGAGTTTGAGGAGCTATTCAGGTATCTGCCCCAGATGGGGGATTAAGTAAGCATGGGCTCACGACTGTAGGGCAAGCTGCGTTTCCAGGTGGGAAGGCGGACACCCTCGACGAGGATCCATTCGACATAGCGAGACGGGAAGCATACGAAGAGATTGGTCTTCCTCGAGACGACTCCAAGATCCCGTCTCCTTTTCGGATAGAACATCTATGTCAGCTTCCTTTCAGTTGTGCAAGGACTGCGCTCGCAGTGAGACCTTGCGTGGCATTCCTACATTCGGACGACAACGGAGGGGGGGATGCTGCGAGTGTTGAAGAAGCCATGATTCCCAAATTGGATGCAAAAGAGGGTGAATATGTCTGGATGTTATGGGCACATTGTCGAAGCAGTGATCGCTGACTTCCCATAGTCGCGGCAGTTTTCACGGCGAGATTCCACAATTTTCTCAGAGAAGAGGACGAAGTCCATGATGGGGAAGATGTCCCTGGGTCTCGGTCTGACTGGTACAGGGGAGCATGGGTGGACTTCAATCACAGCCGGTGGCGGATGCACGAATTTTACGTTCCGATCAACAATCAACTGGTCACCAAGCCCAAGGTGCGCGAAGGGGGACCGGCAGCTATCGCCGACTCGTTAGATGAGGAGGAAGGGAAGGATGAGGCCGGCATGATGAGATACAAGGTATGGGGAATGACAGCAAGGATATTAGTGGATGCTGCCAGGGTGGCCTACGGGGAAGAGCCCGAATTCGCGGTAGGGCTCCCTAGTCCCATAGTGGGTCATAACTGCTTTCCTCCCGGCTCCGGTATGCTTAGGAGGAGGCTGACGGAATGTTTCAGCATAATACCCATTTAGGAGACGAAGCGATGATTGAGAATCTGTATAAGATGAATCGCTTCGGAGAGAAGGTCCCCGGTGGGCTTACGGACGCGGATATTCAAGCAGCCCGCGCAGGAGTGGCGCAGACCAAAATTTAGACGAGAGATCACGACGATCACGACAACGACAACGACAACGACAACGACAACGACAACGATAACGATAACGATAACGAAACACCAGACGGACAATGAGTACCGGTAGGCAGTGGTCGGTATAGTACGGTACTGCAGAAGGGAGCTCTAGCTTATCCATAGCGGGCCGTGCAAACAAACCCAACCTACGGAGTATGCACCTATGCACCTACGGAATGCATACGGTCGTAAACTGCAGTGCACTGTACTGCACCGTGACGCGAAGGAAGAAGCAGGAGTGGGGGCTGGAAGAGCCAAATGGTAAAAGTATGATAGTACATCGATTCGTCCGTCACCTAGTCGATTCGTGAGTCGCTTCAAAGTCATCGATTTACTAATAGACTGAGAGGATAAAATGAGGCAAGCCGACGATAACCTCGCTCGCTTAACTGCGTTTGTTTGAGGAGCCGAGCAGGACGTCCGCAGCGGCACCACCACCCTCGATTGATATGTATTTGATGATTACGGGAGTCTCTTCTCACCCATTGGGGAGCAGCGTTTCCAGGAAGACTCGCAGTCGCAACCCTTCTCGGCGGAGTCGACAGCCACCCAGTTCCAGTTCCAGTTGCAGTTCCAGTTCCAGTACCAATCCATCTCAATTAAGCTTTGAGCCCAAGGACTATTGAAAAAGCCAAGACTTGCCATGGCGCGAAGGACGTGGCCAGGAGTGGGCGTCGTGTGGTCCGTCGGAGGCTGTGACGAAATGGAAAAGCTCTGCCACCCAAGAGATTTGCGGCACCTTTTGCGATTCATCATGTCGAGGCTGGTACAGTGGTCGTATGAGGTATTTTGCGGTGAGATAAGGGCGTAGCATGCTTGTAGGCAGTGGAGGTAGTGGGAGTAGTGGGAGTAGTGGAAGTAGTGGGAGTACCGGTAGTGGTCGTCGTTGTGGGTAGGCCGAGGGCATTGGCATTAGGGTTGGCATTAGGGTTGGCATTAGGATTGGCATGATGCCGGCACGGCATTGTGTCGGCAACGTGGACCATGAGCAGTTTGGGAAGTTGCGGGGAGGGTTCGTCTCCATCGGTAAGAATGAACTCCCGCACGGAACATGTGATACTGTACTAACTACTACTAACATGTGACGTACACAGAACAATGAATAATACGGACAATGCCCCCCTCCCCCTTCTCCACAATTTCAAGCATGACGCGGAATCTATTCTGATTCTTATTATAATACGGGATCAGACGGTCAGCTGTCTTGCACATGACTATCTGGGTCTGGGACCGAAATGGGCGTGAATGGAGAAGCCGAGTAGATTCCCGTGATGTACTACTAGTAACATCGTTAACAACATCAAGAATAACAATATCAATAACAATCCCAAAAATAGGTCGTCCTCGAAGTATCACAGGTTGTTCCTCTTAGCGCGCGAGACGAGGACCCGCTCCGCCCTACTCCACTCCACTCCTCTCCACTCCCCTCCACTCCCCTCCACTAAAGGATAAATGCTTGGCCTCGCCGGCCAGACCAGCGATCCGTAAACTTCCAGCCTCCTACTCCTACAAACTCAGGCCCGCCGTGCGCAACACCGATAAGTACCGGTACACAACTGTCGCCGTTCGGACAGGTACAACGACTCTATTTGACGTACACAGCCACCACTTAATTTGGTTTTGGGCATAGTAAACAACATACTGTATATACCTCATACATTTAAATATCTACTCCGCATAGCTCTCCCTTCTCCGACCCGGTCACGACGCCTCTGCTGCCTACTCCTACTGGCGAGTGCCTGCATCTCAAACTCCATACCGGTCTGTCAGGACCTACCGAACTGTCTGTCTCCGCCCAATACCGCTACACGCCCAAAAGCATCAGACCCAGCCATGGCCGACATTCTAGCAGCATTTGACGAGTTGGACAAGAAGGACAAGGCCAGCAAACCCGTCAAGTCAACAAACAAGAAGTTTGTGAACCCGCTCAAGACATCGTATGCTTCCCTCTCCTGACCGACCTCGTCTCCCTGCCGTCGCGGCAATGGCAAGCAATCCAGTAGTCCATTTACTATGCTAACGCCGACGTCAACAGCGGCTCCCGGCGCGTAGGAAGATCTCAATCCCGATCGTCAAACCCGGGTGGCAGAGCCCCGAGGTCCGTCGACCAGATCGATGCCCAGCCTTCATCCCAGGCCGAACGCTCTCCCTCCAGCGTCTCGAACCGCCGGATCTCGTTCGTCGCTCCCGACCTCCCCAACCGTGCACCGCGGCGCATCCGCGTCCCCACGAAGAAGGACTCCCTCGCCTCAGGCTTCCAATGGGAGCCCATCCTCTCCGCGAAATACGGCGTCTCCGAGAACGAGTGGGCGACGTTCGGCAAGCAGATCATCGACGCGGCGGAGCTACCCAAGCGGGCGAGAATGATGTGGTCGATGGTCAAGCAGGACGTCGTGGCCAAGATCAAGCGCGACCTGGACTTCGGCGGAGAGGTCAAGCAGCAATTGAAGGAGTGGAGTCTGCACTTCCGGGCCAAGGGCTTCACGGTGAGCATGGAGCTACCGGGGAAGGTGCGGTCGAAGGAGGACGATACGCAGGAGGAGCGTGCGCTGGCCGAGAGCTATGCCAATCGCTTCAGGGTCGTCATCTCGGAGAATGCTGAGAGGAGCGCTAGCATCTACTCCCGATCCTCGAGCGTGTCGAGGAGTGTGTCTGGAGAAGGACTTGCTGCTGCGGGTAGCCCTCACACGACCGACGACGATGACGATGACGACGTCGACGACGAAGTGAAAGATGTGAAGAGTTGACAGGAGGCAAGTTTGAGATAGCGAAAGAGACAGATGGGCGGAAATGTACATTCGGCAACGACTTTATGACTGTACCCTATTATAGGATAATTTAACGACGATCGGATTTCAGCGTTGGTTTTGGGCTCTTGGGCTGGGGCGGTACTTTTCTGGAGCGGGGTCTGCAGTATCATGGGATTTGGGTAGCAAGTCGTCGCTGAGGCTATGCAGCCAAAATAGCAATTCATCCGACAGGGTTATCAATATCAAATCCCTTCTGCTCCCCCCCTTTCAAGCAAATCCCTCCCGAACTAACTCATAAAACCAACTGGTCAACTTTAGCTCGCTGTATGTGCTGGGCAGTAACAGCTGATATCACAATTTCAACTCCTTTCCCTCAATGGCAAGCCGTGTCCTTCGTCGCACTCGTATTGTTCCCAAACACCAGGTATCCCACGAATGATCCCACCGCCATGGCAGCCATCACCCATCCATTATAAGTCATGAACAATAACCTGTGCGCCGAACCCCTCTCGTCAGCTCCCAGCTCTGGTCGCCTCGGGAGAAAGAGAGCGAGGGAGTAAGGTATAGCACTCACATCAACATAAAAGCGTAGAAAGTCTGCAGCGCGTAGAGCAGGGCTTTGATCACATGCGCCTGCCGGTTAACCTCGACCTGATTGCGTCCTGTCCACAGGAATGGCGTCCTCTCAGTAACAGCTTCAACATCTTCTTCACGGCGGGAAAGCACGGGTATATTCTCAGCTTGCTTCCTTGTTGTAGTCTGCATTTCATCCATATCGAAAGTGAAAACGAAAGGGAAAATCTGCTTGGGAAGGGGGGGAGGGGGGGGGGAGAGAAGGGGGAGACTTACGAGGCGCCTCCCCGGTCTTGCGAGCGACGATGTTCTCGTACCTGCGTGATGCGGATCGGATGGCTTCGTAGAACGCGGTGAGGCCGACGACGGCGAGGAGGGAGATCAGCAGTCCGCCGGTGCTGCGGATGTGCCACCAGCGGAAGACGAGGCAGAGGTTCGTCGTGTCCCAGGTAAACAGCATCTGCCATCACCACAACCACAGTTGATCAGCTCGGATCCGCATGCATTCGCAGAAGCCAGTTCCTTCTCTGGCTGGCTGGCTCGCTGGCTGGCGGCATGGCATGGCACTCACGTTCATATTGCACATATCCCCCATATCCATGCCGCCGTGTCCCATGCCGCCGTGTCCCATGTCGCCGTGTCCCATCGCTGCGTGGTCCATGTTTACTTGCGTGGTGGAGGCTTGGTTGAAGCTAAGCTATGGTTCGAGGTTTGGGGTTTTGTGGCAGAGATGCGGATGTTGAGCGAATGTGGACGATAATGGGACAGGTCCAACTTTGTATATATATGTACCGGTAGAGGTATGTACCGGTATATAGAAGTAGGTGCTGTACCGGTATATGAGCTGCCCTTCGTCGTACCGGTACTTTCGTCGTCCCACCACTGCCAGTTGAGTCGTTCAAATCTCTCAAATGTGCTCAGACGAGACGTCCCAGACAACGCTCTGGCCCGTAATTGGCCGTAGCATTGGGCACGTGATCCTGTATGAAGCCTAGCCCCATATTTGATCTTCTTCGACTCAGGCGCTTTGCTCGGGAGGTTATATGCGGATTGTTATACCGGTACATGCTCCTTTGTTTTGGCGATAGTATCTCGAAAGCACAGGAGGTGAAGTCAACAAGTATCGGCAGTGAGGCTATGTCCCTTTTATGCCATGAGAGGCTCATATAACATCATGGCGAAATAGGGCAACCTGATCGAGTGTCTCGCGCGGTCCAGGTAAATCAAAGCTCAACTCGTGTGTCCGGAAAGAAAATTCGATTCCCCAAGAAAAGGACAGGATGAGTAGCTGGCTAACTTTGCGAGAAGATGATCCTTCGCCGTGGCGGATATACTCAATACATAGCCAATCTGAGTGCAGCTGGTACGGTTGTTGTCATTGCATTTGTTCACAGCCCGCCCGGGTGAAGTCCGTCGATGATGCTTTGATACCGGTACCTTACCTATGATACGAAGAGTCGGTAGAGAGATGCTCGGGAGAACTCGCTTCTTACAAATATCCTTTCGGGATTTATCGGATCGAACAAGGCTACAAGAGCGTCACACGCAAGGCTGAGCCTTGGAGGCAAGTCTTCAGTCTTCAGTCTTCAGTCTTCGTCAAGATATCCCACCACAGGATTCTTTTTCTTCCCTGTCCCATGTGTGAAGAAAAACGAAGAACGAAAAACGAAAAACGAAATGAAACCGAGACAAATACCTAGTCTGGGATTGGTCTGCAAGTGCCCGACCCTTTTGCGCCGCAGCGCAGAGCCTTTTTCTTTTTCTTTATAAGAAAGAGTTGGTGCCTCACTCTCATCATCCATACTCTTGTGATACCGATTTCTCTACTACTCCCCCTCCTCTGCATACATTCTCATTCGGGCGTGACTGCTTGCTAGTCATCTTCTAATGTCCACGAGAATCGTGCCAACGAAGCTACCGCTCTCTAGAGCTGTAGCAAGCTGCTTCTCCCAACTCCATGGAGTCTCGAGAGGCGCACCAGGCTTCCGTTTGACCAGTACACACTTTCAGTCTCGACGCCATCTCTCCTCGACGTCTAGAACACAACTTCGCGACATCTTTCCCTCTCCAGATCATGAACACATCAAGAAGACGGAGGCGGCATGGCCACATCCACCGTAAGTATACTTGCCACTCTTCTGCCAATACTATAGAAGCCAATCCCTCCCTAATAGGTACGATGTCGAAACGATGAGAAAGGACATCTTCTATGCCCATCGCAAGCCCGAAGACTTCTCAGACCGTATCGCACTCTTCATGGTCCGCCTTCTACGATTCGGAATGGACACTGCCACAAGATACAAGCACGACGTCGAGGAACCCAAGAAAGTAGGAGACAGCAACGCTGTGGCAGACACCAAACCATACCGCATGAGCGAACCCAAGTGGCTCATTAGAATGGTCTTTCTCGAGTCAGTTGCTGGTGTTCCCGGCATGGTAGCAGGCATGATCCGCCATCTACACAGCCTAAGAAGATTGAGGAGAGACAATGGTTGGATCGAGACTTTGCTGGAGGAAGCTTACAATGAGCGTATGCATCTGCTTACGTTCATGAAAATGGCTGAGCCCGGTCGGTTTATGAGATTCATGATTCTCGGTGCCCAGGGTGTCTTCTTCAACTCGATGGTCTTGTTCTACCTCATTTCGCCGCGAACCTGTCATCGATTTGTTGGATATCTCGAGGAAGAGGCTGTCCTCACCTACACCCTCGCCATCAAGGACATCGAGGCTGGAAAGCTGCCGAAGTGGCAAGACCCTAAGTTCAAGGTTCCGGAATTGGCAGTCAACTATTGGAAGATGCCGGAAGGCAATAGGACGATGCGAGATCTTCTGCTTTACATCCGAGCTGATGAGGCCAAGCATCGAGAGGTCAACCATACATTTGGTAACTTGGACCAGAAGGAAGACCCAAATCCATTCGTCTCCGAGTACAAGGACCTTGATACACCACATCCTGGCAAGGGAATTGAGCATCTCAAGCCATTGGGATGGGAACGACAGGAGGTCATCTGAGTGACTTGAGATGAGATGAATGGACCGGAACGAAACCTACCCCCGATCAACTCAAACCAGGACCTCACGACCTGGCATCCCTACACGATACAACCTCGCCACTCTTGTACGCTATGACTCGCCGTAACGATTTTCTTTTGTCACAAACGGCGTTTGAGTAGAAAGATCTCCTACCCTCAAAAACCTAGATACCATACCCCTGCTGCGACTGAATTCGGCGTTAGATACTCCTTGGTCTTATTAGAATGCCAAGCTAATAAATATTTCGGGAATGAACCAAAACCTCGCTCCTTTCTTTCCCACGCCATTCTTGATGTCTCCCCAGATGCTAGATTTTAATATTCAGCATCCTCTTTGCAGTGCGACAAACTATGATAGGTGTTCTGCACGATCGACCTTGGGAGGGGGGGGTGTAATTGTGATATGTTGAAGAGAGGGCACTAAAGAGAGGGCACCCCACCACGCCTCTGACCCCCTGGCTGAGTGTCTGTCGCTATTCACCGTTCCTCAATCACCCATTCGGTATTTATTTTTTTGTTTTCGTTTTTGCTAATCGTATAAACCGGATACACAGACTACGCTAGACTAGACTACATCACCTTACTTACTTAAAACAGATCTTGGCTGTTATCGCCCGCCTCGCTTAACGCCGCCAACATCAACATCAACATCAACATTGATAAACCAAACCAAACCAAACCAAAACAAACCAGAAACAAAAACAAGCAAAGCAAAACAAACCAGAAACAAAAACAAGCAAAGCAAAGCAAACGCACGCACGCACCCAACCCTCCAACACTAACAAACCACTGAAAGAAAGGGCACTTGTCTAACTGCACTCACTCACTGCCTACCTCCTCAAATGAACCAACCTATCTACACGCCAAGACTTCTCGTCTCTCGATTGCGAGCTGTCGATGTGGTTGGTTATGGTTGGTTGGTTATGGGGTCATCTTTAATTCAACAGGTTTTTGTTTCTTTCTCCTTCCCAGAAGAATCCGCTCGTCAAATTTTGGAGGGAGGGACGGACACACGGGTTGATAACTGCATCCGTGTATGGAAAAATCCCAGACAGCTTTTGGCTAGCTATAATGAACCCGGATTACATTTACGTACATCCTTCACTCCCCGAAAAGGCTTGCCCCGATACATTCCCTTCCCCCCCCTCCTATCTGGACGCCGAGCACATGCATACACATACATACATGGTATTAGTGGCTCTGTGCTGCAGCCTCAACGAGACCCAAGAACAAAAAAAAAAAAAAAAAAAAAAAAAAAAAAAAAAAAAAAAAAAAAACATCGCTGCGCAACGCCATGATCCATGCTTCTGACAACCAAGCAACGCGCCATTAAGTAACGCTATGCACAACCTCTCTCTCTCTCCCCATATGCCTTGGACCTGATCGCATTGGGAGGAGACCCCGAGAATAGCCGAAAAATTATGTCCAGAAATCGACCGCCAAAAATATGTACAGCCGTTAACGCCGACATCGTGCACTCCTCATAACCACTATGCAAAAGTCATCTCAATCTCCTTTTCCTGCCCAAAGTCCTCGTCATCGTCCGCCCACGCGTTGTGTCCGTAATCCATAGGTGGCAATGTAGCTGGCACCGAAGTGCTGCTCTTCTCTTCGGGTCTCTGCAGTGCTACCGTACGTTCTGTGAGATCTGGCGTCGGCGACTTCAAGGGAGGCGGTGATCGGAGTGGTAGATAGTTGCTGGAGGTAGCTGCCGAGCGAGCAGGCGAACGGTAAGTGGTATCGAAGGTCATTTGGACCTCCTCGCCCTCCTCGCCATAGACGGGAGTGTGTGAGCTGCTGGATGGTATCCACTCGCTGCTGGAACGCCTGGGCGAATGGGCGGGTGATGGTCTACTGACTTGCAACATTGTGGAGGATCCATAGGACTTGGTTTCTTGGAAGGAATTACGCTGATTGGATGAATTGGGTGCAGACGCACCCAATTCGAGTTTCATAGGCGGAAGTGTGGATTTAAGCTCCTTGACTTCCATATGCTCGCTAGCAAGCTCAGCGCGAATGGCGTCGATGTCGAAAAGAACGCCATGATTATTGCCGCGGCCGTCCTCTGTTTTAGAACTCGGCGGGTCGCCCCTATACTCTTCGTAGGTCTCCCACTCCTTCCGTTCCGCGACAGCCTTCTTCTTCCGACTGAAAAAACCAAACTTGCCTTGGGATTTTTCCTCCTTCTCCTTCCTCTCAAGCTCCTTTCTTGCTTCTTCGATCTCGTTGATCAGCTCTCTCTGGCGTTGTTGGTGATTGTCGGGATCTGGATCCTCAATCTCCGTGAATTCGTCGCTGTCAACAAGCCAACCCACCTTACGGAGTAGCTTCGGCATTGCTGTTCGATATGCCATGTGTCCGGGGACAAGCTCTGTTACGTCAACATTCTCAAGGCCTGGAATATCTTCCACGGGCGCAAGTCCAGTGACACGACTGATTCCACCACTCGTCAAGCGGAATAAGTAGCCCAGAATCCAGTCGTTCCTCGCGTAACCGTTCACAAACCGACCTGCAACAACGGATCTCGCTTTGAGGTACTCGTCCTTCTTCGCTACAATTGGGGAGCCAAAGAGGTAGACATTCTGGACGAGCCCGTAGGCACCTTTCCTTGCTAGCTCTTTCAAGCACGCAAAGATGACTCTCGACCCAAGGGAATATCCAACGAAGGTGATAGGCCGGGTACCAAGATTGCGGTCAATAAGAGAATCGGCCAAAATCAGGCCAGCAGCGTTCGCTCGATCGAGAGAAACCGTCCAAGGATTGTCAATGAGGTAAGACAGCTTTGTCAAGACAACAGGGAGCGTGAGTGCAGCCATAAGACTGGTCAGTATTGTACTGGCGAGAACTTGCTGGAGACCCTGAGTCAGAGCCTAGTGCTGTTAGTACGTCGAAAGAGACCACAGACGAGTGACTGACCTCTGTAGCCAAGATGTTTATTGTGTCTCCCATGCTTCGTAACATTTCAGGCTCCCAAAGTACGGAGTATATATCTCCCATGATAGGATCGACTGTACTGTACGGTAGTCGTACGTCATCAACTTTTCCAGTCATCCATCCTGAGATGGTGACGATCAGATTGACTCGCTTGTTGTTGTGGAGGGGTCGATACTCGAAGGTCTTGACAGCTCCCGTCCTTCGATTTGCGGCTCGTACGGCGATGATACCCCCTGAAGCGGCAGCACTGGAGGTGATAATAGCCGCACCTCCGGCGCCTGCAAGGAAAGTACCTGTTCCTGCAACACCAATAGTCGAGAATCCGGCGGCGAGTCCAGCACCAATTACAGGAGCCAACAACCCGGCAGAGAGACCAATAACTAGACCGCCTCCGACGGTAGCAAGACCCATCAACATGTACCTCTTATTCAGGGCCAGTTTCCTGCGACTTTCCTTGTGCTCATCCTCGTTCCAGTTCTCTTTCTCGGCGGCTTGTTGCATCTCCAAGGCGTCTGTTACCCGCTTCTCGAATCGACAAATCTCAAGCCAAGAGACATCCATATTATCTCCTACTTTCTCAAGTAAGACTCTGGATCGAGCATCGTAGACCGAGTCAGAAATAAGAGTAAGGAAAAGGTCGCAAAGCACAGTCCAGCGCAGATCAATTTCGAGATTTGCCGTTGTTGGGAGCTGTGAAGGGGTCCGCACTTCAGGCAATTCATCACCTTCACGCTTATCGTAGGGAGGTGGTGCCGGTGCGGGTATTTCATCATCGTAACGATACGGAGTCGAAGGCTGCCGTGGAGAAGACACCGAGGGCCGAGATGAAAGAGAAAGTCGAGAACTTCTGCTTGTAGAAGTGATCGAATCTGGTCTGGGTGAGGACAGTCCTGGTGTGGAAGGCTCTGCCATGGGATTCTTGACTCGGGCATTCTGCATGAGAGTAGGGGTCAAATCTTTAGGCACAACACCATGCTGGGCCAGTTGCTCAATCATGATCTGCTCAGCGGTGCTGATCTCCATGTGGGCATACAGCCGAACCATCATCTTCTGACTCCACATCCGCATAGCTTCAGCTGCCATCTGAAGTTCCTTCTTGCTGCCTCTGCTATGAGTCATGGCTTCGGCAGCAGTCACCATATCCGAAAGAATCAACCTGGTCATTCCAACGTAAGCGATTCTTTGTCCCTCAGTCAAGAGTCCTTTGGTCGCCGCCATTTGAGAGGTGGCATCCCGATATTCTTCGTCCTCCATTTCTCCAGTATCCGTAGTCCCATTGGGTTCTTTGAAGAGGTACTTGGTGTTTTCGTCAAGACTTGTTGCCGATTGAGCATCCTCGTCTAGCTGAACTCTGGTGTACCCTTTTCCTGCTCCACCAAGTCCCTCATATGCATCTGCCTCATCATCAGAGTCATGCGCTTCTCTTGCGACAAGTCTATTATCGTCATCGTACATGTCGTATGGGGCAAACGCTGGCATGGTCTGCCATTCGTCGTCCTCTTCCACTACTGGTGACTTGGTGTCCATCTGTGTACTGTGTTGATGCGACCACTCTGATACCCCACCAGTCTGCGAGCTTCGTGAGCGAGCATGTACGATTTCTCTCTGCTCTTCCTTCTTAGCCTCCGCCATGTTCTGCTCTACCGCCCTATCCTTAGCATCTTCCAACACAATGGGAGGCGTGGTTGATTTGGGGGAGGGCTCTGCTGGTGTGACTATTGCGGGTTCTTGCTGAATCGCATCGCGAGCCTTCTGGGGCTCTTCGCAGTCGTCAAGGTGCTGTTGAGGCTCTGGAGTCACAGCTCTTGTTCCTGCCTGGGCCTTTTCGCCGATTTCCTGCAGTTGCGGAACCGGGGTTCTAGATAGTAACGGCGTTGGCCTGGTATCTTTGAATTCCTCATCTTCACTGGATTCCACACCTGGAGGCTCAAGCTGAGCCTTCGCAGAGCCGATCAAATCCTCGGATTGAGAAGCTTCTTCCATCTCCGCATTCCTATTACTGACCCCGGACGCTGCCTCCTCGTTATGGTGGTTTTCCGGCTCAACCGGCGTGGTGACTTTGTGTTTGACAATCGGGAGGCCAAAGTCGTCGACCTCCGCTACTGCTACTGCAACACTGGGAACCACATGGTCGTTGGCGATCACCTCGACCGTTTTTATATCCACAGCCTGTCCGCTCACAGGCATGTTGCTTTCCAACTTGTATCGCGACGCCTGCGGTTTCTCATCCAAGGTCTCTTTCTATGACGATGTTGTTTGGAGAAGGGAGTGCTCCTCTTGTCTTGGTATGAGGTTCGTAATTCGCAGCCTCATGCTTTCCGACGCCCTGGTCCGGTCTGGGTCTGGTTTGTCTGGTCGGGTCGAGAGTCTTTGTTTTGACTGAGATGGAACTGGTGGGAGAAATGTCTTGTGAGGGCAGGGGTATTGAAGTCCGTACTCCGTACACAAAGAGTAGTGGGGCTGCGGACTCTTGAGGGGTGGGGGCCTGCCAAGAGACGGCTAACTACTAGTAGCATTAGGTATATAAATCAATATAAACCAACATATCTCATTATAAATCAATTTAATCGTTATTTTACCTAGGAACAAGAGGCAGGTAACTTCTTGAGAGATACCTAGAATGCCATATCATTACATACATAGTTGAAATGTGTCTCCTCTTATTATTTATTACCACAACTAGCTTGACCAGCCAGCTCCTTCTTTCCATCACGGTTTCTTCCCTTCCACCCCTTCTCTACGGTCCGCCCGTTATATTTTACTAGTACCCGTCTTACTCTTCGCAGGAATTTTCTCTGATCCGACAGCTGCAGCCAACACAATGTGATGGCTCAAAGCCACAATCTCACCCGCTTCGTCCATAACCACAAGCTCCAGATCCATCCTGCCGTTCTTGATCTGCTTGATGGCAGTTCTCGAGAACAACCACTCGACCCCTTCCTCTGGCAATGCCTTCTTGACATCCACATTCAGCAGCACGGTCGGATACCATAATTTCACCGGAGGCCCTTCTGCTTTCCCTCTACTCTTCGGGCCATTGGGGTCCGTCTTCCTGGGATAGTTCTCTATAGGCATGGCGAACATGTCCGCAACATAGCCGAGCGAAGTGTTGGTCCACTTCTCTCCGTTCTTCCATCGAATCCACTGGTCGCTCAAGCTTCTGCTCTCGTAGTCCTTCCGAGGAAAGTGGAACTGCGTCTTCGTCGCCGCCTTCCGGAAGCTTGCAAAGGGCATTTCGTGAAGTCTCGCCCAGTGCTCGTCATTATCCTCTTTGAGTTGGGATAAATCGACCGGTGGAGGGAGCGGGTGGAGAGTGTAGTCTGTGGAGAATGTCACACCGGACTCGGTAAGAAGATTACCCTGCGTTATAGAAGCGATCACCTCTTCGTGGCCACCTTGGGTAAGTACGATTTGTATGTTGGAAGTCTGATGGCTGCAGAACCAGAAAATTAGGACGAAGCCCCATGTTGATCTGTACTAGCTCCCAACGTACCCGAGTTTAATGTCTTTGACCGTGAACAGAGCCGCGCCCGGTTGCGTGCGACGAAGGAAGTCGAGGTGCAGGCCGATTGTATGAGGCTGATTCTGAGAAGAGAGGGTAGTCTTGAAGTGGGTAGCGGCTACTTGAAGGAAGACCGCGGTCATGAAGCCTCCATGCGGCACTGTCTTGGTTAGCCTTTGATAGCTTTTGATTTGGGATATGCAGGTTCTCTGGCCACCAATGAGCTAGGTCAAGGTACCGTACAGAAGTGTGCTACCGGCACCTGTTCACAAGAAAGAAAGAGGTGACATGACTTGAGATCGACGTACTCGTTGTTTTCTTCGACTTACCAAAGAAGCAACGTCGGTACGTGAACCAGTGAACCAAAGAAGAATTACCTCAGCGGAATGATGGGTATCTTCTTACCTGGGCCAAGACACCAATCTCCAGGAAAGTGGGCGTTGTAAGTATGAGAGCTGGCCGCCTTCACAGCCGTGGCTTGCGCAAAAGTCGTCTCGGAAGTGGTCGAAGCCATGATGGCAAATGATTACTGGTCTGGTCAGAAGTCGGAAGTCAGAAGGCGGAAGTCAGAAGTCAGAAGTTAGGAGCCAGTATTGACGAAGTTTTGTTGGTTGTACTACCGGTACTACGAGGTAGTATATGTTTTCCTTTCCTTTGCAGGGGGTGCTGTTGCTACCTGCCTCTTCCATCGTCGAAGGGTGACAGCCGAGCCTTTAGATTTCCAGAAACCGGAGGTCTCCTGAGTATCGCGAGCAATATCATGACAGCATTAATCTCAGATTCCACTTATTTTCTTGGGACCTCGACCAAAGTGGACCAAAGTGGCCGAGCAGGTGCTTGGTAGCCGAAAATGCTTGCTTCCGACCAGGCTCTCCCTCGCCCTTGCCCTCTCCCTCTCCCTCTCCCTCGCCCTCGCCCTCTCCCTCTCAAAGTTGATCGGGAATTGATCGGGAATTGATATCCAAGGACCACGACACGGAGAGCGAACCGAGATGGAACTGGAAATGGGAATGCCACTAGGTACCTGCCAGTACTCGACCTACTACCCACCTACCTACCTCCTAATTATCTACCTACCTTACCTACTACCCGTACCTCACTTCGACGTTGCTTTCTGGAAGCCACCAGTGCCACCGCATGATGCGCAATCATGTCGTGCACCTGGCATTCCGTGTCCAGGTCACAAACCCAACAGGCATCGCACAGCCATCATGCAATGTCAGGCTTCAGCCTCCTCATGACCGCTGTCAAGTCGTCTGGCAGATGATCTACGGTACCTATGCGGTAACAAGCAATACCTACCTACCTACCTACCTGTCCTGTCCTCAAATACCTATTCCGTAACTACTCCGTAGCCCAACTACCTAAGCTGCCTTCAAAGTCTCGGGCCATGGTGATGGGATGCTGCGTCGTGACAAACCGGCATGTAACGTACGAGGTACGGATGCTAGAGTAGAGATCAGAAGCAGAGATCATAGAGATCGCGCATCATGCAGGCCATACTGCGGTACTGTACCAGTACATGAGCAAGTCTCGGTATTCCCTATATACAAAGCCCATGGAATTCAATATGCAGTGAATACGTACTTGCATTCCTCCGGGTTGGTCCCCCCCACTATACTCACGATACTTGAGTACTTCTTTTTCTTCTTTTTCTTCTTCTTTTTCTTCCTTTCTCTCTTCTTTTCTGTCTTCTTTTTTCTTCTTCTTTTTACTTTTCCTTTTTTCTTTTCCATTTTTCCTTTTCCTTTTTTGCATAACCCCTGGATAAATGACTCAAAATGCCGAAACGTAAATTCACTTGGTCGAGTCCCCCTTCCTGCGAATCACAGAACGCCTAGGCTGAATGAATAAATCCGAAGCGCGTCGACCCGTTACCCTGGCGAGAACTCAACCTTTCTTCCACCTCCACCTCCATCTCCAGGTCCACGTCCACGTCCACCTCCACCTCCACCTCCATGTCCATCTCCTTCTACAACTTTACCTTCATCCAAACCCGCATGCGCAATCCTTCCTTTGAATAAGCATAATACCAGAACTCCCCTGATGCTTGGACCGCCTGCTTGACTGCGCTCGATCGCATCTCCTCCGGGGGAGCCCGAATCCCGATTTCTATCCTCGAGCCCTCCACCTTGGTGGGGCAATTCGTTCGAAGATGGGAAACGTCGCTAGCAGACCTGAAGATGGTGCAGCGCTGTGCCTCAGAGACCAAACAAGGTGTGAGTACAGTCGGGACAATATGGGGACCGGGACGATGCTCATAATTGTATGCGCCCAGTAATGATCTCGTCCTTGACGGTCACAAATTCACAACGTCGAACCGTCCTCCACGTCGTGCCAAACTCCTTTCCGGCGACAAGGGTGTCTGCGTCAAGGGATTTTGGGGATAAAAATATAGTTGAATATGTTCAGGTACTATACCGCATGCCTAGCAATCGAGCAGGTACTGACTTATTGCGCGCAGGACCCTGAAACGTCTTCTGGTCCCTCGCCGAACTTTTTACTCAAGCTTAACAACGACGACGAACTTCTCTTCAAATTTGCCTTTGTTATCCGACAGACCCAGCAGAGTGCAGCTGCAGGCAATGGCGCGAATGATACGGGCAGCCCGATAGACACGGTTGTCAACGGCCTTACATTTGTATCAGCATCAACAGCTAAAGAAGTCGAGACTCTCGTCACTCGAGAGTTCCACGCGGATCCAAATTTACACAAGAATGCAAACGTACAGCTAGTAGGCGATTATGCAACTGGTGGCAACCAGTCAGTATCCTTCGAATGGTCTTGGAAATGGCGGCCTCCAAAGGTAGCAGAGGATAGAGGGGGAGGCTGGAGGAATGACTGCAGTGTAAGTCATATCACGAACCTGCAAACACAATACCTGTACACTAACGATTTGAAGTTTGTAGAGTATGACCAACGAGCCCACCGCTTGAATACGCTTGCAAGCTTCTCTTTCTGGATTTCAAGTAAATATTCCGAAATCCATGAACTTGAACATAGACTAACCTAAATTCAGATAATCAGATGCTTACAAGCCAGCCGAATACACCATCTCAAACATTCAATTTAGCACCTCCACCGAAGCCTCGACTCCCCTCTTCTCAATCCATTGACTCCAGAGTCAGTGGCACAGAGACTCGCGATTTTGATGACCCTCCATCCCCATACCTCGCCCCAAAAGAATCTGCTTTACCAATCAATGTAATACCAAGGAAGGACTTGGTAAAGGTGGATGTTTCATGCCAACGTCCGGGTGAAGACATGAGCGCCACTGAAGACGGTCCCTTGTTCAGAGCTACAATGAAGTCTCTGGAGCAGAAGACTGGCAGTATGCGAACTCGGATGAAGAAAGTCCTGAAGAAGGCAGAGGCTGCACACATGGCACAAATCGATTGCAATGATGCAGTCCAGAGTTTTATGGACGCTCTCCGAGAGGCATCGGGCTCAAACGCAAATGCAGTCCAGCCTGCTTTGGAGCACTACTTTGACAAAATCGCCAGGGAAATTTTGGGATATGAGAAGCAAAATACCATCAACCTTCAGAGAATCATCATTGATCCGATGGCTAAATTGTACAACCTTGATATCAAGCAGGCTGAAGCAAAGAAGCGAGATTTCGAGGAGGAGAGCAAGGATTACTATGCTTATGTATCCAAGTATCTCGGTCAACGACAGGACTCGATGAAGCAAAAGAAGAAGACAGAACAGGATACCAAGTACCAGACCAAACGTCGGGATTTTGAGCTGAAGCGATTCGATTATTCTTCTTTTATGCAAGATCTCCATGGTGGTCGCAAGGAGCAGGAAGTGCTATCTCATTTAACGAAGTACGCCGACGCCCAGACGAGGAGTTACTTGGCTACGGCCAAAAAGGTCGAAGAACTGCTTCCTCAACTCGATGCTCTAAATACGGAAGTCCAGGAGGCTGATAAGGAGTTCCAATACCAACGGACTGAGCGAGAAGAAAAGCGGAGGAATCTTGAAAAGAGTAGCGTCGCGTACGTTGAACCTGACACGGTTCCTGCTGTGATGATCCCACCCCCGACGTCGTACCCTACGACGAATGGCGGCGCCGTCATATCCGACCCGGAGCTTGGCCGAGCGGACAGTACAGCATCGCAGCTTAGACAAGTATCTTCGAATGGCCCAACGATGCCATCAGCCATCAACGGCTCCAACACCGAATTCTCAAGATCGCCCGGAAGCCTCTCTTCGCCATTTGGCCCCGTTCATAGCCCAGGTGTGAACTCCAAGTTCAAGGGGATTCGGGATCTCGAGGAGAAAGATCATAGTCTGGCGACAAGCACCAATGGGCAACGCAAAGAAGGCCTTTTATGGGCGCTGAGTAAACCTGGCAGCCATGTTGATCCTAGGGGGCTGAACAAGCAAGCCTGGCACAAGTGAGTTTCTTGGACCCGCCTTTGGAGTGGAGGACTGACAGATCTAGGTTCTGGATTGTTCTCGATGCCGGAAAGCTATCCGAATACAGCAACTGGAAGCAACGCTTAGACTTGCACATGGAGCCTATTGATCTTCGGATGGCGTCGGTTCGGGAGGCTCGCAACGCCGAGAGACGATTCTGTTTCGAGGTTATTACCCCTCAGTACAAACGGGTTTATCAAGCAACATCCGAAGAGGATATGAATAGTTGGATCTCGTTCATCAATAACGCCATTCAAAGTGCAGTCGAAGGCAGAGACATGCGGGATGCGCCAAGGCAACCAGAGCAACAGTCTATCCGAAGAGACATCGGCTCAATATTGACCGGAAAGAGCTCGTCGATGAACTATGGAAACAACTACTCCGCCAACCAGAGTTCTGCCGCCGCCAACAATGGCGTTTTCAGACGGACGACAGTTGGCGCTAGACCTGCATACCAACGCCAAGGTAGCGGCGGGTATGACGAGAGCCCCGACAAGCTGTTGCAGGTGCTACGAGAGGCGGATCAGGGCAATTGTTGGTGTGCTGACTGTGGCTCTGGTGTGAAGACGGAATGGGTCTCTATCAACCTGGCGATCATCCTCTGCATCGAGTGCAGCGGAATTCATCGTTCGCTTGGAACCCACATCAGCAAAGTCCGATCTCTTACTCTGGACATCAACTCATTCACCACCGACATTGTCGAACTCCTTCTCCTCGTTGGTAATCGGGTCTCGAACATGGTCTGGGAAGCAAAGCTGGACCCATCAATTAAGCCCCTCCCACAGGCGACTCGCGAAGAGAGACTGAGGTTCATCACAGCCAAGTACGTCAACCGGGCATATGTCGAGCCAATTTCATCAAGCTCGTCGAGATTTGCCACTGCAGACGAGAGCCTTCTGGCAGCTGTCAAGACGAATGACATCCAAGCAGTCATTTACGCACTGGCACTGAAGGCAAACCCAAATGTTCTTGATAAATCAAGAGGCGCTCACCCGGTATTCTTGGCGCTTGCCGCTGCGGATCCCGCGTCGCCATCTCCCATGGCTCCAGCCCCCCGAGCTGAGAGTACGGCGAAGATTGTGGCATTCCCAATCGCTGAAATGCTTGTCCTGAATGGCGCCGAGATACCTAGTACCATGCCAGCCTTCCCATTGAGTCACAGCGCTGCTTTATACATCGAACAGAAGAGTGGTCGAGGAGGTCCTGCACTGGACACAGTGGGCTCATTGCCTGGTGGGAGCACTGCTGAGAGACTCGCCCGAGAACGTGAGATTCGTCTTCAAAAGCGGGTCAGCGCTGGAGGGCGTCTTGCAAAGGCGCCAATACCAGAGCGGTAGATGAGCATACGTGGGTGGTAGTAATGAAGCGATGACTTGGAGATACCACGGGCAAATTATGCATTGTTTGGCGTTGTGTGTTTGGGTAACGTGGCTAATGCCGACACGACGATGGCACGCAGACCTTGGCTTTCATGTTGGGCCTACAGAGCAGGTTGCGATGATGAGAGCAAACCTGGTTGGAAAGGCTATTATGGATACAACTAATGGATGGAGTACTTCAGACACCATGGTAGCTCTGGGGCTGGAAATGTCTGAGATCAATGTACATGAACTTCTACCTCGCTGGACGACCCGGAGCCTCGCTTGGGTATGTGAACTGATCTCTCGATTATGAAATGGAATCAGCATATGCTGAAAGTTGCAGTCTGTTGAGTTTTGATGGTGAGCGGTGGATGGATGCATGTTAGGAGTGGCGGTTAATGAATGTAAGTACTTGGCCGCTCAATTCAACCAACTTGCGGGCAGGCCTCTGTATGATTATTCTGCATCAAGTTCCCCAGAAAACCGAGCGTCGCGTGTAAGGCTTGGTCCTCTTGGCGATAAAGCTTGGTAACTGTCAAGTTGACGTCAGCCACGCCAGCCACGTCAGCCAGCCACATCCAACTCCATCTACTCGCAGGCTCTGCCCTACCACCTTAACCCTCAACCCGCGGCGAGCCGGGAGGGCCGAAGTTGCCGCCAACGACAACGTCCGGTGCGACTAGTATGCACCGGAGACACAGCGCCGATCTAAGGGGCTCTACGGAATTTGGATTTCTCTCAACCCTCCGCTCTGCCGAGTCTCTCCAACTGTGTCCTGCGTACGTACTACACCCAGCTTTTTCCAAGCAAAGCAAAGCAAAGCAAGGTCAAGGTCAAGGTCAAGGTCAAGGTCAAGGTCAAGGTCAAGGTCAAGGTCGAGGTCTCAGCACTTAGACCACATTGTCCGCAATGGCAGAGGAAGACGGAGACGGATCAGGATCCCATCCCAACCGGCAGCAGATAAACGGTGCTCTCAACAACGAGCGTAATGGAGGCGGCACGCATGATCCCGAGAAGCAGGAGCATAAGCACGACTATGCTCACGCCAAAGACAAAGTGAGCAAGGAGCAGCAGAAGCTGAAGGATAAGGCGAACCCGCCGGGAGGCTATGATGCGACTCCCATACCTTCTGCGCCGGACGGTTACACAATTAAATTTACGTTCCACCGCGCGACGAACCTGCCAGTTTCGGATCTGCACACCCGCTCCTCCGATCCGTTCATTCATGCGACATTAACCTCTGGTCTCGCGAAGCGGCACAAGGAAGACCCGGACTTGAGTATAAGGACGCCGACCATACATAGAAATACGGATCCGAAGTGGGACACTCAATGGATCGTGGCAGGCGTACCTTCGAGTGGGTTCCGCTTGAAATGTAGACTTTATGATGAAGATCCATCCGACCACGATGACCGGCTGGGCAATGTGACGGTACATGTCGATCGTGTTGGGCCGGACTGGCAAGGTATCAAGGACGAGAGGTTTTATATAGAGAAGCGCATGGGGAGCAAGCGGGCCTATCTGCTCCGTGGTTGCGCTGCGATGCTCAGCAATGTCCATGTGAGCGGGAACCTCTGGCTTAGTGCTGAGTTAGTCGGCGAGTCTGAGAAGCCGCATGGCAGGATGTATACCGTGGGCTTGACTTCCTGGGTAAAACACTATTCCCCTATGATTGGGAGAATCGCTGGAACGAAAGCTCCGGGAAGCTCAGAAGGTTCGCAAGAAGGAGGGCCGAAAACGGAAAAATATGAGTGAGTTCGGCTTCGCTTCGATGTCGGGTCGAGAATATTGACATTGGATAGTTTTCAGGCAAATGAGTTCCAATTGGAAGGCCCTGTTCCAGCAGACTTATACCATCGTTTCGTTGAATTCAAACCATTTGTTAAGGGCATGTTCTCGAAAGCTGGCCTGCGAGGACGAGTCCTTAACAGAGCCCTGCGCCACCAACACGCCTCCGTTTACAACTTCAGCAGCACCACTGAATACGGAACTGTGGAGCCGAAATCCGAAGAAGCGGCTCTTCAGTTCCTTAAGATGGTTCACTACGACGAAGGCGGTCGAATCTTCACTTACGTGCTGACACTCGACGGCCTCCTCCGCTTCACAGAAACCGGCAAGGAGTTCGGGATTGATCTGCTGTCCAAACACACCATGCACAGCGACGTCAATACCTACATTGCCTACTCCGGCGAGTTCTTTGTTCGCCGACTCAAGAAACCCGAGATATCTGCTGAGGCGCCAGACCAAGAAACGCATCCTGCTCATGACCTTCCTGGTGGCCCACCTGACTCGCCTCCCCCTCAGAGCCCACGCAATTACGAGCTAGTAATTGACAACGATAGCGGTACTTACAGACCCAAAGGCTCTCTCTTGCCACAACTGAAAGCCTTCCTTAGAGAGCAGTTCCCGGGCTTACATATCGTGACAAAGGAATGTACAGATGACAAGCTGATGAAGATGAAAGAGGGGCAGCGGGAGCGCAAAAAGAAGGAAGGAAAGACCATCACGATGGTGCAGCACTCGGATGATGATATCAGTTCCAGTGACGAGGAGGCACTGGACAACCATAGCAAGAAGACGACGAAGCAGAGGGCGTTTGATGCGCTTGAAGATCCTGGGAAGGCGGCCAAGGATATAATACACGGGGTGAAGGGCAAGCGCGAGAAGGAGGAGAGGGAGACGCTTGAAGACAGGGCTGAGGCTGGGGGTGCATCGTGAGTGTTATTGAAGTGGAGCAAGGGTGGTGAGTGGATGCTCTTAACGGCTGTGTATATTTGTAAATTCGGTCATATTTGGTCAAAAAGGCGAGGCGCGCGCGGTCTTCTGGTTAGACTACCTAGGTAGTAGTTGGCTACTTTCTTTTCCCCTTCTCTGTTATAGCCGCCGCCGCCGCTTCTGCGTACGTATTATAGACTTGCTCCTTCATACACACCTTAATTCAGCACCGATCAAACACACAATCATCATCATCATCATGCGCTTGTGAGCCGTCTCTCCCTCGCTTTCATCCCATTTTCAATCACGCATCTACTTTACTACCTTTGTTGGATCCGGAGAGGGGGTCGGGGGAGGGGAGTGGGAAGGGGGGCTTCCAAGGCGAGAAGCGGGAGATGTCATTCTATCTACGAAGTCTCATCGTTCTACAAGTCGATGGTAGATAGAATGGGTAGTTGAAGCCGCTCTGCTTGAGATCTCAGATGAGAAAGGGGCGTGGGCGTGGGCATAGGCACAGCGACGAGAGATGGAGAGTTGGAAGAAGATGGCGGTAGTAGTAGAGACGTGAGATAATCCAGCCAGAAGCGAGGGGATCTGTTGGACCATCTGGCACCTGGCACCTGGCACCTGGCATCTGGCACCACCTGGCATCTGAAGAGTCGACGAGCGGAGCATGAGGCGTGTTTTTTTTCTTTCCCTTTCTTCTTCCTCTTTTTTCCCTTTCTTCTTCTCTCCCTTCCCTTTGCTACTTGCTTACTCAGGTAGGTAGGTAGGCACTCAATGTGATACCCGGTATGGGTCTCCTCGTCGATACGGTGAGACGATCTGCTTACTCTTGGAGAGAGAGAGAACCCATCACACACACACAGACAGACACGCGTTCGTACGAAGAAGCCAGACGCGGACGGGACTGGTAAGCACTTCTCGTTTGCCATGTCCATTGCCCCCTCCGCTTCGTCTACGCTATAGCTGCTGTGTCTACCCTCGTGCCTAACCAGAAGAAACAGACAGACAAACAGACAAAGAAACAAACAAACAAGCAAAACAAAATAAGAAAAAAATATCCCCTAGCCATTGGCATGTAGTCTATCTGCCTGCTATTATGTACAGCATATATATCTACACACCTACGAAACCCAGAAAAGGCGCAAACGAATGCAATGCTGGACGGTAGAAGGGGGAAAAAAAAATTATTATACCAAGAAGAGAAGCCACCAAAGCCCCCGGGGAGATGAAAACGACACACCGCTAAAATACTCGACATAACAAAAAGACACCCATCACACACGTCAAATGTACATGCACCTCAACGATTCTATCCTCCTCGCTTCTTGACACCGAGGCGAGAGGGGGCATGCACTCGGGAATACTCAACCATTTACAGACGATCCGTTGTCCCCGGCGTATCCGTCGCCGGGAACAGCTCTTCGACTTCCTCAGGGCCGATTACAGGGCTAAAAGCTTCAACCTCTTCTACAGCATCCTCGTCTTCCTCTTCGATGATTTCACTGCTGCGCTTCCCAGCCACGCTGGTACTACGACTGTGGCTCCCGGTTCTTGTATGGCCCCCTCCAGACGGACTGGGCGACGAGGTGTTGAGCATGGGTCCCTTGAAAACATTTTTCTTGCGCTTAGCGAAGACAAGACCGCCGGTGCTGCCTGAGCCAAAGGAATTGCCCCAGGGTACTTCGTTGTATGTTGATGTGGGAGCTTGGCGCACGACGCGGATGTTGGAGGGGAAGGTACCAGTTGTGGGCGTCGCAGGCAGAACTTTGACTGAGTGATGGGGGCTGCGGGGAGGTATAGGACCTTTGCTCATGGGCATCGTCCCTGACCCGTTGGATGACGTGGATGAGGCTTTGGAGTGGCTGTGGTGGTGATGGTGGATGCTACGGATGGAGGAGACTGAGGAAGATGTAGATTTACGGCCTCGGAGACCTATACTGGACCGGCGGAAGGTCGACCGAGGAGTCAGAGGCGATGGTGAAAGAGAGTGGCGCTTGCTGTTGGGCGTGGTATATATTCGCGCTACCGGTGGGCGGCTTCGAGCCTCTGGCGCTAAAACGAGCCTTGGGGCTTCTGATGTCTTTGAAGTTGCAGGCCGCGGACTTGATTCCTTCCCACCAGTCCTCGAGCTGTTGGTCGACTTCTGGTGAAGATCAGGTGTTGAGTTTGTCATTCTCTTACCGGGAGACTTTGTACGTTTTGCCGAGTCTAGAAGCCAATGTTTCCAATTGGCGAGGTGGTTGATAAAGGCGTGTTGATGCTTCCGCCGTGGAGGCCTCAGATTACCATTGGGTGGCGCAGCTAGGAGATCATGATTTGATGTGACAAGCTGCAGTGTACTCCCACGAGATCGTGCACTACGTAGCAGCATACTTTCTTTGGGCGGTGGGATCGGACGCCGATGCCGTGAAGAACTTGCTGAGCTTATCGAGTCTTTGTCTATCGGCGGAGGGGGTGTTGCTGAGCCTGGAGAGCCCAGCTTGGGGTTTTCAGGTAGACCAGGAAGATCGGTTAGAACAAGGTCTGGGTAATGTGCACTTCGTCTGTCTTTTCTGCCCCTACCCGGTGGTGGATCTCTTAACCTGATTTCTTGTCCTTGCTCATTAACACCTGTTAGGATAGGGGCCGTCCGTTCAAGCCGAGTGCTTGCACCACTTAGTCTCCGCGATGTCCGGTTTTCGGCTTCTTTCTCCTTCCGTTTCCGCTCTCTCCGAGCTTGTTTGCGTTGTTCTTTCTCGAGGAGAAGGGTCCACCAGCCTGCCAGAGGATCGCAACGCCGTGCTAGTACATTCTCAATGACTTGATCTGTGTCAACCCCAGCGCTGCGCATGCGTTCAAGCGTCTCTTTTTCCAAAGGGGTGGTGAACGGCGCTGGTTGTTGAAGCTTTAGAATGACTTGTTGCGCAGGTGCAAAGTCCGCCAGAAAAGGATGAGCCAGGATATCGCTCAGCGCAGGCCGGCGCAATGGCCGCTTGGAAAGAAGTATACCCAGTAAAGAGCGCGCCTCTGGTGAAAAATAGTCGGGCCATTTAGGTTCCGCCGTCAAGATTTTAGTCCTTGTCTCGTTGTCGTCATCCTCGTCGAATGGTAGTTCGCCGCTCAGAAGAGCGTAAAGTATCACGCCTAGACTCCAGACATCGACCTTCTCGCCCGCGTATTTCTCTCCTTTTAGCATCTCCGGTGCGCTGTAACAGATAGTTCCACAAAAAGTCTGTAAATAGCTGGCCTTTCCTTCATACTCCCTAGTAAAACCGAAATCGCATAGCTTGACGTTCTCGTTCTTGTCCAGGAGGATATTTTCAAGTTTCAGATCCCGATGCACACATTGAGAATTATGAACATATGTGACAGCCCCCACAAGTTGGGTGAAGATCTTCTGGACCTTCTCAACCGGAAGCGCTCCATGATTCAGCAGGTAATTATATAGCTCATCGCCTATTGATATCAGCAAGACCTACGCTAAACGACTCGGCCTCCTTACCTGGACAGTACTCTAGAACTAGCCACACCAGATTCTCCGTAACTATCACTTCGTAGAGCCGCGCGATATGGGGATGTATAAATTGTCGATGGTGGTGGATTTCCCGCGCAAGATTTGAATCGTCTTTGTTTGCAGACTTGAGAACAACCTGCAACATACCGTCAGCTCTCTACTCCCTTGGTCTGCTCCATCTCTCGGCGTACTTTTGATCCATTCGTGAGTTTATGAGTTGCCAGGTACACCTTGCCAAAGGATCCCTTCCCGATTAAACGTCCAAGAGAGTAGTTTCCAACCGACCGGAGGTCTTTCGACGAGAACTCTCTGCAACGCGCAAAACGTTAGCTGATGTACTCTTCTTCTGAGAAGAGGCCACAACGTACTCCAATAGCTCATGATATGAATTGGCAAGCTGTTACACAAGACATTAGCTTTGCGACCCAGTAGGACCGTCCGTTCGTGTTCGAGACTTGCGTCGAAGTTTATAGAGGGGTTACCTTAGCTTTTCGACCTTGCGATTCAGCCTTTAGCCTTGCCGCCTGCATACCAGTCACCGTTGACACCTCCTTCTACTTTGTGTGATGAAGGCTATGAGCCCGGACATTCAAGGGGCGCGCCGCGCTGGACCTGTCGGCTCGGATTCCGGATGATAGGGATCGCTGGGTCGTAATTCGAACGTTGATCTTGAGTGAGAGCGAGCCTGCAGGCGAAAAGAATCCGGTCTGCGCATTTGAATCTGGGTGGCGGAGCTTGGCGATGAATCAGGGTGGGGGGGATTCATTGATTATGAGAAGAACTGGAAGCCAAATATTGATACTACTCATTGCGCAAGGACTCCTTTCCTAAACAAACCTTCTGTCGACGCCTCGCTTACATAACGCAATAAAATTTAGAAAGCATTGTCAGCAGCAATTAGCACAAGGTCATAATCATAGTCACGATTCAAAGTGATCAAATTCCCCTCGCCCCGTCAGCAATAATTGCGGTGCTTCAATGCGGTTTGGAAATCTGGAAAGTCAGGGAGCCTTGGTCACTTCACGTCCGAGCAGAAATATCAAGTTGCAAAAGACATATTGGTTGCAATGGCAAGAAAGTCCATCAGGGAATCCGGATAGTCTCCGTTTGCATTGTTCAGAGCAATATCCGATGGCTTGAATTCATGCCTCGCGCGAGTTTTCCATCTAAAAGTACAGAGCCCAACCCCCCCCCCCCCCCCCCCAGCCGCTTAGTTGACCTGTGTTCCATATCCGCGAATTTGATCGGCGCTGCAGCTTTCTTAGTTTTGGTCTGGAGAAGGGGCGGGGGAAAGAAAACTTACAATGCCCAGCTCTGCTTCTCAAGCTTCTCATCCTCCTTCAACTCAATACCAGCCTTCGAAACGACTGCAATCGAGTACTTGTCCAAACTCCTAGCATCTCTGTAGAACAATACCTTCATGCTCTCCTTCACTGCCTCCAATGCCTGCTCCTGGGACAGTTTAGACGCAGCCTCCTCATCCGGCGCAACCTTTCTCAATAGCGGCTGAGCCAAATGCGCACCGAATCCTGTAGCCAAACTGGGCGAGCTGAAGGCTGTACCCAGTAAATCGGTGCTTGCCAGGAAAGGCTTGCTCTCTTCATCCAAGCCTGCCACCAAGACCTGGTTCCACAACGGGTTGAAGTCAGACCGACGCTTGTAGAAGACTTTGGTTAGGTAGGTGTGGAGATTTTTAGCGTTGAGGGTGTGTCCAGCTGGGCCATATGCTTCATCGATATCTAAGGAGTTGAGAAGTCGGTCAAGGTATTGCATGTCCGAAACGTCACCACCGAAACCAACAACAGTCGTATCGGCAAACTTTCGCAGGCGCTTAACATCCGTGAATCGTGCAAGAGATCCGTATGATGCTGCGAACGAACCAGAATATTAGCTTCCTGGTTTCGAACGCTGGGCTGGTTGGGGGTCCCGCACCAAGATTGTCTGCCGCAATCACAACACCGTCCTTGAACTTCAAAGCGAGTACTGAGGTACCGGTGACGATTGGAGATTTGGTGTGTTGATTCGGACCATGGCTTTGGAGGTACGAGCCGTCGTAGGCACCGTAAACATCGTCTCGAGGCTACAACCGGGCTGTCAACCGTTTGGTCAAAGTGATTTCCCTGTGCGTTACTTACACGTCCCCAGGCTTGCGGAAGATGGTTCATGGCGAAGGCGTTGATGAGTATCTGAGTTTTTGGGAGAGCGGGGGAAGAGACGGCTTGTATGGGTAGACGGGTAGATGTCGTTGATGTTGTCGTTGATGTTGTCTTCTGAAGCTCAAGCTTAAGCTCCCAGGTGGCCCAGGTACCAGCTTGACGCGGCGCCGATACTAGCGCGCCTCTGCAGCCGAACGAAGTCCAGTATAGGACGGATGAGCCTTTGTTTTCCCGTTCTGTGTGTCAACGACCCAACCTTTTTACTTTTTTCAGCAGACAATTCAGAATGGCAGGCTTGGTTGGATACGGGAGCAGCGATGAAGAGGATCATCCAGAGCTTGAGAGTTCGAAGCTAGGCGTGAGTATTGGCCTAGGCACAAACCTCGTCTTCAAGACTCTGGAATCGCGCTGACAACACAGGTCAGCAGGCGGACGGACTCGCCGTACACTTTGGCGAGGGGTCTGCATCTGATCCAGTCTTGGACGTTATGCAAAACAGTAAAGCTATAGGCCCAAGGTTTCCTGAAGCAGATGCGCCGTTAGTTGGTCCAAGTCTTGGACCTGCACCTGGCGAACATCAACTACTAGAAACAGACGATCCAGCTATGGCTCCTCAATCACCTTATTCCGCTAATCGAGCTCTACTGAGAGACTTGACCCTTCCGACCCTTCCCAACTACGACATTCCGCCTTCACCTCCTGGATCACCTTCAGAGAGTACGAACGCTAAGTTCAAGCATTTTCTTGAGCTGAAGAAGAAAGGCGTCCACTTCAACGAGAAGTTGGCAAAGTCGTCAGCACTGAAAAATCCGAGTCTGATGCTGAAGCTTATGGATTTTTCGAATATTGACGAGGCTGGTCAGTATGCAACAACACTGCCGAAGGACCTCTGGAACCCTCATGATTTTCCTGCTTATGCCTATAAGGAGGAACTTGCAAAAAGCCAGCAGAAGATATTGAAGAAGAAGGAAGAGGACAAGGCTCGAGGTCAACGGGATAGCTTGGACTTTGTACCTGCAACCTCAACA
Organism: Drepanopeziza brunnea f. sp. 'multigermtubi'; assembly: GCF_022702325.1. Taxonomy (NCBI): domain Eukaryota; kingdom Fungi; phylum Ascomycota; class Leotiomycetes; order Helotiales; family Drepanopezizaceae; genus Drepanopeziza; species Drepanopeziza brunnea. The sequence continues at coordinate 1,079,180 of NW_027094082.1, read as the reverse complement.
ACAGAGATGCTGAGTCGGAACACGACTTCTTCGAATGGTGGTCGGCCAGGTCAAATGAGTGCCGCTGAAAGAATCATGGCTGGACTGGATAGAGGACGTTCGAATTCACCCAACGTTCAAGGCACGAAGAGGAAGTCGAGATTCGATGGCTGAAAATGGGCTAGAGGCCCGTAGAACAAATCGCACGCCTTGAAGGACAGTTCATTGCCTGGGTGAACACAGAACTACGACTCAAAAGGGGTAGTGGTCAGGGCATACCACGGATGTCCATTACCCTGAGCTGGTGAAGACAAGCTGCCTGGTCAGAAACCTTTTCTTGTACTGCTCCCAAAGTCACGCGAACTGCGAGGCTGTCACAAGGCTACGACAGGAGGTCTGATCGGCTGCGATCGTTACCTTCTTACTACATTAGTCAAGCAGAAAACTGCTCATGTAGAGAATTTATCTATTCATCCATCGCCAGTAAGGTAATTTCCGCCAATGGAGATGTGTTGACTTTTCGTGACGCTGTGGTTGATTTTGGTAAGTTAACGGTTCCTATCAATGTCGGCGGCGTATGCGGGTCGGTAGTTCGATCCCCGACTCCCTCTCAAACTCGACCACAGGCAATTTCTCTTTCCACACGAATTGAGGCAGCCAGCTGCTACTATCATCCCAAGCTTTTCACGACGGATTGCCACTTTCCAACCACAGCTCTTGACAACGGCAATCTCTCTATTCCAGTTGACTTTGCACGCAGACTCCTTCTTTTTGGCGCCAAGAGCCTTGAGCCTCGCCTTACCCTGCCTTGCGAATATGGCTCCGAAGAGAGGGAGGGACAAGGAAGGGAGAGAAGGGAAAGTCGACAAGAAACCGAGAAGATCTACCAGATTGGCACATAATTCTCCAGTTGTCCAGCAGCAAGGACTCCCTAGCCCCATCACACACCAGACCTCTTCATCTCCCGAAGCTGTTAAGGATGGAACGGTCTCTCCGCCCGCGCAAAGTCAAGTAGGATCTCTGCCCGAAATTAAGAAACGACGACTAACCGGTTCAGGTACACCACAATGGCCCTCTGGATGAACATGCTGAAGCTGGCCACAAATCGAGTCCTCCTGCGGACACACAATTTACACAAGCCTTCTCGACCCAAGAAATTCCTCAAGATGAGCCTGAAGACGATGACCTGTGGGGCTGGCTATTTCCCATGGACCCCAAGCTTGGCCAGAAGATCGCTTTAAGGAAGCGCAATGGTACGAATCTTAATTACAATCCCTTAGCTAATAAGCTGGCTGACCGACGTCTTACAGCTTGTCCACTTCCGGGTAAAGATGACTTTCAGAGAGGGCCAGATCCGAAGAGGGAGGAAGAAATGTACGAGGAGACCAAGGTGAAGGGAATGGCCTCTGGTGGCTTTATTATTGGTAGGCATCCAGAATGCGACCTCATCCTAGATGACCCCATCGTCTCCAATAGACATTGCCTGATCTTCACGGAGAACAAGGGAAGAGATACGGTTGCTGTGGCTGAGGACTTGTCGAGCAATGGCACATTCGTCAACGAAGCTCTCATCGGAAGAAATAAAAGACGAGAGCTTGAGGAAGGGGATGAGATCACCATTCTGGAAAAGGCGCGATTCGTTTTCAGATACCCTAAGAACCGCCAGACAAGTCCTTTCTTGCAACAGTACACATTGCTGGAAAAGCTTGGGAAGGGCCATTTTGCAGAGGTCTTCTTGTGCGTTGAGAAGTCAACTGGCACACGATTCGCGGTCAAGATATTCACAAAGCAACGTGGCATTGAGGAGCGATCGAAGACCGAAGGCCTACAGCAAGAAATAGCAATATTAATGGGAGTAAGCCATCCGAACTTGCTGTGTCTGAAAGATACATTCGACGAGCCGAATGCTGTCTACTTGGTACTGGAGCTGGCTGCCGAAGGGGAGCTGTTCAACTGGATCGTTATGAAGCAGAAGTTGACTGAGGAAGAAACGCGGAAAGTTTTCATTCAACTGTTCCAAGCAATCAAATATCTAGTGGGTCTTCCTAATTTGGACCTAGTTAATTTGGGCTTACAGTCAATAGCATGAGCGAGGTATCGTTCACAGGGACATCAAGCCTGAAAATATCCTATTGACTGATAAAGATCTCCACGTCAAAGTCGCTGATTTTGGTCTGGCAAAGATTATTGGAGAGGAATCCTTCACCACCACTCTATGTGGAACACCTAGCTACGTCGCCCCTGAGATACTCGAGGACTCAAGACAGCGTCGTTACACTCGTGCGGTCGATGTCTGGTCTCTAGGTGTCGTGCTCTATATCTGTCTCTGTGGCTTCCCTCCTTTCTCTGACGAACTCAACACTCGAGAAAATCCATACAGTCTCACACAGCAAATCAAGAGCGGGAGATTCGACTACCCTTCACCATACTGGGATTCCGTCGGAGATCCAGCTCTGGATCTCATCGATCGAATGTTGACTGTCGATCTGGAGAAGCGATACACTATTGACGACTGTCTCGACCATCCATGGACAACTAACAAGCAATTAAACCCTAACGATAGCACAGACGGACTCGTCGGCGGCATCGAAAATCTGGACTTCAGCAAGCGCAAGCTTGCTCGCGAGCGCACCCTGCTGAGTACTCTCAACGACGTCAAGATAACCAGGGTCATCGGAGTCGAGCCGTCAAAAGATGCCGTGAAGGTATACGTGAAGAACCCCGACTCCAAGAAACCCCAGAACAGAGTCAACAACTCTACCCTGGAGATCGGAAAGAACGGGGCCCCTAAATCTATCCCCGGCCCCCCGAAGCAGGAAGAGACACCCTCGGAGACGCGAGATCCGAAGGATTTCATGGCACTTGGAGGGAAAGGAGACCAAGAGCTTTTCGGCAACGAAGGCTCAATCTACTCGAAGGAAGATGCTCTGCGCACTAAGTAATTGATCGGAATGAGAGTTCCTAACTATTTGTTTTGGCCGACCGGGGGCCTGAGCTGCTTGCTACCTCGAGGGCGTGCGGGCGGTTTCCACAATAATGGGCTAGATCTACCATCTTCTGGTTCAGGGTCGATGAAACTTTCCCCATCGTGTGTAATGGATTTATTGTAAATAACCGATAGGGCCAGCTGGGATTGGGAAATAAAAGCGGTACTAGGAGTTTCTTTTATTGGATTTGGCACGGATGCGGCGCAGTATATTTATGTGGAACGAGAGAGGAGTGGTGCAGCCGCGTGAAAAATGACACCAGATCCTTGAAATTATGTGTTTTCAATACTTCGCATTTCTCTCCTGATATTATTTCTAGAGCTTGACGCTCTGCATTGCATGATGTATATCAGATCTGCACCATCCCCGAACTCCATCTATGCAGAAAACCCAAGCCTAGCCGTGGCACCAGCATTCCAAAACACCGAACCATGACCACCATCCGTTCTTTTCCCAGTGGCCCAGCTTTTATACATATTCGTCAAGAAAGAGTGAGGAGGATCATTATCATCACGCCACATTACCCGCCATGCCCATGAATAGGGCCTGAATTGCCAGCGAAATCGACCAGAATCCGACTTTCTTCAACCGTCGTAGCCTCGCTTGGCTATCTACTACGTCTTTAGCGAACGCCTCGTATGTCTCTGCAGACAAGTCCTCCATCAACCCACTGTCGAAAATCGTCCAGCTGCCGTCGAACTCGCTGGCTCGCTTCACAATCCGGCAGTTGATCGGAATGAAGGTGTTGCGAGAGTTGATATAAGCCACGATGGGCCTGATGAGCGCTTGATTGATGTAAGACAGATCGCGAGTGAAGAGCGGAACTGCAGCCCGGACGTCGTTGAGATGGACTCGGAGGTCCATGACAAGAAACCGTTTGTCTTCTCCTCTGCTGCGCTGCTCTTGATACTCATTGATCTGTTCGGGTGTCTTGAGATCTGCTGTTCGTGGATTTTCAAGAATGTGGATGTAGCGGTTTGAAGTCACCGTGGCCTCCATGCGGTCATAGAAATCCGACATCACTTTCACGATGCTATCATCCGTCTCAGTTGGGAACAATACGTCTGCTACGATGTCCACATTTCCTTCGTGAATCCACCCGAAGGGACCCTCGACTCCTCGGTTCAGGTGGTCGATTTTCAAGCCGTCGATTCGGAGGCGGCTTTGCTTCTTCCAGGGGCTCGGCTCGCTGCTTCCCTCCTCGTGGTGCACGTTTGCAAACCCATGCATTTGCTTGGGATGGATAGTGAATAGTGATCCGTCGAAAGCTCCTGACATATTGTTTGCCGAGAGGAAATCGTAAAATAGCCATTGCTTCCTCAGCTGTGGCAACTCGCAAGAGAAAATGCTCACAGAAAACGGTCTGAATCCCTTAGGTTGGTGAATCGTGACCAAGAGATCTTCCATCTTAAAGGAGTCTATCTCAAAATCTCCCGGATTGTGCTCATGTCGATAGGTCTTGGGATCGATGTACTCGCTGCCCCAATGAACTGAAGTCCTATCCACCACGCCTCGTACACCCTTTACCTCCACGTCTCGCAGGAGGCCCTTTCCGTTCCACCATTTGACGAAAGAAAGCGTAACATTAACGGTTCCGATCGTCAAGTCAAATTGGGTATAGTTCGTATCTTCCTCCTCTTCCTCCTTTCGTCCTACTACCTCGGATTGTCTCTCAGCAGCAGCTGCCGCCGCGGCACTCATCGAGGAGCCCTTGCTGACTTTCGTCTTGCCTTGCCCGGGCCTTCTGGAAACGAATACATTGTGAAAAGTTATCACCCCATTCTTCCACTTTGGTACAATGGCGGACTCGAAGACCACCTTAACTCCAGCTGAATGTGTTAAATAGTCGCCGACCCATCTCGCCAACGTTTCTGAATTTTGATTAGCATGCATTCTCTTACTCGGTCCATTATGCACGAACCTTGTGCTACAACAGTATTGATAGACAGAATGACCAAGGAGAAAAATGTGGTTGTCCCGACTAAAACCCAGACAATATTCCCCAACACAAACCATGAGACGAAGGCACTCCAGTCATCAACATTCCATGGCCGAGCACTTCTGATAGAGAACCATTTGAATCGCATCTTTAGACGTGACCAGAATCCAGTTGCAGCTGCAAGAAGTTCCTCTTTCGTCGGTCGATGCATGTGAGGCAGATGCAAATAGCCAGTTGCATTGGGATCCGGTACCGGGGTCTCGGTTTTCTTCGCTATCGGCGCAGCTTGAGGGTGGTTGGCCCCATTTGGAGGGGATTTCCGGGTGTTCGGTGTATGAGTTGCAGAGCTCTTATTCCTCTTTGCACTTCCTCTTTCCCGCCTCCGGGCACTCAGATGAATTTCCCTCCGCCATGCTTGCTGTGCCAAGGAAGTAATCGTCTGTCGGGGAATCTTGGGAGACGAGTATAGAGACTTTTCTGCGGTTGCTGTGCATGACGCAAGCGCCGAGGTCGTTGAGGTTGTTGTAGGGTTGATATCGATGAAAAGAAAGCTGCAAGATGCAAAGCTTTTCGAGGCGGATCTCTTCGAAGGTGTGTGATGGGCGCGCGGCCGAATCCAAGAAAAGCCTCGATGTGGATTCTGTACAGAGGTCGGATTCGAGATGGGACTTTTTTGAGCTAGCCCGGATGGCTTCGAGGCCAGGAAATGGCTTACTGGATCCCGTAAATGGGACCACAGTTTCTGGGTTGTGTTTGGAGACATGCCAGCCAGCTCATTCTGATTCTGGATGCGTACAGACTGTCGAAGTCTCGTCGTCCATGGTCGGTACTCAGTGAACTTTCTTTAAGGACGGGGAGCACGCGAGTCGAAAGGGAGAAAGCTTGACGACGGAGGCTGGACTTTTGCCCATCGACAACGCTAAACTGACCGCCCAGTATGTGGTCCGTGCCCGACAGTGGGTCTTTTTTCATCACCCACGGATCCCTATCTACATCTAATCTGCATCTCGTCTACAAATTTATTTTCCCCACCAAACCACGTCGTCGAAACAAAACCTGCCGCAGCAAAGATGCCCGCCCCAACTGCCTTGAAACAAAATTCAGAGGCACTGGCTGAGCCGGCCAGTGTGCCCCTGCCACAAGGTAACAGAGCCTTAAATATCTGTCGAGAAAAATCATTAACGAGGAGCAGCACAGGATGACGAACTTCTACTCGATGCGCCGGATGTGGAACCAACAGACCTGGCTGTCCAAATCGCCGAAGGAGACACTGAAATGCACATCGATGAGGAGGGAAGACCAAGATTTGCACCATCCAAGACTCTTGTACGAGTCCTCTCCGGACCACAAGATATGTATGTATACGATCGACTAACCCCGCCCAGGACGAAAAAACCCGCATAGAAGTGCGAAAGATCCCTATCCCACCTCACCGATTTGCACCACTCAAGGCAGCATGGTCAAAGATGTACCCTCCACTCGTCGAGCACCTCAAACTCCAAGTCCGCATGAACGTTCACGCCAAGTCGGTCGAGATCCGATCCTCGAAACACACCACCGACCCAGGAGCGCTGCAAAAGGGTGCCGATTTCGTCCAGGCCTTCTCGCTCGGTTTCGATATCGACGATGCCATTGCTCTCCTCCGGCTAGACGATCTCTACATCCAGACCTTCATGATTCAAGACGTGAAGTCGCTGCAGGGAGAGCATCTCGGCAGAGCAATTGGTCGAATTGCTGGGAAGGACGGAAAGACGAAGTTTGCGATTGAGAATGCGAGTCGGACCAGAATCGTGCTTGCGGATTCAAAGATCCATCTTCTGGGTGGGTTCAAGAATATCCAGATTGCGAAGACGGCGGTTGTGAGCTTGATTCTGGGTAGTCCGCCCGGAAAGGTGTATGGCAATCTGAGAACCGTAGCTTCGAGGATGAAGGAGAGATTTTGAGGTGCTGACGAGAACTTGATTGCGGTTCATGGCGTTCAGGGGGGGGGGCCTTCATTTGGATGGAGTTCATGAGGACAAAATTATGGCATGTGATCTTCAATGCACTGGTGATAGGGTAGTGTGCGTGGAGTTGAGAGTACTCTCTACAGAATCACAGGCTATAAGTGCTTACACACAAAGTAGTGGTAAGCTGAAGATACTGGGGTAGGTTAAGCATTCAAAGCTGGGTTTTGCAACGCCGGGGTTATTCAAGTGCTTTCTGTGCTTGCATTTCTGAAATTTTACAACAGCATCGTTAGCGGTCATTCAGGTCACCGTGAGGAGGAGAAGCAAAATCGTTTTGTTTGATGAGAGGGTTTTGCCATTATCAGTTTGAATACAGAGCCAAAGAAAAAGCTTTTCATATCCTCCGCAATCAGCTGGATATCAAGTGCAAGCAAGGCACCGAACTCCACGCTGCAATTTCCCCGTTACATCCCGTGCGAGAAAGCAAAAACCAACGCAAACTCAAATCCCCTGTTTCCTGCAAAGCGAACCCCCTCCACCCTTCCCCGCAAATCCATCAGAGTTCCCTCCTCCAACTCGTCCAATCCCGAGAAACGTTGGCGGCGGTAGGTAGATTAACCGATTTAGGTGATGGTGATCTTGCGAGCCTCGTGCTTCTTGGCCTTGGGGACCACGACGGTGAGGACGCCGTTCTTCATGCTGGCGGTGACAGCGTCCTGATCAACCCGCACGGGGAAGGTGAAAGAGCGGGAGAACTCGCCGACGGAGCGCTCCGAGACCCAGTACTTGGCTTCTGGCTGCTTGGGAGCTGCCGTCGACTTGCTGACCTCGGTGGACTTCTGGGGGGTAGCGACGACAACTCCATCCTCGTCCTCGACGGTGGCCTTGTGGGCCTTGGCAGGGTGAGACTCGCCGCCGGAGCCCTCAGTGCCAGCGGCGGTAGCGTTGCTAGAGGTGTAGGAGCGCTCGGTGCGGCCGCGGATGGTGATTGTCTGGATGTCGGTGAACTCGATCTCGACGTTGGTCTGCTCGATTCCGGGAAGGTCGCCGTGCAGCTCGTAAGCGTTCTCGACCTCCTTGACGTCGAACTTGGGGGTGAAGGTCTTCATGACGTGACGGCCGGAGCGGGACTCTATGGTGGCGTCGCTCTTGGAGTTTTGAGTGTGTTGCTCAAAGTCATCGAGAAGACGGAAGAGAGGGTGGAAGGAGGTGCGGTCAGAGGCAGGGGCCGAAGCCACGAGGGAGCCGGGGAAGAAAGACATTTTGCGCTTGGTGGTTGAAGGTATGCGTAGAAGTGTTTTGGAGTATTGCTTGAGTGGTGTCTTGAGAGTTTGGTACGATCGCATGAAATTGTTGATTGATTGATTGATTGATTGTGTATGATGAGGAGCAGAGGAGGGAGTCTCAGCTGGCCTTATATCTTCATAGAAAAGATTCTACCGATTGCTGGAACATGCGAGAGTCCGTGCTGAAGGAATATTCTGGTGCCATCGCGAAGCAGAATATCGAAGGGCGAGAAAGGACGAGAAGCGCGTGGTTGTCTCCTGATGCCGATGGCATGTTCTCCCGCTCGCTAGAACTTTCTACGCCTATATGCGCATGCATACGGAGACACGAACACATTACAGTACTCGGTGGAAGACATCCATGTGTAAACTGGGTTCACGATTTCCCAAAGCCCTTCCTGCAATTGATTTACTGGATCCGGAATCACACAATGTCACCTTAGAAAGCGGAGGAAGTGAGTAACTTGAAGTGGGTGCAGCGGCCTGAGGTTCGTGATGGCCAGACGTCGCTTATTATTAAATATTGGATTTGCTCTTACTTCTACAGTATTCGAACCTCAGAATCCCGTGTCCACGCATATACCACGCTCTTTGCTCAAAATCGCCAGTCCAACCTTCGACGAGGTCGTATTAACACGTGGCCCGGTTGGATGTCTGTTCGAGCTGCGTCCACATCTAATAAAATGCAGAGAAGTCGCAACTTAGATTCCCAATATCTCTCTAGCGTACCGCATATTTCATAGTGCAATCGGTAAAATATCATCGTTGTCCTCCGCAACGTCGTCTCCAAGGAATGGACTTGGTGAGGCTCCTGGCAATGACCAGCAAAGTAAGAGCCATAGATAAGCTTCAAGCACGTAGTAGCGAAGTAGAGAGAGATCTTTCAGCTCCGAGCCTCTACTGAAATGGACGCATCTCAGGATAGGCCCCTATCACGGGCATGCCCCCGTGCAATGGACCAGTAGGCATGTTGGGCGCCACAGGACTTGGCAGTTGATGGAACAGAGAAATGAGTCTTTTCCCAACGCTCGTCTCCAACTCAGTCCCATCCCGCGCAATTTTGACCTCGCGATTCGAGTTCCAGGGATTTCGCAATCCTCTCGTCCTGTAGAATGGGAGGCGGGCCGTGCACATCCATTCAACTTGGAATGGCTTACCCCATGCTTTCGACGAGGATTTCGAATCTGTTTCCTCATCGCTCCGGTTACTTGGACTCTCGTCTTCCTCTTCCACTCCATCAATTTCGTCCTTTTCGACCTCCCAGAATATGGTACCTCGCGCCGAGTCGTCTATGATCCGGCCCTTGGGCGCGAATTCCGAAGCGGGGGTTGGTATTGCTTTAGGAAGTTCAGGGTCTTCGACCGTATGAGCTTGTGGTGCGAATTCAATGGCCGCGGCTGGGTCGTCGTTGATCGGGGATTTCATTTTAGCGTAACCGAAATATTCGCCTGATTTATTTGCAGAAAATATCAAGTAAACGTTACCAGCGGTCTGCGTATAGATGTCAGGCTTTTGGTATATGTAAACTGGATGCAGGAACTTACCTGGTAAGCTTCGTTCAGCGCATCTTCATTGTGTGATTGGGTAGCCCATATTCCATTGCGCACACTGAGGTCCATATCCTCTACAGTCAAACTCTTTACAATGAAGAACTTATCTTCAGGAGATCCTGTTCCGTCAACCTCCGCAGCACCAACGACTTCTCCGTCCACTTCCTTTGAATTATTGTCGCTGTCCAAAGGAGTGCTCCGGGTATTCGAAGAGTCCGTTGGGGGAGATAAAGCTGCTGGGCCCGTAGGAACCACAACACCAGTCGCAGTACCAACGGAATTCCTTCGCAGTCGGCTGACCAGCCTGGCTGTCTGAAACCTAGATTCATGTATCTTCGCCTGTGCATTAGAGCAGGCCTCCTCATCCTTGAAGTTCGCAAATGCGCAGTTGCTCTTCGAAATCAGGAACAAAGACTCCAAGCCTGGGGCTTCCTTGCAGATATGGAGGACGAGGCTCATCAGATCCGTCTGAGGTGGCAGATTTCCGATCCAAATCGCATGCCCTGGACACTCTAATTAACTCATGACCCAAACACAGCGAAATACTTACCACTTCGACGCGGTTTTCGAGGCGGGCCTCTGACAACAGTAGATGGACTACTGGGGCCTATAAGGAAAAATACCATTAGAGAAGCACTTTTCAGTTAGGAAACTATGTCTGGTCTACTGCTGGTGCTCCACCTTTTACTCACCGATAGTACTTGATCGTAGGGTTGTTCCAGACCCCGAAAGATTGAGATAGTCGTGAGCGCGTTGCCCCGGAAGTCGTACATCCCCTGACAATCCGCTTCTTGCACCATATGGCCCGGTTGTGGCAGGTACTGTGAAAACCTGGCTGTACTGCCCCGGCTGTAATAGGTAATTTGGGCTCAGCTGCTGTCCCATATATACTTGGCTTTGGTAGTACTGATTCCCGCCGCCCAGAGTGGTTTGTATGTTGTGCGGTGGTTGCACATGATTAGGTGTATACATCCCTGGATACTGAGTCTGGTAGACCATCGGCCCAATCCCGTACTGCATGTCTGCCATAGTATGACTCATTCCTGGCTGTCCGGAGAATCGTGGGACATCTTGAAATTGTTGGTAGAGCGGTGATGGCAATAGCGCCGAGGAATATCTGGGTATACGACCATAGTTCTGGTGCGTCGGATCGGGAAGCGAATTGGCGAGTGGGATTAAGGAGAACGGGTCTTGCGAAAATTGCGTGCTTGTTTGTAACTGAGAATATATATACGGCCTACGTCCTTCGTGCTCGCTGTAATGACTCTGTATTGATTGTCTTTGGCCCTGTGAGCGGTTCGCCAAATCGCCAGAAGGCGCTCTACCCGGTAAGTCCCCCATGTGTCTTTCGTATATCGTCGGTAGCTGTCCCAGAACTGGACCAAAAAATGCCATGTTAGCATTCTATTCAAGTCCCCGAGAGACAAACCCGAGTCAAGGGTAGTTGATGGTGCAATTGATAAGCGTAAAACCGAACGAACATGCCATGGTAGTCGCGGGAGTGGTGCAGAGAGACGGCAGCATTTCTCGTACCTAGTCCTTGCGCTTGGATCTTCGCGATATAAGCTTCTGGTGGCTTTCAAAACGACACAATGCGGTGGCAATAACCTGTGAGATACACTTTCCGTTTCTGCCAATAGAAGCAAAGTCAAGATGGGGTCTTCGGGTGATTTGTGGTAATAGACGCAAGGAGGCCCAGTACTACAAGACATGTCAGTACTCCCGTCTGAGATGACCACGGAGAGGGCCAGTGCCCGTAAACAAGGGCAAGGGCCAGGGCAAGGGCAAGAGCAAGGTAATGGTGAATGGTGGGGATTGCGGAAGGCTCTCGATGACATGCAGGATGGGGTCCATCAGCAGCAGCTTGCTACTGCTTCATCTGCCTCTGGTGAGATAGCTGCTGGTGCTTCTCATTTGAATACTGACTTTGTAGAAGGGGCCGAGATTGAGTTCTGGAAGCTGGAAGACCCAGGCGAAAATGCGTGTGGATGTGGGTGTGGGTGGAAATGGAAATGGAAATGGAAACGGAGATGCTAATGCTGGCTGCGGGCGAGAAGTCCGGCTACACAGATGATCATAGAGAGGTCAGTGTTGTAAGAAAAGACGGAAGTATTAGACCGGGTTGGTTGAATAGCAGTGATAGATGTATAAAAGGGACGCCGAGGACCTCGAGTTCTTCCGACTCGAGACAGAGAGATATCTACAAAGGGAAGATGAATAGACAGAAGCAAAGGAAGAGGCGGAGGAGGAGGAGGAGGAGGAGGAGCTGGAGGAGGAAGAGGTGGAGGAGGAGCACTTTACTCGCGGTAGGTAAGGAAGCTAGGCCCGGTCTAGTCTGGTCTGGTGGATATCACTCCCGCGCGTGGAATGGAGATCTAGATAGAGTCGAAGAGCTGCAGAACAGATCTGGATGGGGGTCATTCTACCGGTAGGTAGATAGTCCGTTGGCATCGGTAGGTATTTGATTTTGTGATGCCGCTCGAGTTGCCGTAGCTATGAATGCGGTAGAATGGTCATGGTAACAACACAAGGGTAATAAGTAAGGTATAGGACTAATAGTTCGTAGTAGGTCCCGGTACCTCCCTTCGTATAGTCGCCGTCGTAGGTAGGTTGGCAGTCTTGGTAAAGCCGCAGCCACGCAGCAGACCAGAGGGATGGATGGGATTTCAAATATGCATGATACTTCATTTACGTACTATGTCCTATGTCCGTAGCAACGGAGCACATGCTGCACCGAATCGAGCCGTGCCGTGCCGCGCCGTGCCGTGCCGTGCCGTGCCGTACCGACCCGTGGATAAGCCTGTACGGAGTGATGATACGTACAGTAGATACCATCCATGTCATGTTTACGGACAGGACTCATACCGGTACTGGTAAGTTGGCAGCTGGCAGTTGTGCGAATGCCTACCTATGATATTATTGTTGACCCCGCTAATCCAAGTTTGGATGAGCGACGAGGTAGGTAACATTCCATTCTCCCAGTCTCGCAGGAGAGGCCTCCGTCAATACCGAGTAAAGAAAGTCGGTTGCATTCGGTCCAGTCGGTGAAGTGACGCCATCTTGTTGGGAAGTCGGATGCTACTACAGTACAGTACAGTGCAGTACAGTAGAGCTGCACTTTGAACTGACAACCTCAACCTCCAGATTCAAGAGTGGCAGTGGACAGTGGGCAGTGGGCAGTGGGCAGTGGGCATGGGCAGAGTGGCAAATCAGGAAAGTAGAGGCGGGGCGGGGCGGGGAAGCAATGCAGTGCAATGCAGTGCAGGCCCGTGGCAAACGGGGAGAGGTCCGACGAGATGCAATGATTCGCTCGATTCGCTCGATTCGCTCGATTCGATTTAGGGGTCCCCCCGCCGCCCAGCCACAATGCACACTCGCCACAGATGACGCAGTTGTTTGCTCAGCCACAGAAGCCATCTCGACTTCTTGGCGCGGGCTGTCCAGTTGACCGTACCAGTACATCAACCATGGGAGTCCCGACCTAAGTACCTTATCGATCGCAATGCTTCCTGATCCACACGGCTCCAACCCTACAGAGCGGAGATCAACGACGTCGAAATTTGAGTTGCTGCGAGACAGAGCGGTTCAATCCCAGACAACAACAACACTTCTTCTACCTATACATACCTTCCCGAGAGTATTGCCTGCCCCCGTCATGTCAGCCCGTATGTTTTGAAAAGACAGACCGAGGTCATAAGAACAGCCTTCTCGCCACCGTCTGCCGTCTCCGAGTGGCAATGGCCACGAGTGGCCACGACTTCCTCCCGTACTACGGTCCAGCAGCTCTCACATGAGAGATGTCGGAAATCGTATGCTGTGCGACCGGGAGATCATTCCTGAAACAAGAGCAGCAGGTCCGTACGAACATGGGCCACGCCGAGAAGGTCCAGAACGCGAGAAAACCCGAACCAGAGTTGGGCCAGCCCTTGTGGCTCTCAGTCACGGTCACGTTCCGGCTGAGGCGGGGCTAGGTGGCGCGTGAAAATGCCCCTTGTGCTTCGGCGTTGGATGAGCCGAAGCAAAATCCTAGAAATGGCCGTCCTGATGGCTTCTTGATAGACAAATTCGTGGAGAGATTTCCTTGGGCTGTGTCGCTTGCTGCTTAAGTATGAATGAGGATATTGAGCCCTCCCAATACCTATTTCGACCGACTCCGGGCAGCGGGTTATGGTGAAAATGTGGTATTTTCTACTGTGCATTTATCGGTATGATTTTTGGACTTCGTCATTACAGGTCACCTGAGGAAAACAAGCATCCACCTCCGGTGTATGTATCGCGCATTCCTTTATCGAATCAGTTAGGGGACATTAGAGACGTGTTCCGACTCTAAAAGTCGACCGAAAAATCCGATTCGGCTCACCTTATCATACGCATCCACCTCTCACGATATTTCTTGTTGCGCATCCCACCAAATGTCGATTCCGGCTCCGAGACTTTCGAAATGGGGGTTAGATAGCCCCCATCCTTGCAACGGTTTGTTGTTACACATCGCAGGAAACGTCGAGTACATGCTCGGTGGACATTGGCAGGCGATTTCGATACGGTATTTCCGAGTTCGCGACTACTTTGACAGTGACAAGAAGATGCCCAGGTCGTAATTCATCCTTGAAATTCGGCCAAACTTAAGGGGGTCCTGTCTCGTAGACCTCGATCCAAGATTGGGTTACACAATGTCGATCGAACCGATGTTTCTAGGGCTGAGTTGATGACTCTGGCTTCGCTCTCCAGGTCAATACCATTTTCAAGCGCTGCTGCTTCGATTAGCTACTCAATACATGCTTCAGGAAATCTTACTTGTGCAAGGCACTCGGCTCAAGGCCGACCTTCCCCAATATTTGGTTCCAGACTCTTTTTCGGCTTAACCAGCTCGGCATGTCCGAAGACTTTGCAAGCTGGAACAAATGTCGAGCTAGACTCGAATCACTGATCGAATACGTTCAGCAAGGGACTCATGTTCGTCCACCAGGCATGTTGCTCAGATTCCATGCTATTAGTACAACCGGGCCGTAAGCGCCATCCCATGCCCAAAACCATTCTCTAATCCTTCTTAAGCGGCTTGTAAATCTCCTCGATTCCGTTCTTCGTAACAATCAACATCTGTAGACCGTCACCGACCTCAATATGTCTCTCCACGGCACTGTCAAACGCATCCTTGACCAGATCCTCCACCTCGCTTCTCGGTAAGGGCAGCTTCTCTCTCTCCTGCAGCGCATGGCCAATTCCACTCCCTGGGATGTACTGATTCTTGAAGTTGACTTGGTTGTCCAAGAAAGGCATGATCAGACTGGCCGCTGCACCTGCTGCTCTGCATTGCTCCCGCTCGTAAGAGCCCACTGGGTCGTAGGAGTACACCGCCCCTCTTCCCTCCTCATCCAGGCCACCCAGAATCGCAGTGACGTAGTATGGGAAGAACCGCTTTCCGTACAGGATAGTAGATAGACGTTGCGCGCAGGCCTTGACGCTCATGGGCTTGCCGTGTTGGTATCTGTACATCTTCACAACTGCATCTAGGCGCTCCTTCAGTGCTTCTCCATCCGCGGCAAACCCAACGACAGAGAGAACCAACGTAGCGTCGTCTTGGGAAGAGGTTGTTCCGCCGATCTTGAAGACCTTAGGTGCGTATCGAGTGTTAATATTGTAGCCAGACGTCGAGCGGGTGTCGCCTGCCATGATTGTGAAGTCTGCGCCAGAGATTGCGAGAGTAGAGCCGCCGTTGTCTGTGTAGCTGTATAGACAGTCAACAAAGGTGACGAGGTAGAAAGCAGAGTAAGATCTTACGGATAGAAGCCATGTTGTTTGTTACCACCTGATGCGGTCGCAGGAGCCTGGTTGAAGGAGTAGTTTGGTCCGTTCATTAACGGATTCTGGCTGAACATTGCGGACATTGTAGATTCAGGGTCTGGAAGCTGAGTTGCAGAGTTGCAGAGATGTAAATCTGTGGAGGTGCGGAGTTGCGAAGTTCGGAAGTTTGGAAGTTCGTCACTTGTAGGTAGCTTGAGGTACGCGTGCCTGTACGGGTACTTAGCTTCAGCCTTTAGCGTAGATTTGTTAACAGGGGTACAGTTGCATGGCTAAGCAAGTAGCGCCCCGACCGGCGACCGGGAATCTTGATACTTTAGTTACATGAACATAGTTGCCTATGCTACGCTAAGAGACGTTGACTTGCGATTCTGGAAGGAAGTGCAGGAACGGGCGAATAGGCATTGAAGGCTTACTATGGATATGTATAACACCTCACTCGAATATAAATCTCCATTGTGCATTCTACTAAGATCAATGCAGTACTTCCAGCAACATCCGCCGAAAGGCTCTACAGAAAATCGCGGCCTTGTCCGCAACCTCATCTCCAACTACCTTCGAAAGTTCAGATCTCGAGCGGCTCTGCAAAGGCTGTCCCGCAAAGACCAATGTAAAATCCAATGGAACCGGAGTGGCTGGACTGCTGTCAGGTTCACCTATGGTATGGCCCAGCTAGGAGACGAACACGATACAGACTGATTGGGACATAGAACATACGGGAGTTCGACGTCCTGCTGGCTCTCTGCAAAGCCGCGCCGCTCTTGGAAACACCCCAAAGTGCTCAAAAGCTGGTGGAGCAGCTTTCTCCCTACATTCTGGAAGCCCATACACAAGAGTTTGTGCCTTCGCCTTTCTTCCGCGATATCGAGCCCTCCCCGATCGAGGCTCTAAGTTATCACCTCACTACGGCTCTGCTCTCGTTGGGAATCAACCACAAATTTCTAGGAGGAGCGGTTTCCGAGAAGCTATGGGGCTATCTCCGTCACTGCTTGACTGCCGCTGAGGCAGCCTCCTCCCTTCACGTCGCTGGACTGCAAGACGGTAGTGTAACCGAAGTAGAAGATGCTATGAACGTCGCAAGTCTCACGTTGTCAATTCTTGGATTCCTGGATGCGGCCGCGACATATGCGAATTTCTGGAACCCAGCTGACAGACTAGCGTTGATCGAACGTACACAAAGAGTTCTGTCCGAAGGCTTCTTGCTGGCCGTTGAGACGGCATTCTCAACTATCAGGAATTCTAACTCGCAACATGTGAACATTAGAGAGTGGAAAAGATACGCCCGCCATTATGCTGCTATCGGACGCCCTCTTGGAGCCATGCTTCTTCAACGAAGCTTGATGTGGCTTTTGGTTGCTGGAACCTCACTTCTCGTTGCTGATATTTCTGTACTCAGGGGAAGTGATGTCTTGGACCTACTAATGTCGGGTACCTCAATCTTGAAATCCGATGCTTCTGGAGCTGATGAACCAGATTTCGCAACTATTGAGACAATGGCGGATATTGCTGCTGAAGAGATGAGCCTTCTTGAGGACGGTGCTGACTACCTGCGACTTGGATCGGCGTGGCAAAAAAGGCTGGCATTTTCTGTCAAGGCTGGCGCATTGACAAGCTATTTAAACTGTACTCTGCTCAACGAGGATGCCGCAGACGCTGAAATATTGATGACCTGGCTCGAGGAGACCCTTGCAGATTCAGTACAGATGGCTGATGAGACGCTTGCCAGTGTGGTACTCCGCTCCATGGCCTTGATATCTAAATTATCTCCTGAGTTTGCTCCTCATGTAAGTCGACTGCTACCACGGTTCATCGTCCAAGGTGGTGCTCGAGGCCAGACCATTGCCGTCGCATCTACTTGCCTAGCCTACGTTCTGCAAACACTGTCCCAAGATGCTATCATCACGACTCTGTATACTCTTGGAAACGTTCTCAGCTCCAGGGCGAAACCAGAGAGAGCCCTCAACGGTGTATTCAACGGGGATTTGAACATGGAAGGAAGCCCCAACTCTACCTTTTACCCCGGAAAGCAATCCACGGGAAGTTCGATATCGCTGGTAATTAGTGGAGATGAAGATACCTCGGAGGTGTATGAAAATGTGGTTCAGGCCGTATGTGGTGTTGCTGACCGTTGCAATGATCCCAAGATCACAGCCTTGGCCCAATCTATGCTTCTCCAGAAGATTGATAAGGTCAGTCGGTCCGTTGACGCAACGATCATTACGGAAACAACAGCGTTAGCTCTACACGGAGGTCAGCTGGAATTTCGCTCTCTGCTCAAGCTATACGCTCGGATCAGCCATGATGGGATTATGTCAAAGAATGATGCTTTAGTCAATGCAGTGAGCACAGGAGAATTTGAAACCAAATAATTTTCCTAAACTGACTATTGCAGGTTACGAGAGGTCGTAATTACCTGTCGGCCCGTCTGAAGAAGGAATCGCCACTCTACGAGATCTATCTCCAGCATCTACTGGAATCCATCATTAGCTTGGGAGATGTTCACCAAGCTCAAAACTCGGGAGAAGCAGACGTTGAAGTCGCTGCGAACGAGATTGCCCAACTGCTACAACCTCTTGCAGTGCTAATGTCAAGCAATAACTTGGCAAACGAAGAGGAATTGAACGAGGAGACAATATCAATGATCCGTGATGCCTGGTTCAATGTCGTCGTTCACGGTTTTAGTACCGCTACTGAACTTGGCAAGAAATACCTGAGCGAATTGAGGCTCATCGCCATTCATTCGCAGCCTCTTGTTGCTGAGCAAAAGGGAGACCAGATCGAGAGCGATATTGAACTGAACACCATCCTTCGCCGTGGTATGAGCTCAGAGCGCGAAGCGGCTCAAAAGAAACGTCTTACGGCGCTCATTCCTTCAAAATCCTCGGATATAAGAGGCCTAAGCTACCGAAAAGTGATTTTCCTCCAAGCTGCGTTCCTTGTCGAGACACTGCGAGCCGACTCAGGCGATTGTACCAAGGCTTTTACATATTTCCTGGAGCCCAGTATGAGGAAAGGAGAAATGAGCAGTGCTATGGATTCCATTATGCAGACTGTCATGGATATCTATCTGCACAAGACTATGACTGGGCTGAACCCAACCTTTTCGGCCCCTTACGTTGCGAGGCAATTGGCGTCCATATTCAGTGGTTGTTGCTATCGTATTGAGAGAGTCCAAGAAGCTGCAATGAGCTGTGCTGATAAGATAATCCGAGACGTTCCTTCTGCTCTTTGTCACAAATCGTCGCTCTTCGCACTTCTTGAACTCCTCTCCCTGATGTGGACCAGTTGCTTGGAGGCCGAGACAGACGAGTATGAGTGGAAGTCATCCTTCACATCTACGCGAGGCCAAGTCATGATAGAGTTGTCTGATGACTTTGACCTTCGCCGCCGGACTCTCAACAGCCTCTATAAACAGGCCAGAGCATGGGTGACGTCCGTGATAAATATAGCTCCTCAGGATGTCAAAGGTCTCCTCCAGACGTATCTCTCTGAGTATGATGACGAGGGAGCCTATGGGCATGTCTCTTTGGGAAGGTCTTTCGCAACAGAAATGGGGTCGCTCATTCCCGGAACAGATCAACGTCTCGGTGCTATAGACCGCCATGGAGATTGCAAGATCAACACAGCCTCTGACTTCATAGCTCAGTATACCACTCGGCAGGAATATCGGCACGCGGAAGCTCTTCCAGATCACGACGCAGAGTGGCTGCATTTCATGCACTTCGACAAGCGACGGGACTCGAACACTTCGAAAATGGACAAGGACCTTGAAGACGCTAGTACAGTGCTTTCGAATTTGGAGGCCCGAACCCTGCAGCACAAGTACATCCCCATCGGTGAGCTTCGAGACATTCTGAGGAGAGCCGCTGCGTTGCTGTGCAGAACCAGGAAAGATGAGTGTGCCGTTGTGCACCATCTCGTTGGTATCCCGTTTTCAATCTTCACCAAACAGTCCATCAAGCTGGGTATCTCTCTGTGGCTAGGAGTGATCAATGAGAACCCTCGAATGGAGCCACGAATTCTCATGGAAATTGCTCAGCAATGGGAAGCTACTGTCCATAAACGTTTGGGTATCTTCAACTCAAAATTCCTGTAAGTCTTCAGCTTTACTGTTGAAAATTATCGTTACTAATCCTCAAAGTCATCCTGATCCATTCTACATCAAAGAAGAGTTTGCACCTAGCGACAGACTCTCTTTGTTGAAGAAGCAACAGATTGCGCACAATTTACTGGCACCACACATGCGCCTCCTCCAATTTCTAGGGAGCCATTTCAATGCAACCCGTCGAGGGAGCCCAAACATCGAGAAAATCTTCTTAAGACTTTTGGACGTGACCCTTGATGGTCTCAAGCACGCTACTGGCCACCCTCTTGCACGAGAAATCAGGTTCCAGATCATCTTGTTCGCTCTGAAGGTATTAAGGCATAGCATCGCGCTCAACTTCAGTTCCAGATGCTTGCTGAAGGACCGAATTCTGTCGGCTGCCCTGACTTGGTTCACTTTCCCACCCTGTTGGTCTTTTGGTGGCAACAGACTTCGGTTGAAAGCCGAGACCCGTCTTCTTTCGGACGTGTCCACGGCGCTGAAAAATGTGCAGCTGTTTGGTGGCAAACCATCGCCTCTTTCCAAGACACTTGAAGCTAAAGAAAGCCTGCTTCAAGTTCTGATCGAGAGCGAACTTGTGAGACTGAGTGTTTGGCTGCATCCTCTGAATGAAGCCAGAGATGCCTACGGCCCAGGTCAAAATTCCAAGGGCCCTACCGAGGCCGCTTTGCTTGGACTTGTAAGGACGGCATGGGCCGAGAGTCCATCACTGGCGGTTCAATTAGTCTCGAGATTTCCGTCGCCCAAACTTCACAAAGAGGTTAGATGGCTTCTGATCAACTTTCCCGACAAAGCTGTCTCAGAACCAGAAGCTGTCCAGCTTTTGTTAGGACAAACTTTACCCAGCGATGTTTCCTTCCAGCTAAAAGTATGTTCATCTGGAATTCTCACTCTGAATCCACTAACATCCGTAGCATCTCTTATACTGGTCAGCGGTCAATCCAATCACGGCAGTCACCTTTTTCCTGCCCGCATATCTAAACAATCCGTTTATACTTCAGTATGCGATGCGGGCTTTGGAGAGTCACTCGGTGGATGTGACATTTTTCTTCGTTCCGCAAATTGTCCAAGCTTTACGTTATGATGGCCTAGGTTATGTTGAGCGATATATTGTCGAGACCGCGAAATTTTCTCAACTCTTTGCCCATCAAATCATCTGGAATATGAAAGCGAACGCGTACAAGGACGAAGATTCACAGATTGTAAGCTTTGAATTACATTTGCAGAGATAGAGTACTAATTGCGAGATAGCCGGATGTCGTAAAGCCAACACTCGACAAGGTGATGGATCGCATGATTAGTGGGTTTTCTGGAACTGACAAGACATTCTACGAGCGGGAGTTTACATTCTTCGATGAAGTCACAAGCATCTCCGGAAAATTGAAGCCATTCATCAAGGCGCCAAAGCCCGAGAAGAAGCAGAAGATTGAAGAAGAACTTCGCAAAATCAAGGTCGAAGTTGGAGTATATCTACCGAGTAACCCCGATGGTGTTGTGATAGGTATCGACCGAAAGTCCGGCAAGCCACTTCAAAGTCACGCCAAGGCTCCTTATATGGCAACTTTCCGGATCAAGAAGAATATTGGAGATATGGAAAGCACTGACGAGATGTTGGAGGAGACCAACAAGACTGACTCCGTGCCCCGGGAGAATACTGTTGAAGTGTGGCAGTCTGCCATTTTCAAAGTCGGGGATGATTGTCGGCAAGATGTCCTGGCTCTCCAGATGATTGCTGCCTTCCGGGGGATCTTCCATGATGTCGGCCTCGACGTTTACGTATTCCCCTACCGGGTCACTGCGACTGCTCCAGGCTGCGGTGTGATCGATGTCTTGCCAAACTCCATTTCGCGTGATATGGTTGGACGAGAAGCTGTCAATGGGCTCTACGACTACTTCGTCTCGAAGTACGGCAATGAAGACTCGCTACGCTTTCAAGAAGCGAGAAGTAACTTCGTCAAGAGTATGGCCGCTTACTCGCTCATCTCCTTCCTACTCCAGTTCAAGGATCGTCATAATGGAAACATTATGATCGACGACGCAGGACACATCCTCCACATTGATTTCGGTTTTTGCTTCGACATTGCACCTGGTGGTGTCAAGTTCGAAAGAGCTCCATTCAAGCTTACTTCTGAGATGATGGCTGTCATGGGTGGACGAACGGATCATCAGGCGTTCAAGTGGTTTGAAGAGCTTACCATCAAGGCTTTCCTGGCTTGTCGACCTTATGCCGAAAAGCTATCTCAGCTTGTGCGCCTGATGCTGGATTCTGGACTGCCCTGTTTTAAGCCAGAAACTATTCAAAATTTCAAGGATAGATTCGTGCTAGAAAAGAGTGAAAGAGAGGCTGCCGACTTCATGAAGGGATTGATCAAGAGGAGTTATTCCAGCTACTCCACTGGAGGTAAGCTGAGACTCTTCATGTCCATACTGACTTTTGCTAACGTTGCCTTCTTTAGTCTACGATCAGTTTCAACTAATGACTAATGGCATTCCCTATTAGTAGTCTGTAGCCAGACCATGAAAACTTGTAGACGAACTTTGCCAATGAATTGGATGTACTACCTGCCCACCTAACCAGGACGTTCCTCATAATATGTGTTAGAACTCATGTTTTTGAATGATTTTTGTATAGGTTCTGTATAATTTTGTTTGGTGATATCTGTCTATGTCCGGTCAATAATCCTATCAGCTTGAGTTTATTCAACTAAAGGCCGGCTGCTCCTGGGACTTATAAGTCTCGAGCTCCACTGAGCACTGGGTACTCTCACTACCCAGACTGGATCACAAAAATCAAGTGTTGATTTCAGAATGGATGCCCCTTTTACGCTCGACACTCGGGCAGCAACGGGTTTCAAGAGGCCTCTGCGTAAGACTACCATCGGCCCTCGTACCTCCCTGAAGCCGGTAGCAGGTCTTTTGAGGGACAACATGAGTCTACGCCGTGATAGACCTTGAAGGATATTTTCACTCACAGCTTTCCGTCCTTCTCGTTGCCAGTTTAAGTATAACATTTCAACAGTGCTCAATGTCGTATGGGATCAAGGACATCCGATTCGCTTGGTGTGAAATCGGGATTGACTCTTGAGATCAGGGATTGTCTGGGTAAGTGACGAGAGTCTATGGGCTTAAATTGCCATCTTGATTGGAGAGAGAAAAGAAGGCTTCCGCAAAGAAGTTTAGCTGCTTTGCAGATATACGGTGAGAGGAATGCAGAGGGAGAGGTGGCATGCATTGCATGGCAAATTTTCTTGCATGGACATCTCGAGTGAATTGCTTCAAGAACTTGTCCCAGTAAATGCATAGACTTCGTTCCAGTTTTCAAGAGCCGCTGTCGCTTTTGCTTTGATATCGGGCGGGCATCCTTCTGTACTGCCTGGGAACTTGCTCTGGGCGTGAAATTCCACCTCTATCAACGCCCCATATGCCAGATGACTCCGTGACTCCCGTCCAATGCTGCCTTCAAGCCCCATCGTGCCTTGCGAAAACGTCTCACTCAATCCGCAGAGATGTACATCACTGTAGCGAGTCGTTAGCATTCCCCCCTTCCAAATAGGACCAGAAAGAGAAGGCTTGCCGTTGTTCCCCCGTACGAAAGCATCACCATAGCTTCTCCTCTTCACCCCATCGACATGCTCTTCGCATTTCTCTAGCGCAAGGTTCATGTATCCATCTATGCTTTGCAACTCTCCTTAAACGGGTATCAGGACAATGTACCCGGAGAAGAGGCTCCCAGACCAACCTTTGTACACAACCCCGCTGTTCAACTTCACAGTCACTGAGCTTCCGATGATCTCGCTGAGGAACCCGGACGGGTCCTTGCCCTCACCTTGTGTCATGCCGTTCTCCATAGTTGCTTGCGGTGGTGGTGTCTCGAGGACCCGTTGAGGTTCAGATTGGACAAGCTGCCGCAAAAGTAACTTAAGGTAATGGTGGTGGGTTCCGGCCTTGGATCGCGATATTTGCTAAGGCCTCGGATCGGAATTGAACATGGGTTTCGTAGCCTGCGGCCTTGTCACGTTATCGCGCGTGACCGCGGGACCAATCCGACCTGAGTAATCTATGACACTCTCGTATTTTGCACAACACTTGCAGGCTGCCAGCGCAATGGAAGACGACGACTTTGGCAATATGTCTGCTGAGGAGGTGGCCCCAGTCAAGCCGGCGAAGAAATCACTTTTCAGCAAGAGAATAACAGTCAAACCAGCCCCCGAGGGTGAGGGGGAGGGAGACGAGGTCGAGTTCTTCAGCCGCGCAAAGGTTCTCTACCCTGTGAGAGCCGCAGAGCAGAAGCGCAAGCAGCAGAAGAAACAGGTGAAACTCGAGAGGAAGAGATCATCGACGAGCGCGGAGACTACGCTGAGTCCGTCTGGAGAGAAGAGGAGGCGTGTCTCTTCGCTGAACACAACATACTCGTCGGACGAGAATGTCGTGAAGAAAGGTGAAGGCGCGACGCAATATCAGAGGTGAAATACAATCATTCGGCATACTCGAGCTGCTTCTGAGTTTATTTTAGTGGATCTATTGAAAGCAAAGCCCACGGCTCCCCAACCTCGCTCTCTGCCAGATACAGCAACGAGTTGCGCAAACCCCGGTTCTCGAAGGACGAGGCACCAGCGAATAGGAAAGGATATCTCTCTCTGAGTGATAGCGAGAGTGACAGCGAGAAGGGACCCGCCGAAACATTGCCTGTTCGAATCCCAGCCAACCGACCGATAGATCTAGACAGTGAGGATGATTTTGAAACTGTCTCCAGGAAAACTCCCGCGCCACCTCCGCTTCCGCCCGTTGAGGACAAGACTGAAGAATCCGAGGAAGAGTTTCCAGAGTTAGTGGCTGCAGCACTAGAACGCGAGAGACAGAAGGTTGCAAAGAAAGTGAGCGAAAGCGTGGCTTCACAAGGACAACCCGATGGACATGACTTCGGCGATCCCTTTGACGGATACGGTACAAACCACAATACTGATCCTGTTATCGACGTATTGATTACTTCCCAAATCGAAAACTCGACGGCTTTAAGGGTCAAGAGAAAATTATCGCAACAGCTGAAAATTGTAAAAACTTCCTGGTGCGATAGGCAGCGGTTTGATGGACAGCCTATGACTCCAGAAGCTCGAGATCAGATATTTCTGACTTGGAAGGGGAACAAATTATTCGATTTCAACACATGCAAATCGTTGATTGACCCAAAGAGCCGGGAGTTTTCAGACGACCTAAGCGAGGATGGAGCTCAACTGGTTCACCTTGAGGCCTGGACACCTGAGATATTCGCCATATGGAAGCAACGATGCGAGGAGAAATTAAGGAAAGAGCGGATCGAGGCTGGCGAGGAAGAGGCACCAGTAGAAGCGCCGGTGAAGAAGACCAAGCTCGTAATGAAGTCCAAGGACACTGAGTACAAACTTGTGGTGAAGCCGCACACGACTGTTCAGAAAATGATCCAGGCTTTTCGACGGGAAAAGGAGATCCCAGAGGAGAAAGAGATCACGCTTCACTTGGATGGAGATCAGCTTGATCTAGAATCAAGAGTTGAGGAGCTGGACCTAGAAGACATGGACAATATTGAGGTCCATATCCACTGATTTTCCTTGGGGTCATGGGCCGGCGTTTCCAAGGGGAGGGGACATGGTTTCTATAGATACCCGGAGGTGGTCTTGCAATGGTATTGGCTGGTTATTTGGATCCGATACCGAGATCGTTTTATTGATATGGATGGCTCGTGGATCTTGGATCTTGGTTCTGTCTCCCTGGTGCACTTCGATGTGATATCCGCGAACAGTCTTCTTCACTTTCCGCCAGACGCGAAGGATTCGCGTAAGTCAGTCAGTCATTACGGACGGTGTACGAAGTAAGTTCGAACCGATGTGACCGACAGGTAGATGGATTAGATTAGATTGATAAGATAAGTAAGTACATAAGTATGGAGTTGTACCTTGCTTCCAGTCCCATCGTATTCTTATCTCAGTGGGGACGGTCCCCCCGGCAGCTATACCAAACTCGAGAACTCTGTACGTCACATATCTCTTTTGACACCGTACCGTACCGTACCGCACGGAGGTATGTTACCAATGCCTCGGCAGCCAGTCGGCGGAATCGAAACCTGTTGGGAATTCAGTTCTGCATATCAATCATCTCATCCAATTCAACTTAACATGTCCGAAGAACGCGTCTCTCCGCATGGAAAGATCCATCGTCCGCGGGGTTTCCTGCCTGTGGGCAATGAAGACGGAGCAAGTCCCATGGCTACGCATGGCCAAGGCACTCTTGCCAGCTTGATAAAGTCGCGCTCGAATCAATCTCTGCCGGCCATGCTGCGCAAGCCAGCTTCGCTTCGAGCCAGAGATCCGGCCGATGAGGAGGAAGCGGGCGAAACGCTCTCGCGGGAACTCGACGATAGCGATGATTTCATGAGCACCGACGAGCGACGATTGAGTCTCATCCTCAACGGCCCCCAGATGCGCTCGCAGCGGCTGATCGGCAATTCCAACCCAAGATACAGATGGGGTAAGTAGTCGTGGAGCAGCATCTCGCCGAGCTTTTAGATAGTGAGGAGCGGTTGGGCCGTTCGAAGCTTTCTCTAAGAGGGCTCTTCTGACACACTGACAGAGAGGTATTGGAGAACGGAAGAAGAATTGAAGGGAATGAGCAAACCAATGTGAGCGGTGTCAACCATGTCGTGAGACGTTACTGATTCTTTTTATAGACGCGGGTATTATGAGCGTACCAACAGCCTCTTGCAGCAATACATCTACATTGACCGGTTACTGGACTCGTCGCTCCCTCACGATCTGCTGAATGAATATAATAATACGCCGGGCACTGGTCACCAAACATCGTTGCGCGACGTTGAAGTCCCTGCCACCATTTCGGAGGAACCCTCGATACCTGCGTCGCCTGAAGATGACGATGTCGCCGTAAATGGAACATTGTCGAGGAAGGTCAAAAGAACGCCCAGGGAGCTGTACAAAGTTCCTAGCGAGGTGACGCCTCTGCTTGGACGACGACATGACGAAGAAGAGGATGACTGGGACGGACCGAGACCAGAGATTCCCGGGATGGAAGACGATAGTGTCGAGAGTGGTGACAGAGTTGTTCAGATGGCTATCTATATCAACCTAGTAGCTAACGCAGTCCTTCTCGTTGGAAAGATTGCAGTCATAGTGCTCACCAACTCTCTCTCGGTGCTCGCGTCGCTCGTTGACGCTGCTCTTGACTTTCTGAGTACCGCGATCGTATGGACGACTACGAGGATGATTGAGTCCTTAGACCATTATCAGGTCAGTATATCTCACGAACGCTCAAGGACTGAGCTCATTTCATGGTCCCTGGGAACCTGTATCACGAAACATCCAGCATGCTGACTGTTGTGCAGTATCCAATTGGCCGAAGACGCTTGGAGCCGATTGGTGTGCTGGTATTCTCCATCATCATGATCACTTCCTTCTTTC
Organism: Drepanopeziza brunnea f. sp. 'multigermtubi'; assembly: GCF_022702325.1. NCBI lineage: Eukaryota > Fungi > Ascomycota > Leotiomycetes > Helotiales > Drepanopezizaceae > Drepanopeziza > Drepanopeziza brunnea. Next base: position 1,052,141 of record NW_027094082.1, on the reverse strand, counting down.
AAGTAGCACTTGAATGTATCAGCACGCTTAACTCTGGAGACCACTCCATCATCGAACTTACCTTTCCGGCGATCGTAATTATGTCTAGCACAGTCATCGTCAAATTCTTCTGCTGGCTGTATTGTCGGTTGATCAAGAACTCAAGCGTACAGGCTCTTGCCCAGGACGCCATGACAGACATCATCTTCAACATTTTCAGTATTATATTTCCTCTCGGCAAGCGAAACCGAACTTGGACTTGTCTTTCACATCACTAATTGTTCGATAGTTGGTTTTTACGCGAAGCTTTGGTGGATGGATGCCCTAGGAGGTCTTGCTCTTTCTCTTTACGTCATCTTCAACTGGGCAGGAACTTCCGCGGGCCATATTCGCAATCTGTCGGGAGGAGCAGCAACAGCCGACGAGCGTAACGTGCTTCTCTACCTCACAATGCGTTTCGCGAAGACTATCAGGCAGATCCAAGGCCTTCAAGCATACCATGCCGGAGACAAGCTCAATGTTGAGGTTGATATTGTCCTCGACGAGAACATGAGTTTGAGAGACAGTCATGATTTGGGAGAGTCGTTACAGTAAGTACTTCCAGTTTCTGATCTTGTGGTCCCTGATTTTATGAGAGCACACCACTGTCTATTTGCACAATCAATCATGTCGAGTTGGCCCTTGTCTTCAAGCGATGCTGACTTTCAATTATCTAGGTATGTTCTGGAATCAGTCCCAACTGTTGATCGAGCTTTTGTACATCAAGATTATGCGTCCTGGAACTTGCCTACGCACATGCAACAACAGGCAGAGTAAACGGGGATGGTATGGGACAGGATTTGGGCAGGTGCTCGGCTCGGCTGGGTTGGGTTGGGTTGGGTCGTCAAGGTTTGGATGGATGGTCTATCAACGGAGTTGGGCGGACGTGTTACATTGACTTCTCACATTCTTAGGTACGACTGTAAAAAGATTCTAACCCGTGCATGAACAGTATCGCCTTTGCTGTTCGGTTCGGACGTCTGCGGGGTTATATTAGGAGACTATTAGGGGATAGGTGGACGGGTGGACAAGTGGACAGGTTCAATGTCCATGGTGCGCGTGGTCTTTGTTATCCTATCCCAAGCCACTTTGCAACGACATTGTAGGAGTAGTTGTTGTAGGAGTAGTAGTTGTAGTAGTAGCAGTTGTAGTAGTAGTTGTACCGGTAGTAGTATTTATTTACGTCGGGCGGGTATCCAAAACGCAATGCTTGGACCCTAGGACCTCCTACGGGTACGGCGACGTGCTAAGTAGAAGAATTGGACACAAATTAATATCCAATGCAGAGTAAAAATCAGGTTAGGGAAAAGCTCTCTTTTAGATACCCCGGGTTTCTCAGCTCGCAGTATCGCAGACTCCTCGTAAAACCCTTAAAGCGTTTTAAAAAATCTGCATCGAGTTGTCTCTCAATAGCTATCGAGAACGGGTGGCCCTACGGGCTGCCTCGGTGCGTTTGAATGTACAAACATCGTTCTCAATATTATCGTAGTGCGATAAAGGCCCCACGTCCGTAGCCCCTATGTCGAGTCGGTGTGTTTGCAGAGCGCTTTTAGCGAAGGCGCAATACCGTGTTTTCGATCGATGGAACTGAGCCCTTCCCATCTCCCATACCCATCCCCCCCTCTCTCGCAAAACCTCTTGGGTCTTTGCAGTCGGTATGCCCATCAGGTATATATCGTGGTCGACGCAGTGTTTGAGAAAGAGGCAGAAGGGAGGTTCGGAACCGCCGGGAAGGGAAAATCTCTTCGAGGAGATACCGCATGTCGACGATCACTCTCTACCGCAGGAGAGGGAGCTGCAGGTTCGTAGGAGACACCTCGTTCGGGTGAAGAATCGTAGCCCCCTCGATGCATACTCTAAAGGATGTCGGATGCGGCTATAACATATACGAAGTCTGGACTCTGGACTCTGGACTCTGGAATTTACACCCGCACTTGGCACTCTGCACTTTACACTTTACACTTTACACTTTATACTTTGCCCTCTGCATTCCACACTCTACTAGAAGTACTACTACAGTACTTACTACATTCTATACCCTTGTACTTGCAACAGATACTACCTACTACCTACCTTAGTTGTACTACGTACTTAACGAGTGACTATTTATTGCTTATTGACATGCCATCCTTTAGTGTGCGCCGCACGTATGCATGAGTTGACCCCTGGAATGCACGGGTAAACTACCTAGGTGATGGCAATGATACCGTACTACTACTAAGTACTAGCTTGCATGGCATGGCTTGAAAGAAAACAACAGTGCGGTCGGGAGAGGGATGAGAAGGTGGTCGGCTACTGTAGCAGGCTGGCAGGATACCGGTACTAGGTAGTAGTAGTAGTTGGTTCACGGATGATGCTCTTTGAACTTTTAGTTCACCGAAATTGGGAGCTCATTCGCTTAATCTTGTTTTCGTTCCCAAATGAAGCTTCAATATCCCAAGTTTGGGTTTAAGCAAGACTCGAGAGGTTTCAATTTCCGATAACACGGCCGAGCCACATTGGGGAGCCACACTGGGGTGGAGACTTTGGATGAAAGGTCAAAGGTCCACGTTGATCTTGGTTGGGACTTGGAAGTCTATACTTAACTGTCAGGACTCAAGAATAGTCAAAGTATATACTACTAAGTACCCGAAGATGCCCGTTCCGAGGTCAATGGCATCGCCTTGTTTGACGACGACAGTGACAGAGCATTTCCTGAGCCGTGCTGCTTCGCACCGGAAACAAGTTGCATCAAACAGTTACTAACAAAACACATGTACTTTTTCCTACTGGCAACTAACTGTCTGTACCTGAGGAGGTAATTGTGAGGTCTGGACAGGACAGGACAGGACAGGACAGGACAGGATAGCAAGTACGGAAGAGACTCCTCTCCTCCTCTAATACCAATCGACAATCACAAGGCTGGCTCCTCAACATCTACGTAGACGTGCAAATACTTCTTCTGCACTGCATCCATTTCAATTTCAAGATCCTATATCCTATATCCCCGAGTCCAATATCCACCACGCCTGAATTTTGAGATTGTGGTTCATGGTCCGTGGTCTTGGAAGCGGCTTGGTGGCCCAGGGACGAAAAGCCCACGCCTCCGGAGCTAAGGCGCTGCCCAGCCTAGTGAAAACACGAACGTCCGAATCCATCTAGGTACCCATCCTCCACCTCCTGGATTCTGCTCCCTTCAACCTCGCCGGCGTCGTGAAGATTCGCATCAGTTGTCCCAGCATTGCTATCGCCTTACGCCTTCCTTTACTGTTCTGTCCTGTCTGTCTGTCTGTCTGTCTGTCTGTCTCTGTCTGTCTATCTGTCTGTCCGTTGCCTCTCTATTCTTGTAAGTTTCCACTCTCCTATTATCTCGTTGTTATTGTTGTTGTTGTTATTGTCGTCCCACCTCCCCCCCCCCCAAGACTTGTCTGGACTCGGACTCCCCTAGGAAAACATCTAAAAATATCGCGACATCAATAATCAACAACCACTCGATTTCTCGAATCGCCTCTCCTCTCCAACCTCTGCAACCTCGTCGATATTCCTACTCCAGCAACGATACTGCCGTAAAGGGTTGAGCGCTTGTCTACGGGTCTGAGATCATCTTCGTCACTCCACGTCTGCCCTCGCGTGCTCAACACGACCATTTCCCCCTTTTACCCTGATAGCAAGCTGCCCCGAGGACGAGTTATTGTGTCTGCACGCATCCGGGCTCGATCAATCTCAGCTATATGACCCCACCAGTCCACCAGTCCACCGGTCCCAGACGTCGGATACCTGCATGAGTTGTGGAATCTGTGCTAATACCTACCTGCGGGTTACCTAGCAGAAGGCCTTCTCTCCCTCATTACGATACTTTATTACCAGTCCCTTTACGAAATATCTACCCCACCTCTTTCTGGGCGCCGCAGACTTGGCCACTTTTGCCACAAACAAAATATAATATACCCGTCATTTTTCCTCAGCACTGGGCGACCTGCTTGTCGTATGAAGTCGAGGACGATTCTTGGTCGTTCTCGAATATAGTATATCTACATGCCGAAGTTTTCCAAAGGGTTTGGGCGGCGGAAATCCACCTTAAACGAACTTCACGATTCCCGGGGAGCAGGAGTGGAATCATCCTTCAAAGTGATTGAGCGTGAGGATCCCGCCAGCAACTCTTCAAACGGCGGGAGGAATCTTGGGAAAGCCACCACGGTGCCGCCACTGGGACCAAAGACCTCGGTGCTAGCAGACGATGACAACTTGTTTGAAAACATTTACAACCGGTAGGAATCTCGTGGCACGCAAACCCTCCTCGCACTGTCTGGGGAGATACAGACACTTTGTCGAAACAGTTACTGATTGCTATATAGTGACAGTGGTGCGTCCAACACGAATACCATGTCCACGACTGATAATTCATCTCGCTTGAGTGCAGCGTCAACGGCTCCTTCTTCAACGGATGTGCCGAGGCGCGAAGACTGGAAATCCCCTCACGACAAGCCATTTAGTGACATTCCGGTGCCTCCAGTTCCCAAGTCAACTTCGGCCTTTTCTTTGAAGAACGCAGGCCGCACTCTCTCCTGGGGACGATACAACAAGTCGACTTCACCGCTTCCTGCTAAAGAAACTCCCCCGGACTCTCCAGACATCGAAGATAGCAAATCTTCCGGCAGGGAGCGAGCTGTGACAGCCTCCAGCTACGCAAGCACAGCTACACCTCCGAAGTTGGAAGAAAAAGATTTGGGACTGAGTCTAGGTGGAGATTTTTCCGAAATGTTTAGCGGCGGTTTTGGAACCCGAAGGAGCGTAGTATTAGAGACGGAGACAAACAGAGCCTTGACGAGGAGCCCTGTAAGGTCCCCTGCCCACGTTCAAATCTCCGAAAATTCTGACTCTTGAATAGGAGACAGTGCCGCCGGGACCCGTTTCTGCTAATCGTTCTCTCACAGCAAGTCGCTTTAACCAACCATCCCCTCTCAGCATTGATAGAAACCAGGAGGTCGAGCCCTCGCCATACTCATGGAGCAGCCAGCATTCTCATGACGGTCTGATGGGGAATTCGAGTCCCGCCTTCGCCCGTCACAATACACCACCCCCTGTTCCGAAGCACGCCGCACCACGGCCAAACGATAGCGCGTCCTCGTATGCCAAGATCGAAAAATCTGGGGGAGCAGCCAACGCCAGTAGCGGGCTACAACGGAGTAGTGCCAACATGGAACCAAAACGAAAACCTAATCTGGAGTTTGGGGATGCAGCTGATGAAGAAGCCAGGCTTCTGCGGGAGTCCATGGGGAGTGTGACTCAACACACCAACGAACCAGGCCATGATTCTAGAGTCCATGACAGCTGGACGTTGCCCTCAACCACGGCATACAAGGTAGACGACTCGAGACTAGCAAGCTGGGGTACGGGGTCCGACACAACTCCGAAAGCAAAGAAGCCCTTGGCAAAGATGTCCGAGGAAAATATGTTTGACGTTCAAATTGCTGCCTCGGCAGGTTTGGCTCAACGATTTAACGAAAGATCTCTGTCTCCGCCAACGCAGCAAAATGCCCCGCAGAACAAAGTCATGACACCCGCCCAATTCGAAAGATATAAGCAAGATCAGGAGCGTTTGAGAACCTCTGGAGGACCTATGAAGGAAGAGGAGGAGGAGGAGGAGGAGGAAGAACCATATGACGATGATGAGGATGAGGCTGAAAAGAACAAGCAGCTCGCCAAACAGCGTCGCAAGCAGGAAGCCCACATGGCAGTATACCGGCAACAAATGATGAAGGTCACTGGAGAGGCCATCCCTCCCCCTCGCCCAAGCGTCTTAGCCACGCAAAGCAGTCCGAACCTGGCCCTTCCAGCAAACGTCGAGGAGGCCGAAGAGGAAGACGAGGAAGTGCCTCTGGCAATATTGCAGGCACATGGATTTCCAAACAAGGGGAAACAGCAAATGCGAAGTATGGGCTCAAACCCGAACCTTCGCTCTTCTGCGGGTGGAGTTGTGACTGGTGCAGGTGGCGGCAACCTTCCGGTATTTGCTCGAAACCTGCCACAAGATCCGTATGTTGGCGCGGGACTTGTGAACCCTATGCACAGAGAGTCTTTGCAATACGGCGGCGGAGCCGGCTCTGTGAACGGAGAGCCCCCTCGAGGTCTTCCTCCTGGTGGACTGGTTGGTGTGATAGCTACCGAGGAGAGATCCCGAGCCATGAGACGAGGCAGTCCGAACCCTCAAGGGGGATTCGGTGCCTCTACACAGGGTGGTGGATTCAATCCCATGATGGGAATGCAACCGCCCGCAGTTGGCAGCCCTTACAACGGGATGGGGCCGGCACCTATGGGTGGGATGGGGCCAGGTGGTATGGGCCATATGCCTCCCATGATGATATCACCAGGAGACCAAGCCCAAATCCAGATGTCCCAGCAAATGTCGCAGTTTATGGCGATGCAGCTGCAGTTCATGCAGCTGATGGCTACTGGCGGCCAAAGCAACTCCCCAAACCAGATGCTCTCGCCAGTGGAGAATCAGCGCCCCGGTAGCGCTCATCACACTCGCCCGGGGAGCGCCCACCTTCAAGGTGCATCCCACCAGAGGGCCATGACCCTGTTAGACCCAAACGCCGTTCCGTGGATGAACAGTGGAGGAGGGAGTCAGTATTCCCCCTCGCAAGGCGGGTATGCGCCTTCAATCGCACCCTCGGAACGAAGCAATGTCGGTTTGCCTGGTCGCTATAGACCAGTCTCTCAAGCTCCCCCACAGGTGCAACACAACAAGGCAAGGACGAACACCATGTCGGGCGCTCTTCACGGATGGGGAGACCTGAACGGTACCACTATCAAGGCTGGGAAGAAGCCTGCCAATGTTTCTGACGAGGACGATGACGAGGCCTGGGCGGCAATGAAGCAGAAACGAGAGCAAAAGAAGTCGCTTTGGAAAACGAAAAAGGGAAAAGAGGATACCAACGGAATTCCAGGCTACGCATTGTAGGCGTAGGTAATGCGGATGGGCATGCTGGATAGGCTTGGCACAAAATCTGTTACATATTGCATTGGCAAACGGCGTTCAAAGATTTCTTGGATCGAGGTTTGGATTAGCATGCATGTTAGATGTATGCGAGACCGGGAATATGCAATCCTGATTTTGTAGTAATATAATGCGAGACATACGGTCTTCACTCAGTCCTTCATCTTTACTCGTTCGTGACTAGAGAGAGAGAAAGCTGTGTGGTAGATGTCCCTACACCTCCTCCCAGTATCCCCAAACAACCTGGACCTTGGCTGCGAAGTGCTTTGTCCTGGGTTCCCAATCCAACTCCAAAAGCGGAAAAAAAAAAACCAAAAAAAAAACACCAACAAATCAATTGATCTTCCCAGCAGCCCACTCCCTCCTCTTGACCCCCAGCTCCACAGCCGCCAAGCCCCAATCCTCACCATGGTTGTGGCTGCCACTGGTCACGCCCGCTCTCGCCTTCGCTTGCTCCTCGTTTAGCACGGTCAACAGTCCAAAGATCAACGGGACGCCCGTGTCGAGCTGGACGCGCATCAGGCCGTGGGAGACGGAATCCGCGATGTACTCGAAATGCATGGTCTCGCCCTTGATCAGGACGCCGATGGCGATGATGGCGTCGAAAGGGCCCGAGGAGGCGGTCGATTGGCCTTTGGGGTCGAGGGAGAGGGAGGTCAGGTCGGTGGAGCTGGAGCCGAGGAGGTCGCCGGCGCCGAGGGAAGAGGAGGTGGTACTCTGGATCTGGGAGGCCGAGAAGAGTCTTTTTGGGGCGCGGGGCGCGGTGGGATACTCGTTAGCGCTTGCTGCTTTTCTTCTGCCCGGGGGGGTCTGGGTGTAGGAGGGAGGGAGAGAGAGAGAGAGAGAGAGACAGAGAGAGGGAGAGAGAGAGACAGAGAGAGAGAGGGAGAGGGAGAGGGAGAGAGAGGTGTGTGACAATGGAATGAATTGCATGCGTACTTGGAACACGCAATGGGCAGCTCCCACGAGCCCGGCACGGATTGCACGACGATATTCGACTCCTTGACGCCGGACGCCAGCAGCTTGGCCTTGGTTCCGGCGAGAAGGGGCTCGATTATGGCTGTCGGGCAGTGTCAGCGTCAGTGTTGACATCGGCATCGGCATCAACTTCAGCTTCAGCATGGTATGGCGGGGTTGAACGCACTGGTGTTCCAGCGGGCGTGGACGATGCCGATGCGTAATTCGCTGCCGTCGTGTTGCTGGGCTTGTCCGGGGCCTTTCAGGGTGGTCATGTTTTGTATCCTGTATTTTTCGGTTCTGTTTTCTCTTGTGTTTCCTTTTGGGGGCTTTTCTTTTTCAATGATATGGCTGTATTTGCGAGTTTATGAGATGTTGAAGAGGGATGATGCTTTAGAACCTTACCCAGTAAGTCCAGTCAGTCAGTCAGTCAGTCAGTCGAGTCCCCCTCAGCACGTGGTCTGTGTGGCCTAGCGCCCTGCCATATTCTCCACGAACGACGGTTTGAAAATCTTTCTTTCTGGACTCAACTCATTCTTATATTGATTGATAGCGAGAGTTCATCTCGCGCCTGTTGGCCCTGGTAGAAAGTAAGGTATTTGCTGACTAGTAAGTATAAGCCTCCGGGGATGTACTAAGACGGCTCGGGGACGGTCGCAACGATACTTATTCGAATCCGAAAATAGGCCCCCTTCCCAAATCAGAGCAGCACGATGCAAAGTCGAGATGCACCCGTGAGGATCCTTCGCTCGCCAGCTGCGGTGCCAGCCCACCACTTACTGATATATCCAATGGATTGCGCCGCCCTGCCGAGATTGGGGAACCGATACACCAACTTCTCCGTATCAAAGGAGCGCTTCACATCGTACAAGCTCTCAGATGGGGGGCGCAGCGGGTACATGCCATGCGGTGAGACTTTCTCCTCGTCTTACAGTTAGTTCCCTTTGGTCTCTTGTTTATGGACGCTGCGATCCCCGTTGCTGCTGGGCTGATACATCGGTCTGGTTCTGGTTCTGGTTCTGGTCTGGTTCTGGCTCTGATTCTGGTTCTAATTCTGATATTCAATGTTCCTGCCATTCTGTTGAGTGACAAGTTTTGTTTATTTTGTTTTGTGCTGTACCACGCAACTGCTATGGTTGTGTTCAGTTTCAGCCTTACGCTCCTGTTGGCCCTTGGGAGCCATGCCGTGAATGATTATAGCGTGGTATTCGATCATCCTCCGCCATATCAATTGAACACGACAACTCGCATTGGCTACAATGTCACCGCTTCTCCTGGGCAGTCTGGGCTATCTCTGTTGCTATTGCAGACCACGGCTTCTGATAACGAGGGCGTTTCATCAAGCAATACAGCGACTTTTGCTGTTGTCCTTCAAGGTGAGCAGAATATGCCTGCTTTATGTTGTGATGGAAAACTCCAAGAACGATTTTGATCGGCCCTTGTTAGATGTGTGTGTGTCTTGTATGGGCACGAGGTGTCTTCCCGGTACTCGAATCTACATCAATACGTCCCAGATATCAATACCAGAATATAAGAGAACAGAAGCCGAATTCCGCCTCGCGAGCACGTCAGGAGATTTGAGGAACTTCTTTTTCTGCTTTGCCAGCAGAAGTGATATGCAACCGGAAAATGACATCTGTAGCTTCTTTAGTGATTATTTCAACATGGAAAATGCGGATGTTGGGGAACAGTCTGGCTCTTCAGGCGAATCCATATCAGCAATACCGCCCCTAAGCATACTACAAACCCCAACCGCAGTCATTCGCAAAAGAACACTCGCGGTTCCCATAGAAGCCATGACTATCACACAAAGCAGTACATCAAACCTCCAGGTAATTTTAAGAGCGACTGAGACAGCAACTCCCGCTTCGAATTCTGCTTCAACGAAAACGACCGCCCCGACGACCACGGAATCGTCTACGACACCCATATTGGCTATCCCCGAGCCGACAGCATCAGGTTCCTCCTCCTCCTCCTCCAACGGCGGCCTCTCAGTTGGAGCAAAAGTCGGAATTGCCCTTGGCGTCTTAGCATTTGCCCTCATCCTCGTCCTGGTCGTTCTGTTCCTCCGCCGCAAGCACGGTAAACGCAGCCAACCCGAAAACGTAAATCTCACAGAGGGCATGCACCAGCACCAGGACTCCTACCCGCAAGAACTGAACGCCGAAAAGGCCAGCCCAATCGCACCCTCTGAAGCCGCAACCCCCATCGTTGAGCCGCTCTCCCGGCACTCCGCGCTCTCGCCTCAAGAGGTTATAGCCTCACACTTTTGCGCTGCTGGCCCTGCAGCTGCAGTCCCCAGACGAAAGCCTATTGCTGCGACAGTAGCGAGGGTCGCGACCATGAGAAGCACAGCGTCTACGACTTCGTCGAGTGGATTGCAGAGTCCGCAATTACCGCATGGGTTCGAGCAGTATCACGATATACCGATCACGTATGGAGATGCGAGGCATTCCCCACAGGTATTTCCCGAGAACTTGAATTTGGTGCGAGCACCATTCCTGTACAGTCAGGAGGGGCTGAGCGCCGAGGAGATGGAGAGGCTGGAAGATGAAGAGAGGAGGATTGATGCCGCGATTGCGGAGGCGGAGCGAAGACAGTAGTCGATGCTGAAGCCTGCGCGTCTCTTGTATTGTTTTGAATCGGTAGCAAGAGTCATTTGTTGTTTCCTTGACGGGGTTTTCAGATCCGGAGAGCCACCTCCCGGTGTCTTGCTGTACTGCAGCGTAATATCGATATAGCGTCTATCACGGCCTAGGAGTTATTGGATGTCTTGATCAAAAAATATGCCATGTCATGCCAAATCACCTACCCGACCTGTCGGCCAAAATCTCGCTTATTCTTCCTCTCGCTTAAACCCCTTTTACCCTTCACCCTTTACCTCTAAAGCGCAAAACTCGTACATTCCCCCTACTGTCTTTTCCAGAAACCAGGCACAGTTATATCACCTCACTCTTTCACTCCCCGTGATCAACTCAATCCAACCCAACCCAGCCCAATCCCGAAACTTGTTCGAGGAGACCTTTGACCCACCGCGGCACCCTTAGAGCGAGGCAATGCTCTGCTCTGCTCTGCTCTGCTCTGCTCTGCTCCTAGGTCTTCATCGATCTCGGGTCGACAAACCAAGCAACGCGTCTCGACAGGAAGAAACAACGCTGCTATCGACCCCTCTACTTTCACGATCTGTCTTCCCCCTCGCTATATACGTTTAGGATAGACAGCTGGTTGAGACTACCAGTAGCTGATAGCACGTCATGGTATACTTTGGGGGCTGTTGGATGGGGCGTTTGAAAGACCTGCTGCGATGGACGTTAGATTAATACAACTACTACGACGACTACTACTACTACTACTACTACTACGACTACTACTACTGCTGCTACTACTACGATCCAACCTAATCCAACCCGACCCAGCCCAATGCAGCCCAGCCCAGTCCCACTCGACGGAGCTTCCCTTCCCTTCAAGACCACACACAGCCTCATCCTCGCAGCACTCCAGCATTCCAGTATTTCCATCTCACCAAACCAGCCAACCCAGCCACCAAGCCAACAACATCAACCCCACCCCTCCCCTCCCCTCTCCTCTCACTCCTCCTCTCACTGCTAATCTCATCTCATCTCATCTCATCTCATCCTAGCCCGCCCAACCGACTGGAATCCATACCCCCTTCACGGGGGATGAACATCGAATACAGATGACACCATACATATACACACCCAAATACACACACACACACAGTAAAATAATAATAATAATAATAATAATCAGTCACCATCCCCACTCTCACCCTCACCCTCAACTCTCAGCTAGTGACTGCTACTCCCTACCTACCTACCAACCAACCAACCAACCAACCAACCAACCAACCAACCAACCAACCAGCCCACCCCCTCACCACCACCAACAACCTTCTCCTCACTTAGAACGGCGTCATTTCTGCACATACATACACGCATACATACACACATGCATATGTCTACCATCCACCCATTCACCCATTCACCCACCCATCCATCCACCCATCCACTCTCACGTGCGCAGCACAGCACAGCACAGCACAGCACAGCAAAGCAAAGCAAGAGCGAGAAGAGAAATACAACAACAGCAAGGGAGAAATCCCGTTCCAGTGAACTTCCCATGCGCGATACTCGAAGGTGGCACATACTGTGGGTAGGTATGATTAGCTCTGGCGTATACACACACATACATACACACACACACACACACACATATATATGTATGTATGTATTAGGCTCCGAGACCAAGGTGCTGAAGGCTTAACGGTGTGTGGCTAGTGGAGAAGAGAAGTGGGCGAGGCAAGTAGGTAGGTACCTAGAAGAGCGTATGCGAGTCCAGCTATCTACAGATATAAGTTGGTACATACAACACGGTGAAGATTTTCTCGCCCGAGGTGTCGAGAGGAACACGAAGTTGATGGAGGAAAATTGTGGTAGGGCGAAAAATACAAATTAATTTATTATTTCTAATAGACCGCCTCTCGATCTCGCTCCGATGACCACCATCCCAACACGATACCATGAATGCGATAGCCCAACCGCCCAATGCACCCCCCAGAGAGCCAATGTTGTCTCGTCTGCTCTATTCGCCGTTCAATGCACAGAATACTACAAAAGGAACGCTATGAAGGCTTCTTCCCAAAGCGTTGTCAAAACTCCGTATGATGAGTCGCTAAAGAAGGCTGTTATTCAAAAGAAGAAAGAAAAGTAAGAACAAAAAAGTTAAAAAAGGCCGGAAGTCACCGCCTTCACCAGCCATATCATAAAATCTCCTTCCAAATGCCGGAAGCAATGCATCTTGAAAAGTCGTGGTACTATCCGTGCCCGCGATATCCTCCGCTCCCATTACCGCGTCCATGTGCACCCTGCTGCGGGGTGTAGTACTGATGTTGATTAGGGTATTGTGATGGCGATTGTCGGCCCTGCTCGATCCCGGCGTAGCCTGGTGATGGTGCTGAAGGTACCCAGCCACCTCCCTGAGCAAAAACACTTGCGGTGGGCGATACCCAGCTTTGCTGCTGCTGCATCTGGACAGGATGCTGCTGAGGGTGTTGACCCACGCCGTATTGCTGAGATCCACCACGATATTGTGCGGCGAGCTGGTCCTGATGAAGCTGCTGCTCGTACAGAGCTTGCTGTTGTCTTTGGGTAATGGCATTCTGAACAGCCGCGCTGTTGATGCCTTGCTTAATTTGCTGCTTTTCTCTCTCCCGAGCCTCGATGGCGCCAACCAGCCCGCTCGGGGTAGCGTGAGCTTTGCTGTTTTGAGCCATGCTGATCAATGGCGTTCCTGTCATCTTCGCTACTTTCTCTTGCTCGCGTGCGGAGAGCGCAGTAGTCATATCCCCGGTCCCAGATCGACCAAGGGCAACGCCTGCACCCCACGAACCCGGTCTCTGAATAATATCAGTGGAGTTGTTCCGCGAATGGCTGTAGAAGTCGCTATTTCGATTCAAAAGAGACGGCGTCGAGGAATTGGCGCGAAGGGTATTACTTGATGCTTGACGTTGATGCGAATAGAGCGGACTCGCAGGTTGCATGGAGGCTCGTTTCTGTACAAACTGCTCGGCAGTGATTGACATTCGTTTCCCTGCGTTGCCGCTGGCAGACATGCCAGGCTGCCAGGCCACCGTGCGGCTTTCAGATGAATTGTTCCGATAATGGGCATTCTCGGGCGTGACAGCCTTGCGTCCCGGAGTTTTTGGTTGATCATAGCTAACAGGTTTTCTGACGGGGCTACCTTGAAACGATGGGTAGTTGAAGGCAGGACTAGCAGCTCTCGCACCAAAAGCTTGCGCTGGACCAGGGCTGGCAGCTCTACTATCGTAAGCCAGCGTAGGGCCAGGGCTGGGAGCTCTATGGGAAGTGAGGTTGTAAGTTGGTCCAAAATCAATATCGATTGGTGGTGAAGTAACCGATGAACCATCAGTTTCACTCGCGTTACCAACCGTCTTCAATACACCCGCTCGGGGTCTCTCGATCGATTGGCGAGGTTCGTCAGACCGATGTGTACTGGCATAATCTGGAGATACTGTTGACGCGCAATCATCGTACTCACTACTGGCATCGGTATCCTGGCGGGAAATTTTCTGCTCTGGTGGTGGCATGCCTCTGTGGTTACCGCGACCAATCATATCAAAAGCTGCTTGGTCAATAGCATATTGTCCCAAGCTGCCTCCGCTTGATTGTGTCTCGGCTGAGACGGGCGTTCGGATGCTCGAGTTCCGGGGAAGAGGTTTTCGAACAATGCTTGCGCGCGTCTGAAGGCGGGACGGTTGGGAGGCAATCCTGGAAGTAGAGTCTACTGACTGCTGGGGATAATGGCCGTGGCCGATGGGTGCAACTGGTGTATTGGAAGATGAAGGAATTTGGTCTGGCTCATACGTACGAATTGTAAATAGTTGATCTCGGGGAAGGGACTGCGGTCCTGCGCTGGAATCGGCCGGCGGATTCGGAAGAGGATGATGAGAAGTGTCAGGTAATGGCAGAGATGGGTGAGAATGATTTGGTTGAGTGTCGAAGTCCGTTCTTGGAACATGTGAGGGCCCTTCGAAAGAAAATCGGGGTTTGGATGCTGTTACCACGCCTTCAAGACCGTCACTATTAGCAGGATTTTCCTTTAGGTTGGCAACTGGCTGTACCCCTCTGTTCCCATTTTCCTCCGGGCCCACGTTCTGGTGTCTTTGATTATGGCCTGTTCCTACTGCATCTCCGTGCGCATTGTATCCCACGACGCCAGCAACACCTGCGGCGCCAGCCAATTGCGATAACGTAGCAGATGACATCCGGCTGTTTTCTCTGAGAATATCTGGAGATTGGTAAGGCTTTGCAATGGGCAAAGACCCTGGGGCGTGTGAAAAGGCTGGTGGGGTCGCAACTGGCTCAGGGGTATTGCTACCCTGAAGCTCTTGAAGTTCTCGGACCGGAGTTGATCTAGCGACATATTCATCCTCAGAACTGACACGGTCTGGAGTGGTGCCCGTCTCAGCCAAGTAGCCTGGAGTCAAACCATGAGCAGAAGTGACTCCAGCAGCATGTGGCGGGGGAGTAGGAGCCATGTCGTAGGCGCCATCGTAAGAAGCCGCTACTGGTTCCTCATACCCAGGAAATCCCTGTATCTCGGAAGCTGACCTGGCATGAGCACTTGTCTGCGCCGTAGGTGGGAGAGCAAAAGCACCCGTGCCAGGTGGAGCAGAATCTGTTCGTGGCACCCCACCAAGAGCACCATCAGTTTGGCCCGGGCCGGACGTTTTTGGTGGGGAGGATCTGATGGAGGCACCATCGTCAAACCTTATACGGCTGTGAGATGGACCAAAGCTGTTTCGTGTGCTTCTCCTGCTGCTGTGCCTGATGTTCGCCTGGGTGCTGTTCTCCACAACCGTCATTCGCTTGGAAGTGAGTGCCTTCATCCTCTTCCTCCATTCGCCCTCTTTCCAGCTCCCACTTCCGGACTCCAAGATAAGACCTGAAACATCAAGAATCTCCAAGTATCCATATCTTCGATGCTTCGGCATCGCAAACATGAGGCTCCGGGAATCTGTTGTGTCGGCAA
The DNA here is from genome assembly GCF_022702325.1 of Drepanopeziza brunnea f. sp. 'multigermtubi'. Taxonomy (NCBI): domain Eukaryota; kingdom Fungi; phylum Ascomycota; class Leotiomycetes; order Helotiales; family Drepanopezizaceae; genus Drepanopeziza; species Drepanopeziza brunnea. Next base: position 1,036,615 of record NW_027094082.1, on the reverse strand, counting down.
TCAACCGCCCTGGACGCCCGTAGAGGCCAAAGGTATCGAAAACGGGGAATAACCAACGGAGCATCATCTCAAATCCAGTAACCGCGGGATGAACCTCTGGCATCACAAAGACAAATCCTTCAGATGTCGAGGGTGGGCTTGAGTGGATGGTTATGGTGCCCTCTACCTTGACCAAGGTCGAAGCATCTATTAGTGGTTTTGATTGCGGGTATATAGCAAAGGCTGAGTAGGCGTCGGTGATAGTGGCAATCGGATGGACTTTCTTGGTCTTCTTGGTATCATAAAACTTGATGTCTCCCTTCAAAATCGGGGGCCTGGAATGATCGTAGGCGGACTTTTTCTTGAGAAGTTGCTTCTGTATCTTCTGAACTTCCTTTTCGTCAGGAGGAGAGATGACACACCAACACCGCCTCCAAGGAGTTCCAGCTCCAAAACGAACCCGCGCCCAGTCCGCTGTGGGCATTCTGGCGCGATCCATGATCATATTGATATTATTCAGAGCCTTTCCCTTTCCCGCGATTAACGCCCCGGTGTATGCCTCCTGTAGCGTAGCATGCTCAAACATAGAGAGTCGGATACCCGCCACCCACTGAATCAGGGAGTGATGGGAGTTGAAATGTAGAAGGTATCGATTCTTGCCGGCGGTGGAAATGCTCAGAACGTTCTGTAATGGCGCCTCACTATCTGACCGGGTAGGAAGTGCCTCGATCTGGAATATCATTAGCCATATCGAGAAGGTTCCAGGCAAATATTGCGCACCATTTTGATAGAAGCATCGGTGAGATTGATAAACTTGGGAAGCACCTCCCCTTCTTGGCCCGCTTCGTCGAGCTCTGAAGCGTCCCAAAGCGACAGCACAGTACCGACGAGTTGAGCAAAACACTCTGTCCAGCTTCTATCTGCGTTGGGTTTGCCCTCTGTCACACGAATCAGCACTAGCACAAGTCAAATCGGGGCCAAACTCACGCGTATTCTGATCGTCCAACTTCAAGAAGTATCCCTCCTGGTATAGCTTATTCGCATGGCTGTTCAGGAAGGTGAATATTGGTTGCAGTTCAGGCAGGGTATCCTGGGTGACATCCATTAAGGAAGGATGGTATGTCTGGATCATGGACAATGGCCTATTCGACATTGCGCGCTGTCGCTGACCGGGCTGGGTAGAGCTTCCATCGTACTGGCTCTGATACTGACTGTATGGCGTTTGAGGGGTATTCGTAGTATTGCTTCTGATCCGTGGGGTTCTGGGCGTGGAGAAAGGCTCCTCCGCCACACGCGGAGGTGCAGCGGCAGGAGCAGCAGCAGGCGTTGTGTTCTTTGGTGCGTCCCGGTCTTTGAAGCTGGAAATGAACGAGAGAACTGTGTTCCGGACTCCAGTCAGCAATCTCTCAACGCTTCTGTGGGGAACTTGAACCCCCAATTACTACTGACCTCTGCTCCGGGTCGACATTCTGAACGGGCGGCTGGTTTGCAGTAACGAGTGTGTAAAGCTGTCCCTTCGTGGGAAGACTTGTGGCCTCCGGAGTTCCGGATGCTTTTGCTTGCTCTATTCAGTCTCTCGATATGTTTAAAGCAAAGGCGGCTTTAGGTAGCGATCATGCAGTTCGTGGAGTGGATAGGTCAGAGTATTCGGAGAAGGGTGATTCTGCCGAGTGTAGAATACTATTTGAGGATTGCGGGTCTAAAATTTCGAGGAGGATTCAAGGACAGGAGGAGAGTTGTATCCAAACGGGAGGGGATTTTGATGGGATGGTGATGCAGGAATGAAGCAGTTCTGCGTGTCGGGACGGGACGAACGAGGCCGCGAATGCAGCCCAAAAACGTCACTGCTGATCGCGAGACTAGGGATCCAAGGGCCAGTGTTGAAATTGGCGTCCGAAAGTCGTTCGAGGGTGTAGGGACAGAGATCTGATATTGGTAGGCTATTATTACCTATTCACCGGACCGGATGACGGGATGACAGGAGGACATGAATCGAACATCGCACATTTTGAAGAATTTCCCCAACCACTGTTTATTTACAAGAAGTCTTGGCTGAATCATCAAATACTTTTACGCGCTGTGCAGGCCGCTCCGTATGGCTTTCCGCATCAGGCCTCCGTACCCAAGGGGGGCTTGGCCATGTGCAGGAAAAGTGTAGAGAGTAATAATAGGAGTTCCGAAAGTACTACGTACGTAGTACGTGGTACTATAGTACGTAGTACTTATAGTAGTACAAGTACAGTACCATTTTGCAAGGGATCTTTACCAGGGCGGAAACCAATCAACTTGTATGAATGCAGCCTGGAAAAGTATCTTTAGGTCCGTATTTTAGTCTGTGCAATTGAGTTGACAGGGCTCTGAGCCAGTCAGAAACCACCGCTGTAGGATGTATGGGGCTAAAGTGGGTACATTTGAACATGGGCGGAGTGCGGAGTAGGTGGGAGTAGGTGGGAGTAGGTGGGAGTAGGTGGGAGTAGGTGGGAGTAGGTACTGTACAGAACTGTACGTAGTAAGTACCGGGTACTGCACTGCATCAACATGTAGCGGCGCCACGTGTCCGGTCACATGACCGCTGGATTTAGATGTCGATTTCCCCTCGCCGTACCGACGGTAACTTTCCAAGAGGACCGACCGTATGCACAGAAGAGATGCGACTCGAAACCATAAAACATACATACTTACTTGGTACAACAAAAAACACTTTCTCCATTTGCTTTCCACAACCAGTTTACGGATACGTGGCCAAGCCGCGCCATGCCAGCCACGCCACAGGTAGTAGAAGTACAGTACCAGTAGTAGTACCTACCCGTAGCTCCTTGGATGGCCTAGCCTCTTGAGAATTCTTCCTTACAAAATACTTTTCGCTGCATCTCCCTGCGGAACTCGTATTCGCCTCGTATGGTGGGCGCGCTCGGCGTGCAGATGCAGATGTACCTAGTACGAGCTATATAAAACTTGACCTGTAAATAAGTACTACTACCTACGCCTACCGGTACTCTTCCCTCGGCATGGATGCCCATGAAATTTTCAAGGCTTTCTAAAGGTATCTTTATCCTTGGGACAAGTATCTTCTCCGAGCAGCCTGAGACTGAGAAGGCTGTGTGCATGCTATGATCCCGAATACTGTAGCTGCTCCGTACAAGAACAAACAAGGCCGGTCTTCAAGGGATCATGTCTGTCTCTCGGTGCCCAGCAAAAGTTGAAAGGGGAGTTTCCTTGTGTCGATGCTTGTAAGGGTGTCGGACCAAAAGATGAGCCCCACCAATCCAAGCTTTACGGCCCCGAGCTGTCCGAGCGAGGGCCCCATTAGATTGGTGTTGGTACCGTACTTTATCAAATCCAACTGTTAGGGAAATGCATCCGAGAATCAATCACCTCCTGCGAGACCGAATCCAAGTCCAAGTCCAAAAAACACAAGACCAAACCAAACCAACTCAGCTCAGCTCAAGATCATCTACACAGTGCTCCTGTCCTGAGTCACGCCTTCCAACCAACCAAATACACTCGAGACTCCATGAGGCCGGTCTTTTCACTGCCTGTCGCGCGAGCCATACTTTCTCAGCCTCACCGATCTCTCACCACTAGCACTTTACGATGTCGCCCAGAGCTGGTGATATCCTCGACTTCCACCATTGCTGACACACCAGCGATGGGGAAGGAGACTCTGCCATTTCGATTCGAGACCGGCGTTGCGCTGTTTGCGAAGAGGGCCCCTCGACCATTCCCTCCACCCTTCCTCTCCCCTCCATCGGCTTCGTTCTCCGATGCTCTCACTACCCACGATAGAAGTCGAGTCCGGCGTCCTCTTATCAATGGACAGAGGATTCGAGGCTATACCAACGGGGATGATGCAGTATATGCCAGCGATCACTTCATCGCGGCCAACGATGGGGTAGGCGCCTGGTCCACAAGGCCTGGGGGCCACGCTGGGTAGGGAATTTCCTTCTCCTTGCTCCTTGCGCCTGAATAGCACTGACCCGGAATAGGCTCTGGGCAAGGCTGGTTCTACATTTCTGGGCAGTAGAAGCAGAAGCAGATCTGAAACAGATGCGTCCTCTGGGGCAACCATACACCCCTACACCGATAGAATATCTGCAAAGGGCTTATGAGCAAACACTTCAAGCAACATCGTCCCCGGACGAGTGGCAAGGAACGACTACAACTACTGGAGCTCAACTATACTACCAAACTTCCGCCGTTAACCCGAATGCCACTCCAACACCTCTTCTCTATGTCACCAATCTTGGCGACTCGCAAATCTTAGTTGTTAGACCACGAGATTCCAAAAAGATATACAAAACTACGGAACAATGGCATTGGTTCGATTGTCCCAGACAGCTAGGGACGAACAGTCCAGACACTCCTCGAGAGAACGCAGTCATGGACAAGGTCGAGATAGAGGAGAATGACGTAGTACTCGCCATGTCTGACGGAGTTATTGACAATCTATGGGAGCATGAAATCGTCCAGAGTGTGGTAAATAGCATACGGAAATGGGAGAATGGCCAGGGGGGAGAGGGCACTGGGGACAGGAAAGGCGGAGCTGCTGGAGGGATGAAGTTTGTAGCTGAAGAGCTGGTGAAGGCTGCAAAAGATATTGCTACGGACCCGTTTGCAGAGAGTCCTTTTATGGAGCATGCGGTCGAGGAGGGGTTGGCCATGGAAGGAGGTCAGTACAGTGCGGGCATGGACTGGCCTATAGCTAACGTTTACCAGGCAAGCTAGACGATATCAGCGTGGTCGCAGCTTTGTGCAGACGCAGCAAGGGTTGAAATTGGACAGTGTCGCAAGAGACGAAGGAAAACCTGTGAATCAACAAGAGGTCCAACTGAGGTCGGGTATCCTACTGGAAAACGGCGGGCTGAGAGCTTGTCAAGAATTGTGAAGAGGGTCCGATTGGTGGGTCGGTAGAGCAGCCCATCCTGAACTCGACCAAGGATACCTAGACCCATATGAGGAGGGCAAGACGCAATATGGGCACGAATCTGGAGCTTTTGCCTCCGATCAAACGGCGGTGGAAGCTTTTTCAGAGGCGGAACTTTCGGCGCTCGTGGCTCATTCGGCCGAGGTACAGGACAAGGCTGGCTGACTATGGCGGAAATGCCTGGAGGAACTTGGTGCAGCAAATTCTCAAATCAAGAAGTGATATTCTAAATTCCAAATCTTTCGCATGATGATATGAAATCGTACAAGAAGACTGAAAGGATGTAAGGAGGCCCACCTAAGCGAGCCGACGATTACTTTGAATGTCCCATTTTCAATACCTAGGTACTCATCGTCAGCCTCGTCCTTATCTTATCGCGCTAGCACCAAACCTTTTTTTTTTTTCGAGGGCGCATCGCAAACTCTCTTCCCGAACGTACCTCACATCCCCAACATACACAACCGACTCGACATGAGGGGCAAGCGATCCAAACAATACCGGAAGCTCATGCAACAGTACGGGCTGGCCTATGGCTTCCGCGAGCCATACCAAGTGCTGCGTAAGCTGCCTGCCTCACAGTTCCGAACGTCTTCACTACGGGATCATAATATTTGATGCTGGAGCTTACACTGACGAATGGGAAATGCAGTCGATGCGGACATGATCAAGGACGCGGATAAATTCAAGATGGACCTCGTGGGCGGATTGGAAAGGACGCTGCACGGGGAGGTGAAACCGAGTACGTCCATTCCAAATCCTTTGGCCCAACTTGCCCTCTCACCTCTCACCTCTCACCTCACACCTCGAGTCTCCGAAATCCCCAAACCTGCAGTACGCAAGAAGAGCGCGCAAACCCCAAACTAACAGGACTCCTCTCCCCCCCCTCAGTGATAACGCAATGCTCGATGCGCCACCTCTACGCCAGCGCCTCCGAGCCGGGTATCGCGTTTCTAATCGACAAAGCGAAGACGTACGAGCGCCGCCGCTGCGGGCACCGCCCGGAGGAGTACCCGGAGCCCTTATCCACGGCGGAATGCCTGTCCTCGGTCGTGGACCCGAAGGGCGCAAAGACGAACAAGAACCGCTACGTAATCGCTAGCCAGGACCTGGAGGTCCGCAAGGCGATGCGTGCCGTGCTGGGCGTGCCGCTGGTGTATGTCAACCGCAGCGTGATGATCATGGAGCCTATGGCAGAGGAGAGCAAGGGCATGCGGGAGCGGGAGGAGAGGGGGAAGTTTCGGGTTGGATTGAAGGCTGGTGCTGGAAGGGGGCTTAAGAGAGCTAGAGAGGATGAGCATCCTGGTGAGGGTGAGGGGGGAGAGGAGAAGCCGACGAAGAAGAAGAGGAAGGGGCCTAAGGAGCCGAATCCGCTGAGTATGCCTAAGAAGAAGAAAGCGGTCGTGGTAGAAGGCGACGTCAAGGAGAAGAGTACGAAGAGGACGGGTGCCAAGGGCGAGGGGGAGGGTACGGAGCCAGGAGAGCAGGGCGGTAAGAGGAAACGCAAGAGGAAACCGAAGGCTGTGGCCGACGGTGGAGGAGAGGAGGTGGCTGAAGCTGTAGCTGTAGCTGTAGCTGTTGAGCACGATTAAGATACGTTGCTTGGGAGGCGTTACCGGTTCGGAGAAGCTGCACATCACGGGCTGGTTGGGAAGTCGGGTTAGCCTGCCGAGCCTTTGGATCTTTTCTCTTGCAAGAATGGAGAACAAAATACTTCGAACGGCAAAGCCCGAACTTTGCCTCGGCTGCCGGTACAAGATCTGATCTGATCGATGCAGAGGGTCCTTTCCCAATCGGTAAGCTAGAAACAAACCCCTGGTGAAAAATAACACTTGCTTGGCCGGGAGATACTTGCACGAAACCCTAGAACCTGCACGGGATTCACTTACAATGAAGATGTACTTACAACTTAGATATACTTACAACTCAGATGAATTGTATCAATCGTTAATGCAATAGTAGTGATGTATCGTCGTCGTTACCTGCCGTCGAAGTTCAAAGCCATTCCCCATGACATTGTGATAGCGATAACCCTAGCTCTCTCAAAAGCACCCCCTACCACCCAGTTCGCAAAACAGGACGTTATAAAGGAAGGCACGATCAGAATTGTGAATTGGCAGTGATGTAAATTGCACGAATTTAAATCATGCAACCCGGCAAATTGATAAAACACAGTCGAGCATTCTCAAGTTCAAGTCTTCATTATCCTCCATCAAAACTGTGCTCTCGCCAACTCAGAAGCATCAGGCGCAAGATCGACGCACCGGCAAGAGAAGAGCACGCGTTCTACCTACGACATCGCATACATCCAGAACGCAGTATATGATGAAAGGAAAGGCCCTCAGTTCTCTAAATATCTCCCCGTGCAAGCCAACCTCCTCAATCACCCTGTGCCTAGTCGCCCGCCGAGTGGTACCGCGGCAACCCGGTAGGTAAGGAGCGGGAAGGCTCATCTTGGAGTATCGAAGACTGCCACGTATTTTACGGTCCGGTATTGGCTGTTGTGGTATGTGTTTTGTTTGGGTGCCGATGAAGGGCTGTGTGCATTGCTGGCGGAGGTATATTTGAAGGAGGTACGGGTGCAAATACTGCATGGACGTGCTTTGCTTCACATGAAGTCGTCACTTTATTAATATCAGCATTTTTCTTCGAAAGCGTATAATGCCTACTTACTCTCCAAACTCGTCGTCGTAGGCCTGTGTATCGGCGGTAGCGGAGACGTTCCTGCTCGCAACCAGTGCAACCTTCGTCTTCTGAGCCTTGCTCTTCTTGCCTCCCTTCTCAGCAAGCTTCTCCTCCTTCATCTTTTCGTTACCCAGAGCAGTGAGGGTGCTAGCAATCTTCTTAATCTGATCACTAGGAAGTTCCTTGGCGAGCTGCTTGGTGAACTCCTGCAAGAAGATGACGTACTGAGCTTTCTTGGAGTTGCTGGAGATGACTGGGACGAGGGTGTCACGGAGTTTCTCGAATTGCAACTTGGTCTTGGGATCGAAGAGTGGGAGGGCAGTCAAGTCGACGGTCGCAGTAGGGTCCTTGGAATCGAGCTGAACGGCGTTGGCAGCAGTGGTGACCTTGCGGGCGTTGCTAATGCCGATGTTGCCGAATAAATCCTCAGCATGCTTCAGGTCGGATTCCTGCTCAGTGCGGCGGAGACGCTCGCGTCGCGCGGCCTCGTCTTCATCACTGCTCTCGCTGTCCTCCTCTGCTAGTCTGCGCGCCTTCTCGGCCTGCTTCTCTGCGATGCGCTGGGCCTTGCTTTTCTTGTTGGCAGCGGCCTCAGCATCTGCCTTGGCCTTTCGCTCTGCGGCCACTTTTGCCTTCTCGCGCTCGACCTCGGAGTCCTCGGCGGCATCCCAGCTTTCTAGCACATCGCTATCATCTTCCTCGTCGTCGAACTTTCTCCGGGTGGCCGCGGCCGTAGTAGGAGGCGAGGAGGGAGGGGTCGAGCTGTCATCTTCTTCATCTACTCGAAAGAATATCGGTCAGCCAAGTGTGTTTAGGGACATCATGGCATGGCATGGTCTTCTGCAGTGCGGATCTCACGAGCCGCACAAAACCATGCCGGTGTGATTCGTGTCAAACGGGGCGCGCAATGACGCGTTTGGATGGGAGAATGTGGACGAACGTACCCCACTTTTCAGGCATTTTGGCGGTTATATGGAGGATGGAGAATTCAAGGAGTTGATATTGGGTGATTTGATTTTGGAATGCGTTCTGTATTGTCTCTTGGGATTTCTTCGAGTTTGGCGTTGTGTGGGATGTTGTCAAAGAGGAAATGGTGGAAATGGTGCCCGGATGTGGAGGGGGCGAGGGCTCCAGGCCTGATTAGGTAAGTAAGTAAGTGCGGCCCGATCGATCCCACCACACATCAAAAGGTTCTGGCCTCCTTTACCTTAGTTTTCGATCTTCGCTCTGTGGGTTTCACTTTGCTCCTTACATACTTATCAAAACACTATTTCTACCGAGCGCGTGACTTGCTCTACCACCGGTACGTATATCTTAATTGCTGCTCAGATATCTATCTATGGAAATCCGATGATATACATATTCCCGGTGGTTTGAGTAGGAAGTAGGTGCCTACTCGACCGAGATACCTAGCTTGTCCTATGTATTGTAGCACTTTTGCCAATCTGTCTATATTTCTGCCTGTCTGTCTGTTTATTATATCACCAAAGAGTCTTTAATAGCTTTTCGTTATTTTATTCGTCAACATCGCCGGCCGTACTGCAGTCGCATACTTTCTCTCATGCTTTCGCATGTGGGCACTCATATATTATATGGGGGGGGGGGGGGGGGGGGGGGTAGAGATAAGAGCACTCTCTACCTGGTTTGAGGCCGGCCAATGATGTTTTGCGAAGGGTCAAATTACCATTTCAACGGGAGGAATTCAATCTGACTTCATTGCAATTTGTACTTTTTGTTCATTCATCATAAAAAGCCATGTCAGAAGTTGTGACTTGGCACTGCGTCACCCATTATCTACCCGTCTCCCTCCAGAATTACAAGTTTACTGAGGTTCTGAAGTCGGTGCCGGCACTGTTCATCAAATTAGCACATGCTCAAGATACAAACACAAATGAGGGTTCAACATACTAGATGGCCTTGTCGCCGAGCTCCTCCTCGATTCTCAAGATCTGTTGATTGTAGTCAGCTTTCATCTTCCTAAAAATCCGCGTCTTTTGGATGCGCATACCTGGTTCAACTTGGCCAGACGCTCGGATCGGGCGGGGGCACCAGTCTTGATTTGTCCAGCTCGGATACCAACGACGATATCAGCGATGGTAACGTCCTCAGTTTCTCCGGAGCGATGGGAAACCATGACACCCCAGCCAGCAGCGTAGGAGTCCTTGGCAGCCTGGATAGACTCGGTGAGGGTACCGATTTGGTTGACCTTGAGCAACAGAGCGTTGCAGGACTTGAGCTCAATAGCCTTCTTGATGCGGATGGGGTTGGTGACGGTCAAATCATCTCCGACAATTTGGAAGTCAGAGGTCTTGTAGAAGTAGCTCCAAGCCTCCCAGTCGTCCTCGGCGAATGGATCCTCGATGCTGACGATCGGGTACTTCTCAGCGAGGGACTTGTATTGAGCGGCAAGTTGCTCGTAGGTGAGCCACTTGGTTGGGTCACTGTCTGGGTTCTTGAAGTCCAGGTCGTACTTCTTGGCATCCTCCTTGTAGAACTCGCTGGAGGCAACGTCCATGGCGATGTTCATCTTGCCAGTGTAGCCAGCGGCTTCGATAGCAGCGGTGATCAGCTCAAGAGCCTCCTCAGCGGTCTGGATATCTGGTGCAACACCACCCTCATCTCCGACGTTACCAGCAGACTGTCCGTACTTCTTCTTCGCAAGAGACTTCAAGATGTGGTAAACCTCAGCACCTTGACGGAGAGCCTCGTTGAAAGATGGAGCGTTGCTGTCTAGTTTAGAATGGGTCTTAAAGCTGGGTCTGAATCCGGGTCAACCGAGGACACTTACGAAGGCACGATCATGAACTCCTGGAAAGCAAGACGTCCGCCAGCGTGGGATCTGTATACTGTCAGTTGGAGTACTGACTTTCTGCGCAATTTCTTACTCACCCTCCGTTAAGAACGTTCATGAAGGGGACGGGGAGAACATATGGCTTCTTAGTGCCGGCAAGGTCGGAGATGTGGGCGTAGAGTGGAATTTGCTACCTAAGTCAGTCACAAACGCATCTTGCACTGCTCTTCGTCTCGTACCTTCTCAGCGGCAGCAGCCTTGGCAACAGCCAAAGAGACACCGAGGATGGCGTTGGCACCGAGCTTTCCCTTGTTTGGGGTACCATCGAGCTTGATCAAGAACTCGTCAACCTTTGACTGGTCCTTGACATCGATGTTCTCCTTGATCAAGGCAGGGCCAATGATCTCGTTGACGTTGCCCACAGCCTTGGTGACACCCTTTCCAGCCCACTTGGTCTTGTCTCCATCACGGAGCTCAACAGCCTCGTGTTGGCCTGTATTGCACACCTCTAATCAGCGGGTTCTTGTAGGATCCGAGTCGAGAGTACGAACCGGTAGAAGCGCCCGAAGGAACGATGGCACGATGAAGACCAGTCTCGGTGACGACGTCAACCTCCACGGTTGGGTTTCCGCGGGAGTCGTAGACCGAACGAGCGTGGATCTTGGTGATTGCCATGTTGACTTTTCTGATGGAGGGGTGACTTGCAAGCTGTTAGTCTCGCAAGGCTGGATGATAGGAGAATAAAGAAGAGCCGGAGGGCAGAGAAGACGGGGAAAGCTTACTCTTGTTTTCCCTATGATAGCTAGGTCTGCAGATTCCAGAGGTCAGTTGATCTGCAAACAAAGTCTGTTACCGGTATTTGAAGAAGGAATATGAAATATGATAGGAGGGGGGAGAACGGGAAGGGAAGGGCGTGGTGGGGTATGCGACGACCAATGTGCACTTCCGCAGCTATCTATCTATCTGCCTCTGGTGTCTGATGTGAAGAGATAATGTAACATCGACTGACCTTGTTGTGATGTTGTTTGTGGAGAGAAGTCGAGTGTTGTGGTGTAAAGAGAAAATCGATGGTGGGTGGAGAAATGGGTGGAGAAAATGGGTGGAGGATGGAGGGGCAGCGTAGAGAGCTACTGTACGGTTGGTTGAGTTGAGTTGAGTTGAGTTGAGAGACATGACCGGGATCACCGAAGGAGCGGTTGCCCGGGTCTTGGTGGCATGCTCTAAGCGGGCGGCTCTCAAGCTCTGAGTTCCACTTTGGGCTTGAGCTCTGATGCCTGCTGGCATCCTGATGGCGCTTCAGCCTTCCGCTTCCGCAACATCGTGACCAGATATCATGTGCTCTGTGCTCCTGGCGGCTGCGGCTGGAAGCCGATGCGGAGCTGAAGCTGCAAACGCCAGTAACTTACTACTACAGTACTAACTTAACGCATCAGAGCTGTGCTTTCCCGGAAGTACATATCTTGGCTGTCAGAGCCAAAGCACCAATACGGTATTCTTTAACCCTTTGAACCCTTTGCAAGAAAATGCCCCGGTGCCTCCTCTCCATAGCACAGAATAGCGGCTTTGTTTACTTAATGCAACTTCGAAGGTTTGGCTTCTGGCCTTAAACACGGGGACTGACTATCTTTGCTTAAAAATACAACATCTGAATGCCCTCAACTGACAGCAATGCGCGTTTGCTCGAGTCAATGCATCTACCTCTCGTTTGGATCAGGACCAAACGGAAAGAAGAAGCTGGAAATCTATTTCGTGTGAGATGTATTGGTTGTCACGTGATACGCTACCTCCTTAGGCAGTCGGCGCTTTCGCGTTTCCCAGTCTGCCCAGCGCGAGATCGTAGGGGTTGCCATCAACCTACCTAACCTGCACCCAACTTCAACCTCGTAATTCTTCCGCATCTCGCGCCTCCGCCATCTCTTCCTTTGACAGATATCTAGAGAACCTCCGTGACGAAAGACTCCATTCCTCAAAATGTCCGGCGATGAGCGTCAGCATGCACTCGCAGCTTTCAAGTCGAAGCTATTGGAATCGAGAGAATGGGAGGCAAAGCTGAAGGCCTTACGGTTGGAGATCAAGGGGCTGCAAAAGGATTTCGACCACACTGAGGACAACATTAAAGCTCTACAAAGTGTGGGGCAGATCATTGGAGAGGTCCTGAAACAGCTTGATGACGAGAGGTGTAGGTAGTTCTCAGCGAGTTACTATCTGCTATGTCTAACGCTTTTCGCAGTCATTGTCAAAGCTTCGTCGGGTCCCCGATATGTCGTTGGATGCAGATCAAAGGTCGATAAGCTTGCGCTGAAGCAAGGAACCCGGGTTGCTCTCGATATGACCACCCTCACAATCATGCGAATGCTCCCCCGAGAAGTCGACCCACTTGTGTATAATATGTCCTTGGAAGACCCCGGGCAGGTCAGCTTCGGTGGAATTGGTGGATTAAATGAGCAGATCAGAGAGTTGAGGGAGGTTATTGAGCTTCCTCTAAAGAACCCCGAGCTATTCCTGAGAGTCGGCATCAAGCCTCCGAAGGGTGTACTCCTATACGGACCACCGGGGACAGGAAAGACATTACTGGCAAGAGCCGTGGCGAGCAGTTTAGAAACAAATTTCTTGAAAGGTAGGATATCCTGCGTATAGTCTATTTACGTACACCCACTGACCGCTTCTAGTTGTGTCCTCTGCGATCGTTGACAAGTATATCGGAGAGTCCGCACGCCTGATCAGAGAGATGTTCGGATATGCAAAGGAGCACGAGCCCTGCATCATCTTCATGGACGAAATTGATGCCATTGGAGGACGCAGATTCTCGGAGGGGACCTCGGCAGACCGTGAGATCCAGCGAACATTAATGGAACTCCTCAATCAGCTCGACGGCTTCGACTACTTGGGGAAGACAAAGATCATCATGGCTACAAATCGACCAGATACTCTTGATCCAGCGCTTCTCAGAGCCGGACGTCTGGACAGAAAGATCGAAATCCCCTTGCCGAACGAGGTTGGTCGTCTGGAGATAATGAAGATCCATGCTGCTGGTGTGGTTACAGAAGGAGATGTCGATTTCGAGAGCGTAGTGAAGATGAGTGATGGTCTCAATGGTGCTGATTTGAGAAACGTCGTGACAGAGGCGTAGGTGCTCCAACGCTTTGCTCCTGTACCAGAAGATCCTGCTAAATGTCTATAGGGGTCTATTCGCGATCAAGGATTACCGGGATGCAGTCAATCAAGACGACTTCAACAAGGCAGTGCGCAAGGTTGCGGAGACGAAAAAGCTAGAGGGCAAGCTGGAGTACCAAAAGCTCTAGGGGGCATTGTTTCTTTCTTGCGTTGGCGCCAAGGCATATCGTTGAGCACAAGCCTTGACTTTGTAACAAAACCACCATACGGAATTCATAGGCTCTATTGCCTTAATCGCTGCGTATTCAAGTTTGCGGATCGTACCTAGTGATACTCCCGAATCTTGGTACATTCTGACCCCTAACGTCCAAATGTTGTTTCATACTTTCGCGAGGTCTTCTCCCGCTCTGGTTGACATTGCAGCCGCATCGCCAAATACCCGTCATGAATAGAATTGCGAGGCGGTAGGATTCCCATCTCTCGGTCTTCGCTGCGGTGCTTAAAACGTCTGCTGTTCGGCCATGTGCTTCTATGCGTCACTCCGTAATATCCACGCCCGCAGGTGTGCACACCGCAGATGTCTACTGCCCGTCTCCCAGGGTCCAAGATCCTGCAACCTCTTCGCATCTCTCTCCATCGTGGAAGCGTGGTTCCCTATCTCGGGTAAAGGGCAAGTCGGCGTCCACCCGGTTACAACTCGGATATTGTCCCCGGATGAAAGAGTAGTTTCTGTTCGCTGTAGCGTGGTATTGGGCAGTCAGTCGGCTGCGGTATGCCTCTAAGTGATGATCTTTGTATTCCTGTATGCACCTTCAAGGCTGGCCAATTCGTGGCTTGCGTGCGTTTGACTCTGAATTAGAATCTTTAAAAAAAAAAGCTATATCAGCGCATGCCTGAGTAGTCGTTGTAAGACATCTCGAAGCTCGGAAAGAGCTCCAAATTATCTTCCAAAACCAAAATGATAACGCGAGTTTGCGATGAAGGAATGGGGAGGAGGGAGAAATGAAGAGAAAAAATAAATGGCAAAACAAACTCCCACCTCGCGGGGGGAGAAGAAAAGCCTGCGTTATAGGTTTTCATTTTGATCCGTATTGTTTGTCGTGTGTGATTTGGTGAATCTAAACCACTCGGCCCCAAATCGTTACAATTCCTCCACACCAGCTTGACCTGAAGATGACAACCACTATGCCACCCACGCTACTGGATGCTGTGTCATGTTGGTAAATCGTAGTATACTACTGAAGTTAATCTTCCGAGGGTAGGCCGTTAACCGTGAAGTGAACAGCTATAGTACGAGACTTTCATCCAGACTACTAGTCTGTTCCATGCTCAGAAACGACACACGAATCTAGAACTAGGTTGAGTGAATATCTTTTGTCTTGTATAATATCCAAATACCGTTGGGGATAGAAGCTCCTGACATTCGTCGTCTATTTTCGTGTATATACTCTCGTTTAGGGTTCAGCCTCTAGACTACACTACCTCCATTTCATGTATAAAGGCCTTCCTCTCACTAGAACATAATGGTTACCTTTCATTTCTCCCATACCAACTCTGCTATGGCAGCTAGGTATGTTCCGAAACCCCTCGCTCTAGTCAGAATCGAGCCCATTTTGATTTATTCCGCTTGAGATAGCCTCGTTGTTGATTTTCATAGCTAACTGATGTCATAAGCAGATACTTGGCGGAAAGAGCTACCCAGTGGAGGCAGGCATTTGGTTATCGACTGACTCCCTCGAATTACATTGCTTCTGTCATACTCTTCTCTCAGGGATCCGCACAATCCTCAGTGTATTTACGCACCTCTAAATCAAGATGAGATCGGCTCCGAGCAGGATAATATATTCCTACAGTATTTCTGCAACGATCTGAATAAAGTGGAATCACAGATGTCGCGGACGGCCTAGGATGGCCACTTTGTAGGCAGGTAAGATTGTAACCTTCTCGTGCGGCTGGCAAGGGAGCTATGGAAAATATACCCTCATCGACTGGGAGTGATTAGAATACAGTCGGGATGTGATTTTTCTTTTTCTCCTGAAGCTTGTTTGAAGCTCGCTTAAGTCTTCTCTGGGGTAAATAACGGAAAGTGAGATGATATCGATTGGCATTGAATCGACGGCTTGAGATATTTGGAAGGAAAATCAATGCACGAGTAACCTTAAATTCTAAACTGTCTGATACATCTTCTACTGAATGATTCGCTGGTTCTTGCTACGCGGGTAGGTAGCACGTCGTTGAACAGAGGGCTTGGAAATGCTCCAAAGATGCGTATAAGGGTAGATGGTGGACTACATGTTGTTATCTTATCAAATAAGCTGATTGGTATAATATGAGTAGAGTATTTTGTTTCAGCAAGAGAAAACTTAGATTGGGAAACGCAGAGGCCCCTTGGCGCTGATAAGTAGCAATGGATGTGCGGCAATGCTAGAAAACAACGAGACTATTACAACTGTGAGATTACTTGCTCAGGGGCTCGACAGGGGAAAGCCCAAGCTGGTGGTAAGCCAGAAGTCTGTCGGTGTCGCTCCCCATAGTATGTGATTGATCCCATATCAATTAGCCAGCGAAAGCTTCATCCAGCGGCCATCAATGCCTATTGTCGCCGCCGGGCCTTGCAGCAAGCAGACTAGATGGTCATGTACTCCAATGTGGCGGAAGACTATCCCTCCTTTCTCTTCCTTCAACAGTTCCATCTATCTGTCAATTCTGCTGTGTTTAGATCCATTTAGACGGGTTGTAGTTCCACATCGTTTAGACACCGACCCACCTACAGACTCTTTAAGCTACGGCTACTGCGAGTAATTGAAAAAGCCACGCCAAGCCAGCTGTGGCTACTGGGTTCAAGGAGCACTGCATCACGAATGAAAGCGTGAACAATTTATTCTCAATATCTCTACTCTCCACTTGTCTCATGGGCGTCTAGTCTTCAACGTTGGAATAGCAACGGCAGTCAAGGACTACCTTGCTATATATATCCGTCAATGCTTGTCTTGTCGTCCACACTGGGGAACAAATAAGCATATCCCCACCAAACCTTCAGATGGAAAGTAAGAATGTCATGAGAGAGACTGTTTCCAAAGCCATAATGTTGAGACGGGCTTGAGTACGACACCTTGCATCCCTTAGTATTATGTTGTTGTTGTCTAAGTTGATAACGTTCAATTGAGGAGATATTGGTCGATTGAGTCAACGTACATCTACTTCTAGAACACCAGAATCCCTCCGGGCTCAGCGGGCTTGCCATGGGGCTTATTCAGAGTTTCGGACGTGATCCGCTGCCATTTTTGCTTCCGTACATATATTTTTATTGCTCTGCTTATGCCGGCAGCGCTCGGTTATGATGTTGCCGTCTATTGACAACAGACGGCCAAGCCAATGAACAAAGCTCCCCACGCCCATCTGAAGTTTAGGGGAAGTTTCTAGCGACACATAGCACGCACACAGCCCGGAAGTGCTCTTAATGGAGACCTCGGCATGTGGGAGAACCCGGGGCGCTCTGGTAAAGTAACTAACTCTGTGCACTATCGATTCAGGAGAAGGAACCCATCCGCTCCAGCTCGTCATTTTTCGTATGTTCGTAAGTTCGTATATTCATACATTGATGCTGAAGATCTCCAAGCACGCCGATCCCCCCTCCTCCTCCCCACCCAGCTGTCTAAATTTAGGATCAGACCCCCTGATGGGCGTTTGCTTTGGGGGGCTGTGAGCTTGTATGGCACGGCGGGCAGCCAATCGTACCGTAGAAGCATGTTCCTTTCAACGCCTCTATCTGGAGAACTTGGGAGCGAAAGCGGGAATAGAAAGGCAGTATACGAAGTAGTGAGATGGAATGCAATGTTTACTATTTGTTGACTGCTCAAAGAACGGGCCATAAACGAAAGGGGGTGCCCCTATCCGTCCAGATTCGCTTAGATGTGCTAGCTAGTTTCAACTTGATAAGAGGCTGGCTCAAGCTTTAAATACTAGGAACCTTCAATTCAGCTCCTGGCCATCTTCACCCCATCCCATCCCACACTGCCTCTGCCCTTTGCCCTCTTCTTTGCAGCAAGCAGCACACATCCAACCTGCAATAAAACTATTCCATCGATACCCCGAAGCTGCTCCTCGAACCTCGACAATCATGTGTGGAATTTTCGGATACAGCAAGTGAACCCCGTCTTTCACTCCGCATGCAGTCTTTTGAGCATGATTGAGAGATCAAGATTCATGGCTTTGGAGCTCTACGAGCCTTTCGGGACTGCAGGCTAACTGGTTACAGTCAACTACCTGGTGGAGAAGGACCGCAAAACCATCATTGAGACTCTCGTCAAAGGCCTCTCCCGTCTCGAATACAGAGGATATGACAGTGCTGGTCTCGCCGTGGACGGAGACAAGAAGAATGAAGTCTTCGCTTTCAAGGAGGTCGGAAAGGTGGTCAAGCTGAAGGAGCTCATTGCGATGGAGAAGCCAGACATGACCAAGATCTTCGACTCGCACGCTGGTATCGCACACACCAGATGGGCAACCCATGGCCCCCCATCCAGACTCAACTGCCATCCTCACAGGTAGTCTTACTGCTACCTTCCACCGCGCACCTATTCTGACCAGAGAATCTAGATCCGACCCAACTTGGGAATTTTCTGTCGTCCACAACGGTATCATCACGAATTATAAGGAACTGAAGACACTCTTGACTTCGAAGGGCTTCAAGTTTGAGACCGAGACCGATACCGAATGCATTGCAAAGCTTGCAAAGTACATTTACGATTCCCAGAAGTCAATTGGCTTCACAGATTTGGCAAAGGCTGTAATCAAGGAGTTGCAGGGAGCTTTCGGTTTATTGATGAAGTCGGTCCATTTCCCACACGAGGTTATTGCTGCTCGGAAGGGCTCCCCCTTGGTGATCGGTGTCCGCACGGAGAAGCGCATGAAGGTCGACTTTGTTGATGTCGAGTACACCGAGGATGGACCTCTCCCAGCCGAGCAGGCATCCCAGAACGTTGCATTGAAGAAGTCCAATGTTGGAAACTTCCTCGCAGCCGGCAACCTTCTTGGCCCCCCCGACAAGTCCTTATTGCACAGATCGCAATCCCGAGCATTCATGACCGACGATGGGGCACCAATGCCTACCGAGTTCTTTCTCTCCTCCGACCCTTCTGCTATTGTCGAGCACACCAAGAAGGTTATGTACCTCGAGGACGATGATATTGCCCACATTCACGAGGGATCCCTCAACATCCACAGACTTACTAAGGCTGATGGATCATCGAACGTCCGAACCATCCAGACCCTTGAGCTCGAGCTTCAAGAAATCATGAAGGGAAAATTCGACCACTTCATGCAAAAGGAGATCTTCGAACAACCCGAATCCGTTGTCAACACAATGAGAGGTCGCATCGATGTGGAGAACAAGACTGTCACCCTCGGTGGCTTGAGATCATACATTGCTACCATCCGTCGTTGCAGAAGAATCATCTTCATCGCCTGCGGAACCAGTTACCACTCCTGCATGGCCGTTCGTGGAGTCTTCGAGGAGCTTACTGAGATCCCGATCGCCGTCGAGCTAGCTTCTGACTTCCTGGACAGACAAGCGCCAGTTTTCCGTGACGATACTTGCGTGTTCGTCTCTCAGTCTGGTGAGACTGCCGATTCGCTCATGGCTCTCCGCTACTGCTTGGAGCGTGGTGCTTTGACTGTCGGTATTGTCAACGTAGTCGGTTCCTCCATCTCCCTCCTCACCCATTGTGGTGTCCACGTCAATGCGGGTCCCGAAATCGGTGTTGCATCCACTAAGGCCTACACGTCTCAATTCATTGCTATGGTCATGTTCGCGCTCTCCTTGAGCGAGGACCGTGCATCCAAGCAAAAGAGACGAGAGGATATTATGCAGGGTCTGGGAATGATCTCAGAGCAGATCAAGCAGATCTTGGAGCTCGACCAACCAATTAAGGAACTGTGTGCCAGAACATTCAAGCACCAGAAGTCTCTTCTCCTCTTGGGCCGAGGCAGCCAGTTCTCCACTGCGCTCGAGGGTGCGTTGAAGATCAAGGAAATATCCTACCTCCATTGTGAGGCTGTCATGTCTGGAGAGTTGAAGCATGGTGTCTTGGCTCTGGTTGACGAGAACCTCCCTATCATCATGATTCTTACCCGCGACGACATATTTGCTAAGTCTCTTAACGCTTACCAGCAAGGTATGGTACACTTTCCTACATACAGGTATTTCGCTAACAAGTTTCCAGTCATCGCCCGCGGCGGAAAACCCATAGTCATTTGTAACCCCGGCGATGAGGAGTTCAAGGCTGGCCAAGCCGAGAAAATCGAGATCCCCAAGACCGTCGACTGCCTGCAGGGTCTTTTGAACGTCATCCCGCTCCAACTGATGGCCTACTGGCTCGCCGTCGCCGAGGGTCTGAACGTCGATTTTCCCCGCAACTTGGCCAAGTCGGTGACAGTGGAGTGAACGGAACGCAATACCTTTGGAACAAGTCTAAGTGGGATATTTGCTTTTAGCGTTTGCTGGCTGGCCCGGGTATGGAACAAAATGGGTTTTGGGATGAACGAAAGAACGAAAAATTCACAGCGAACTTGTATTAGCTTGCGTCTGTAGTACTCCTGTGAGAAGTATTACTTATTCTATCAATTGATTTTGGTCAACAAATTATCCTGTCGCTTGTGTCAGGTGTTTGAGGCAGAATAACTATATCTAATCTACTTCCAAAGCTCAAACACATATCCGATTTTCTTGAAATGAATGCACAGAAATTCCGGGAAAGAAAGGCCGGGCCATAACTGCGCTGTGACTTCAAAACAAAACCCTAATTCGACTTGATGCAATATTCTAGATGACGTAATCTTCGATGTCAAAGATTCAGCTCGGTACTGCGTATGAGTATGAAAGCAGATAAGAAAAGCACCCGGGTCTCTGAGGCCGGGGTAGAAAATTGCTCCCAGCGGCTGGCGAGGAGCTCTCTCTCTCTCTCATGAAGCTGAAATTCTGGCTCTGTGGCAATGCATACAGACACACACACACCAGGTGGCCAGAAGGGAGCAGAGATAGATGGCTGTTTCGTGGGTAGAAAGCGCATAAATTTGGATGAGCAGGCAGGCAGGGAAAGGACGGAGTTCCTCACTTGATTTGCTCGACGGTTACAACTTGCTGGGTGGTGTTGAAATGGTAGAATGGGTACGCAGGCGGGCAGGCAGGCAGGCAGGCAGGCAGGCAGGCAGGCAGCTGTTGGAGAAGACTTTGTGGATTTCGTGGAGGAGGGGAGGGATCGGAGGGAGTGGGTGTGTAGCTGGTGGGAGGAGGGAGGAGGGCAGAGAGAGGATCGTAAATACTCGATCGAGTACAAGTAGGTGGGTAAGCCAGCTCAGCTCCGTAATGTACGTATTTTCAAATGAATAAAATTTTGACGTACGATTTCGTATCGTACGTATCAATCAATATCAATATCAACATCCATATCAATGTCAATATCAATACTAGCAGTCATTTATTCCCCCTCGCTATACTCGAAAATAAAAAGTGTGCTCTGGCTTTCCCCGTCGTCTTTCAATCCCATCTATGTCAAGAAAGAGAAAGACAGATCGATCGATGAATTCAAATACTGATTCAACAATCGCAGGAATACGTATCGTATCTAACCTTAACTCACCCATACGAATTACAAGTACCTTATATACCCCCTTGCATATATGTAGCTTCTCGCCAATTGTGCTGTCTCTGGGTCCCAAGGAAATCCAGGGACTGACTGACTGATTCCAGAGACGATCGATTCCGAGTGGCGTCCAATTTCCGAAAAGGTCGTCTGAGATGTAAAGAGAGAGAGGTGTGCCAAGAGATGGACATTCAAAGACTTTATAGAGAGAGAATGTCCCAACTGCGTTCGTTAGCTGGATCCGCTGGATACGGGTGCCCTTACGGATGCCTTGACCACATGTTCAGTTGCATACATACCGCGCTGATTGCCAATAGAATTTGGAGAGATGAGGATGAAGAGGCCCGAAATTGTGGCCTTGACAAGTTGAAAGAAGTATTGCGGATACTTTGGATTTCACAAAAAATATGCCCTAAAACTACCAGAAGGTACTAGAAAAAGTTTCCCTTGCTCTCGAGATGGGTGAGGTACCGAGTCGTAACACACCCAGACTCCTAACCCCGACCCGCTATCAGAGATCGCACCTCGAAACCATAGAATCAATCGCTTATTTCCCTTCGCTCAAATGTAACTCCTTCCCCATGCCATTCCCAGTCCTCAACACCATCAATTTCACCATTGTAAGTTGAATCCTCCAACGCCAAGTATGCTGCCAGCACACGCTCCAACATACCCTACTTCCCACAAGAGAATAACGAACATTCAACCGCGGCGGTCGTACTGCCTAGGGAAACGGGTGTTTCTCTGCGAAGATGAGATGATGCGAGTCGACGATGGAGAGTGTGAGCTGCGAAGGGGGTCGACGCGGCGGGCGGGCATGTTGCGGTAAGCAGTCATGCTGCGCCGCGATGACGATGGCTCAATATTTCTGGCTTCCTCCGGCTCCTCTTCCTCTTCGTCGTCGAACGAAATCGGATTGTCCGAAGACCCAGTTCCTCTGAGCGCCTGGTGCTCGCCGAAGATCATGCCGAGAGCGGGTTCGTATTGCTGCTGAACACGTATATTTGATTGAGGCCTTCTTCTTTGTCTGCGAGGGGGTCGGCGGATTGAGCTGTCTGAAGATTCGGCATCACGATTTTGCATATTACTGGCTGGACCAAGGTTCTGGCCGCGAAAGTTGCTGCGATTCGCTGCGAGACCTCCGTGTTCGGACATTTCAGAGCTTTCGTTGGTACTGACACTCATATCTCTCGCTAAGGGGGTTTGGTATCCGTAGTCTGGAGTAGCACCTCTGAAGTATGGATTCGCGCTCACACTGCGATTTTCTCTTGGCGATACCGGGCTCATACGGCTCATGTCTGTATCTCCATCATAGTCCATGACCGACTGACCCTCTTGAGAATCGTCTTCAGTATCTCGGTGCTCGCAGAGGTTGCCAGCATGGAAATTCGTCCCTGCTTGAATTCGAGCCTCGTACCCATCATTGACAACAGGAGTTTGAGACAGACTGTCCCGGGAGCGATCGTCCTCATCATCAACAGGGCCGTCCTCTACGGTTTCAGTATTTGTGCCGCTATCGACAGAGTCATCATCATCATCATCATCATCCTCATCCTCATCCTCATATCGGCTACGCCGTCTGGGGTAAGGATTGATAGAGCCTTCTTCATCGCTATCGGGTTCTTGTTGCAGAGGACTCCAACCAGCGGTTCGAAGAAGATCTGCCTGATTCATGTCCCCGGCCTCAGAGCCATAGGTACTGGTATCCGTAACTGTGTGGGGTCCGGGACTGTGACTACCGTATTCGTCAGGTGCGAGGTGAGCACTGTTTGGATCACCGTACTGGGGGCTGTAAGGGCTGTAAGGGCTGTCTGGTGTCTCGGAAATTCGGGCGCGGTCTCTTCGCTGTCGGTGATTATTGATCGCGCCACCTTCATCATCCGAATCATCATCGTCTGAGATAAGATTGATGGGAGGATCTGCGGCGCCGTTTCTTCCCAGACCACTCGTTTGGCCGGGCCCGAGTTCTACGTCATCCTGAACAACAAAGTCTTGCAAAGAGCCACCATCCTCGTCGCTATCGCTTTCAGGAAAGCTCCCATCCATCGAATCGGAGTACCCGTCAATTGAGCCCCCGTGTCGATGGTGATGTTCGTGAATATAGTGGTGCATGTGAGGATCTGGGTGAAAGTTTGCGGCCAAATCCAGCAGGGCGCGAGGGCGACCGTAGCGGTGATGGTCGTGCATGTGATCAAACTCGGCACCCAATTCAGCGTCCAGATCCTGCTCCAAGTCGTCGATTAGGTCGTGGTCGTAGTCGCTTGCGTCACTGAAGCCTTCCTCCTCGTCGACCTCGAATCCACATACCGTACATACGGGACCTCCGAGGTACTCATGGTGACACTCCGGACATCTCATGACTCCATCGCCATCGTCTCTCATGAGCCGTCCCCGTTCTTTGAACAGCCCTCTAAATATCCCATTCGGACTTCCCTTGTCGTTCTCGACGATTGCAATCTCCTCTGCTCTCTTCTCAGCATGTTGCTCGATGGACTCGTCTGCAGGCATCAACTCCAGTCGTTTTGTGAAGACCTGGTCGACCATTTGCTTGATCTTATAAATTCGTTAGCAAGCGATTGGCGTGGGCGGGAAGGAGTACTGCTGACCAGGAAATTCGGAGAAGGAATCTGTTTGACCTTCGCACGGCATTCAGGACAAGTCTTCTTGTGCTTATGTTGGTCGAACCATTGGCAAAGGCACTGCGAACAGTATTAGCTCTGTGCCGCCCAAGATGCGAAGGTGACACATACAGAATAGCAGTATGTATGACCGCACCCCAAAGTCCATGGTTCGTATAGTAGCAGATCGCAGACGGTACAGGTAACAAGGCTTCGAATTTCCGTGAGGTCGGTCTTGAACGATGTTGCAAGCTGCGCAACACATATCAGTAAGGGGGGAAAGTGGGCGAGCGGCAGGCAGGCAAGCTTACCTGAGCGTCACTTCTGGACTTGGAGATGAGAGCGGAGGCATTGGAGCGCGCCATAGCTGGAGTCGCTTCTCTGCTACTCGAATCGCCTCCGAGTCTTCTGCCAGCCGTGAGCTGGTTCGGGGCTGTGGTAGAGGGCGCCATTCGTGGTATGGAGTTGAAGAACTGCGGGCAAAGGTGAGGAGGGGTTTGGGTTTGGGGATTTCAACGTCGGGGCAGGGTGGGTGATGAGTCTCTGGACGAGAGATGCTGAGTGTTGTGTATCTTCAGGGTTGTTTGCGAGTTTGCTATCCCTTCCAGATCACCACAGAGCGCGTCGGCGTGGAGAGGGGCAAGGTTTGCCTGGTTGGTGGAGGTTGTAGATTTGGGAAGGGTTTCGAGGCTGCTATCGCGTCGACGAAGTTCCGCCTCGCGCCTCCTTTTAGCGAGGGCACTATAATGACTAGCCTCTAAGTATTGTACCACTCATAGAATACTATTCCGTATTGATTATTCGACCATTCACAATAACTGCAGTGAATAGATATTCCATCATGTACAGGTCTTTGAGCCTTATCGCTCATCGTATTCTAATCACAATCAAACCCTAGTAAGAGCGTTTCAACTCCGCATGACAGACAGCCCGACTAACAGACAACAGCTCTCTATATTTTGCTACTCCTCGTCTATATCATTATAAATACCGATGATGACCTAGCAACACCTCATCTCAGATCCCATCCACAATCAACCAATTGTCAGAAAACTATGTGCGTTCGCATCGTCTTTCGACCCGACGGCCTTGGGCTCTGCTGCACGAGTTCTGTACGTGGCGAGCTTCCTGCCCAATGGACTGTCAGCCCCCAGACCCGGGGAGGTAGTCAGAAGAAAGGTTCGTATTGAATGGCTCCATAGATCTGGGGACGAGCTCCATAACGCGTCGAAGATCGCGATGAGATGCAATGTCAGGTGTCCGATCAAATCAAAACCCCCGAGCATGTGTACGGTAACAAGGAATTGGCAATCTAGCTACTCGGAACATCGCTATCAGGATCTGTAAAATTCACCGCCCACGCACGCACGCACGCTTGAACGCTCGATCACTGAAAATCAACGTAAATACAGACTTTGATGGCCAGTTATCCATCCACTTTGATTCCCCAACTCTTACCTCCCATCCTACACATTAGCCCATCCTACAGCTTGACTCGCTTATCCTTAGCGGCCTCTTCACACACCTCGGCTAGTGACCCCTTCTTCACGAGCGATTCTTCGACAATCTCATGGTTGAGGTGCTCCAGCGCCTGGATCTCGAAATCGAGGAAGGACTTGATGGACTGCACGTCGGTGGCACCGGCCTTCATCGAGTCGCGCACATTTTTCAGCATATATCTGATACGCGATTCGGCATTCTCAAGGTTGTACTCGACGGTCTGGCCGTAAAGATCTGAGAGATTAGAAATAGGGCGCACAGTGTTGAGAACAGTGTCATCGCGGACGCGGGGAGAGCGCGGGCGGAAAGAGGTCACCATTGTAATACGTTCTTGGCCGCCGAAGGCAGAGAGGGCTTGATGGTCGATGTAGCGGCCTTGGAGTACGACGGCACAGCCCTGTCAGTGTTAGACTAGATGTATCGGCGAGGTTGTGTTGAAAAGGGAATGGGTGTCTTACCATTGATGGACCGCGAACCTTCCTAATCTCCCCAGTGCCGGTTCTCAAGGCGGTTTCACCGCCAACCATCCCGGTAGTGTCGCTCATCATCAACACACACACGAAGGGGTAGCTATCTCTATGCCAGCCAACGATGGCTCCATCGTTACCCGAGCTCATGTGGTCTTTCTTATCTCCGGGCTTTGATAGGTTGACGTGGCCAATCTCATAATCCATGA
This sequence comes from Drepanopeziza brunnea f. sp. 'multigermtubi', assembly GCF_022702325.1. Lineage (NCBI taxonomy): Eukaryota > Fungi > Ascomycota > Leotiomycetes > Helotiales > Drepanopezizaceae > Drepanopeziza > Drepanopeziza brunnea. Next base: position 1,010,691 of record NW_027094082.1, on the reverse strand, counting down.
CAGGAACGAGGTCAACGCCAGCAATCTTTGAAATGATAGCAAGAGTCTCCGGATGCTTCCATGCTTCAAAGACAAACTTTCCATGTCTGCCTCTGTCAGATCCTTTTGCTTGAAATGCGGGCGGAGGCTAACTTACTTTGGTGCATAACCACGGATCTGTCGGGGAGCTATGTCGGACGCATAGCTATACTTCTCTTGAACCTCAGGGTCGAGGACCTCGCTTCTCATGATGCTGATGGCTTCCTGACTAAACAAGGGGAATGGATCAGAAACAGCGACAGGTGAAACACCCTTATTGGCTGAGAATCCTAGCTCTTCCATGGTATGTATGTGATTGGGCTCCTCAAATGCAAGATGTCGAGCAGGGCTGAAAAGCTTTCCAACAGCAGGAGATCCATTGTCTGCAGCGAGGTACTTTTCAAATGATCGCTTGAGTGATGCTTGAGTTTCTCTTGGGGATGGGAGGACTCTTGGTGGGCTGGCAATTTTCGAGTATGGCATATCAGGCGCACCTGACTGCGCGTACACACCGGGAGTGGCCATTATGTTTGATCTGGGTAGATACAGCTGGAACTTTCTGTGAGATATTAAAGTGAAATTCAAGGTCTGTTGTGATCGCAAAAGAGAGAGATGCTCCCAAATGCAGAGAAAGCGTTTTCGCTGACGAGAGCCCCCCCAAGAGTTTATCTTTGAAAGACCGATAGAATTCACAGCCGAAGGCGGATGCGAATAGGGTGAATTCCGACCGATAGACGACGTCCGTTCTAAAATATAGCCTTGGAATGGCGGAGAGAGGTGGCTTACAAAAAGAGCTTGATCACTCCTATACAGATGATGCTTTGACAATCGGTGGAAGTACGTTGAGATAAAGTTGATGCAAGCGTATGCTGAGGCTAATATCAATCCGTGGATGATGTGTGGTGAGGGCGGCGCGGAAGCCCTCTTATAAGTGAGGGCTCCTTGAACGGCGTCTCTGCTGGCTATCACCCGTCTGGCGAGTGCTTTGGTAGGCCGATGTAAACAAACCAGCATTGAAGATACGCTACCGAACTGATCATCCGTGATTCTTGCACTCCCTCGATGCTTCGATCCCGTCTGCCCTTGCTCGGCTCCTCCGCACCTTTCTTGCAGCCAAATTCCACCGTTCAGGAGCGGTGATCAATCCATGTGTGGAGAGCGGTTCACGATACCTCGCGGGCAGTTAGCCTTCCCGCAGTCGCCTTATCGGGGCCCAGTCTACCAATAGTTAGGTCGACCGATATCCAAGACGTCGTGTGCTCCACAAGCCGGACACAGACACACGGCTTTGCTTGTGACCAGAGTATGAACACATGGAAATGCTTCCTCAAAGTGGAAAAGATGCAGTGCAGAATAGGAAGGCCGAATGCAATGAGACGGCAGCGAAGCCACGAGGATGACAAGACCCGGGATTTTTTCACACTCTCTCTGGATGTTCTGCACATGAAACCTGTCAGCCTGAACCGACTTCCCATTAGCAAATTCTGCAGTAGAGGCGCGGGATTGTGGAGAAGACAAGATCGAGAGTGGAGGGCCTGGCAAAGAGGTGTGGAATGTTGAGGGTGGAGGGCTAACGAGACCAGCACGTCGAGCAGACCAGACCAGACCAGACCAGACCAGATATCTGAACTGGATCTGATGACCCGATTTGGAAGACGAGGCGAGCAGCACCGTGGTCCGTGGTCCGTGGTCCGTGGTCCGGGGCCCGTCTCGCTTATAAGCCAAGCAGTGCAATAACTGGCGGTCGTTAACGGATGCATGGCCGGCTCAATAGCATTACAGTAGAGCCATGCTCGAGGCGTTGTAATGTTGCTTTTGTTGTGGATGTTGTGGTTATTTTTGGGAGGGAGACGGGGGGACGGGGAACGGGACGGGGGACGGGGAGGTGAGCTGAGGCGAGGCGAGGTGATGTACGGTACTGTGATGTGATGATATTCCGAAATGCAAAATGAAATGTCCGATATCCGACATTCCCCACGCGATAAGACGATAAGATTCGTTCACCTGCCAAGACTCGGCTCGAGATACCGGTACACTCGAGTTTTCATCCTCCGGCTGTAACCCTCAACTCACCTGCTCACGTGATATCCATCACTACCCCATCATGTCATCCACAAACAAGAATCCCTCTGGAGGCGAAGGCGAGGGTGAGGGCGAGGGCCCGTGGGACTTGAAGACCAGCCAGAAGTTCAACAGGTATGTGGTGGCTGTGAGGCTGAGAATAGGTGGCGAGTTAGGTATCCCATGACAAGACGGCCCCCCGGCTGATTGATACCTCTCCTCCAGTAAACTACCCGGAGAATACTTCGATCCATGCCAGGAGGCCGCGTCCAGGAGTCTGAAGTGTTTAGCCCGGAACAGCGGTGATAGGGAGCTGTGTACAGATTACTTTCAGTGAGTTCCATCTCGGTCTGCTGGCCTACCCCGGAATTGCTTAGGCTTGATAGTTTGATCCCGTTCCCATTGTGTTATTCTCATATCGAGTAAAGATGAATGTACTGACGTTGGCTTAGAGCATATCGAGACTGCAAGCTGCAATGGGTGGGTTGAGCCGTGTTTGCTTCATATACATCTCAGTCTTCGTCTCGGCTTTACAATTTCAACCCCAATGACTGGGCGGCGGTTATGAATGCTGTTGATGTGGTGTTTGAATGAGGCTGACTGACACTTCCATAGCAAACGGCTAGGAAAGAAGCCAAGGCTGCAAAGAGAGCCGAACGTGGAGGGTGGTTTTCATGAGTGTGCACAATGGCGTTGTACACGTCGCGGTATCTGGGCTGGGCTGTAAAACAGGCCGTAAATTGTATGATATGGTGGGATTTAATTCGAGATTTCCACTCTGGGAGTAAGCTGGTGGCTGGGATTATGTTGATCTGTAAAGGCTGGCGGCTGCAAAGGAGCAATACTTTCAATTTCACTAAATTTCATCATTTTTTGTATGGGACTTTGGGATGTTGAATACGGACGGTTCATACAACCTGGCTCAATATGGGTTTCACTTTCGGATGTTGAATACCGCCACGGTTGATACAACCTGATTCCATCAATATACAAGAAGTTGTGGCTCACCTTTTCTTTTTTGACGTTGACGTTCACCACAGCTCGCTTCGGCTACGCCAGGCATAGTTCCACGCACCCGAATTTTCTGGCGTTCATTACTTTTACTGGCCTCCGTGCGGTTACTTCTTCACCAAAGCAACAAGTCCACCAGAAGCTTCATTTCCCAGCACCGCGTTCTCCAAATTCCGCACCAAGGTCAACAAGCACCGAGAGCCGCATGAAGATCAGCCACGAGCGACCAGCACGCGAGGCCTGAAATGGACCAATTTCAAGACCGCCAAGATGTCCAAATATGGAATGCCATCGAGGCAAAGAATTACAAGCAAGCCTTGAAGCTCGTCGACAAAAGGCTGGCCAAGAAACGTACCGACTATCATGAGGTGAGTGACCGAGGGCGTTGACTTTACCGAAACGTCCTCTGCTACTCTGGCTTTCACTGTTCAAATACGGCTCACGTGACTACCAGTTGTTCAGCTCACTGACAACGACCAAGGCTCTCAAAATCTACATCCGGGCTCTTTCCCCTCAAGTCTCTGAGAAGTCCGCTGTCTTGCAGCATCTAGAAGAGTTGGCGGAGAGAAAAAAGGCTTTCTTGGACTCGACGATTCTTGACTGCTACGACGACGCGTTGGAGAAAGTGCTTTCGAACCCCAGAGAACATTGGGCTAAGATCATTGGGGAGATGAGATGGCAATCAGTTAAGGCTAGTCCGAAGAACGAAGACACGAGCATCGAGTGCTTCCACAGATGTCTTTCTATGAATGACTTGGATCATGCGCGGCAGGTAAGTCGAATTGCCTTTGTCTTCGACATTGGGATCTGCCAGTATGATATCAAGTCAAGCTAGATGCTGAGATCAGATCCTCACACAGATTGCCAATAGCCTCGAGAAAAACTTTCCTAAGACTCGTGACTATGTTTTCTGGAATATATCAACCATGTTCTTGTTCTCGGTGAGTCCTCCTATGGCTGCGAAGATCGAACCATTACCAATAGTCTAGATTCAACCTAGTTGTCCGGAGATGCAAAGAAAGATATGGGGAGGTCTAGCATTTGGGACAATAACCAAGCTCGCTACTGCTACCAAACAAGCTACAGTAAGTCATCACACGTATTATACCACAACATCGCTGATCAAGCCACCTACTCCACAGGACCAACAGAAGCTTCCCCTCCGGGCCATTCAAACACCACAAGAACTTCTTCTCTTGCAAAGAATCACGCAGACCTGTGGCAAGATAGAGCAACGTCTGGAATATCTCCAGGATCCTCTCCTTGGACCCGAGTCTGTGGTTGCCAAAGGCGAATGGGAGCTGTGGAGGCTCAAACTGGAGCTCCTTGAGAAAGCCCAAGAATGGAAAGAGCTTTTTGAAGTTACTGGCTCGTTACTCAAGCGGTCACGTACCAAAAACGAGGCTGGTAATTATTCGGAGGCGAGGTTGGGTGATTGGGTAGTCTGGGAAGCGTACGTCCTCTCTGCAGGTCAATTGAAGGATCGAAAGTAGGTCTAAATATCGTTATTCTGTAGTTGGGTACTGATATTAGCGTAGGGCTACTTCACAGACTTGGATAGAAGTCAAGGCTCACTTAGATCCGGAATGTGGAATTGACAAAAGCTGGAAGAGGAACGCATCTTTGGCCCTGGTCAAGATTACATTCGAAAGCTCTTCACCGTTTTCGGAAACTACCCAAGAGAATGGCGGCTTGCCACACCGAGTTACTGCCAGTATCGGGTATCTGCAAAATTATGCCAGTGCTAGTACTGCGTACAATGATCTCAGACCATTCATCGGCAAGATGAGCCAGGAGGAGAGGAAACAATTTATCGGAGCCTTAGACAAGGACACGCTGTTTGAAAACGGCGAGAAGTCCCAAAGTGTGAGTCTGGAAACGCTACTGTCCATCTTATATTTGTGCGCTACTATGTATGTCAATGCTTACTGTGACTAGCTTGCAACGGCGCGTCAAATCACGGAATCGATCAACATGACTAAGTTGAAATACCTCCTGAAATGCAGTCTACCTGAGCACGATCGGACACAGAGTCCAAAGAAGAGAGATGGAAACACTGAGTTTACATGTATTTCCTGCTCAAAGCCATGTGGATTAAGCTGCAGCCACTGTTTACAAACTGTAGCGCAAGAGTCCATAGCCTCGTACCGAAGCGCAATCAACGACGATGGGCGCATCACCAAAGACCTTTTGAGCACCGATAGGCATCCAGCAGATGATTTCGCCGTCCTTGCAGCCACCACCTTGATCAGAATCGCTCTGGTAAGCTCCGACACCGGCTCCGAGCCCCTGAAGACCACAAGATCCAGCTATTTGTTGCAAGCTACAGTATTGCTTGAGAAGGCCTGGACACACTCCAAATCCAACTTCCAGATTTCCTTGGTGCTAGTCCGCCTCTACATCTACCTTGGATGCGGATCCCTAGCCATGCGGTCGTTCCAGCGTCTCGCGCTCAAACAAGTTCAACTGGATACCCTCTCCTACATCCTCTTCGATAGGATATCAAGCTTTCATCCTCACCCGTTCACGCATTACCCCGATGGGATGGCCAAATCCATTACTCCGATCGAGCAGCTGCGGAAACACCAGAAGCTCTACAAAAGTGCGCAGGAGCACGTCGTCAAGAACGTTTCGCTATCATTCAAGCACAACAGCTACAACTCTATTTTTGAGATCAAGGAGGTGGAGGAGACTCTGTCAAAAAGTCTGGCAAGGGTCATGTCTGTGATTGAAAGCAGAAAAGTGGCTCGTCTGATGGAGCCGAAAACTTCGTTGACTGAAATCTCGCAAAGGTTTGACATTCTCGGTAAAGGCGCCCTCAAAAATTCCCCTTCGCGTCAGCCAAACTAAAACCATCCAGTACCTAGCACAGAAGAACCGGCAACCCTATTCGCCGACACAAACGACTACTCCACCTTCCCCAATTATGAAAGTGCTTCAGGGCCCTCCTTCGAAGAACTCTCTAGATTTGTGCCAGCTCCATCCGTAAGCCCCCTTCCTCATCTCCTTCTTCTTCGTTCTACGCCACTCAATTCATAACGTTAATGCGACCCAGAACACCCGGTACCGACTCGCCCTTGCCACCTCCAAGCTAGCCCTTATCACCTCCCCATCAACCTCGAGCGGTGAAGCAGCGTTGCTCCAGCAATGGCTCAAACAGTACCTCGCAACCCCAACTCCAAAAATGGGAGCCAAAGACTTGACAGTCGCTGAGACACTAGCTCAAGCGAGCTATGATGCGTTGGCACATGTCCTGCATACCGCGTACGATAAGGAGCTGAACGTGGAGCCGGATGTGAAGGGAAGACTGGATGGGTGGAACTCGGATCTGGTTCAGGCTCTTGAAAAACAGCTCAAGTTTGTGCATGAGATGGAGGGCGTTGCTCCCCCGCTCCAAAGCACACTGCACGCTCTGTATACATCGCATGAAGTCGGCACTGCTGCTTTGAGCTTTTCCGCGTTCATCTCGCGCCAGGGGAAGAATATTGTTTATGAGAAGCAGGCGGAGGCCAGTCAGCTGGTTAAGGAGGTTGCGGAGAAATTGCTGGCGGCTGTGGAGGAGAAGTGTAGGGGTGTTAAAAGAGCTGTGGATGAGGGGGGGTGGATTGATCGGGTGCTGGAGTGTGTGGTGCCGGATGAGGGAGGGGTGAGCAAGGATGTCGTGAAGGAATTGAAGGGGTTGGTGGATGAAAACTTCATGGAGGCGTGGGCGGGCGAGGTTGTGGAGAGCTGGAAGGATTCTGTTGTTGGACTGGCGCTGCTCAAAGGGGGTTCCGCTGCAAGCGTGTCTTGATTGTCTGTGGTTGTCAAGCTGGGGGTCGAGGATCTTGGACTACGAATGCCAAAGTCTCACCATTGCCGGGGATTTGGGCTTTCCCGGCAGGTCCACAATCAGCTCTAGCAAGCCCACTGGGATCTCGATACTTCACTCCCGTTGAGAAGCCCACGAACATCACGGTCATATTCTTCGGCACGGCACGTATTCCGCACCGATGAGGCAGTGCAATCACATCATATCCTCCTCCGCCGCCTTCCTCGCTTGAATCCTCGCTAACATTTCTCTCCTCTCTTCTCTCAAAGTAACAAACACCCAGAACCACGTAATCATCTCGAAAAAGGCCCACGTAAACAGCACTCTATTCTTCAGTCCTTCCCCCCACCCACTCGCTTGGTAGGCGGATGAGCGCGAGGAGGTGTAGAAGGGCGAGGTCGAGGAGAAGAAGTAGGAGTAGAACGTTATGAAGAAGAAGAGGACTAGGCGAACGGGCGCTGTAGAAAGCGCGGGTTTAGCTTGTGGACAACATCGAAAATGGGGGATGGATGGATGTAGAGAGGGAGAGACGCACCTTGCGATCCCCAGTGGTATTGCGAGATCTCCTCGGGCAGGGAGATGGCGACTAGATCGGTGACCCCAACGACGAGGAGGACGGCCGCGAGGAAGGCTAGGGGTGCCGATTGGAGGTCAAAGGAGCGGGAATGGGGCTGTTTGGAAAGGTTGGGGGAATCAGCCATCTCTTGTTCCGTTTTCGTGTGTGTTCTGTGTCGGGGGGGTTACGTACCATGCTCATTGCTTCGCCGATTATGAAAACTAGGGTTTGGTCTGCGATCGTCGACGGAGAGGTGAGGAAGAAGAAGGCGAGGGTAATGTGGAAGAGGGAGATGGAGGTGATTATTGTTGCGCCGGAGATGATCGCCATTGTGCCTTGGAGCTGATTGCTGAAGTTGCGCGATATTTGGGAGGTCAGATGGAAATGAAGCAAGATAGTCGAGTATCTGTCGTGAATTGAAATAGAGGAAATAGAAGGGTGAGTCTCACAGCTTGATCATGCCGCCGCGTCGGGTGGTATAGCCAAAAAGATCAGTTGCAGGGATAAAAATAAGGTTGATCGTTTCCCCGAAAGCCGAGCCAAGACCCTCAATTTAGGGGTCCAAACAAAGCTGGACGATTTCTGCGGCTAGAGCAGTGCTTGGTAGAGAGAGCACCCCTCTTCAAATCCCAAGCTTCACTCGCTTCCCTCTCTAGAGCTTGGGAAGATCTCTACCCAACTCAACATGGCAGAACCGAAGCTGCACAAGGAGAAGCATGTCAAGTACTGGCAGCGCTGTCTCAAGTCCCTCCTCCCCACTCAATACACCAGCACCGATTCCTCGCGCATGACGCTGGGCTTCTTCATCCTCTCCGCGCTGGACCTCCTCGGCGCAGGCGCAGAGACGTTCCCTGCGAAGCAGCGCGCTGAAATCAGAGATTGGATCTTGAAGTGCCAGCACCCGAACGGTGGGTTCTGCGGGTCTCCTAATCATAGGTTTCCGGATGGGTGCTATGTTGATGTTGGGGAGGGGAGGAGGGTCATGGATCCTGCGAACTTGCCGGCAACTTTCTTTGCGTTGTTGAGTCTGACCTTTGTGGAAGGCTTGGACGAAGTGAGGAAGGGAGATGCGCTGAGGTGGCTGAGGAGTTTACAGAGGCCGGATGGGAGTTTTGGGGAACTGGTTACGCAGGAGGGGGCTGTGGAGGGAGGAAGGGATATGAGGTATTGTCTGACGGCTGTGGCTGTAAGATGGATTCTAAGGGGCGATGAGGTGGTGCTTGTGAAAGAGGAGGATATCGATGTGGAGAGATTGGTAGACCATATAAGAGCTGGACAGGTACCTTGAAGTGCTGTTCGTGGAAAAATCTGGGGACTGACTGCTGTCAGACATATGATGGTGGCTTCTCTGAATCTTCTGAGCATGAAGCACATGGTATATATGTTATCCTTAGGCTTCGGAAATTTGGCTAATGTTTTTTTTTTATCTTTTAGCCGGCTATACATATTGTGCCATAGCAGCTCTCTCACTGCTGAACCGCCTACCCGACCTATCACTTCGAATGCCTAAAGCAGAGGATCCAAAGAGTCCTAGACCAGTTCTTACGGATCTCTCTTTGACTATTCGGTGGCTTGTGTCGAGACAAGTAGGGTATGAAGATGAGGAAGACACGGACGAGGATGCTGAACCTATAATAAAACCGGACGGTGTGTACAAGGAGAAGAATTTGGTAACAGGCTTCACCCTCGAAGACACTGAGTTCGTTGGACTCAATGGCCGTTGCAACAAAGCTGCCGATACTTGTTATGCCTTTTGGGTTGCTGCTTCTCTCAGTGTACGTTGTGTTGCCCTTCAGCATGAGCTTTTGTTGAATACCTTGACTTAGATGCTTGGTCAAGACGCAGCCCAAATTCTGCATTCCGTGGCTATACGGCGGTTTCTGTTCGAGCAGACTCAACACATGATCGGGGGGTTTGGTAAAACCCCGGGCGCACCACCAGGTCTGTCTCTTCTTCCCTCTTCACCGCTGATTGGATTCTAACATACTACCACAGACATCTACCACTCGTATCTGGGTCTTGCAGCCCTGGCAATCATGAAAGAGCCCGGCATTAAACCGCTCGATCCAGGACTTTGTATCAGCCTGCAACAGAAGGATATCATTGGACAGCTCCGGAAGAGCGCTGCAGTCCCGTCCAGGATATACTGGAAGCATGGAAATGCTTTCTCAATCAGGGAAGACGATCCCGACTTTGAACAGATTATGGCATCCAGCGAAGAGCCCTGCCACATGTGAAAAGAGATAACGGGTGTAGCATCCACATATAGCATCCACATATGGCTGGAAGGGTTGGTTGATAGGGTTGCGACGTGGCAAGCCAGGAACGCTCACGAGAACGGTAATCTGGAGCTACCATCGGGGTCAACATATTTCAGTAATGGTCAAACAATGCTGCATCTGTGGGAATGACATTTTGATGGGATGGTCGCTGGATAGCCAGGAGACTTTGAAACGGGCCCTCTATTGGAGAGCTCCTTGAAGACCACCGTTTGGACCGGTCGTTATTGCCCATTAAAACTTAACCACAACTTGCGATTTCTGCTATAGATACTGCTTTGCAGGTCTCCACGAGACACGAACAAGAAGACGCTTTCTCTCGTTTGAAGAGCCGAGCAGCTAGTTCTAACTGAATAAAATGCGGGGGAAATCAAAGAAATAAACCAGCTAGAGCACTCACCGGCTTTTGAGTGGGTTTTTTTCAGTAGATACTTCGAGCTTTTGAGCATTATGTGAAATTTTGTTTTCTTTTCCAGACTTTTTACCGACGTTCTGTCGCTTAGTTCCACTATGGCGGCAAACGCCGAGAAACGTCAAGCTCGGGCCTTATAAAGCTTGAACTTGAGAAATTCAATTGCGTCAACCGTGAGATAGTCTCATTTCAACTTCTCTGATACTTATTGGCCCTCATAATGCAGCTTCTCACAGCTTCAAGATTGCTTCTCCTTGCGAGCTGGGCCGTGACAGCCCTCTCAATCGATGGGCAGGAACCTCTCCAGTCGGACTCCGGTTCTCCATCCATCGAAAGCTCCTCCACCAAAGCTCTCCTCAAGCTGCACAAAGACCTTATCACCCACGCATCGATTAGTGGTGCCGAGGAGTCTGTCGGAAAATACCTCACCAAATACCTTGAGAGCAAGAGATTCACCGTCGAAGTTCAGGAAGTGCAATCCAACCCACCTCGCGCCAACATCTTTGCGTACGTGGGCAAGACGCGCAAGACGCGCACCCTCGTCTCCTCGCACATCGATACCGTCCCGCCGTTCTGGAAATACGAGCGCAGAGGCGACGAGATCTGGGGTCGGGGAAGCGTAGATGCCAAAGGCAGCGTTGCGTCGCAGATCCTCGCCGTCGAGGACCTGCTTGCCTCTGGCAGCATTGCAGAAGGCGATGTCGGATTACTCTACGTGGTTGGCGAGGAGGTCGGCGGCGAGGGGATGCGCAAGGCGAACGATCTGGGCTTGACATGGGATACCGTTATCTTTGGGGAGCCGACCGAGCTGAAGCTTGCGAGCGGGCATAAGGGGACGATGGGGCTGCAGATTAGTGCGAAGGGCAAAGCAGGACACTCTGGATATCCTGAATTGGGCAAGAGTGCTAATGCGATGTTGATCCCGGCGTTGCATGCGTTGCTGAGTTTGGAGCTGCCATCGAGTGAGAAGTACGGGAATACTACTCTTAACATTGGACGTATGGAAGGAGGTGTGGCGGGCAATGTTATTGCCGAGGATGCCAGCGCTGATATTATGTTGCGCATTGCGGATGGGAGTTTGGAGGATATTCAAAAGGTAATTCTCGAGACGATGGAGGAGTTAGGGCAGGAGCTGGATGTCAGGTTCACGGGAGGTTATGGACCGGTTAATATTGATAGTGATGTTCCTGGTAGGCCGATACACTCTTGTACAAGCCTTGTTTATATGGCTGACAATATTGCTCTAGGTTTTCAGACTATTGTGGTGAACTACGGCACGGATATCCCACACTTGAAGGGGGACCATAAGAAGTATCTCTATGGCCCAGGCACGATCATGATGGCTCACAGCGATCATGAGCACTTGAAGGTGTCGGACCTAGAGAATGCTGTGAAGGGCTACAAGGCTTTGATCGAGCACTCGCTGAAGTAAAAGGTGATCATTTATTTGCCATAGCTACTTAGACTGAGAGCATCTCCTATCAGGAACAGAGTAGTGATCCATGATCATTTGTAGGATCGTGATGTGATGTTGGCCCTGGCCGACATAGCTTGGTTGGTATCGACTAGCTGACCCGGAGCTCGTTTGGCGGGGAGATGGTGAGATCTTGCTGAGGATTTTCAGCTGCATCTCGCTTCTGTTGTTGACTATGGACTGAATTCGCTAATCATTGCAAGTGACCTAGCAACTGAATGCCCGAAGGGATGGTACGGAATATCTCGATGCTGGTGGTGGAGTCAAGACCATTGGAGACATGGCCAACCAGCTTCTGAAGTAGGAAAGGACCGATCTCAGAAAGCGACGGAATTGTTTGACACTAGGGATACTTCAATATCTGAAAGTATCTTGACCAACAAATTTCTGTGAATTCTGTTGCTGTTTATGCCCAGGTAGCTTAGCTACTTTGCTGCCACCCAAAAGTACTCATAATTTCTAGCACAATGTACAAGAGAGAGTCAGCAAAATAAGAATCTTCGCCAGATAAATACAGGCAATTCCAACTCTAGTACTAAGGAGGGGTAATAATCTTGTCAATTTGCTTCGTTGAGTAGCGGGCTTTTCAAAATTTCTTCAAAATCTCGTGCCCAACATACCGAGGAGCCCCTTCGCTTCTCGTACTTGCTGATGTGGTCAACGTCAACATTTACACGCTTGAGAGTTTCTATCAAACCACCTTCTCCGTCCGCAGACATGACAATCCCTACCGCGCCATCTGCCGTCAAGCATTCGATATCTGTCCCCGAGTCGCCAATGTAGACGAACTTTGACGTCCGGTCTCTATACTCATTGTCGGCATCCCAAAATTTAAGCAACTCCCTCGTCGTCCCAAGTTTTGCGTCTGAGGTTGCAATAAGGGCCCTCCCATGCGGACCTCTTAACTCTCCTGAGTTCCCCGGCCAGTTCGCTTGTACTTGCACATTCCCGTTGTCAACACCAACCGCCATCAAGACGCTACGAATGAAGTAGGCCGAGAAGTTCGCCGACACGATACCCCAAATCGCTCCCAGCTTGTCGATGCCGGCAACAAAGTCCTGAAATCCTTTCCGGATCTTGACCTCGCCTCCCGCAACCGCTTCCCTCCCGAGTTCTGGCCAATCTTGGACGTCAATGTCCCGAAAAATCTCGGATGCGCTCATGCGCCCGAAACTTCTCAATTCGACGGCCGTCAGACTCCTCATGTACTCGATTTCCTCGTCAAGCGTTCTGCGCTCGTGCCCTGCTGGTCTGTACTCGGCCACATGCTTGGAGTAGTCCTCGTGGTACCTCGCAACGAGGTCCTGCAATTCCTTTGTCAAGTCCTTTCCCTTTGATTTCTGGAATTCGACTGCGAGTTTGCTTAGCGTTGAGATGGTGTCTTTGGTTGTGATTGTCCCGTCGAAGTCGAGGACAAATACGGCGGGCGAGGATGAGGTGTCCATCGGGCTTCCGGCCGGGCAGAGCAAGAGAAGGAGGAATGCAAACAGGAGCAGTCGTCTCCCTTCCAGAGACCGGTCGGTCAGCTGACAGCGGATCAAGTTTTGGGATTTGTGTCTCTGTCTCACTGGCAGCGAAGTATCAGTATCAGTATCAGTATCACTGGCTGCTTTACGGAGTTACGGAGAGCGAGGGCTCTGTCGTTGCAACTCGGTCCAATTGTTGCTAGCGGTAGCGCACAGCGGCACCAACGTCAACCAGAGATAAGCTTAAACGTGTATCCGTTCCTCAGGGGCCATGTTGATATCAACACAGGCTTCGCATAGTCCGTAAGTAGCAAATTCTCTCATCGCCCCCCACGGCACGGGGGGGGGGGGAGGTTTTGACGAAGGGTGGCCCAGGCGATTAAGCACAGGCTATACTTAGGTTTGTGTTTCAGATAGAGCCATCTTCTGGAGAGGATCCAGCAGAGTTTAACACACCTGCAGTGGGTTTGCTGTTGACTCTCAACATTGAAAGAAAATACCTCAGAACCGAAGGCTTAAGGATCCTGGATACGGTGCTCGTCGGGTAATTCCAATCGGAACCCCAGTATCGTGTATTCCACGAACTTTCACTCGCACTCGTCGTACTCGCCGACTGTGCCGTCTTTCACATCGTATCCTGTCCCTGACAGATATAAATATCCAGCAAACTCAAATGCGAAATTGCCGTGAGGGCCCCAGGACCGCACGTGCCAGCCAATATCCGGGCCGTATCTACGCTGTACAGAGCGCCTCTTTCTCCTTTCTCTGTTGTTCTTTGAGACGAGACGAGAAGATACAGAACTTCCGACCCGCTCACGATACTCACCAACTCACAATCCACAAATCGCTACATGCTATTTCATGTCAATAACGACAGCTTTTGACGTAAGCGCAAGAAGCTCTCCGATGTGCCCATCGTCCATGCGACAACTACCAGCACCACGTCTCCATGCTCTCAAGTGAACCCCGCCATATTCCTCCGCATCCGCTGACGACCCTCCTCTTCTGCAGACACAGTAACGGCCGGCATCTCCAATACATTCATTCCTACGAGGGGTCCGTCGCATAACGGCAAATATCCATCCTATCTCGACGACGAGGACAACACCACCAGACGACAACACCACCACCAACATCGGGCGCCTGGGGCAACACCGATCTCTGTGCAAAGAAGGCCCTTGTTCTCGTCCAGCCAATTACTCTACACTCCGCGAACTACAAAGCATACGGTCGCGACTAAGGGAGGATTTCTACACACACAAGATCTTTGTTGTTGGTTCAAAGGCTGTCGTGTTCGTCAAGTCGGCTCGGCTTCACATCCAGGGCGGGTGAGACGACAGCGTCAGGAACGACCAGGCAGCGCCTACCCTCTCCCAAGGCCCAAGGGTTTCATATCTTCGGGGGATCTCTGTTCAGAAGCCATTTTGAAGCAGCCACTACTTCTGGCAACGGGCTTTGAGTGGCTATCTGCATCTGCTTAGGTGTTGTCGCGCTTGCATAGCCTCCTTTACACAGCCACCCGGCCTTGTGAGGCTGACAGCTTCGAGGAACCAGCTTGACGTTTGTTTCTAAGAACAGCAACCGGAAGTTTTGGAGGCATGGATCAGCAGCGTGGGAGGTCCCCGTCCGCTGGACGCCAACAGCATCAACAGCATCATACAACTCAGAATCACTCGCCGTCGCCGCAACCTTTCCCGGGTAATCCCTCGCTAGGACCCGGCTTTCAGACCCAACTCCAAGGCAACGACCAACGGTTCATGAACAACAATTTAAATCCTAATTCTGCATACGCCAATAACGAATTCATGAATCAACAAACACAACCCTTCCCCCAGGGCCGCCTCGGCGAGTCGCCATACATCCCGGCCACGGACTTTATGCAACAATTCAAGCAGGAGGAGCAGTCATCCCCGTACAATCAACCGCAATTGGGTAGCTTCACTCAGGACCTGATGAATGCCAGTTCGAGCTTCAACGACGGTGACTTTTCCTTGTTCCCGGCAAATCCAACCGAATACGACCCCTCATTCTTCCCAAACGACCCGGCTTCTGCCTCCAGAAATCAATCTGTGAACCCGTCGCAGATTGATATGTCGTCCCCTCAGAATGCGCCTACACCACCCAGCAATCTATTGCAACCCGATTCGCACTCTCCCGGCTCTATGCACAACTCTCCCAACATGAATGGAAAACAGTTTCAGTCGTCGCCAAATCACTCTAGGCAAGCTTCACTGGGCCCAGAGAGCGCCGCATTTCCTCATGGACAGAACTTAGAATGGAGTATGATGCCACCTCAGTTCACCACTCACAGAAGGACCCCATCTGAATACTCGGATGTTTCTGTTCCTTCTGCTCACCATTCTCCAAATCTTGGTCACCACGATAGCTTCGACCCGATAGATCCACGACATTCGCCAATGCAGAGAGCAGAGGATAGCATCTACGAAAATGTGCTTGGAATTGGAACTTTCTCTCTGACCGATAATCATATTCAACATTCAGTAAGCCCGGGACAAGGGTTGAGTCCTGCCCACAGCCCTGCCATCTCGCCTCGAGCTATCCCTCAGACGCTGCCGTCTATGGGCCAACCAAATTCCATGTATATGATGAACAATAACGTTTACGGTCAAAACAGCATCTATGATCAAACTCAACAGGAAGCATTTCCGCAATTGCCAAATGACATGGGCCAATGCCAACAGATGGTACCAGATATTAACGTCGAGTTTGCGCCAGCCTCAAGACAAAACAGTTTCGAACCACCAAAACCATCTCTGGATCAAGACGCCTTGACTCCCCCTGAGAGAGGTATTTAAATCGAACTCAAAAACGTGATTTCAACTAACATTCTTAGGTCGCCGTCGTCGAGCATTTACAGATCCGAACAAGAATGCTACGGGGGTGCCAAGACCCAGTGCACCTTCAAGTGTGTCACCTTCACTAGGAAATGAAGTTGCATCTTGCTCGTCGGATTCTCGCTCGCTATCACCAAATGACCGGTCCGGGACAAACTCTCCGACCAAGCGTCGTCAGTCAACATCTTCGCTTCCAAACCGAGACTACATCCTTGGCCTAGCAGACCCTGAGTATCAAGCAACAGCCGCTGAAAGTGGAAATACAAAGCGTATTCAAAAACACCCGGCTACATTCCAGTGTACACTTTGCCCAAAACGCTTCACTCGGGCCTACAACCTACGGTCTCATCTACGTACGCATACCGATGAACGGCCTTTCGTATGCACAGTCTGTGGTAAAGCATTTGCTCGGCAACATGATCGAAAACGACACGAGGGACTGCATTCTGGGGAGAAGAAATTTGTCTGTAAGGGAGAGCTCAAGCAAGGCGGCTCCTGGGGCTGTGGTCGTCGCTTCGCTCGCGCCGATGCGTTGGGTCGGCACTTCCGTTCCGAAGCCGGTCGAATCTGTATCAAGCCTCTTCTGGACGAAGAAGCCATCGAACGGCACCGAGTCTGGAACGAGCAAAGGATGCAGAATATGCACAACATGCAGCAGCCACAACCGTTGGGTCTCGATCAAAACGGTTTCCCTATAGACTCCAGCGGTAACTACGCCTTGCCTGCGGCGTTGTTGGCTCAATACCCTGCCCTAGCAGGATTGAGTTGGGACTCGGGACAAGGTGATGCTGGACTTGACGAAGATCCCAATCGGAGGAGCAGTTTCGATGCCTCCGGCTCAGAATACTACGACGAAGATAACGAAGGTGGCTATGCATCCGGACCCGGACCTCCACAGGGCTACGTCCAACCACAGATGCACGACGGATACAACGGTGGCTACAGTAGCGACATTGGGGCCCGCTGAACCCAGGGCATGAATGGATGAGCTTTTTCTGACGATTGGGCGCGAAGGTAATTTTTTGTTTTTGATTTACCATGGAGGCTTTTCGATTGACCGGATCTGGGATTTCAAAAAAAAGACTTTTTTCTGGGCGCATTCTAGATACCATTTGTTTGCTCTCTGCTCTGCTCTGCTCTGCTCTGCTCTGCTCTGCTCATGCTCATGCTCATGCTCAGACTGGCTCTTGTTTTTTGTTTACACTGAGCGGCGGTGGCGGCGGTGGCGGCTTTTTCCTGATGATGTTCGTCAGGAAATGGAAGTCCCCTTTTTTTCTTCCTTTCCCCTCTGTGTGGTGGTCATGTGTTTGCGTTTAGTAGTAGTAGTCTTTAGATGATGATGACGATGGGCTATAATGGCTCTTTCTAATGAACATTTGATGATTTTATTAAGAGCTCTCTCCCCTCTCTCTCTCTCTCTCTCTCTCTCTCTATCTCCCCCTCTCTCCCCCTCCCCCCCCTCTCTCCCCTCTTCCGCCTTTTCTTCTCTCCTCCTCTCTCCTTCTCTCACACTCTCTCCCGCGTTCCCTTCTCTTACGTGTACCACCTGTGCTCTGGTATCATTATCGTTCACCGCCCCCCACACCTCGCCCTTCATAAGCGGAGAAAAAAAAAAGAAGGAAAAAGGAAAAAAAGAAAAAAAAAAGAGAGAAAGAAGAGAAAAACGGAAAAGAAAGAAAGAAAAGAGAGAAAAAAAGGAAAAGACAAAAAAGAAAAAATTTATTTCTGACGCTTACTCCTAGACCGGAGAAGCGGGGAGGATACAGACCGACGAAGTCGCATCAAAGTGATTGAGTAGATTGATGAGATGCATCTCGCTGACGGATAGGTTTGCTGCTACGGTTCTGGGAGGCTGGGAGGCTGGGAGGCTGGGAGGGGACATGAGAGGGGGGCAATTTTGGGGGAAGGGGAAGGATGGGGGAAAGAGGGGGAAGAGGGAGAGGAGGTTGGGACGGGATTTTGGGGTTGGTTGGGTGGGTGGGTGTATCGGTACACTCCGTATGCAAAGAAAGGTACCGGTATGTAGGGGCTGGTTGAGATGGGAGGAGAGGGATGGGGAGTTGGGGGGGGGGGGGGGGGGGGGTGTTAGGATGGGTGTCGGTTGTTGGTTGGATGCGAGATGATATATTATATATATATTCTTTTTTCTTCCTGGTAATGGATTTGGTTGTTATTTCCGAGAGGGTGATTTCCTGTTCTTGTGTATATGTAGAGAGAGATGTACGCATTATGAGAAATAACACCCAGAGCGAAAGGACCGCCGTGTTAGGCAGGAAGCAGTAACAAACAGATCCCGAGATGGATTTGTGTATTGCGGCCCTTTATATACATATAATACGTCGCTTGGTATTCTTTGTTGTGAATTCAATCTACTTCATCTTGTAACATTTATGGATATATTTACCTTCTAGGCGAACTCTGTTTTTCTTCTATCTCACAGAGTGAACACGAGCTTCTCACCACTCACTTTCCCCTGTCTCATCTCGTCCATGCCTTTCAAAATGCCCTCGAAGCCCTTGCCGAACTTGTTCACGCTCGGCCGGTGCACCTTAACCTTCCCCTGCTCCAGCAGCGCCCTCGCCACCTCCCAGAACATCTTGCCGAACTCGAGATCCGCGGGCCGGGCCGGAACCTCGTTTGGTCCGAAGCGAAAGGACTCGCCAATGACGGTGTAGCCGAGCGTGGACCTGTACTCGACCTTGGCGTTCAGGGCCTTGACCTCTTCCTCCGGGACGGGGAGGAGGGTGCTGTAGACGCCGCCGGTGGTGGTGGACATGGCGGCTACTGCGATCTTGGGGCTGTCGCCCTCGGAGATGCAGTCGAAGACGTGGGCGATGCTGTCCTGGCTCCACTCTTGGATGTCTTTTGCGCAAGTCGGGGAGTTATAGTCGAATGCCGCGTCTGTAAGGCGGGGGAGTGGAGGTTAGCAAGCTGGACTCCTGGAAGAATTGGTAGAGCGGGGGGGGGGGGAATATCGATAACCGGGCAGATGGGTGGGAATCAAGAAAGAACGTACCAGCTCCAAGACTCTTGCAGTAGTCAAAGTTTCTAGGGGAGCACGTCACGGCGACCGTGAGCCCGGAAAGCTTCGCGAATTGGATCGCCAGAGACCCCGTCGCTGTCGAGCCCCCGTAGATCAGAAGGTAGGTCTTCTCGCTTGTAGGCTTGTCCGGCAAAGGCAACTTCAGGCTCTGGTACAGTCCTTGTCCGACCGTCGTGACGCCGACGCCGAGCGTGGACGCCTCTTCAAAGCTCAGGTTGTCTGGGATCTTGATCTGGAGATCTCCTTTGGCGGTGATGTACTCGCCGAATGCGCCGTCTTCCTTGTAGACGACATTGCCTCCGTGGGCGAAGCCTGCTACCCGGTCACCTTTGCTGAAAGGCTTTGTGACCTTGCTGCCGACTTCTTCGACGACGCCGGCGTAGTCGCATCCAACCTATACCCGAGGTGTTATTTCAGGGGTGCTCGGATGAGGGAGATGGGGTCGAGGGAGGATGTGCGCGTACTCGTGTTCCTTCATCACAGAGCCAATCGACGTGTTTCCTGTCGAACGCGTGGGGGTTAGTGATTTGCCTGTTTCAGAAGAAAGGCTTCAGGAGATGGATTAGAAGGGAAGAAGAGAACGAGAAGAGAGAGAGAGAGAGAGAGAGAGAGAGACAGAGAGAGAGAGAAACAAAGATCAGAAAATAGAAAAAAAGAAGAAAAAAAGGGGACGGATCAAAGCAGAAACCGTACCAATCGGTAGGATTCAAGGCAACGGCCTTGACTTTGACGATAATATAATCATCTCGGAGGACCGGGACGGAGGCTTCGACAGCCGCGGCCTCACCCGGCTTCTGGACAACGATAGCTGTGTTCTGGACCATGATGGTGTAGGGAGTTGGTAAGTGAAGCAAGTGGAATGAGAAGTGAAGTTTTAGATGTTCAAGTTATGTAGCGGTAAGTTGAAATGTCTCTTGTAGATTATATGAATGATATAAATATGTTACGGGTGGGCAGTACTTTTGTACCTACTCCGTAAAAGTACGGACTGATGTCACCACCCAAAGCATCTGAGAGTTCCATGACGAATTTGCTTGACTTAAAGCCGAAAAGCAAGGCCGAAAAGGAAGGCACCCCGCCGTCTGACTAATTGTGATTAGTAACCAGGTCATGCATGCCCATTGATGCTGTTGCTGTTCCTGTTCCTGTTCCTGTTCCTGTTCCTTCGAGATTCGGTCCGTGTGGGTGCAAGGATGTCAGATAACCGACGATTAATGATAAACAAACACATAAGTACCGGTACCCTAACACATCCAGGCTTTCGACGGGTAAAAGCCTGCGATGTCGTATGACCCAAAGCGTGATAGTCAGTTGACTCGTTGGTTAGCTGGTTAGCTGGTTAGCTGGTTAGTTGGTTAGTTGGTTAGTTGGTTAGTTATTTCGTTAGTTAGTTGCGTACCTAGCTGGTGATTTATACTCCGACAAGGCCTCGGCTACTCAAACACTTACCTCCGTACTTGTATTTGCTGGTCATGCATGAATGACCTCCTTCTCACAAATCACTGACTGTCTCCCAGCACCCACCCAGCCAACCAACCAACGATTGGATCTTAGGAAAGCCTCTTTCTTTTCTTACGATCTTGTGCATGATCGAATTGTCATATCAACGAAAAATTTGGCCTAAGATTTGACGGGCCCAGACTTGCGGTGAGGCCCTGCGATGCGTGTGTGGGGTGTGGCCCGCTCCTTAGGGGGGTTGGGAGTTTGGGGATTCCTTCCACAATGCCTTCCATCTTGTGAGTTGAGAGGCACGGTAGGCACCTCTATTCATTAACAGATAATTATAGAAGAATCTGCACCTAGTCGGCCGGCCAGCCAGCCCGTCTTGGTAAAAGCAAGCCTTTTTCTTTTTCACTGTTTCTTTCTTCCTCTCTCTCTCTCTCTCTTTCTCTCTCTCTCTGCTGCCCACGACCGAAAGACGGCATCGCCCAACAATTGATCACCGTCGTGTGTATTGGTGGCACGGCATACGGATAGTCACCTCGCGCGATAAGGGCATCTTGTGATACGGCCGTGTCTCAGGTTGTCCCTGCCTGGGGCTGCTGCGAAGAACGTTGGCGAGAAAACCCAAAAAAAAAACACCACCCTTCCCCCCCCCCCCCCCCAATATTATATATCCCTTGCGACAAAATATAGGGTGTTCCCCGTGTAACCCTCCTCTAAGTATTGTTCCCTTGGTTATTTTTTTTGGGGCTCGTTTTATTTTTGGATACAGAGCACACAGCGCACCCAGTACCCAGTATCCATCCAGTACCTACGCGCCTCATCTCCTCCTCCCTCAGCCATCTCCGAGGAAAACCGCCAATTCCATCCGCCCGCTCTCGCTCCCACCCCCCCCGCGTTCTCACTCAGTCGTTGAGCAGGTAGCCTCGATGAGTCGGATACCGACCCGCGCCTCCACGAGCTCGAATATCCAACATGGCGGCCGTCGAGGCTTTGTCGTACTGCGCCGATCGCCCAGGGAGCGAGTATGGGGCCTCCGCGACGATCCAGCCCTGGACGATTGGGTGGGATGAGGAGGACACGCGGATAAGGCTGAAGCAGATATCGAGGATATGGATACAAATACAACTGCGCACCCACCGCGCATGCCGCAAGCATTTGGTACGAACCGTGCAGATTCTTCTTGTCTCACCGGCCTCCTCAGCTGCAGAGTGCAGTAGCGGCGTAGCCATGCCGCACCGCACTCCAGCGGTGTGGACCCCAACAACCACCAACCCAAATCTCTAACAAGCATCAACAGGAAGTATTTTCGCATGCGGAATCGACGTGGCCATGCAGGTCGGATCTCCATCCTCTGAAGATATCCGAAAGCTTGAGCGCTGGCCGGGGGAAACATGTAGAACCTCCAAGTGACGAAGACGGCAAATCGTTCGAACCGACGACCGATGCACTTGCCAGAAAGCAGACATACGAGTCGACCGAAGCAAAGATTACCCCTTCCTCTACAGTGGAGAAGAGAGTAGACGACTCTTCACTCTTCCGGGACCCTACGATGGCCTTCGAGGTCGATTTCCAGTCTGGAGAAGGCTTCAAACAGGCCGGGAAGAAGGGAAAGAAGGCTGCCAAAGCACCTGCCGCCAAGTCGAAGTGGGATGGCGACGAGGATGATACGGCCAAGAAGGCAGAGGGCGAAGGAGGTGACGGTGACGGTGGGGAGAAGGGAGGTGACACTGGCGCTGGAGGTGACTCTGGCGCCGGTGGTGACTCTGGCGCCGGTGGTGACTCTGGCGCCGGTGGTGACGGTGATAAGAAGGACGATGCAAATGGCAACGGAGACGGGGCGGGTGAAAACCCCCCTGAGGACGAGTGGGATAGCTTCGCTCCCGTAAAGAAGGGGAAGAAGGGCAAGAAGGGCAAGGCAGAGGAGGCTGCGCCTGCGATACCGGCTGCGGACAAGTTCGATGCCTTTTCAGAGATCAAGTTGGACGACACAGGCCCAATTTTGGACTTGAGCTTCGACACTGGGACGACGAAGACAAGTACAGGAGCGTTTGGCTCGTGGGGCAGTAGTTGGGATACCGGTGGTACAAAAACAGGGGCAAAGAGGTCAGTAGGGGAAATGTACTGCTTGGAGAACCGAGCAGCACTGGCTGGAGATGGATATATTGCTGACTATGTGGAATGGTAGTGGCTGGGATTTCTCCGCTGTCACAGACACTGCTGCCGCCGACGAGCGGAAAGAGGCCGAAGGCAATCCTTGGAGTTTGGATCGTGGGAAGCCGAAAAAGAAGGGAGGCGTGGGATTTTCTTTCGGGGCTCTAGACGAGGAGGATCCAAAGAAGTCAGATTCTGATAAAAAGGACGACTCGTTTGACTTTGGCTTCTCCTCCGTCTCGTCGAAGAAGGATAAGAAGAAGAATGCCAAGAATAAGGATGTCTTTGCGTTCGAAGATCCCATCGAAGAGACCCCTGTGGTCGCCGAGGAGCCTGCTGCTGTTGCTGAGGATGATTGGAGTGGAATGGGCTGGGGGACTTCAAAGGGGAAGAAAGGAAAGGGTAAAAAGGGTGCTGTCGAACCCGATCCACCCAAAGTCGAACCGAAGATTGAAGAACCAGCTCCAGTGGTCGAAGATGATTGGTCATCGCCAGCTATTGTAAAGAAGGGGAAGAAAGGCAAGAAGGGTGCTATTGTTGAGGAACCCCCGAAAGTAGGCACTCATCCATTTTGTTCGCTTACGAAAAATTACAATATTTTGGCACCTCGGCTCGCTTGCCGTCTACCTACTATCACATATATTATGATGCTGACTGGTCTTTCCTAGGTGGAAGAGACGCCACCTGAGCCAGAGCCAGCCAAGGAAGAACCGGCCGATGATGGGTGGGGTTTCACGACGACATCTAAGAAAGACAAGAAGAAAGGAAAGAAAGGAGCGATAGTCGAGGAGCCTCCTAAGGTCGAGGAACCCATCCCCGAGCCAGAACCGGCCAAAGAAGACCCCGTGGATGATGGCTGGGGTTTCTCGACCAAGAAGGATAAGAAGAAGGGAAAGAAAGGTGCTGTTGTCGAAGAGCCTCCCAAGGTCGAGGAACCCATCCCCGAGCCAGAACTGGCCAAAGAAGACCCTGTGGATGATGGCTGGGGCTTCTCGACCAAGAAGGATAAGAAGAAGGGAAAGAAAGGCGCCGTTGTCGAGGAACCTCCTAAGGTCGAGGAACCCATCCCCGAGCCAGAACCGGCCAAAGAAGAACCCGTGGATGATGTCTGGGGTTTCTCGACCAAGAAGGATAAGAAGAAGGGAAAGAAAGGCGCCGTTGTCGAGGAGCCTCCCAAGGTCGAAGAGGTCCCCCCCGAGCCCGAAAAGGAGCCGGAACCCGTAGATGATGGCTGGGGTTTCTCAACCAAGAAGGATAAGAAGAAGGGGAAGAAAGGTGCTGTTGTCGAGGAGCCTCCCAAGGTCGAAGAGGTCCCCCTTGAGCCCGAAAAGGAGCCGGAACCCGTAGATGATGGCTGGGGTTTCTCGACCAAGAAGGATAAGAAGAAGGGGAAGAAAGGTGCTGTTGTCGAGGAGCCTCCCAAGGTCGAAGAGGTCCCCCTTGAGCCCGAAAAGGAGCCGGAACCCGTAGATGATGGCTGGGGTTTCTCGACCAAGAAGGATAAGAAGAAGGGGAAGAAAGGTGCTGTTGTCGAGGAGCCTCCCAAGGTCGAAGAGGTCCCCCCCGAGCCCGAAAAGGAGCCGGAACCCGTGGAAGATATTGGTTGGGGGGCCCCTGCAAAGAAAGACAAAAAAGGCAAGAAGGGCAAATCTGTCGTTGAAGAGCCCCAGGTCCAAGAAGTCAAGTCACCGGATCCCGAGCCTGAGCCCGAACCAGCTGCAGAAGATTTTGGATGGGGAGCTCCTGTTGGCAAAAATAGTAAGAAGTCAAAGAAGGGTAAGGCTGCTGAAGAAGTCTCCAAGGTAGAGGAGAAAGTGCCGGAGCCGGAGCCAGAACCTGAGCATGTGGTCGAGGATGTCGGATGGGGCACTCCTGTCGTTACAAAGGGTAAGAAAGGCAAGAAGGGTAAAAATGCAGTCGAAGAGCCTGTTAAGGTAAGCAAAAACTTCCTTGTTAATATTCTTCGCTTGCTTTCGAAGAGGCGGAACCTGCCCGCACAATTTGCTTGTTACAATTCACTTGAACAAAACATCTCCTTCATGGAGTTGCTGGTGCGACTCGGACTGGGTACAAGTGTGCCAAGTGACTCTTGCAACCGTCAATGTAGATTCGAAGTCTGATAATCCGTCAGGTCGAGCCAGTCAAGGAGCCTGATCCAATTATCGATCCCGAGCCCGAGCCCGAACCCGAGGCAACTGGTGGCTGGGGCTCATGGCTCGGTGTCGGAAAGAAAAAGTCAAAAGAAGAACCGAAAGCAAAGGATCCTACCCCAGAATCCGAGCCAACACCTGTCGAGGAAGACACCGGATGGGGATTCTCTGCTCTTACTTCGAAGAAGAGTAAGAAGAACAAGAAAGACAAAGCGGTTGTTGAGGATGACCCAAAGGTCGAGGAGCCGACTCCAGACCCTGAACCGGTCATCGAAGAGAATGCCGGTGGATGGGGAACATTTTCCTTATCCTCCAAAGACAAGAAGAAGGGGAAGAAAGGCAAAGAAGATCCTCCCAAAATCGAGCCCACACCCGAGCCTGATCCAGTCGTGGAAGAAGAATCCGGATGGGGATTCGGTTTCGGTAGCTCAAAGACTAAAAAGGGGAAAAAAGGCAAAGAAGAGCTCCCCAAAATCGAGACCTTGCCCGAGCCTGACCTAGTCGTGAAAGAAGAGTCCGGTTGGGGCTTCGGATTGGGTTCGAAGAGCAAAGACAAGAAGGAAGGGTGGGGAGAGTCTCCAAAGGTCGAGCCGGTTCCCGAACCAGGTGAGTGCAGCCTGTTCTCAGATAAGACGGGGAGATGCTAATCTGCTTGAAAAGAACCCGTTCCCGAGACAGATTTTGGATGGGGCTTCGGGACTTCGTCTAAGAAGGACAAGAAAAAATCCAGTAAGACAAAGGAAACATCCCCAACTCCTCCCCCCCTCATCGAGGAGACGGTGGCAGAGGACGATGATTGGACAAACTGGGGCCAGAATAGTACCACCAAATCCAAAGACAAGAAATCAAAGGCACTCGTCGAAGTCAAGGATGAGATTCCCGAACGCGCCCCGACTCCTCCACCTGCTGTACCTGAAGCCGAGGACGGCTTTTCGGGATGGGGAACTTCAGCGAAAGACAAGAAAAAGAAGAAGGGGAAGTTGGCAGAGACTTCGGTCTCCGACGATCCGATTAAGCCCGATGCCATCGAGGAGCCAGTCATCGATACGTGGGGTTCTGTTTCTAAGTCGAAGAATAAGGATAAAAAGAAATCCAAGAAGGGCGCCTTCGAGGTAGTGGACGAGACTCCACCCGAGCCTGAACCTGCGGTCGAAGAAGCTAAAGTTGTTGAGGATGACTGGGGCACAGGGTTCGGATCTACTTCCAAGAAAGACAAGAAGAAAGGGAAGAAAAGTGCGTTCGATGCCATCGAAGAGGCGCCATCCGACCCACCCGTCGTTGAGGAACCCAAAGCCGCTGAAGACGAATGGACCTCAACATTCGGATTCAGTACATCCAAGAAGGACAAGAAGGAAGGTAAGAAGAAAGGCCTCGAAGCCGTTATCGAAGCACCTCCTCCGGCCCCGACGCCTCCCGCAATGGATTTGACAGAGCCAGAACCGGAATGGAATTTCGCACCTGTTGAGAAGACGAAGTCCAAGGAAAAGGAGGTCCCTGCCAAAAAACTGAGCAAGAAGGAGCAAAAAGAGGCCGACAAACTGGCCGAGAAGGCTAAAAAGAAGGCGGAAAAAGAAGAGGCCGAGGCGAAGAGGAAGGCTGAAGAGGAAGAGGCCGCAGCCAAAGAAGCTGAGGAGTCAGCCAAAGCCGAGGCTGAAGCCGAGGAAGCCAGGCTGAAGGAAGAGGAAGCCAAGCTGAAGGAGGAGGAAGCCAGGCTGAAGGAAGAGGAAGAGGCCAAGGCCAAAGCTGCGAAAGCTCCGAAGTTGTCCAAGAAAGAGCAGAAGAAGGCCGACGAGCTTGCGAAAAAGAAGAAACTCGAAGACGAAGAGATTGAGGCTGCGTTCAAGGAGGCGGAAGAAGAGGCTGCGCGAGAGGCTGAGGAGGCGGTATGTGTTGCGCACTTTTCGATTCCTTTCTTTCGCCCTTGGTCGTGATCTTGGTCTTGAGGTGTTCACAGATCACTTGCTGACCCCTTCCCCTACCAGACTGCCAAGGAGATCGAGGAGAAGGCCGCTCTGGCCGGCGCAAAGAAGGTAAGCAATTCATTCATTTCGCCGCCCTGCCTCCACACAGTTCATCCCGTGCAGGTTACATATCCATACTGGGACCTTAGACACTTATTTGATGAATCAAGCATCGATCCACTAACTCTTCGCGACAGTCCAAAAAGGATGGCAAATCAAGCAAATCCAAAAAGGGTGCGGTAGAGGATCCTGAGCCGGAGCTAGACCTGATTGAGCTCAGCCCGAGCAAGGAAAAGGTCGAGATCGAGGACAAGTCGGAAGTATTCAGCTTCTGGGGTGCAAGCACTAAGAAGTTGAGCAAGGGCGCGGCTCGCGACGAGACTGCGACCGCTGACCAGGCGAACCTCCTGCCTCTTACGAGGAAAGCAGTGGGCGGCGGCAGCAAAATCGCTGATAGGTTGAAAGCCTTTGAGTCACCCAAAGAAGTTGAGGAGCCACTCCCGCTACCTCCGCCTCCGCCCCCCTCGCCTCCTCCGCCAGCCAAGGAGGATAAGAAGAAGTCCAAGTCCAAGTCCAAAAGAGAGAAGGATGTTTTTGAAGCCCCAATTCCAGTTCCAGACCCAGACCCAGACCCAGTCGTCGAGGAGCCACTTCCGCTGCCTCCGCCTCCGCCCCCTTCGCCTCCTCCGCCAGCCAAGGAGGATAAGAAGAAGTCCAAGTCCAAGTCCAAGTCCAAAAGAGAGAAGGAGGTTTTTGAAGCCCCAATTCCAGTTCCAGTTCCAGACCCAGAACCAGAACCAGAAGCAGAACCAGAAGCAGAACCAGAAGCAGAAGCAGAACCAGAACCAGAACCAGAACCAGAACCAAACCCAGACCCAGACCCAGTCGTCGAGGAGCCACTTCCGCTGCCTCCGCCTCCGCCCCCTTCGCCTCCTCCGCCAGCCAAGGAGGATAAGAAAAAGTCCAAGTCCAAGTCCAAATCCAAAAGAGAGAAGGAGGTTTTTGAAGCCCCAATTCTAGTTCCAGACCCAGACCCAGTCGTCGAAGAGCCACCTACCCCGCCTCGGAAATCCAGATCCAGCGCAGTTCCCGGCAGCTTTCCTTCGGACCTCTTAGACGACGAATTCGTTGAAATGCCCAGTGCTAAAAAGTCAAGTAAGAGAAAATCCGCAAGTAAGTCCAAGGAAGCTCCAAAGGAGGTGGAACCCGTAGTCGAAACCCCCCCAACTCCGCCTCCGGAGCCCAAATCATCAAAGAAGGATCGCCCTCGTGTTGTTCGTGATGGAAGCTCTTGGGGTGCCTGGGGAGCAGCTCCAGTCGGAGAGAAGGTGGAGAAGAAGTCCTCCAAGGATCGCAAGTTGGCCCCCGAGGAGAAGAAATCGTCCAGGGAATCAAAGTCCAGACGGTCCGATAAAGGAGATAAAGTCTCGTCCAAGGACTCTTCATCCGACAAGGCTGATAGACCTCCGATATCCAGGGGTTTTACCAGCATGTTTGGCGCAGCACCACCGTTATCAAGATCAAAATCCGAAAGGAGGTCCAGTACTTCTGGGAGGAACAGTTCCAGAAGGCAATCAGTCGTCGACAGTGGTCTTATATCTCCTCCACCCGAGATGTCCTCGAAAGCGGCGAAATTGCTCGGTGTCACTCCCGGTAAGCTTGCGAGAAGCAAATCCGAAAAGAAGAGCAAATCACGGGGTACGTTCTAGCTCCCATTCTTTGATGAGAGAGAGAGTTGACTGACGACCAAAGTAGGTCTTGAAGATGACGATGATATTGTTGTTGTGGGAGCTGACGACATCTCTCCTCCTCGCGAAAGGTCGAGACGTGACCACAAAAGAAAATCGAAGGTAACGCAAGACTCGGGCCCGCCCCCGGCCGTTCCAATGCCACCTGCCACCAACGATATGCCATATTGGAGACCAAGGGGGTCACCATCCAAGGATCGGAGTGCTAACGGTCGATCGTCAAAGCAGGCCAAGCAAGACGAAGACATTGTAATGGTGGATGCTGGTGGCCCGACCGAAATTCCGGGACTAAAGAGGTCTGACTCGAGTGCGAAGAAAACAGGATTTGGTGGAATGTTGGGTGGACTCCTCTCCAAGCCTCGCCCCGAAACGAAACGTCGCTCCACCTTAGAAGACGGCGGTGCGCGTGGCTTGAGACGAGAGGATCGAAAGATCAAACGTTCTTCTGAGGATGCCGATATCACGATGACTGGCGGACTGGCCGAAGAGGATGAGGAGGCCCAGGCTGCTAGGCGTGCAGCTCGACGTGCTCGCAGAGCTGAGAAGGAAGCCATGGAGAGAGCTGCCGAGGATGCTCGAAAGGCCAAAGATAAGGAACGAAGAGAGCGGCGCCGGAAACAAGAAGAGGAATCGGAAGCCCGTCGGCAAGAAGATAAGGAAGCTCGACGCGTAGCTCGACGGGAGCAGAAAGCTCTGGAGGAGGCCGAAAGACAAGCTGCTGAAGCTAAAGAGGTCCAACGTTCTGAACGCCGTCGTGCCAGGAGAGCCGAGCGGGATGCCAGAGCCGAGCGGGATGCCAGAGCCGAAGCCACTCACACAGATGGTGAGCCACTGGTGGAGACACCGGGGCGTCTCCGCAGATCTGATCGTCGCAAAAGTCACGTGGATGGCCCGGAGGACGAGGAAGACCGCCGTCGAAGGCGCGAGGAAAGACGCGCCGCTCGTGGTATCGATACTCCAAAGACTAGCCGCCGCAAGTCAGCACCTATCGTCGACAGCTATTTCGACTCGAGGCATGGGAGCACGGCACGTGGCGAGCCGGAGCACGAACCCCGACGCAAGAGTCACAAATCAGGCTGGCCACATTCAGGCACCGATTCATGGGTTCAAGATCATACTGATGCGCCCCCTCCGCCAGAGGATGCGCCCGCAACCGATGGTCCTGGCGACGTGACGGCTGGTGATGAGAGAGAACGGCGACGCATGAGGAAGACGCGCCGACACGCCGACGACGAGGCAGAGGAGTACGCAGAAGAAAGGCGGAAGAGGCGTGAAGCCCGTCGCAACGAGAGGGAGCAGGTGAAGAGCTCTGAGGGGAGTCAGGGTGATGGCCGGAGGTCGAGTCGCCGCCGCGAATCAGGCTTTATAGAGCCGCGGTCGAGGGCGCCCAGTTCACAGGGCGGGATCTTTAGTCGTTGGAGAAGGTGAGATAGTTTTGTTTCTGGAGAGCATTTAGCGGGAGCGTTGCGGCATGGAGCTTGGGATTATTCCAAAGTCTATTTCAAAACCTTTGTGCGCGGATTGAGTCGTTGAAGTTTGGTTTGTGGGACGTGGATGGTTGCTGGGCCGGGATTGGATTTTACTGGGCCGGTGGTGGTTTGGTATTGCATGAAGAGGAGGCCCTATCTATCTACCTTTGTTTACCACACTTTTGTTGGAAGTAATCAAGCGACATTGTATTGTAGAAGGGGGAGGCCTCTGGCTGTGTGGATGTGGGTGTGGGTGTGTTTTCTGAGATCGAAAGAAGAATGCTATGGGAAGGGGAAAGGACAACCCTCGGCAGCAGCAAGAAAACTCGATACGGAGATCCAAATCCCATGCGTCAGAACAGCCTCCCTCCCTCCTCTTGTGCAATATATATATATATGTATACGAACAGATGTTTGGGCGAGAGAGAAAATGCCACCGTTTCACTACTTACCGCTCTTGTGGTGGTGCTGGCGACGAGAGAGGAGGGGCTATGCGGGAGAAGTGCTTGCTTGCTTGCTATCTAGGTAGGTAGGATAGATAGATGGATGCAAAGTTGCAGAATAAACCCCATCGGGAGAGCTTGGAACAGCGTGATTAGATGTGTGTGTGTGTGTTTTATTTTTCTTCCCGGTCATCCTAGACTTAAATCTCTCTCTCTCTCTCTCTCTCTCTCTCTCTCTCTTTCAGAGCCGACGTATTATATATAATAGTACTGTCGTCTGTCTATTGATGAAGGCAGCAACGTATCTTGCTACAGACAAGGTCTGTCTGCTCTTGTTCTGCCTGTCTGCATTTGTTCCGTCGTGGATATTTGCTGCGCTGGCTAAGAGAGATATTCATCGTTGATTATCGACTCTCCCTGCGGCTTTTGATCACTTGTAAAAATAAAAATAAAATCAAATCAACAAAAAGGCTGTGACTTTGTTTTTGGCACCCTTGTAGAGTGTCAGACCTCCCTTTTTTTTCTCTTCTTTTTTTTTTCTCGAGGCTTCAATACCGCGTGTGATACCTACCTACCTTGATGATTTCGTCTGTGCGGAAGGAACTTGCGGCCTTTTTTATTTTTGAGCTGCAGCAGCTGTACTATCTATCCTCGATGTACTAATACCTACGCGGTGCACAAGAAATATATCAAGAAGAAGAAAAAGGTGAGGTGGGGGGAGGTGGGGGGGGTGGATATCAGAAGTCGTGCGACGAAAAGTACGCCTTTCATTAGATTATATAAGCTAGATACCTATATATAGATAGATAGATAGATAGATAGATGCATGCATGCATGCATGCACGCATGCATAGACTCACTTCTTTTTTTTTTTTTTTTTTTTTTTCATCCCACCCTATCCCCTCTCTCTCTCTCTCTCTCTCTCTCTCTCTCTCTTATACGTGGCTGCATATGGTCAAGTGCCACAAGCCACTTCGTATAAGTCACGCAATGCGTGCATGAACGAGCCTTGTGGTGTAGCTGGTCGATCACGTGTTCTAGGTCTCTCTCTCTCTCTCTCGCCCCCTCTCTGTCTTTTATTTTGTCCCTATAAGGAAGTCCGATCCCTGGGTTTTGCCGAGAGAGTTAACCAGCGGGGTGCAGCACAGCACAGCACAGCACGACATCCGCTGCCGCCGCCGCTGTTCCTGGTCGCTCGGGTTCTGATACCCAGAAGCGTCACGTCAGCCGGTCAGTCAGTCAGATACTCACTCAGATCGGGGGACTCGGGGGCCAGGAGGAGACATAGATGCTGCTGCCTGCCTGCCTGCTGTTTGCTGCATTTAAGGTCAGACAGGGCCGGACGATAGATGGATAGATCGGTAGAGAGATGAACCTTTATTTCTGTGCATGCATGCACGCCTTCACTTCACGTCGCTTCACTCCACTCCACTCCACTCCACTTCACTTCAGTATATGTATCAGATGGTTGTAAAATAATATACCCGCGGGCAATCACCATCGTCATCACCGGCCAAAGATCAAGCGAGTTCTAAAAATGCCTCTCGTGTCACCACCGCATCAATGGCTACTCAGCATCGGCGCTTTCCTCCTCCTCTCCGCAGCCATCGTCCTCGCAGTAAACAAGAGACAGCGAGAAGCGGTCCTGGGAAGACTTAGGCTTCGCTTGCAGAGAAGACGAGCATCGGCAGCCTCAACACCCCCCCGCTCCATAGCACCACCCAGCGAGAAGGCTGCTTCCTCGGCAGGAAGTCGAGGAGGACCAGACTACTCCACGGCCCTGCCACCCTCTAGACGGTGCGCGCTTGCAGACCTGGTCAAGACCGTTCCCCTTTCTGCGGCGGCGAGAGGACTCCTCTCCGCTGGCGCTGGCTCCGAGCCCTCGGATGACTTCATCGTCAAGAATGCGTTGCCCACGACGCTATCCTACTACAGCCTGGATCACGCGATGCCGAAATATACCCCGACCGGGTTCTCGACCGCCGAACTCAAGGCCATGGGCGACTTTCCCGCTTACGATGTGTTGAGCGGCGTGCCCCTTCCTAAGGCATATGAGAACTTTGATCTCGCAAACGCTCTGCCGAGACCTTACCGACCGTTCAGGTGGAAATATCATCAGACCATGTGTAGGTGAAGTGAACGCAAAGGAAGAACAAGAAGAAGAAGGGGAAAAAGAAAAGAAAATCCGGAGCATCGCTGACGAATTCTCCAGCATTCCACAAGATGGAGCCTGACTGGTGGCTAGAGGTCGAGAATTCGTACACGGCCAGGATCAAGGAGCGTCAGGAGCTCTTCCGAGAGTACGGCAGCCAAGTGCTCGACTACCTCCCCGGCTCGGAACTCGCGTGCAAGGAGCTCATGGAGATGTGCCTCCAGTTCTACTGCGCCCGATACCCCGGCCATTTCGCCCTCTCCGCCGACAAGAAGGTCTTCCACAACCGCATCCTCGGCACCGAGACGGTGATCCGGCGCTTCCACCCCCTGCACATCCTCCTCGCCCACGTCCCCGAAGACTTCGCCGTCGTCCTCCGCAGCGAGACGGACGGCAGGTACTACTTCCGCGCCGGCGTCATCTGCAGCTCGCTCGGCTGGCACGTCGGCACCAAGATCGGGCTGCGGCTCGACGAGATCCACCGCCGCATTCCGGACTACCGGGAGAAGATGGCCTTCAGCATGGACCGCTTCTTCAGCAAGATGGCGACCGGTGCGCCC
Source organism: Drepanopeziza brunnea f. sp. 'multigermtubi' (assembly GCF_022702325.1). NCBI lineage: Eukaryota > Fungi > Ascomycota > Leotiomycetes > Helotiales > Drepanopezizaceae > Drepanopeziza > Drepanopeziza brunnea. The sequence goes on along the minus strand of NW_027094082.1, from coordinate 977,625 downwards.
ATCCAGCGCGGGAGCTGGGGGCTCGAGGTCGGCTCCCCGCTCTTCGTGCCCCCCGGCCACCCGCACGAGGCACTCCGCGAGACCCAGGACCCCGCGTTGCAGATCGAGGAGTGCCGATTGCGCGTCGACTGGCAGACGCTCCGGCGCTTGCCGCTGAGCGCGGCCGTCGTGTTCAATTTCAAGGCGCTGTTCACGCCCGTCACGGATTTGCGCCAGGAGCCGTACATTCCGGCGCTCCTGCTCACCATCCTGCGGGAGGGCAAGAGGAGCTTGATGGAGTACAAGGGGACCTGGCACACGGAGCACGTCTGCATCCCCAAGCTGGAAGAGTATGCGCGGGAGCAGGTCGCGAAGGGGTGGGTGGTGCCGGAGATCGAGGGGCAGGATGAGTGGAACGTTGCGACGCTGGCCGAGAGCCCGTTCTTTCCTGGATGGGAAGCGAAGTGGCATCGCCAGCAGGGATTCTAATCATTGTCGGCTTCCATGCGATACATCTTTCGGGAATTTCTTTCGACCCGTCGAATATATAACGTAGAAAAAAAAAACCCCTATTATGTTTATATGGTTCTGGGTTGATTATTCCGACCTTACCTTGGAATGAGAAAAATCTACCAATCAACGCGTAGCGGGGCTGGAGAAATCCAACGCGGATCTGAATGTATGATAATATATTTTGTAGGAGAAATGAGATATATGTGAGACATATGTGATGAAGTTAAATTGGTGGTAACATTTGACGTCTTTGTTTTGCACCCAGCCGGAGATTCCAAAGATCAGCAAAAGAACCACACACAGTGAATAAAAATGTATTTTCACCTGACCTGGTGGGCGCCATCACCACCGGCTCTCATTAATTTCCCTAATAATTCAGTGATTCGTCTCTAGACCAGGTACAAGTGGTATACGAATCACGCCTCCAAGTTATAAATAGGTTGTAGTATCTTGTAGCACCATAGCGCGAGAGGATCGACAGCTTTGAGATCGCGAATCCAATCTTGCATGATCGCGACGCTGATATCGAATTCCGCTTCGAATCGCGGGCCGCACAGCTGTGTGCGTATGTCTCGAAGCATGGGGTTGTGTTGCGTGAGGTAGAAGATGAGAAGAATAGAGAGGAATGTCTGGGACCAGCAGAAGAGGTATGGGATGAGCCTTTTATGCCGTGAGGTCGGGGACATTGCTATGGGCCATTTCAGACAAGACTGCACCGGATTAGTTTTTGAGATAAGAGGGGGGCCGGTAGAAGAACATACGCGAAGACATTCGGCAACTCCTTCCGCATCTTCCTGAGTCATATGCTCTGGGAAATGGAGAGCTTTGTACACAAACGGCCGAAATACCATGTATTTCGCATAGTAGTATCGCGTACGCAGTATGGCGACCTGTACATCGTAAACGAAGCGATACTGCGTGGGTTCACTGCTCAGGTCTGCCGAAAATAACTGCGATTTCTGAAAGCCTCGTACGGCAGACAGGTTCGGGTCGACGGACTGACTGAATCTTAGGTCGGTTCCTGTTTGAGGCGAAGGAAAGGCCGCGGGATCGTCCTCAGCCCACTGGAGGTTGGGGGGAAGCATTCCTCGCCACTGAGTAAGCTGTCCTGAAAGTTGTTTTAAGGTAGCTGCTGATGGGCCATCATATTCGTCTGCGCTAGGTGTATCACTGTTCGATAACGCTGAGTGCCCGTTAGTGTCTAAGAACACTGATGTAGAATCAACGGGAGCACTCACAGTCGTGAATGCTTGCATTCAAGCTTGAACATAATCGTCGCAGAGCAAGAGATGAAGCATAGTGAGCCTCTAGAATGTTGATGTCAGCATTGAATATTAAACATGTGGGGAAAAACCCCCCTAACGAGATGTTCTTCATTTGAAAAGAAGAAGTGATAAGTCACTCAACATGTGAGAGCAGGATGTTTATATTACCAAAATTCGTTGCCTGGTTGCCGATGTGGTCAGCTTCACAAAATGGAGTGTTGAAGCTTGGAATCCCTACTCGATCACCAAGGTCCAGGATTCCGGTCAGTGGTAGGTCGAGCTCCATGTGCAAAGCAGTCTCCATTATAATGCAATGCCAGACAGCACGTCTAGTTAAGTCGCCCTTAGGAGTATTCCAGTCGATAACATTGCTTCGAAGGGTCAACAAAGCCGGAAACTGGAGTGTAGCTAGGCACTTACCATGATACCAAGATATGGCAGGCCTGAGCTGACATTGCGGTCATCCTCCAAAAGTCCTACCACGTATGAGCTAAGAAAATGAAGCTTCCGGTTAAGGAGATACTTACAGCGTGTCGAGCGCATGATTGATAATAAAGCCTATAAATTCTTAGCAGGTTCGTCATCCCCAGCTCGGAAGCATCATCGTAGAATCAATTCGGCATATGAGATCACATGATAAGCGATGAACTTACGCGGTCAGACAGAATATCTGAACATTCTCAAGCTGATGTCCGCAAAGAACGAAGCCAAGGCATTTCCTGGCTTCGTTGAAAAGGGCCAGTCCAGGAGGTCGATTGCTTGTACCTCCCCGTATCCCGGACTTGAGTCCATTCACCTCAGCAATAGGATTACCTGTGAGACTCTCGATAGCAACTTCGCCCAAACAGAATACCATCAATGCAATCACAGAGTCCACGTCCCCATTAAAGCCCTCGGAGCAGACTTTTGCTAGGGTGTCACTTTCGAAAGTCCTCCGATCCATGAATGGATATAGAAAATTGAAAGTATCGAAATACGCTGCGGTGAGCCGATGCATAGTATCGCGAGTCAGAGCGGGAAATGTTATCTAGGATGTTGTTAGTAATGCCCTCCACTCTTCTATCAGGCGATTCCGATGTCTCGAAGAGTCATGTCTGACGATGAGCTTACTCGTGGACCCCCTGAAGTTCTAAACAAACAAATTAGCATGGCTTACTCACTGAACTTGGGCGTTTTCCAAGGAATGGCAGAGTAAGGTCTTGCTAGTGATATCTGCAATGCCCATCTGCCCAAACCAAGTCGAATCCCTCAGTGGGTTTGTCAGTTTCTCCCCGAAGTTCTTCGCTCCATCATGAATGAGGTGAAGAGCGAATGAGTTGCACTTTTGTAGATTCCAGTGAGGCCTTCGACCGTCTAGGGTCTCGAAGGACATTACAGATACCACTTCCTTTCTTTGTAATAGATGCATGCATTCTTCAAGATATTTCTGCAGGAGGTGCTCACCTAGTAGCCTGAGTCTGCATCCCGACAAAAGGGCGTTCCTGTAGTTGTTCATCCAGAGGTAGTGGAACCTGGATGTTACACATGCTCACAATAAAGTTCTTGCCATCGTTATCAACGACTTTCATATCCCCACTCGAGGGTAGGACTTGTAGCAAAAGCTGCTGAAATGCAGGCCAGTTTAAAATTTTGTGAGCTGCAGAAGCATGTCTATATGGCTGACTTCTTCCTGAGCCAGGGCTAGCTTGCTGAGATTGTCGCGCGGATGGTGTCGAGTATGAAGTCGGTTCTGTCTCGGAATTGAAAGAGGGTTGGCTGGAAGGCGCTGCCCGCGGAGGTCCAAACCCCGCAGGACTCGAATGAGATTGACCAGTGGGAAGTCGGTCGATTTTACCTTCAAGAGTCTTCAGTTTGTCCAGTATTTCGACAAGAGTCTTGTCCTTCCTACAATGAAAACACACAGTAAGTCAAGCTATTTATCGGTTTGGAGTTGGAGGCTTCCAAAGTGGTAACTCTCAACCTGGTTACTGTAGTACTTACTTAGTCGGCTGTGGCTCTCTATACACACAGTCTAGATTAATACGCTTGCATAGACCGCACTGATCGAGTCAGCAAACAGATCCCATGCGATAATCAAGGCAAGTTGGACGCAGGTGGCCGGCTCAACCACAGCTACGAGACACCACCCGTTTGCCGAGCCAGCCACCGAAGACAACGACAACAAAGCGACCGGGTGAACATACCTTCGGGCGGTTCTCATCGCATTTTTGTTTCCTCGACCGACAAGTCTCACACGCTTGCGATGCAATAGCACCCCTCTGTGCTCGCGACGAAGGTCCTACTGCCGAGCTGGCGCTGCTCGCCGTGCTATCCACGTTCATTATGGTGCCACCAGAGTCCCAATTAAATGAGGGACTCAGGGTCCGGGAGGAGGGATTCGGTTCGGTTCGGTGTGTTGGTTGATAGGGTGGGAGAACCCCAAGGGTTCACTTCACTGCCGTTTGTGCCTTCTTTTGGTGGGATGTCCACAACAGAGGTGCATGCAGTTCAGGCGGAGCAGATTTCGATCGAGCAAGCATCCGCATATGCAAAACTGAGCATGCTTGCTGTGTTGCGTCCAGGCTGGGATCGTTACACCTCGTCGAAGCCGGTGAATAGCCCTGAGCCGGGCGTGAATACTCGTAATCGAACTGTGGCGACGGCAAGCTTGTCGCGCATGGCAGAGGCAGCAGGGCAAGTCGCGAGAAGCGTCGAGGGATGTGTCGATGGCCTCTGGGCGACTGCTCCTGTTGAAGCAAGAAATTTGACATCACGATGTCGAAATATGGGTTGCTGGTCTATTCCATCGGAGCTTGACCCGCGTCCGAGGCCGCAAGGAAGGGGTGACAATCTGGTACGTTGCAGTTTCGATGCCCTAGAAATTCCTGATGGTTAGCTTCTAACACAATAATTTTCTTCGATGCCAAACACAGATCACAGATAGAGAGTACAGACCAAGTCCTTGAACTCTAACGCCCGATGAGATGGCAATCTACCCGGGCCCCGTGCATCAGATCTACGATGCAGCGCCAGCTTGCTTGAAGGGAACAGCTTGCTATGTAGGATGCTTCAATGTGGCCCCACCAGCTCCGACAACGGTGTATAGAGACCACACGGAAGATCCATTTCGAGTAGAGAAAACCAACTTTCGTTCTTGTGGAGGGCCGAGGCAGAGGTCGAAGTCGCAGTCGATTTTGAGGTCGAGTGCGAGGTGGCTCGAGGATGGCATGGCGAGACTCGAAAACAGCTTATCCTTGTTGCCAGGCAAACATGGTGTATCGGTGAGGCAGCGGTGGCAATCCAACGAGGATTCGAGAAAAGCCGATGGTCTGACAAGAAGAAAGAATCGAGAGAGAGAAGAGAAGCACAGCATAGTGCGCACTCATGGGGACCGGGGCAAGTGTGAGTTTTCCAAGGGGAAAGTCTTCGTTTGTCAGTCACCGGAAATGGCATCCGCTGCTAATGATGATTAACTTCAACCCAGCGCAACCGACTACTGGCCGGATACGAATCCCGTGAGAAGCAGGAAACGTGCTTATCCGCATGCAAGAGTCAACATTCCCTCCCGGCTGGAGAATGTATCCATCCATTGGTGAACGACCGTCTAGGTAGTCAGCTCCTCATCCTCAGCTCCTCATCCTCAGCTCCTATCTATCTGTACAGTGTCTATTCGGACTCTTGGGAGCCCACGGTAGCAGAAGTCCAAGAAGTGCCGGGTTATCCATTCGGGAACTTGCCTACTTTTGGTCCATCTCTTGCTTGAGCATCACTGTCGCCTGCGATTGCACGTCACCTGTTTCACTACCTTCTATTCAACTGAGGGAACGACGGCAATCAGTCTCGTCATTATCTACTGTATTCCCGCGAGCAACTATACCGAATGGTCTCGGCAAGATCCTCACGTTGGAAGAGTCGTTCTTTGATTCCACGGATAACTTGTCATGGTGGCCACGAGCTCAGTTTAATCACTGGCGACAACATTGTCAAAAGTGGCCCAGCGATAAAGGGACCCAGGCACAACGAAAATCGACTTCAAGCCGCTATTCTCGTCACGAAATCAGTCCAGGTGACAAGCGCAGTATAAGGGGCGTGCAATCCCGCTCAAGACGGCTTGAAGTATCTCGATCAGAGCAATTTACTGATAACGAAACAATAAAAAATCCGATCGGTCGTATCTATAATATATGCGCAAAAGAAAGGCCCTCTGATTGCAAGAGGCCCGTAGGTTCTGTCAACGTGCGATATTGGCGTGTTGCCTAACGCCAATCGCTCATCCATGCCTACTGCACTATAAATCATCCCGGGTACCCAAGACTGGGGCCGCCATCATTCATGTACACCATGATAGATATCTTCATGAAAGCAGCTATCTTGTCTTCTGATTTACAACTTGCTCTTATTCGCGGCCTTCGCTTTTGTGAAAGAACCATCAAGGAGGTAACTTGGATAGTTCTTAGCCCCTCCTACAGTACCAGGAGAGCGCCACTAGGCAAGTCAGTGAGGCCCTTTGCAAAGTTGGGAAAATTAGAGAAGATCTCGTTCTCAAGGCCTAGCCTTGGACCGAGATTCTTGACTTACATCTCCACCGTCTATGACCAAAACCTCCCCGTTCACAAAATTTCCAGCATCGCTGAACAGGTATATCGTCCCATCCGCGATCTCTTTTACCGTCCCATATCTTTGCAAGGGATTCTTTTTGAAAGCTTCGCCACTGGCCTCGGACTCTTTATCTCCTAACCTCGCCATGCCTTCTGTACCAGCGATTGGGCCAGGTGTGATGATATTCGAGGTTATGCCGCGGGGTCCGTATTCGAGAGCTACACTGGCGGATAAGGCGTCGACACCGGCTTTCGCCACGGCAGCATGAGCTTGCAATGGCACGCCGGTAAAATGGAACGAGGCACTGATGAAGATGATCCTTCCGCCTGTCGAAGGGTTGGTCCCTGTGTTAGGATTCTTCGCTGCGGATTTCATAAGTTCAGAGACAGTTGCTTTGAGCGTGTTGAATGAGCCGATCGTGTCAATATCGATGACCGTCTTGAATGCATTTGATGAGAGACCTTCTATAGGGGAGATGAAATTTCCTGCTGCTCCAGCTCTGTAGACGGTGCAAGTCAGTATCTCCTCGATCGGTTCTGTCATGTTCGCTGGGAGAAGGATTCATTACATGACATAGTCAATTGCTCCCAATTCCTTGACACATCTGGCAACCGCCGCCTCCAGGTCTTGTATCCTCCGGACGTCAACGGCACCTATGCCAATGACCTTTGCCCCCTTGCGAGCCGTAGCTATACTTCTGGCCATGGATTCCGTCTTTTCGACGTTTCTTCCAATGATACATGCGTTGGCGCCGAGATGTACAAGTGCCCTGACCTGCGCTGAGCAAATGGTACCGGCACCACCTGTACAAAATACCACTTTTCCGTCGAAGATGCCTTCACGCCATACAGAAGACATGTACTCGGTCTTGGGAAGGGCTGCCATATTTGTTGACGTCGTGGGGTGGTATCAAGTGTGATTTTTGGAGTAGCAAAGGTCGTCTTTACCATCTTAGAGTCTGGGTCGATTATTTCCCATGCCTCGAAGAAAGTGGAGTTGTATTTCCCATGCCTCAACCCACTTTTTGAGTGGGCCCGCCCAGCCAAATCTACTCGCTGCTTTATACAGGAAATTTTTTTCAGTAATGCCGCTTATACTAGAATTATTTTTTGAAGTTCTCGATTGTAATTCTAAAGCTATTTACATTTACAATATTTTAAAAGAATTAATAAAAATAAATAAATACAATTTTATCGCTTACGGATCTCGGTGTAGCGCTAAACCTGATCGCGAATTGAAGATATATATGTGTTTTTAGTTATAGATATCAGCTTAAGAATCAATTCTAAAAGATACGCTATCCGCGCAACCAACGGTCTTGTATAACGAACACGATCAAAGCATATATGTTTTCCTCACTATACCGATACCGTAGCTTCCTTAATTCGAACGTCGTAGTTGCAACGAGCGCGCTACTTAAATAGATCTGTATCTACATTAGAATCGAGTATACCGAAGCCGAGGTCGTTAAATGTAGCGTCAAGCAGCGAGTAGATTTGGCTGGGCGGGCCCACTCAAAAAGTGGGTTGAGGCATGGGAAATACAACTCCACTTTCTTCGAGGCATGGGAAATAATCGACCTAGAGTCTGGGGTAGCCTTACCCGGCGTACCTCGGCCTAAGTAGGTAGAGCTATGAATGGAATCAGCCACAATGAGGCGTGAGGTGGGAGTCCGAGCAGGTTGTTACCGAGATATGGGGAGCGAGCCTTGACAACGACAAGACCTGGATCTCAACATCGACTCTTGACAGGAATCATCGAGGCAGAGCCATGGCATTCAGAACAGTGTCAACACTCAAGTTCGTGGGATCTATATCTTTAGGTCTGCTAACGGTATGCGAACTCCCCCCCCTTTGCCCTCCCCTTTCCCCCTCCCTTTCCTCCCTCTCTTTCCCCCCGTCACCACGAGAGGTTTAAATCCATCAAGCTCCGTTTACCTTAGTCGTGTAAATTGACAATTTAACGCGCAGGGCTTCTCCTACTCCTTGAGCACGCTGACTCTGCCCACCTTTTCGACGCTTCCATCTGCGACCAGCGCTTCAAAAGCCTTCTCCAACCTCGCATATGTCTCTTTGAGCCAGCTCCGCGCTCTTGCCGCCATCTCAAGCAGCTCTTTCCTCTTCGCATACCTGCTCTCTCCCAGAAGTCAAAAGCACCCATACTTGCTATGGACATCGCTCTTCGTAGGAGCTTCGGGCTTCACCGAATACGCGCTTCAAAGCTATAGACCGAAGTCAGCGACCAGCACCGGATCCGTCAAGACGAAGGTCAAGAAATCAAAAGGCAGACAAATGGACGCAAGCTACGAAGTCCTTGGTGCTAGTGACAGGGATAGCGAGGGAACTGTTTCTGGGGAGGAGACGGATGAGAGTGTCAATGGGGAGGAAGTACGTCAGGCAATGGAGGGATTCATGGTCACACAGATTGCGCGGACGGTCGTTGCCGGGATGGCTTTCGCCATGAGCACTGTTGGTATATGGGGAGACGGAGCTGCTGATATCTTCGTTATTGAGATGTGAAATTCTTTCCGGGGTGGAAGGTTGGCACTGGCGCGTTCACTGGTGGCAGTACTTGAAGCTATCGAGCACGATGCACACCACTTTGACGACGGAAGATATGAAGAGGCAATTTAGCCATGGAATGGCCCAGTGTGATAGGGAAGAGGTAGATACTTGACTCCGGTTTTTTCGCCAGGTACTTCGATTGGGGTCTGGCGTTGGCTGTCATTATTCGAATGCGTTGCGACACTACGCATTTCCCATCACAGAGTCACTGCTTTTTCAAGATTAATCTTTCCCAGTGCCCGTCTGTGGTTCTTATTCCAGATTTTCATTGTTGCCCCAAGTGAGAAATTGCGTTGCTTGGTGTTCCGAGTTCGACGACCTTTTCAAGTTTCTGTGTACACATTTTTGGGGGGAGACGCTAAAATACTCTGTTCTTTGCGTTTTCAAAAATACTGGCTATTTCTCATGCCTACCAGAAACTGGATTTGTGTTCTCGGTGCCTCGAGGCCCTTTATGAGCTTGTCGCCTCTAGATCTCGATTCGGATCAATCAATCATTCGCACTGCGTCTCAATTCTTGTAGCCATCAAGAAGCGGTCTGGCTCTCGGTTCAGTGATATCTCAAGATCCAAGTTGGGAAGTTCGGAAAGAGCCCAGAAATGTTGCGGGAGTACTATACCTCTGCGTTCTATATTACTGTAGTTGGGAGATGGAAAAGCGACTTGCATAGCTGGATGAGCTCGAACTATGCTCTTGGAGGAAAAAAAAACAAAAAAAAAAAACGTTCGGCTCTCAATTCACCCGATTGATGCGCTTGTCCTTATCCCCATAGCCTCTGTACATAGCATTTCCCTAGCGCCACGCGGTTCGTTCGCCTATTGTGCATAGGTAGGTAGATGGCAGTCGCTTACACACTCCAGTCCATGGTCTCTCTGAAATCCTCAGAGCACCTCGAGCATGAGTAGAACGAGCTCCGCGTTGCCAACGCAACGATTCGTTGCCTTTGGGTCGCAGAGATCGTCCTGGCGCTCGCATGCGGAGCTTCGTGCTTCTGCGCTTTGTAGACTTGCTACCAGGGCGGACATGGGGATCTAGGTACCGTACGTGAGCGAGGCAACGCGAAATGCAAAATCCCGCTTCCTGTGATAGGTGGTCCGTCATCCGAAAAATGCGTCTAAGATCGTCTGTTGATCCATCGCAACAGGAGCCGGCTGCGTCCGTATGCCATGCCGTACGGTATTTTCTTCTTCGCTCGAGATTACCCACCATCTTCGAAGGGGGATGGCTTGCGAGCGCGGTCGAGATCCTGCCCTGCAAAGGGTTCCGAGAGGACATTTTGAGGGTTCAACAAGCGCGTCCGCGGCGTGTATGTGAGGGGGGGGGGGGGGGGGGGGATTTGGCGAGTTTGATGAGACGGCGCGCGTGAGATCCGTTCGCGCTATCAGCTCCAGATGAGACAATCAAGAGGCACTAGGTACTCAAAACAACCTAGCTCTCTTCACAACGCGGGCGAGTCATGGTCAGCAGTGTTTATGTGCCCTCCACAGCGTCCTGCCAACGTGGACGGAACGGGGGTCCGTCTCCGAGTCAGCTAAGCGGAAAAAGACACTTGCGAGATCCTCCGACTGAGTCGAGCATCAGCACCCCCGATGCTGGCGAGGGGCGATCTCCAACCACGGCGGACACTAGGACGGGGCGATTAGCAAGCAGTAGCCGCCCCCACTGACTGCGCTTTGAACACTGCTAGTGGCTATGCGACGACCTCAGGAGTCGGCATTGCGTACGTACCATACGTACAGTAGTAGTAGTAGTACGTTAATGAAGTCCGTTCGTTACTTTCTCCTGTCGCCGGCAGCGTTACCTGCCAGGTCGGTTGTCAACTTGTCATGTCGGTGGTATGTACTACTAAATGGTCTAGACCCAAGTGCCGCAAGTCCAAGGAAGCCAGCCCATATGCCGGTACTTGCGAATGGTGGAGCAGCCATCGGCTACTATCAGCTGCAGCATGCAGTAGGTAGTTCTCTTGCTTCGCGACTAATTGCTACTGTACAGTACGTACAGAGACCTACTCCACCCCATCTCCTCCTACGTATCTCCCAAAAGCAGGATTTAACTTGGTTGTGGGTGAGTGAGTGAGTGCCTTGCCCAACGTGGAAGGAATCCCGTCACCTATGAGTTACAGTAGGTAGTTGTATCTGTTCGCCTAGAAGACCACTTTTCGTACACCCTGATTGTCACCCACTACTCACGGCACTACGTAGCTTTGGCCTAGAGCATCTACGGATACCTACTCTCCACCTCCCAGACTTTCCCATTCTGTGCAGGAGTAGGTACTGTAGTAAAGAGTGCCGCTGACGCTGGCCCCCACTCCGTGATCCGTGTTTGTGAAAGCAGATCGAGCTCCCGTACCTTTTTCGTCCCGGGCATTACCACGTATGTGCAAAGAAGAGACGACGAAAAGCGCGTCAAAGCAGTCGGCTAAAGGCTCTGACATGTCTACATCTCCAACGAACTCTTCACAGAGTAAAGTAGAAGTCAAAGTGTGCCATCCCATACTGTAGTCTCTACGTAGTATCTTGTAGGTTTCCAGCGCATGGGCGGGCTCGAAAACGAATGAATCAAGCTTCACGGCAAGAGGTACGGTATGCGGCAAGGCACACATACATACTACATACATACATACATACTACGAGGTACGTACTCACCAGCTCGTATCCTTGGAACCGAATGAAGAAACAGGGGACAGAAGGACGGACAGCGAGGGCTCCAATGACCGGTACCGGTTACCCATGGCCTCACCATACTTTCCCCCGTCGAGTTTCCGGAAACGGAGAGTTGCCACCAGGGGTAATTGCTACTGTACGTACGACGTACTACGTACTGAATCACATGCACGCCCATCAATCAGTGTTGCTGTCTTGCCTTCGTTTCGTCACGGGGTACCGATGTACAATACGTAAGGTAGTAAGTACTACTTACAGTAACTTAAGGTACTGTACCTAATTGAAACCCGGCAAACCCTTCCCCCGCCCCCCCTTGCAGAACGTCGACGATCCTTACTTGTACTGTACCACGGTACAGTGCGTACTCGTTACCCCTTAAAGGTGCCGCAGAAGCTTTAGCTCCCATTACTTGAGGTACTACTACTAGGTACTAGGTACGCTTACGTATAAACTTACCTACGCACTTGCGCCCCGTGCGCGCGGCCCTGCTTCTCAAGTTGGTGGTAGAGTAGAGTACCTACCTACCTACCTACCTACCTAGCAAGGCAGAGAGGTACTACGTACTAAGTAGAGCAGTACCGGTACCACGTCCCAAGCGTTAAGTAGTAGTAAGTAGTAGTATTACCCCTCGAGGATGCCGGTACGTAGTGTACCCAGGGGGTTTAAAGAGTGGAAACTACACTTTGGAGGTACCAGTACCGTCCCTTCCTTTACTTAAGGGGTAATAGTACGTAGTACTTACTACTAGTAGTACTTACCCCTGGGACGTAGTACGTAGTAGGTACCCACAACCCACAACTACCGGTACCTACTACTACCTACCAAACAAGGCAAATGCAATCACTATCCACGGCAACCAAGCCGCCAAACCAACCTTGATACAGTAGGTAGCCCCATCTCCCGGGCGCCGGCCGGCCCGCCCGCATCACCCTCACTCCTTTTTTTTTTTACATTTTTTTTTTACTTTTTCTACTTTTTCTACGTACTTTTCTTACTTTTTTTACTTTTTCTACTCTTTTTACTTTTTCTTTGCTCTTTTTCTTTAGTAGCCCGCCGCCGGCAAGGGTGCGCTTCTCGACAGCAGGCTTTTTTCTGACGGTCGTCTGTGCGTGCGTGCGCACAGCGCACAGCGCACAGCGCACAGCGCACAGCTTCGGGGGCCACAAAAAAAAGATAGAAAAAAAAAAAAGGGGGGGGGCAGTTCGAAAGGCCCCTAGGAACTACTTTTTTTTTAATACCTACTACGTACAGTACTACTAGTCTACCTACCTACTTTACAACGTAGTACGTACCGGTAGTAGTACCGGTACCTACTATACGTATCGACCGACCGACCGACCGACCGACCGACCTAACCCGGCACGCGGATCCCCAGAGCCGGAGCCGCGCAGACGGGAAGCCTCGCGCCGCTAAACCTGGCTCGCTAGCCCCCGTCACGCACGTGGGTAGCGTGGTTCGTGTGGAGGGGGGGCAGAGTGCGGAGGCCGCTTGTCTGTCTATCCGTCTGTTTATCTATCTATCTATCTACGAGCGGGCTTGTGTCCTTCCTGGTATCGGTAGGGACTCTGTTGACGGGGAGAGGAGAGCGGTCGGGTTGAGAGGTTCGAGCTTGTAGATAGGGAGGATGTCGTGGCGCTTGGTCGTTCACAGGTAGGGTTTCGTGTGCGTAGAGGGGTGGTTGCAGACGGGACCGGTCGGGTCGGGTCGGGCTGGGCTGGGCTGGGCTGGTTTTTGGGGCGGTGAGTGAGTGAGTGAGTGAGTTGTGCGCTTCTGGAAACTGGGAGAGGGAGGGTTGGTGGGTGGGTAGATGGGTAGGTAGGTGGGTTGGTGCAGGAGCCCTGGGGTTGGAGTAGGCGAGGGAAGGCCACATTTTGTTTAGGTCGTAAGTCCTAGCGAGGGAATGCCAGGGTTGGTAGGCTGGGGAAGGAAGGAGCGCGGAAGGGAGTGTGTTCGTTCACGCAGCAAGAGATGAGGCAGAAGTGTCTCTGGAGTAGAATATGCATTGGAGCAGCTGCGCCAGGTCGATTATATTTTTAACATACATACATACATACATACATACATTCATTCATTCACGCATACATCAACAGGATCTATGAGCCGAGCCTCGCTTGTGCTTGGCATCAATTCAAGCCGGTCAGCTTCAAGATGTCGTGTTGGTGGAAGAATGCCCGGTTCTTCTTCCCCAAGACGTCTGCCGAGTTACTTTAGCGAAAAGTCCTCTAGGGGGAGGGGAGGGGGGTTCCTTGGGGGAGACTTACACATCGGAACGCTGAGCATGCAAATGACGATTTGGACGCTCGAGATCCACATGAAGGTCTTGTAGATGCCGGCCTCGACGAGCCAGTCGTAGGCGCTGAACGTGAGGCCGAAGGTAAAGAAGTTCTTGAATATGAGGATGCAGGTGAATGCTTCGATGGCGATGTCTCCTGTTGCGCACGTCAGTCGGTGCAGCGCGCGGAGAGGTCGCGCGGTCAAGGGCTTACGGTGGGCATCGACGATGTACAGACTCGCGGCGACAGCGCCAATCACCATCCCGGCAACCTCAAGCCCAAAGGCAAACACGGGCAACACCCACGAGAACTCGATGAGCCGGTCGGCGGTGATGCCGAAGAGGAACAGCCCGGAACAGCCGATCACCAGCTGCGGAATCACAAGGACGATCCGGAATTCGGGTTCGTAGATACCGTTGTTCTTGCGCGTCATGTATTTCGCACTCCAGTCGGCCAGGGCCCCGGCAATTATGAAGCCGCCGACGGCACCGAGGAAGGCCCCCGTGTAGGCGTATCCAGTATTGACCTCGTCCCAAAAGAGAGGCGGCCCGATGAATATCGCGGCGAGAATGATGCCGATGAAAACAGTCCAGCCGACCATAGATCCTGAGGCCAGACGTGTTAGCGAACGTCTCCCATAAGCGAGAGCACCCCCGCGATGGCTCCCAGAAATATCCATGCGACCACCCATCCGATGCCCACCTTCGCTACCGTGAAGAGCGTAGGAAGGGGGATGCGCGCAAGCTTACCTTGGATCAGAGTTGACCACATGATGGCAGGGTGCACAAAGAGGGGGAGCGGGCGAATCAGTAATTTCCAGTAGCTCTCATCCGTCTTCCTGCCGTTGAAGGGGAGTAACGTCTCTGCAAAACTTCGTTTCGGAATATCTGCTCCGGAAGAGGGGTTGTTGCTATCCGCGAAAGCCTGTTTGTCTTTCGCGCCCATGTTCTGGGCCGTCGGTGCTCCTGGTTCGTTAGATGTTCGAGTTTGACGGCCGGGACTGCTAAGTCTGTGGTACATGTGGATGTCTTCTTCACTCCCGCCCGAGGGAGCCATATCGATGTTCAGATGCGGCGATCTGCGGTATGCGGTTTCGGGCACGAAGAAGATGACGAAAGGCAGGCAGGCGCCAGTGAATATAGCGATGAAGTAGAACGTCCAAGGCCATCCGATGGTATGTGTAATCTTCCCAACCAAGATGGGAGTGAAGAAGGCGCCTCCAAACACAGCCAAGTTCGAGAGTGCCATACGCTTGCCTCGTTCCTAGTCACACATCAGCAAGTATTGGAGTATCTCAGGGCCCAGCACATACGTGGACGAAGTACAAGTCGCCAACTGCCGCATTCACAAGAGCCTCGAACGGAGCTGTTCCAATTCCCTGGAAAATCCTTGCCGCAAGAAGCGACTCATAGCTTCTTGATGCTCCACCCCAAGCGCTCGATACGCAGACTATTACGGTTCCTAGGAGGTACAAATGTCTCTTTCCCCAAATTCTCCCGGACGGCACGCAGAGTATTCCGGCGACCCCTACCCCGAGGAGGTAATACCCGGTGAGAACTGCTATCTCTGTAAATCTCTCCTCGAAAAGTAAGGATAGAGTAAGTGTGTTGGCCGCTAAGATTGACCCTAGTGAGGTCGCACTGCGTCAAGGTCAGCGCTGTGACATCGACTTATGTTGACAAAAAAAATAGTTAGGATTTACACGTACAAGATCGATACCACGGATAGAATAAACAGAATCAGATCGCGTTTCCATAACGGCCAGTTCTAAGCCTCGTAAGTAAGCAAACACGCGAAGATAGGCGCTACAGAGCATGAAAGCTCATACCAGAGGATCGTTTGGATCGTCGCTCGGCTGTGGTATCAGAATGATGGGAACCGAACCACTGGTGTCGCATTTCAAGCCCGCAGTCCCTGACGTCGCAGCTCGAGGTCGCTCAGGGTCGTCGAAATACCGGGTCGTCCCTTAGATTGTTACCGTCTGTCCCCAGTCTGATGTCTCTACAGATGAATGAATACCTGGAACATGTGCCATCGACGACGACTCGAGTACCCAGAGCCCCATCTTCTGTTCTGGCGTGTAGTGGACCCACAGGAAATCAGCGTCGGCGTATTAATTGAGATTCTAAGGAATCGATGACAAAAACTTCACTCAATGCAGATGAGCCTTAGCAAAGCTCCAAGGACGACGCGTTCATAAGGCAGAGCTTGTGGGGCTGGATAAGTACTTAGAGAGTACAAGCTGAAGTGAAGTACCGGAGCCGGTACCGGTAGTGAGCGCTGATATGTGACACACGCCCAGACGTACGAATTAAAAGTCTAAGTAAGGTTGGACTGGACCCATAGCAACCCAACTCGTACAGTAAACAGAAACTTCATCTCACCGAACCGTGAAGATCGACAGCGTTTCGTTGGATAACAGAGCCCCCAGATTTGAACATACGTAGTACTTGTACGGAGTAAACGGAACTCCAAGGCTGTACGATATTCAATGTTCTCGAATATTCCGCACCGCAAAGGTGCCGCAATCCCAGGAGCCCGTACAAGCTCCGGTCAAGTGCAAGCGGGAAGGTGTCTTCTCGGCAAAAAATGAAAAGTATACTTAGGGTACCTTGCGTCCAACCAGACCTCGCACAAGGGATACGGAGGAGGACGGCAAAGAGAGCCAAGGGTTTTGGGATACTTTGCAGAGTATTGTTACTGTACTGTACAGTAACGGTTGTCTCCGCAGCCGTGGTGCTAAGGTTGTAAACAAATGCCTTGATACTATCCCCCCCATGAATACTACGTGCGTAGTACATGTCGAAAGTATAATTTCGCAAGGGATCTTACCACGGCTCAAACCAATCAACTTAGAAGAATCCAGCCTTGAAAAGTACGTAGTACTATATTTAGGTCGGTTTTCAGTCTGTATAATGGGGTTGACAGGGCTTTGAGCCATTCAGAAACCACCGCTCTATGATTTATGGGCCTAAACTGGGTCCGACATGTATTCGTGGGGGGATACAGTACAGTAGTAGGCGTAATACATATAGTACGAGTCCGGTGGGGGAGTCTCTCGCAGCATTTGGCTAAAGTTTGACTCTGAAACGCAAACTCATGGTGAGATGTACTACTACCGTACTACGTACTACGTACTTCTAGGAGAGAAAATTTCGATAACCGTTTCCCAACGCCACTACAGAGTTTGAGCGCTGCCCGTATCGATAAGTAACGGTACGGATCCTCACTATCCCCCTGCCTGAATAAAAGACCCACCTGGTGAAAGCATATTTTGACCTTAAAGCTGACCGGTCATTAAATGTAGCAAAATAACGTATATATTGATTTTCTTGTATTTTGTAAGTCTTTCATGAGCTTCAATCATTGCTTGATATCGAATTAACTACAAATTATATAAAGAAATGATGAATTCTTGTGAAACAACTTCCCAAGCGTTGGCGTTACAGCCCCCTGGTCAACTCCTAGTAAAAATATACTTTTCGTCTTTTATTTAGGGAGTGGGATAGTAGCGATTAAAATAATATTTACGAAATTGCCGAGCCTCTTCGCAGTCACAATCATACTTAAGATGAGCTACTCCTCGTCGTATTTTCAATCCGACCACACATTATCATTACAGTGCTCTACGATCTTACAAGCTCAAATCGTTAGAAGGATCCACCTTTGTTTACCAACTCCATTATGCGTTTCAATAACAACTTCCTTTGGCTCGCCTCCTTCCTCGGCGTCGCAACCGCTCTCCGTCGAGGCTGCAGGCCCGACACCAAAAGCGACACCGGCGCCGGCTTTTACACCTTTACAGTACTCGACACGTGGATTTCTGTCGCGGGTGACTTTTGCACCAATCAAGTAGAGATGCAAAAAATGAACCCTGGCATCTCTTTCGAACCCGGAGACATCTGCTATGTTCCTTGCAAAGTTCGAACGCGCGATTGCTCTCGGATACCGGGCAGTAATGATGGCTACTACACGGTCGTCGAGGGTGACGAGGTGACACCGGTTGCGGAAGATTTTTGCTCAACTGTCGAGGATTTGACGTCCAACAACCCCGACGCGATTACGAGCAACACACTCACGCCTGGCACGATCCTGAAAGTTCCTTGCTCTTGGAACTAGCTCTAATAAAAGCCGTATCCGCTCGCTCGCTTTGCCTACTGCGGGCCTATGATAGGCATACGATTGACGACGGAATGGGTTGTACCTGTAGATTGGACTGTACTCTAGAGCTAGGATCTAGTAAGCAATTGGATTGCTCCTTTTCTTTATCTTTTTCGACAACAGGGTTGAGCTCAATCTATTTCGAAAGGAGGGAGGTTAGTGGATAGAAACTAAGTCTCTTTTTATTATTAGATATGAAAGACTTGATTATCAACAAATAAAAACACGATATCGATAAATCGATTCTCAAAGTGACGTATCTTTACAAGTATATTTATAGAATCTCGATAACTATTATCGCTAATACTTATTTAGTAATGATACTAGATCATAAAAGGAAGCTTCTGATGAATATGGTCGTGATTGATTGACTTGTATTCTCTACTATCCCCCTGAATAAAAGACGGACCCACTTGGTGAAAGCATATTTGGACCTTAAAGCTGACCGCTTATTAAATGTAGCAAAATAACGTGTATGTTTATTTTCTAGAATTTGTAAAGTGTTCCATGAGCATCAATCATCGCTTGATATCGATTTTACTACGGTTTATATAAAGAAATAATGAATTCTTGAGGAACTGCTTCACAAGCGTTAGGGTTACAATCCCCTGGTCAACCCCTAGTAAAAATATACTTTTCGTGTTTTGATACGCAGTACGAAGTACGTA
The DNA here is from genome assembly GCF_022702325.1 of Drepanopeziza brunnea f. sp. 'multigermtubi'. Taxonomy (NCBI): domain Eukaryota; kingdom Fungi; phylum Ascomycota; class Leotiomycetes; order Helotiales; family Drepanopezizaceae; genus Drepanopeziza; species Drepanopeziza brunnea. The sequence goes on along the minus strand of NW_027094082.1, from coordinate 958,962 downwards.
GTAGTACTACGTACGACTACGTAGTACAAGTAAAGCCAGGATCTCTTCGAGTCTATAAGGTTAAGCGAGATGAGAGGTGCACCAAACGGCCATGATCCAAATCTTATTCTCGAAGGATCAGGGCGTCCAGTAAAGGCAGATCAATTCCGTAAGTAGGACCCACGTTCCCCCCCTCTCTCTCTCTCTCTCTCTCTTTGCCTTCTCTCTCAGTCTTATTCGAACTCGACTACACTCAACTTCCCAGTCCCTCTATTCTCTCAACATCCAAGTCATGAAGGTCGCGTTTGTTTCACTCGTCAGCGCGCTGGCTTCTCTGGGACACGCCCAGTTCAGCGGCCTGCCATCTTGTGCTGTCAGTCAAATCTAGGATCCAGGCTCTAGGACCGCAGCAGCTTGTACTGACCTTTATCTTTAGACTCCATGTGTTCTTGAATACACGACTGGAGGGGGGCAAACGATCGCTGTAGGTACCGGGGAAACCCCTCATTTCCTCAACGATCTTTTCTTCAAGATCAGGAGTAGTCAAGTCCTGTCCACAAACAAAGCGAATGCTGACTCCCCTCGAGGGCTGCGACAGATTGAGCGTCGACTGCATCTGTGCCAATGATAGCTTTCTGGACTCCATCGCGTGCTGCCTGGTTAAGAGCTGCACGAAAGAAGAGCAGACCGGGGTCGTCACATTTGCTCAAAACATCTGCTCTGCGAACGGTGTGACGGATCTACCAACATCTATAGTATGCGATTCGTCGACAGGGAACGGAAGTACTTCTGCTACGCCCAGCGCATCCCCTAGCGCCGCTTCTTCTGCTGCTGCTCCTGCGGCTGCTTCTCCGACTCCTACTGCTGGTGCAGCTCCTAAATATGCGGCCGGCATTGGTGCTGGTGTCCTCGGAGGTCTCCTCGCAGCTGTTATGGCGCTCTTGTGATTATTCTAGGAGTCAGTGTGCCCCAGTCGCTGGACAACGCGCGAGGATTGGCGAGTTGGCGAGTTGGCGTTTAGCCTGTAATAAAATGGAAGATTCACCATTGATTCTTGATGAAAGTGAGAATTCACTATTGATTCTGTTTATTGATTCTTCTTGCAGCCTCGAGTCGTGGAAAGGGTCGTCCCACTGTGTTTTCCAACTGTGTTGTCCATACACTGCTGCCATGTCTCGAGGAGAGACAACCAATGTTCCCGGAAAAGCAAAATCCCAGGCTCTTGGTAACTGAGGTGTCACATCACCGATCTCGTAGGAACCGGGAACACAATGACCAATGCCTTGTCGACGGGGTCCTCTTCCGAGTCGCACTGCCATCGATCCCAAATCCCATCTCGCATGCATGTCTCCGCGAACCCTTGTTCTGGAAACATTGCAAGATCGACCGTCCAAATATTCTCCTCTGACAGTCCCAGCTTCCCGGGATCATTCATGAGCTCGTCGGACAGGCACGCCACTCGGTGCTACCTGGATGATGGCTGGGTGGCTGGACGGCTGGATGTTTTCAGCGCTAGCCCATGATCGATTTGGATTCTTTGGAACAGCATCTAGCTGGCGCCACCTAGCGATTTCTGGAGCCAGCTGGGCATGTCACCCCGAGACCTCAGTCAATCCATCAGTATTTCAGTAACCTCGGTGGTCAAGTGACACTACGAACATGTTAGTTTGTAATGCCCTTTCCAAGATCTTCAAGTGATCTGAACAGGCGACCCTCTTGGCTCAATTCAGTAGGTCAGAACACAAGTGGTGTAATATCAATAGTCTCTTGCTGACACTCAGCTTCTCGCGGATTTGAAGCTTCGACATCATGCCTTGTCCGTTCCCAGACTCCATGCTTTCCGGCAGCTGTGTGCACAATCGTTCGTCTCCGATCAGCTCGAGGAGGCTCCGCGCGAGTCGAGAGGAAGCCGGGGGCTCCGTGGTAATTTGGAAGCAGCGGATATAGGTAGTAGTACTATCAAGTAGCTTGACTTTGAGGTGTTCCAGACCAAATGACTACCGGTACTCCCCCCAAGGTCAGAAATAAAGGCTCCCAAAGGCCAGAAATAAAGGGGCTCATTCATCATGGAGCTTCAGCAAAGTCCTAACCCAGGAGGACCCCAACAACGGCCTAATTAACGGCCAATGCGGCGCTTCTCCGGAGCGCCAACTCGCCTTCTGCTACATTAATGGCACCGTACGTGTTGAATCCCTCTTCCTCAACATCTCCGCACCACCCATCTCAACCCCGCCCCTCATTTCGCCCCTCTCTCTCCTCCTCAACCAAAAAAAAAGAAGAAAATATGGAAAAAGGAAAAAAACAAGGGGGGGAAAATTAGTGGATGCTGTTCATTTTTTTTAAGGAATACAAATCTGTACACCGCACACCAAACAAGCTAGAGGAGCCATAAAAACCAATTTACTCCGCGCGCGCGCGCGCTTCATTCTATTCAAGCCAAACGGCTGCTCGACCGGAAGTCGCATGAATGGCGGCGGCCCGTGTAGCGGGAAGCTGGGGGGGGGGCGGTACGATTGTCGGATGTAGAAGTGTAGAAAAGTTACCGCCGGGAGAGGAAAAGACCAGACCGCGACTATCGATTAAGGAATGATCGCTTCTCGCTTCTCGCTTCTCGGTTGCTTGTATCTTTGCATTTTTGAACGGGTACGGCCAAGATCTGTTTATTTGGAATACGGAGAGGGGTGTGGTAGATGGGTGGATCGATGGATGGATGGAGGGAGGGAGGGACTAGGTAGGTAGCTGGTCTCTGTCTGTTTCTGGCCTTGTTTGTGTATTATTCATCTAGCCACGAGTTCTTGTCGTGCAATGCGAACCCTTTATTTCGGAATTGAGGCGATCTGAAGTAGCGCTCTTTTGATGTAGTTGATATGTTAACCTTTAGCTCTTTGTTATTATTAGTTCTTTCCCAGTGCTTGGTTGTTATCCTAATAGTTTTTGGCTTTTTAAATATAATTTGGAGTTATAAAAGAACCACCGCTTCGAATAATGCATACATACATATATATATATTGTTTTTTTTTTTCAAAGAGTGAACATGTGCGAAATTGAATCGTACACCGCTTTCAAAGAGTTGCAGAAGATTTCAAATAATTTTAGCATCTTCGATAGATCCTGGCTTTATATAAAGTCCGATATGATATTCATCACTTTTTAGAATGTTCTTTTCGTGAGCAGTCACTTATCGAAAACGGTTTAGCCTCGAAGGAAAAGATGACTTGTCAAGCAAAAAGGAATGGATCAAAAGATCTCCAGCCCAGAAGCCGCAAATGTCTGACATATGCTCGGTCTATCGACTCGGCTGCTATCTCCGTGCAACATCAAAGTATCGAAGGTGTGGTTGTCAGATGGACACTCGTGGTCCCAGGCCGACGCGAACCCCTAAACGGCATCGGCATCTGGATCTGCACAGACCTGCTCCGGCGGACTTTTGACTTTGTCCTTCAGACGCCATGACGTTGACCTGCCTGCTTGATTGTGGGGAAATTCCTAGTGGGATAGTATATATATATATATATATATATATATATACATAGATAGATATTGTCAGCTCGGATGCCCTATCTTCCAGACCCTGATGAGACTTCTCCTTTGGTGTGGCGATGATCGCGATCGATCGCCGTCAGAAATTGAGGATACCGAAAAAGGCGGAAGGCGGATGCCGCTCAGACGGTGTTTGATGTACTCTGTACGTATGTATGTATGTGTGTGCCTGTGCCTGCATCTTCCTCCGAGAGAACTCGTCTACGGAGTAGGATTCTCTGAGCGTTGGGCAGCGCTGCGAAGCGTAAAGTCGAGCCCGGCTCTCAGCTGCCTACCACCAGCAGCCCGTCATTATTGTCCCACTTGATAATTCTGTATAGTGTGAAATTGAGACAATTGATTCGATAATCATCCATCCATTCAACCTATAGTGTACTTAATATAGTCATGACGGTGGGACAGGCTTTCCATATCTACGGAGGACTTCCTTGCATATAATTACTTGCATATAATCTTGGTAGGGAGTTGCATGAAGTGATAGACCACAGGGTATGAACACTGAACCAGTTACGTCGTAGTATTTATTCGTTGTTCGCATTCCACAGCCAGGACCGCAGGACAGGGGAAATAGATAAATAAATAAATCAATGTTGCATGGAGGAAGGAGGACGTTCAGGTACAGAGTACGGACGGTGTTCGGTTAGGGTACACGCTAACGAAGCGAAAGTTCTCCGGCTCTTTTAACCACATCCCAACCACATCCCGTACATTCCCATACATCCGCTCCCGTTCCTATACCCACCCACCCAGACCACCCAGACCACCCAGACCCGTCACATCGCATTCCTCCCGCTTGGACCTGGAGTCCTGGACCTACCGACTCCTGGAATCTAAAACCTAAAACCTAGAACCTAGAATCTAGTAGTACACTCCTACGACTGCTGTCCGCTCGGCCGCTCGGCGCTTGTTTCTTTCTTTCATACACAACACTGAAAATCCCACCTCCCCGAGAGACGAGACACTCCCCCCTTCCCATCCTCCCTCCCCGCACCCCCCCCCCCGTTCCACGTCCCCCGCTCACTCACCCTGCATCTGCATATTCAAAAGTATTACTACGTACAGTACTGTACAGGTACGTTATGCCCGTGCCACTAGCCAGCAAAGATCATAATAATAATTAATTCTTCGCTAGATCATGTACAGTCGGAAGGATGGTTCGGGTAAGACCATGTCAAGGAACAGCCGTGATGTAGAGGCTAGGGCCGCCGGTACCTATTGACATTCGAGCACACAGTGGTGGATCAACCTCACCTGCTGCTCGTTTCTGACTTGGTCTGACCATTTCTTATGCCTGTCCATGCTCGCTGCGCTTCTGCCGCTGTCGAAGCTCTTGTTACAAGGCAAACTTGGCGGCCATAGCTCAGAAAGCTGGCCTTGCCACATAAGTAGATTGTTGTGCCCACTAGACGCAAATGGCCGTCTATTTCATACTCTAGTTCTTCTTTTATCAGTTTGCTTTTTATTGTTCCATTTGCTAGCCAGGGAAGATCAGATCCGGGCTTGGCCACTACGCCCTTGCTCAACTGCTCTTCAGCTTGACATACATATAAGTATATGACATATATATACACACATGCAAACCCCTGGGGAATTGCTGGAACAGCTCTCCCAACTCCTCTTCTTCAGTATCCAATCGCACTCTGAACCGCCTATTCACTTGCTTGCTTCAACCTCTTCTCAATCCCCTTTCCTGCTACGTTCCCGTAGGTTGTCCTGCATGCTTGACGATTTGGATTTCTCACTGACATCCTGCTTGCAGATTCACCTGCATTCATACATTCAAACCCTTTGCGACAAAATGTGCGAATACACCAAGAACTACTATATCTATACCTCCTGTGTGGATCCCGGAGCACACTTCTTCAGCTGTACTACCGATGGGAAGAAGGACCGAAGCTGCACGAGAGGCCCGCATGAACGATACATCTTGGTGGAGGGGAAATGTTATCTCTGTAAATGACAGGATGAAACGCTCGCAAAACATCTCTCTTCGGGGATTCTGTGCCTCGGTCACACTTTGAAGTCTGTTCCCGGTTTCAACCACAACGAATCGATGCATCTCAACAATGCGCCAACGACGTTTGATTTACGTTTTTCAGCGAGGCGTCATGGGAGTTGCTTCGAGGGCTGCGTCTGTCTTGGGGGAACTTTATTTCAACATTGTACAATTTCGGATACCTCTGGTGTAAGGAAGGAAGGAAGCTGGATCTTATAACGATACCTCAACGATATTCACGAGAGGGGTAAATGGAGCACGGACGGGCGAACTGGGCACAGGAGAGGAAAGTCACGGAGCGCTGGAAGTGATCATGGCAAGCGTTCGTTTGCTACGCAGCCATGCCCGGAAGTGCAAGATATCCAATGAAATATTCTTACGCACCAGATCCTCCCTTTTCTCTCTGTCCGAAGATGGGGTGAAAATCCACCACGGGGGCAACTCCCCGCAGGCGAGCTGAACCGACCATATCGTTTTCGTTTGCCACGAGGCTGTGCCGGCGCGAGGTGGCATATCACAGCACATCTTATACCCCTCCCGTCGAGCGACTCGCAGCCGCTACGTGCAGACAAGAATCTGCAGCGGGAGAGAGATAAGACAAGCAAACCGACGCTCCAATCCAGCTGACGCCATGCCGAGGTTGATCATTATACAACCAGTTATACGTACGGACGTTTTCTTCGCAAGGCTCAGCCTGCGCCGCTCTGGCAGATACGATATACGACAAAGGTGGCGGATGAACTTCTCCGGTTTTCGATTTAGGGTTATAGCCTATGTACAGTACATACTTTTTCCCCCTCGCAAATCTGGAGCCGGCGCATCCCGCGGCCCCCCCCTCCCCCCCTCTCTCTTCCCCGGCTGGCCACGAGCAAACCAGGCCAGCCCAGGGCAAGCGAGACCAGGGCCGATGATATATTTATATGTATATATATATATATATATTTTTCTGTTCTTTTGGTCTTTGCTTCAAACTGCGTTGGAACAATGCAATTTCACACTGTATCTACCTGCCTTCTGGCCTAGTATTTAATTACTTATGGCTGAGGGTTTCTCCTGTTAAGATTGGGTTGGATTGGGTTGAATCCGGTCGACGGATGGCATGCACGCACATGCGAAAATCTCCATCTCGGATACAATGTGTGCAACGGCGGCGCGTGAATGCATCGCAGGTTGGTTGGTCGGGGTTGGAAGACAGATAAGGATAAGAGGGCGAAGAAGATTTACGCCGGGGTCGTTATACTTTTTTTTTTTTTTTTTTTTTTTTTTTTTTAAGGATCTGTTGAGCTGAGAGAGTATCGGGATGGGTCTCCGGATCTACGGAGATCGAATGCCGCATGATGCACGCTCTCGCAATTAAATACACTCCACTTGCCCTTACCATGATTTTCATATGATGTGTTTGTGTGTATGTGTATGTGTAGTGTGTATTGTATATATTGGTAGAATCGCTCTAAGTGAGAGAGACGAGCTTTACTAGGTACTGTCGACCGAATCATCACGTCACTTACCTCCTCTAGAGAATTACGTAACTGAAGGATCGGTATTTTAGCGACGTGTGTCCCTGTCCGGGTGCGCGGTGTAGCGAAGGCCGCCGCTCCGTTTAACTTGGGGATGAAGCCTCAGTCCACGCGCCAGGGTGTGCATCTCCAGAGCCTCGTTTCAAATGGATTAGCGGGTTCGTCCAGAGCCCTGGGTTGTGTTTGGGAGAGCTAATGATGATGATGGTGGTGCTGATTGTTATTGATCCAGACGAGCGTTAGATGCCTGCCTGCCTGCCTGCCTGCCTCCCTGCCTGCCGGTATTTCGCCTGCGTGCAAGAAGGAAGGGAATATCACACAGTACCGACTGATTCCCGTTCGTATCGTCGTCGCCGATTCACTTGTGATACTCTCTGCTCTTCAAGAATTGGTTGGAGCTAGCTAGCATGTTTATTAGGATTTCAGATGTGGAACTCCCGGTGTAGGAGTTCACCGTTCATCGGTTACTTTCTTGCAGATTCCTATGTCAGGTTGTATATAGTTTAGTCTAGTCTGCGCTAGTGGATGGATATGTATGACATGCTTGTATAAAGACAGAGAAAGAGCTAATTTGATTGCAAGTACTCACTACGGAGGAGCTAGTGTTGTACGGAAGAGTACAGGAAGTGCTAAAGCAGAACCGTTGCGGTGCGTCTCAACGCTACTTTAGTATACCGGTAGTATCGAGTGCCACATAGCTCGCTCGGGGCGCTCGTTAGCTTAGCTCGGGATAGCATTGGACTTCATTTGGGACTCGCAAGGCTAAATATGCGTTATTTGTTACGATCCCGCGTTATAATTAGTATGCTGGATATCTCATTATCCATACTAGTTGCGGGCTGCTTTCACTCAAAGAGAACGGAAGCGATCCAGGAGTATATGTATGACAACGTGACCGAAGTATTTCTGATCGACTTCCTGGCGTAAGCTGCTATATGCTTGATATGAGCTTCGGTTTTCTGGAGCTACTGTAGCCTTTAAGTTCCCCATGTATCTCCTTGTCCAGCTTCTTAATGACTGCTGGCATCTGCAGTCCACGTAGATATTTCGGTCTGGTTTTCTGAGATCCGCGAGCAGCAGCGGGAACAACCTCTGGCTCTACAGACAGATAGCAGCCGTCTGGATACATCTCTTGCCCTAAATTTCCATGCTCGCGGTAAGAATGTGTACTTACTTTGCGTTGGAGAAGCCTCATAACGGCGGCGAGGCTTAGCAGAGCTACTGCAAATCAAGCACCTCACTTGGTCGTCTGACAGCATAGACCTTCAGAGTCGATAGAGAGTGCTTACCGGACGTGCTGGAATTCTTTGTTGTCGTCTCAGACCTCCGTGGTGGTTACGATATGCAAGATTCGCACTATCGAAAGTCATGAAAACAGTGTTCACCACTTACTGGTAGTCCATCATTATCTACCTGTTTCTTTCCCAACAACACCTTCCCCCCCCCCCCCCCCCCCCCCCCCCCCCCCCCCCCCATCTTTTCTCTACCCGTTCTATACCCTCCGATGAATCCAGGGATGCTCTTGTGCCTCCCTAGCTCTGGTACACACTGGATTGGTAGTTCTGGGAATTTCCCACCGTCTGGGCTGCCGGCGTGATCGAGGTGCGTCAAGAGGCTGCAGCAGATGCAGATACCTACCAAAAAAGTTACCAAGTGATAGAGATGTTGCACATAGAAGTCTGGTAACATGCAAATTTTGAATTGTCTGGGGAGGCAAAGGACCTACAAGCAGGCTGACATGTATACAAAAAAACCAAGTTCCCCGATAATGAACCGACGGTAACTGCTGAGTCAGCGAGGACTTGCCATCAGGTAAACGATGACCACGAGTACATACTAACGACTTCTCTGTTTTGCTCCTTACCTACAATGTCTGCTTGCTCAACCTCTCTGCACTCAGCATAAAAACGTTCAGCTTTTCAGGCTATCAATCACACCTTCTTAACCGTGATGCCGTTGCGTTGACACCATCCACAAGATGCCTCCTCCAACAACGGCAGCCAGCAAGGAACTTGAGCTGATTGAGAAGCTCGAGATGAAAATAGCCCTCGCAAAAGATGACAAACTCGAATCTCTTCTCAAGCCATACCTGCCTGCTCTGCTCTTGAAGCTTGGCTCGGAGCATGCTGAAGTGCGCAACAAGGTATGCACACGTGACCTGGTAGGAACTGGAATCGGAATCTCAGCTGCTGATTTCGATTGTTCAAATAGGTTGTCTCTACATGCCAGCATATCAAGATCCGACTTGCTGGAAATGGTAATATTGTTCTTCCTGTCGCGGCTCTGCTTAAGCAGTTCAAGGAGAACCCCAACTCTTCTATGATCCGGCACTTTGATCTCATGTTTATTCAGCAGAGTGTGGGCAAGTTATCGTCTACGGTATGTTTCAAACCGATCATCCTCGATATTTCTTTGCTCACTGTTTTTGACAGGAGCAAATGTCACTGCTGCCGACCCTTGTGCATGGGCTTTCAAAAGATGCCGGAAGGCCAACATGTGCCACCCTCTTCAACTTGTTTCTTCGGCTCCTCCCGCAACTTCAGATTCCGCTGCGTGGTAGCCAAGAAGATACAGAGCTGCGCTCCAAGCTGGAGTTCGATACACATGTTGAAGATGCTCAGTTCGTTGCCTCGTGGTTCGGAAAGCTTATGCTTCTTACTGTTATACGATCGACTGCCACTGGAATTACTTGTCCTGGACTCACGGTTCAGGAATATGAGTTTCTGACTTTGAATGGCAAGCAAGAGGCATGGGATCCATCTTCCGCCGAAGGACTCAATTTGACCCAAACCAAGATCACTGCTCTTGCTTTCTTATCCAGTGGTGCATTTACTGATGACGAGCGTTTCCTGCCGGCATTGTTTGCATCTGGCGATTCCAATTCGCGCATTTCAGGTGTTGGCGATGACTTGCTGAAACGATCAACAATGTCTTTAGAGGACTCAGGGACCATTGGGAATCTACTGAAAATCTACTTCACCTTGAAGCCGGCGCTTCAAACAAAGTTGCTTATTCTTCTGACTAAATCTGCTGTGTCAACGAAGTTTCCACGACAAATTGTCAAGATCGGTAGGTCTAATTTGACGCAAATGTGGAAAGAGTGGCTAGCTAACAATAGTTTAGTACAAGAAGCTATCACACCAGACGACAATACAAATCTTCCTGCAAAAGGGCTTGAGACGGTGAAGTTTCGGACTGCTCTTTTCCAATATATGAACTGGGTCTCTCGGATAGGCGCTGCCGATGACCTCGCTCAGATTTCACCACCTTTGGTTGATTTGATGCGGACCTATATCGAGGATCAAGGCTGGCCAGTTCCACACGAGAGATCGGCAGATGCTACCTCCTTACGGGCTCTAGCTTATGAAGCTCTGGGCTCGTTAGCCAAATCCACACCATCCACAGTGGTAGAAAAAGATCTGTCTCTGGTGAAGTGGCTCTTTCGATCCTTGACTGAGGAAGGATCCTCGGACACAATCTTCGTTAGCATTGAGGGTGCACTGGCTAGCTTGCTCAATGCATTTAATCCACCGTGTAAGAATATGGAACCAGAAATACAGGAGAGGGGAGATACTGACTACTGGCGTTTAGTGGATGAGGATTTGAGGAATGATTTGCGACTACTTCTCCTCAAATACATGACCTTAGAAGAAGGTGGCGCCGTCGTCAGGGGAGCTCGGTTTGCCACTGTGAGGTGGGCCAATCGATGCCTCGAGTACAACGACGTCGTCGGACGCTGGATTGACATACTTGCTCTTGGGGGTCGCACCGATGAGCGCAGCGATGTTATCGAGGAAGGCAGTAAGGGACTGGTAAGTCCAACAAGCACAGATCCAGTAGAATCCTACGAACTCATCTGACCTGTTTCCTTAGGATCCATACTGGTACCGACTTTTGAATTCGACAGCTGCGAGCTCGGATTGTCCTCTCCCCAATTGGAGTGATATGATAAAGAGTTTTTTCGCTTCTCGAAGTCTTATCGATAATTCAAGTGTGGCAAACAGTATGAAAACTGGCATGGACATTGATTCCGTCTCGGTCTTTGGCAATTTTTCGGGGTCGAGGATTAATGCTTTCCCATCTGCCGTTGAGTACTGCCGCAGAATGCTTCTCATGACTGCCTTGGAGCAATCAGAAATACCACTTGTTATTGATGCCGACTGGGAGCGTCAACTGGATGTCCTGTTTCGTTCTGATAAAAAGTCGCGGGAAACTATGAGGAGTCATATCAGATCTGTCGACCAGGAGGCGCTGTATATCTTTCTTAGTGCCTCTTTCGAAGGCATGCTCCGAAACGACGGTAACGGGCTCAAGGATTGTGGCAAGTCTTTCGTCGAAATTGCCTCTGTCGTACCGAGCAGAGTCATTGGGAGACTTTCTCCAAGAGCACTCGACCTTCTACCATCTATCAAGTCGAACAATGTCGCAACCCGCTTCTTGGCTGGCCAGGCTTTTGGTCTCCTCGCCTCGCACCCCGAGAATTCCGATAGGCTTGTTCACGAGTACATACAAACACTTCTGACAGAGATAAAGCTATGGTCGTCTGCTGTTGGCGCAGATGCTAACAAAGTTCATGGGTCGATCATTGCTCTCGGCTATATCTTTAGTCGATGTTCGTTCTATGGGCGAGCCAACTCTGCCACAAATGTTCATGTTCGGGAAGCTGTCGCTTTACTCTTTGAAGTTTTATCCAACGCTAAAGATGCCTCGACCAAGGAGGCCGCCCTTGACGCGATAAGCCAGATCAGTGCCTCTGGTATTTTGACTACTGAACAGCTTGGCAACTGTTCTATCAACTCCGTTGGAATTATTGAGCTGTTGACGACAGATTCCAAGAAAGGGAACGAGAAAGCAATATCAACTCTCGGTCGTTTGGCTACAGTATTCGAAGGCGAGGTGGAGGAGCAGGGGGGCAAGGAAGACCCATTGTCCTTAATTCTCACAAGCCTCTACGACTTATTCGAACTGAAGCAAGCCGAAATACATTTTACTGTTGGTGAAGCTATCAGCTGCCTTGGTGCTTGCTGGGAATCAGATGTCCTGCTTTTGAGTCTGGATGTTGACGCGACCTACAAAGGACGCTCGAAGAGACACCAAACCCTCGAAGCGATACTTCAAAAGCTCCTCCAGGACTGCAAGACACGCAAACCTTCCCTTAAGAAGGCATCCGGGATATGGTTGTTCAGTCTGATTCAAAACTGCGGACACTTAAGTGAGATTCAAGCTCGATTGCGAGAATGTCAAGCAGCATTTATGGGCCTTCTTTCTGCACGAGATGAACTCGTCCAAGAGACTGCGTCTCGCGGCTTGAGCCTGGTCTATGAGCAGGGAGATACTGAACTAAGGGAGAAGCTCGTGAAAGATTTGGTCGCATCTTTTACCGGCACTTCGGCTCAGCTGAAGGTCGACGATGACACCGAATTGTTTGAACCTGGTGCTCTGCCCACTGGGGAAGGAAATTCTGTAACATCGTACAAAGACATCATCTCTCTGGCCAACGAGGTCGGGGATCAAAGTCTGGTGTACAAGTTCATGTCGCTTGCGTCCAATGCCGCGACGTGGTCAACTCGTGCTGCTTTCGGCAGATTTGGATTGAGCAACATCCTGTCAGAGTCAGAGATCGACCCCAAGCTGTACCCCAAGCTGTACCGGTACCGATTCGACCCGAATCCAAATGTTCAACGGTCGATGAACGATATTTGGAGCGCCCTCGTGAAAGATTCGAGTGCGACAATCAACTTGTATTTTGAGGATATCCTGGCGGATCTACTTAAGAGTATATTGGGTAAAGAGTGGCGTACGAGACAGGCCAGCTGCGCGGCTATTGCAGATCTCGTTCAAGGTCGTGACTTCGAAAAATACGAGAAACACTTGTCGAGTATATGGCATGTCGCTTTCAAGGTCCTCGACGACATAAAAGGATCTGTTCGAGAAGCAGCCCTGAAACTGAGTACGGTACTGACGGGAATTCTCGTACGTCAAGTTGAAGCAGGAACAGATTCAAAACATGCTCAGGCTATGTTGAAGCAAGTTTTGCCGTTCCTTCTATCGGGACAAGGAATGGAGAGTTCTGCTAAGGAAGTTCGTCTGTACTCGACCCTCACAGTTCTCCGGCTCATCAAGCATGGTGGAAAAGCGCTTGTGCCCTTCATACCAAGTCTGGTAAGCTAAATTTACAGTTCCTGAGCTCATAGCTAATGCTAACTTTACAGATCGAACAACTACTGGGTCTGCTCAGTACAATGGAGACGGAAGGTGTTGATTACCTTTACCTTAGGGCCGCACAGTACAATCTGACCGAGGCAAAAATCGACAATGTAAGATCGGCCGCCGTCTCCCAGTCGCCATTGATGGAAGGCATTGAAAAGTGTCTTGATAACCTTAATGAAACAACTATGAAAGACCTGGCCTATCGCCTCGAAAATGCTATCAAGACATCCATCGGAATGCCTTCAAAGATAGGCTGCGCCGGCTTGCTCGTCAGTCTTGCAATGAGACACCCCTTCGTCTTTAGGCCCCATGCCGATACTTTCCTCAAGGTTGCAGAGAAAGCTGTTCTAGATAGAAACAATGCCGTCAGTGCTGCTTACGCCAGAGCAACGGGATATCTCTCCAGACTCGGATCTGATGAGAGTTTAGTGAGGCTGGCTGCTTATACGAAAGATCTCTACTTCAACGCAGAAGACGAGACTCGTCGGCAGGTCTCAGGAGAGATTGTCTATGCTGTCGCTAAGTTCGCCACAGATCGTTTCAATGCTGTGGCAGCGGACTTTTTGCCTTTCACCTTCTTCGCCAAACACGACCTCGATGAACATGTCAAGGAGCAGTTCGAGAAGACTTGGAGCGAGAACGTCGGAGGCTCTCGTGCCGTCGTTCTCTATTCAAAGGAGATCAACGAAATCGCTGTAGACAGACTTGAATCTCCAAAGTGGACAATCAAACACTCCGCAGCCCTGACGATTGCGGACGTTGTTGCTTCTTCTGGATCTGAAATCAGTGGTGCCAACGCTGCTACTCTATGGCCGGTTCTGGAAAAGGCTCTCGCACTCAAGACATTTGATGGGAAGGAAAAGGTACTCGAAGCATTCATCAAGTTCACCAAAGCTGGAAAGTCACTGTGGAGTGTAGAGCCCAGCATAGCCGCTCAGATGAAGAAGATCGCCCTCCGCGAAGCCAAGCGCAACAACGACAACTACCGACCCCATGCTTTTACCAGTCTTGGAGAGTACAGTGAATATCGGACGGATATTGACATGTTTGATGACGTCTACAAAGTCATCGCACCTATTCTCGAGGATTTCAACAACGAGGATAAGATGGATACCTCGGATGACAGTAAGGACAGCAAATCTCACGAGTCAGCAGCAACAACAGCTGGTATCTCCGCTCTTTTCCGAGCAGTCAATATCAACTCCCTGGACCCTTCCCCACTTACACATTTACCCGAGCTTTTGGAAGTCTCTAAAAAGGTTACAAACTCAACCAAAGTCACCGTGGCTACCAACCTAACCTTGTACGAGCGATCGAAGGTACTGTTTGACGGTCTCCGGAAGAGAACCCATACCCAGGGATCGAACCTTTACGACTTGGCTGTCAGTTTCTTCGCGATATTGAAATTAGGAAGTGGCTCGGGTGTTGAGACCATGAGGCTGAAGAGAGCTGAAGCAGCTGAGATGATTATTGGGTGTTTGATCGGCGGGGTCTTTGGGATGTTCAAGGATGGACAACAGGATTGCAAGTTGAAGATGAAGGAGGCAGTCGAGGAAGCAATGAAGAACGAGCGGTCTCCAGGAGTAAAGGCAGTCTTAGATAGATGTCTGAGAGCTTTGGAAATGTCTGACGTCTCGGATTAGACACATGTAAATACTAGTAGTAGTACGTAGATCGGGGGATAGGAAATAGTGTTTCGGGATATCCTCGGCTGAACAATTAAACTTCAAGCGGCGATGAGCTCCTTCGCGAAGCTTGTCATTCTGCATCTCAGGAAACTCGTCATCTATGACCCAAATGGCACATCCGCTCCCAAGATTGTTTACGCGGCGCTTCTGCCAACCCTCCACCTTTCCCAAGACCTTCAACTCTACCCCTCGAACCTTCCGAGCCTCGATTCGCAATTCACCGGCTAGACGCAGCTACGCTTCAGGAAATCCAAACTCGAGTCCCTTGAAGATCTGGCCCTTCGTCGGCATTATATTTGCTGGATCAGGAGCCTACGTGTTGATGGTCAAGAGCCGAGTCGGTACGTTGAGAACCTTTGCGAGCCAAAAAAAAAAAAAGAAAAGCAAAAGGGATACCTTAGACTAACAGCATGTTGTGTGTCTCTGCAGAAATGGCCGAATCAAATGCCCAAATCGCTGCCCCCAAGAAAGACACGCCCACCTTCTCCCCAGCCTCGGTCACCGTCATCTTCGTCCTCGGCGGGCCAGGCGCAGGAAAAGGCACGCAGTGCGCCAACCTCGTGCGCGACTACCACTTCACCCACCTCTCGGCCGGCGACCTCCTCCGCGCCGAGCAGGTGCGCGCGGGCTCCGAGTTCGGCGAGCTGATCCAGAGCTACATCAAGGAGGGCAAGATCGTGCCGATGGAGGTGACGGTGCAGCTGCTGGAGAACGCCATGCAGGAGGTGGTCAGCCGGAGCCCGGACGGCAAGGGCAAGTTCCTGATCGACGGCTTCCCGCGCCAGATGGACCAGGCGGTCAAGTTCGAGGAGGCCGTCTGCCCGGGCCGCTTCGTGCTCTTCTTCGACTGTCCCGAGGAGGAGATGCAGCGGCGGCTGCTGAAGCGGGGGGAGACGAGCGGCCGGTCGGATGATAATGCCGAGAGCATCAAGAAGCGGTTCAAGACTTTCGTCGAGACGAGCATGCCCGTCGTCGATTTCTTCAGGCAGAATAACCGGGTCATCCAAGTCGTGGCTACGAAGACGCCGGAGGAGGTGTATGCAGAAACGAAGAAGAAACTCGAAGAGAGGTTGGGAAAGGACTTTTAGGGCTGACGAATGTTTTCTTTCGGCTTTCCCTTGTATTTACTATATCTCAGCTCCTCGACGGGAAGAAGCATTGTTGTAAATTTTCCAGAAGCAAGAAAAGCCAGCACTCTACAATCTCTTTTCGGCGTCCCACGATAAGTTGATCCTCCCATCACTCAACTCAACTCCCGGTCCTCCCCCTCGTCTGCTTCCCTCCCAGGATGAGGACGGACTATGCCGGGTACTTATATTGTCTGAACTGCTGGTCGATACCTACCTTTGCAGAGTCTCGAGACAGTATAGAGGGCAGGCTCCTTCCTTCCCTCTGATAGTATAGACAGGCCGGCATCATCTCATATTTCTTCATCCTCTTCTCGGCTTTCCGGCATCTCCAACCTCCTCGGGCACAACTCCCTCTCCCTCGAGCCATCCATCGCTCTCAACCACGGTCCGCAAGGCCTACCCAAAATCGCAGTCTGCTACACCATCACCACCACCACCACTGCAGCAGGAGAGAAGTCCGACGGACACTGTCCGATCTATCGTAAGTCACTCACTCACCCAACTCAACTCATTCCTACGCCCTCGCAAAGTCCCGTCGGGATGTCCTCTACTCTCTGCTCTCCCCTCTCTCCTCTCTCCTCTCAAAAACCACTCCAACTCCCGCCCCTCCAACCCGCCTGCTAACAGACGACGTTCCAGACGCATATCCCGCCCGGGCCCGCCCGGCAAGAGCTCTTTTCCAGCCTAGCCTTGTTCCTATTATGAAGTAGTTCGTTCTTGACCGGGAACCATTCGGGAACCCAATGGACTTGGACGACGCGATTTGGTGATAGCGTTCGTCAGGAGCAAAGGTGCTGGGCTGGGTTTGGCAGTAGTCACGTCACATACGGAGACGGAAGAGTTGGAGGACGATACTTCGTATATCTATTCTCATTTAGCTTTTCCACCAAAGGCTTCTCTCTTACTCGGCAATGCAACAGTTTGGATCTCACAGAATGCGTGTGTGGTGATATATGATGTCTTAGAAAGAAGGTTTACTGTGTACCGTATTTCAGCTTCGCATAATAGCGTCGATTACTTTGCTCGTGAGGGTCCGGGTCGGGTGGTCAGGTTCTTGGCTACGAAGACTCCCGATGAGGTCTACAAGGAGACGCGGGAGCAGCTCAAGGAGAGACTGGGTAAGGTGTTATAGATCGGGTACTTGGAGGCATTCAGACGGCTGGGACACAAAGGAAGACGGGACTTAGTTGACTGCTGGACTGTAGCAAGCAATGCATGCTCAATACCATTTTATTATTTGGCTAGGATATCTCGTTACCCAGTACCTGGCTTCAGCCGTCGTTGAAATCATCCCGCATCGCGCCAGATGCCTATGCAACCCAGTGTACACAGATCTCTAGAACGCCGTCGCAGCAAAGAGACTTTTGGAGATCGAAAGTTGACCCGCTCAGTCGAAGAGAAGAAAACAAGATGCTGTCCCGTGTGCCTAATCAGTTCCCATCTCCACCATATTGTCACGGCCGTTGACTCGACGTCCAGAGCTCATGCCGGATGTACCAGCAACTCGTCTCTCAACCTCCTGCATCTCACGCTCCTTCTGGGCCTCAGAGGCTTGTCTCTCCCGGCTGATGATCTCCTTGATGGATTTCAATGTCTCCTTCCACTGATCGAGTCTCGTAGCAATCTCGCGCCATTGCTTCTCGCCGAAGACCCGGTAGGTAGTTCTGTGGACCATGAACATCTTCTTCTGTTGCGACAGCTTGCCCTCAACCAGACCAGCGCGGATCACATCAATCACCCACATCTCAACATCCTCGACGGGGATTTGCAAGGCCTTGGCGATGCGCTTGTACTCGAGCTCGCGACTGCTGGTGCTGGCTGCGACGCTGGCTAAAGTCAAGAGTCTCATCTTACGATGGAGCTTGCTGTTGTCGAGTCCTTCCTCCTCAATCCAGCCCTCGTGCTCGTCACGGAAATCATTGTAGTCCTCGAGCTCCTTCTCAGCGAAGATATTGAGGAGTTCGGAGTAGTTCGGGTGGGAATCGCTGAGAGCTTGGATGGCTGGGAGAGAAGTGAGGTCGTGGAAATCGAAGTGCTTATCGGAGAGGAGAGCAGCCTTGAGGGCGCGGAGGGAAATGGTTTGGGCTTCCTCTGAGGAGACATCGCCTTCTTCCTTGGGGTCGAAGGTGCGGAGGGCCTTGAGAACGTATTGATAGGATTGTCTGTAAAAGTTAGCATGACAAGCTTGTAGCCCCAGAAAAATTCCTAACTTACTGGTCTTCTCCAGAATCCTCTGCAATATCGGCGATCTGGCAGAATAACTTGCGCTGATCCTCCTCATCAAGATCCCACTCCCCCAGCCAGGTATCCAACTTCTCAGTCAACTGCGGGCGCAACATCTCGTACAGGCCGCTGGTCTTGACTAGGCGCAAGACAGCTTGGAAGACATTGAATCGGGCATCGTTCTCGGGTTGCAGGAGGTTGAAGATGGTGGAGAGGGTGGAGAGTGCCAGGCCGGTGCCGTGGACGGGGGAAGATGTGATGGGCTTCAAGAGGTTGTCGCACATGCGGGGGAGGAACATATTGACGTTCGGAGACTGAATGACAAGGTAGATCAGGAGGTTATAAGCAGCGATGAACTCCTTCTCGGGCGTGCTGTTGAGCGCAATCGATGCGGTTACGAGCTTCTTGAGCGCATCGTCCTTCTTGTTCTCGTCGAGGAGGGGTTGAATCTCGGTTCCGATCTTGAGATACTCGGCCATCTCTTTGGCAAGGTCCTGGAAGGTACCTTCAATGAAGATGTATTGGTTTGGGGTGGGGTTAGGGGCCGCCATGGTGGAGAGAATCTCAGAGACACGGTCGAGTTTGAATTGGATGGGATCAAACTCCTTTGCGTCGTGGTGACGGCGCGTAGTGAAAGCCATTTTTGGGGGTGTGCGCGCTAGCGGCCGATGGGTATTCTTCGGGTAAGTTTTGTTGACAGATTCCGAAGCGAGGCTTTGTGACGAGGGGGTTGTTGATGAAGGGATGTTCAAGGTTGAGAAGATAAACCGCGAATATTGGCTGCAGTTTCCAGCCTAGACTCTTTACAGGCTCGCTTGTTATTGCAGCTTTCGACTCTCGTTGTTTTCGACTGTCTTGCGTTTTTCGAATCGAAGAATTCTATGTATAGTAGCACCTACTACATCCCTAGGATGGATGGATGGCTGGGACATATGGACATCTCACCTTTCTAGAAAAGCCCTTAAACTTCCAACATCCTAGAAACTAAAAGATAGATATAAGAGGATGTCTCTATACTACTGGCACAATACAGACATCACCGTATGGATATAGCTAAATGCCAAGAAGGTTCACAATGAGAAGCTAGAGTCTTGCCTATCTTTGGATGCTGGGTTTTAGCTGTAAGCAATTCAACCAAGTAGTAGGTATACGGAATACTTAGAGCGGAGCATGCCCTATACTAACAATAGAATCTGATAATTTGCCGCGCAGAAGATTCTCGAAGTAATTTTCAAAAGCTACAGTCGTTAAAAGAGTCTCAGTTCCCACCCAACCATCAGGTGGAAGTACGACCACACCTCGGGCCTCGCGGCCGTGGCGAACCAAAATGACTCGATCCGGTGTCAAAGATTCCTTGAATTTAATATTTTGTAGTCGAATGCGATGCTCAAGCCAGAGGTAAAAGATGCAGCTTCCTCCATAGCAATATCCAGAACCTCAGTCGGATCTGCGTCTGGGTCATCCTGCCGGTGTAGAAGCAGCTGCATCGCCAAAAATCTCTAAATATTATTATCGTGGTTAATCAGCTTCTATGTATTCGGCAGTCGTTCGCTCTCGTAGGCCCTCGAAAGTGACGGAGATATAACTACACCAAGTATCAGGGAGTGCTTCCACCCTACGTTACAGGTGTCATGAAGCCCAGTATTCATCCCTTGTGCAGCACCGGAAGGTTAGGTACAACAAGCATCGCCAGCCAGAAATACACAGTCCTTGATCAACAAAGTCCTAGCGAACCGCAGTCCTACCGAGTAGATGGTCCACCAACCGACGTGCTTGAATTCCAAGTTGAATGGTCTGACGGACGCAATAGGTTCTGCAACAGCAGCCTCCTTGTTGAATTCAAGATAGGCCTTCCGACGCCCAGCTATGAAAGCTGGTCCAATCCGAGAAACTCCATGGTCCATCGCAGCCCACAAAACATTGCCATGTGTCGGTGATTCGAAGGCACCGTAGACTCTGTTTTTGGATATGTCCGTTTCGACGATACCTCCAGAGCTCGTCGAACGAACAACCTCCCTCCATCGACTCAAACCATGTACTTATATACGATCGTTTCTTCAATGCCGACCCCCCCCCCCCGTGATTGGTTAAAGCTGTCATCAACCGTACTATTCAACTCGACGAGAGTCTCCAAGCCAACGCCAAGCTCCTTCAGTCCTCGTTGGAAGATCTCCTCCTGATACTTCTGCCCCAAGACTAGAGCAAATTTCCATGGCGTATCCTTCATATTCCACATAAAAGACCAAGCTTGTCCCAGGACTTCGACCAGATTAGCGTCATACGACACCGTTCCACGGCAAGCAAAACATTCCTGCGCGAGCTCGTCTGCCAGGCCAAGGGCATCGAGTAACTCGCTCGATCTAAGATACAGATTCATGGCTCTTCCATACTGATCCTGAGCAGACTTTGATTATCTTTTTCAATGATAACGATAGACTTGACATTGGCCAAATTTGGTTTATTGGAATTCAATGACCAGACCTAGATCCAACAGCCATCAATCTCTGGTCTGAAAAGGGGATAGAACGAGAAAGAACATAATGACTGGGCCATCTCCAGCAGGAAGGACGTCAACACGATAAAGCTGCGTCTCTACCCGTACTGGACCCGTCATTATAGCGGTAGGGAAGCAGAACTTGGCTGGGAGACAGTCCCCAAAAATCTTAACCATGTGCCAATAAGGCAAGCTGTCGGCTGCTCCCAGTCACTCGTTCCATCACTTGCGCTATACCGACTTTTAAAACACCGATTTTCAAACTGATTTGGAACATCAAAATTACGAGCAACGCTTATTAAATAAATTGTTTACAATTTATTACCAACGCTAAATATTTATCATAGCCATGTGAATAAAATTCACGATCTGATTCATCTTTAAACTTAACACGAATTGATGACAATTTTCGCTTAAAATATCGCTTTTTAATGTATCCCGTTAAATCTAAATACGTTAGAAAATCCTTTTACACTTATATCTACCGGTAGCTTGAATACGATCTGTTGATATACTTTAGCGGAAACAGTACATTTGGAGTACGTCGAGGAAGCATTTTATTGTATTCTTTGACTTTTACTTCTTAGCTTTTCTTCGTATAAACGCTAGGATTTGAAACCGTAAGCTTATCACGAGGCCAATATAACGGCTTCTTAGTTGACAGCTCTTCTCGATATTTCTTCCACCTTTTATACGCAATCTTTCGCTAGAAACTTATACTTTTAAGCCGCTTTCGACGATGTATCATTTCAGCTTTAATAGTTTTGGTTTCCCGTCTGAGCATTGAGAA
Organism: Drepanopeziza brunnea f. sp. 'multigermtubi'; assembly: GCF_022702325.1. Classification (NCBI taxonomy): domain Eukaryota; kingdom Fungi; phylum Ascomycota; class Leotiomycetes; order Helotiales; family Drepanopezizaceae; genus Drepanopeziza; species Drepanopeziza brunnea. The sequence continues at coordinate 937,395 of NW_027094082.1, read as the reverse complement.
TAAGGTCTTGCAAAAATCCTTTTTATATTGCGCTTCGTTTTGCACCTTCGCTCTTACTACCTCGACGATTTATTTGATTGCAAAAAACCGGCCAAGCTTTTCTTTTGTTTTAGCTTCGCGTGCTCTTTTTCAGCTTCAGCGGCAATCTTGCGCGCTTTCTTAATGTCAGCTAGCGCTTTATCTTTGCTTAACTGGCGCGCTTCTTTTATAAAAATCGGTCGACTTTACTTGAGCGCGTAATTTGCTAGACTCGTCGCAAGTATTGCTTCGCTACCTATACCTAGCTTAAATAAAACTTTGGTTGGACGAATTGTCGATATGCTAAGAATTTAATAAGTGTTATAAGAATCTTACCTTTGATTAAATCTTCGAAGTAGCGATCGAACGCTTTATATTCTTGTAAATTAACTAGATAATAGCAATAACATAAAAAAAGAGCGCTTACGGCGTGGTATAGATAGATTAGATATAATAGAGTTGTATTTGCAAATTTAGGATTGCGACGGTGCTGTTAGGAGTAGCTTTACCCTTCCGTAATAAATTTTAGTAGCGGGGGTAAAAATTAACCCAGTTTGAAAGTCGGTGTGTTTTGAAAGTCGGTGTAGCCCACGCGATGGAACCAGTTAATGAGAGCAGCCGACAGCTTGCCTTTTTAGCGCACGGTTACCTTAAAGATACTCAATACTTTCAAACCCGAAAGAATGTTGAACTGAATACCGGTAGATCTGTCGGCCTTCACCCCGCGCTTAAGGGCGTGTCTGGTAAACTCTCCCAAGTCCGGTTTCGAAAGTGTTTTCGGTTTCTGATTGACCAAAGTCGTATCTGATAAAGGAGATAAGAAATTAAAACCTTTAATTGAAACCTCGAAACCTCAAAATCCCTCTCGAAGCTAGAAACTGCAAAAGAGCAGCTTTTATGTCTAGCGACCCACAATTTCCGTTTCAGGTCTCTATTAGCAATTTGGATTTACCTTCAAACCTCTCGTACGTAGCAACTTTGACCTCGTTCCAAAACCTCAACTTATGAGAAGCGAGGAGAAGTACGAAGTCCGTAAGTCTTTGATTTGCCCATTTTCTTAAAGTCACATCCTTTTATTCAAAATACCAAATCATGCTCGGGATACCTATTCCGTACTAAGGTAGAGAGTGGAGACGAACGATCCTCGGCATTGCGATTTAAATGGGCCCTCGAAACTGGACTAAAGAGAGTTACCAAACGCAATCGAAAATCAAACGCAACATCGATTTCTCGACGAAATCAACTTCAAGTTTTCAATCTCACGTTTTCATTTCGAGGATTTCATGCTCCCCAATTTATCAAACGCCAGCTAAGACAATCAACGCATCATTTAGGGACAAAACATTGACTGGTCTACCTAGCTTTCCTTTCCATGTCCCTTCACTTGACAAACAGAGAGGTACGCAAATCTCCATCTTGCCCTACAAGCGTGAGATCCGGCCAGGGATTTGGGCTTTTGGCTGAAAACAGCAGTTCCTCCGCAACAGCATCTACTTATGTATGTGCCCATGATGGGTGGCAAACCAGGAGCCACGCATCTCGCACCACCGAATATGGAGCCATATACAAACATTCTTCTATCGGTACTTACGTACACGAGAGTCGAGAGGATGGAAATCAAGCTCAAGCTCAGGTCATGCACGGCTCCCTCCCCTTCCCTCCACCCACGCGAGGACCACGGTTGCAGGTACCACGGGCAGAGCCCTCCGTGCCAAGTCGGTAAAAGATGCTATGGTAGCTATTGTTGTTGCTAAGCGAGCTAGCCATCGGACGAAAGATGGTTTGGTGTCCGCACCCGCCCTCTGCCGTACCTCGCAAACATCATGCATTGATAATCGGACCCCGGCAACATCCTCCACGCAGCATGACATATCCGAAGTAAACCGGCTTAACGAGTCATAGCAAGCCTTAGCCAGGTTCAGGATATAAAGGTCCCGAGAAATTAAATGTGTGAGAGCGTGGAGAAGATTGCAATGGTAGTGGTAAGTATGAGGTACAACTACGTCGCTATACTCGCGTTTTCCATATTTCTGAACCACCGAGATGCTGGGTCTGTCGAACATCAAGTGCGACTAAGACAGAGTAATACAGTAAGTAATGGAGCTGAGAACGAGGTTTAAAAAACGGTTTCGAGGGCCAAGCCTCCCGCGACTCGGACTTCTGGAAGAACCATCCGACCTTGATTCCTGGCATGATTACGGATACGATAAGTATAAGAGCGGTACCTTGCCTATTGCTGCAAAGGCTCTTCTTGTAAGAGATTTTTTTCAAAGTAAGAGAGTCAGTAAGCCAGTAATCACGATAAGTAATGTTTCCAAACCCACAAGCAGCGTGGTATCTTTCCCATCGTTGAAAGCAGCTGGTGGCATGCGACCTTAATATATTACAGTAGGAAGATCTGATCTTCGTACAGCGTTTTCTCAACGCGTTTAGCTATAAATAGTTGCAATACGCAAATCTCTGCTAAAACTGTGATATACACCTATCTGCCTTAAACTTCCACCAAGACACAAGATACAAGATACAAGAAAAAGATACCGTCAGAGCGAACGATCTACCTAGCTGACCTTGATCTTGAACCCAGCTCACAAGCTCGCTTCCAGCCCCCTAATTTTATTATGGCTGTATTAAGACATTTGCGTTTTCCTCGAAACAGACTTTGCACAACATCACCTGCGGTTCAAGATTGCCGAATCGAGCTTAGAGGTATACGATGTAGTAGACTTACGTAGCAAATGTGCTTCTCCACCACATGTACTAAGTACCAACTACCTACACTCCGCGCACTTGGAATAGCTTCCCTCTTCAGACCTTGCAACAACCACGAATATACAGAATACACAGAACGTATTCGCATGAGGTCTCAACACAGCGTGTACACGTGTACACACCTATGTGATGCCAACAGTACTATATAGGAATATATAGCTAAAAGCCTTTATCACTTTGATACTTACTAGTAAGATTACCTTCTCAGATTTAGAGTTCTGCTGCCTCCATTCAATGCCGGGGGAATAGAAAGCTATCTCCACGATTACCACCAGGTCTCCGACTCTCCCCCCAGAGTCTAGACTGACTAGAACCTTTCCACCTTGCGCATCTTCCTGAGCACAAGGTTCCGTCTGCTGGTCATTAAATGGAAGCATTGATACCTCGTCCATCCATCCGCTTCTCGTTCTCCTTCCTCCATGCTGTCTATCATGCCACGCATTGCTCTTCAGCTGTTCCTTGTTGCCCTAAGCCTGGGCTCCGCTGGCAGCGCCCGGGCCCAGTATTTAGGCGCGACAACCTTCGATTATATCGTGGTCGGCGGTGGCCCTTCCGGCCTCATCACATCACAACGTCTCACCGAGACGGGAAAGTCCGTTCTGTTGATTGAGCGCGGTGGCGCTTCCACGGCGTCGACCGGTGGCAGAAAATTCGTCCCTTGGAGTAAGAAGCTGACCTACTACGATGTGCCCGGCGTCTTCGAGTCCCTGCCTACAGGTACTGGAGGGGAAGCATACTGTGCCGATACGCCCGCGGTTGCGGGATGTGTTCTTGGAGGAGGTGGGTCAATTTCAACTGCTCTGTTCATGAGAATGTAGACTGATGTTTGACTTATCAAGGCGGGTCGGTCAATGGCATGGCTTTCATCCACCCTCCGACACAAGATTTTGATGATGGGTGGCCGAGTGGTTGGTAAGTCAAAAAAAAAAAAAAAAAAAAAAAAAAAAAAAAAAAAAAAAAACATAGCCTCGATCCCACGGCATCTTTAACAAAAAGCGGCTCTTGGGATCCCCTATTATGTCATGAAATTCTTAGACATTGAAGGAGTGTTGCCTGACGAGTTGAAATAGGAATTGGGATGATATAGAGCCTGCCGCTGAACGTCTATATAAGAGGAATCCCGGCACGACGATGCCTTCTCGTGACGGTCGGGCATACGACAATGGAGCCGCTGTTGTACTAACTCCTTGGTTGGAGGATAATGACTGGAGCTTTGTCGACGGGATCAAGGATCCCAATTCCAAAGAGAAATCTTTTGGCCCTACTCAGCTCAACGTAAGTGGATAGGGAGAATCTTCGCTAAGCCCATTTTGTTTTCGAATTTTTCGCCTCAGGCGACTGGCAAAACCTGTCACGTCTGAGAGCTATGCGCTCAACATAGAGGCAGAGAGGAGAGGACTTTTGGACGAGTAGGTACTGACGTTCAGAATAGATCGCGAATGGTCTTCGTTCCGGCCCGATCCACACCTATCTACCCCTGGCTCAAAAAGAATCAGGTTTCACCCTCAGGCTCAACGCGAAGGTGATTCGTGTAGTGCGTAAGGGCGGGACCATGACCGGTGTCGAGATAGAGGACGCGGAGGGTACCCAGATCGTCAAACTGAAGCCCGACGGCGCGGTCCTCCTGGCTGCCGGAGTCATGTCCACACCTCGAGTCTTGTTCAACTCGGGTATCGGTCCGATTGAGCAAATCAAGATTGTCAACGGAAGTGCGACTGGAGTTGATGTGCCGGAGACAGACTGGATCAACTTGCCCGTGGGACGCAACGTCAAGGACCACTCTCGCTACCAGTTGGAATTCAAAGTCCCCGGTGGCTTGAACGACAAGAGCCCAGAAGAGCTCCTCAATCCAACGGAGGAAGAGAAGCGCCAATTTGCAGACGGCTCGGGAGTGCTGACCCAGTCCTTCCAGCGACTTGACCTCTTCAGACAGCACACGACGTCAAACGACCGAGTAATCAGCTTCCACGCACACTGTAGCTCCAATGCAGACGACACTCTCCAGATCATGCTCATGATAACCCACGGGTTGACCTCGACGGGTACGCTAGGCATCGACAGCAATGGTAACACGGTGTTCACGAAACGGCCCTGGACCAACACGGACACTGATCGCGAGGCGTGGAGTCTCGCCATCAACGAAATACTTGAAATGTAGGTAGCTGGATTTCAATGTCGGGAGATATTTTGGAGATATTTTCCTTAGCCCTTCCTGTAGATGGGCACTTGCTGACGTGCCTGCTACGTTAGGTCTCGTCAACCAGGTAGCCCAATTGTCTACTCGGGGGACAGCGACGCGACCGCAGAGTCGGTCCTCAGTGCGGACGCACTCCCTGGCATCCACATAGTCGGTAGTGCCAAAATGGGCACCGATGACGGTCGGACCGGTGGCACGGCAGTTGTCGACCGTAAGTAATTGCAAAGTCTCTTTTTCCCTAATTCAGGACGTCTTACCCTGCTCCCGAAACTTTTCTTGTTCAGAACGCATGCTAACGCCCCGGGTCTCGTCTAGTCAACACCAAAGTCTATGGAACGAATAACCTGTATGTCGTTGATGCCTCCTTTCACCCGGACCTCTCGACTGGTAACAATCAGGCTATGGTCATGATTGCTGCCGAACACGCTGTTCAAAAAATCATTTCTTCGCGTAAAAGGTGAAAGCACCTCGTCGGCAACAGCCTAAGCGCTAGTTTTATTTGTAAATGTTTCAGACGTGTGGATCAGACGACTTCGAAAGTCTCTCGATAATGTAGATAACGCGTCTCAATAATTTCAAAATAATGTAAAATGATATCCCCTGCAGTCGAATACGTATCTGAGACTCACTTGTGCCCCACGTAGGAATTCTAGAAATCCTCGACGTTCCACTCGCCTTCCTTCCTGCTCCCTTTCAAGGAACTCACATTCCTCTTCAAAAACTGTCCATACCCCTTCTTGCCAACCAGTCCACCCTCGTCCTTAGCCCAGACCACCTCGCCTCTCAAGACTGTGTAGCGCGGCCATTGCTTCATCGTCCTTCCCTCATATGGTGTATGGTCAACGTTGTGATGCAAGTGAGCATTCGTGAGCTGGAACTCCTCCATTCCATCCGGGTACCAAATTGTCAAGTCCGCGTCGCTCTCGCCAGGGACGATGCCGCCCTTTCGCGGGTACAAACCGTAAAGCTTTGCGGCGTTGGTAGAAGTGACCTCCACAAACTTCTGAAGCTTCAGTCGCTTTGCGGACAACGCCAGCGAGAGGCGCGTCTTTCCAGCAGGTTAGCAATTATCGTGGCCCACAGTAGGGTTTTCGCTATACTCACCTCGACACCGGGGCATCCATTCGGAATGTACTTGAAGTGACCGTTGGGGTACTCAGCACTGATAACTGACTTCTTCCCATTTTCCGTATCCTCGTACAGGAACGGGCAGTGGTCTGACGACAACACAGTAAAGGTGCCATCTTCGAGTCCCTGCCAGATTCCTTCGTGATCCTGCTCTCCTTCCCTCGGCGGTGGGGAACAGACACATTTCGCCCCTTCGAATCCGGGCTTATCCAGATCCTTCCTCGTCAGGAAGAGATACTGCGGGCACGTCTCGGCATAGATCGGCAGCCCCCTTCTCTGCGCATCGGCAATGTGCTGAGCCGCCGCTGGACTGGAAACGTGCACAATGAGAATCGGTACATCGATGAAGTCACTCAGGCTAATCGCCCGATATGTGGCCTCGATCTCGGCCACGGGAGGATGGCTCGTGACGTGGTACTTTGGATCAAACAGTTTCTGGGCCTCCAGTTTCTTGATCGTCCAGTCGATGATGGCGCCGTTCTCGGCGTGGATCATGGTGACGAGCTTCTGCTTGCGAGCTTCGAAGAGCACATCCAGGATCTCGGAATCTTTAAGTTGGAGGGCCTCGTATGTCATGTAGATTTTGAGCGAGGAGATTCCGGCTTCTCTGAGAGCTGCGAATTCCGAGATGGCTTGCGGACCAGCATTGGAGCATATGAGGTGGAAGGAGTAGTCGCTGTAGCATTGGTCTCGTGCTCTGTCGTGGGTGCTTGCCAGCGCCGCGAGAAGGGATGGCTCTGTCTTCCGCTGAGGTGCGAAGGTGATCAGAGTAGTCGTACCGCCACAGACAGCTGATCTACTTCCTGCTTACAATCAGTCAAGAATCTTCAGCTTCGAACAGGTCGACCAACCACTCTCATAATTGTCTGCAGTTTGCCCTTTCCCGAACAACGCAGGCTCGGCTAGATGTCTACAGAATCCGGGATCAATCAATAAGTGATTCGGATGTGAGAAGGCGTTCCAAGTACACACACGTGAGCATCAACTCCGCCTGGCTTCACGAAAAGATTAGCAGAATTCCTCTAGGAACACAATTGATACTTGCCATAACCATCCCCCCTTCCGCGTCAATGCTCTTCTTCGCCGTCACACCTTCCAGACCTCCCCTCGTAACCACTTTCGCAATCTTCCCACCTTGGACAGCAATATCAAACTCCCCCGTCGCCTCGGCCGTCACCACCAATCCGTTCAATACTAGCAGATCATATTCAGCCATCCTTAATCTCGATCAGCGATACCATAGAAAAGCCTCCTCAACGTGATCTTTCAAATGCCCAAGGGCGTGGGTGTATCGTCACACACACACAGAGAGAGTCTATCCGGAGTACCCACCACAGTTCGACCTCCCCACCCTTGAAATCAACCGACCACCCGCCTACGCTCCCTTTCGCCCAACCAAAACATGGAAATCTGGATGCCGCCGCATGCAGTCATCCATATCGATTGGACAATTCAGCACCACCGCTATCTAGAAACAATATCGGCAAGGATCTGAAATGGCTTGCATAGATAGATAAAGGGACCGCTTGCATGCAAGCGACCAACAGCCATGAGACCAGAGCACCAACGTTCCTCGGGAACTCCAAATCGCTGGAGATCAGTCAAACACCAACCCACGTAAGAGAAGGACCAAAATCGCTCAATCAATATTTCCATCAAGAAAGAAAAAAAAAAAAAAACACTCACATATATCACTTCGACATATCTGATTCAAACAGAGTTCAGAGTCCAAACCAAAATCGAGCATCCCCAGCTTCTTCCCCAGTGGGTTCCTACCCCAGAGGAATGTGCATACCGAGTAGAAAGTTACCGTACGTAGCCTGCAGGTTGAAATAAAAAACAACAACAACATAGAACCAAACTACCACCAACACCGGATGAATCATCCAAGACTCATCTATCTACCTGACCGGACGTCCCATGCAGGACATAAAGGGTTCGAGAGACGCATTGCAAGAGTATTTAGACCGACTGTGTGAACGTGTGAACGTTTCTGGCTCTGACAAGGACAAATGGCGTAGAAGAAAAAGTGACATGAGGTTGGAAGCAAACGAAGAAAATTAACAGAGATTCGTTTTTAAGCGAGTGTTTACAATTCCGTGAAAGTGACGCGAGATCACAAAACACGAATAAGAATGGCATGGCAGAAATGCTACCCTCGTCTCTGTAGGGATGCCAGCAACCCGGGCTTTATATACAGTAGTACACATAAACATACATCAATCATACAAGCTCTTGCGCGTGAGACCTACTTCCTATTGCTCTGCTGCTAGCGCTAATTTTTTGGCAGCAATCTCAGCCTCTGACTCCAAGGACTTGAGTGCCTTGAACACTATGGTCGTCGTATAAGTATTGATGTCGTCGATCTCCACCTCGAATCGATCGCCAATTTCGATATCCTCTGCGCTGGCCCAAGAAGGAATGCGCATATTTCCACCAATCATCATTTTAGTGACAACCCCTCCGGCCGTATTCGTGTCAGGATTGACACTCCGCACCGTGAATTCCAAAGGCCTTGGCAATTCAAATTCGCCAAACTTCCAGGCCCGGAGAACCAGCTGAATCGCCCAGATTCGATTAGCGGTTACTTTGGATCTGCCTATCTGCCTTTCTCGAGCTGCGATTCGTGGCAGAATCTCATCCAGTCGAGCCTTGGATAACGCAAGGTAGTGGTGCGAGGTAGACCCGACGAGACTTTGGCCCGTCCTGGCCTCTTCTAACAAGGCCGATTCGATCTGGAAGTGAGCGAGCATATCACAGTATCTACGCATGGGACTGGTAACTTTCGCGAATGCTTCCATGCCAAGTGCTGCGTGAGGTCCTGGAACGGTGGAAGGTTGGACTTTGCCAATGGTGGAAAAGTAGTTCATCATAGTGTCGATGGGTATTGGTTTTGCAGCATGCTTGATGTTCTTTAGGAAAAATTCGTAGGGATGTTGCTTATCTGGGTTGAGAGGGGTAATGCGGTAGGGGATTGGAATATTCCTCTCCTTACACCACGTCGCTGCGACTTCTCCAGCAAGCAACATCAGAATTCCAACAGCGTTTATGGCCCTCTCCTCAAGAACCTTGTCGTCGGCTGTCTTCGCTACTGCGAGACGGATTGTTGGATCACCGAAATATTGATGGCTGTGAGAAGGAGATTTTGGCTTCGCCCACGGAAAGCCATCGAAAGAGACAGATATATCAGTTTCTCTCACTCCGGCAGTAATAGCACCCTTTGACTCCATGAGGCTTGCCCGAGCTCCTGTGATCGTGTGGATGATCTTCATCTGCTCCCTTTCCGCCTCGGAGAACTGGTCACTCGTCTTGAGGAGACGAGAAACTGTCTTGGTATCAATGTGATTCCCTACAACGAAATTATCTTTTGCGATGTGAACATCAGCGCACGAGGCAATATCCTGAAAAGTTGCTGGTGTCAAATACTGAACATTTCTGAGAATACCAGGCTGGATTTTGCTTTCGAGCAATTCCCCTTGCAAGTTCATCTTGGCACTGAAGGTCAAGCAACGCATGTCTGGCGCAAGACTCACATTCGCGTGAGCCCAGTCCGGCACCAACATAGGAATCATCCTATCTGGCAGATAGATTGTTTCAGCCAGAGATTCGGCAAATTGCGCAACCTTTCCTGCTGGATCAAGGAGTGCTGCCGGATCTGCAGAGTGTACATGAACCCAATACTCATTTGGATTATCAGTGGACTCCAAAGAGAAACCGTCGTCAATTTCGTGAGCGGCCTCATCATCTACACAGAAAACCGGGGTGTCTAACCAATCTTTTCGCAAAGCCTTCAATTTATCTGGCACAACACCTCCAGCCATACGACTAATTCGTGGGTGGAGGCGATGCTCAATTGCATCCTGTCGGCCGGTATATGGCAGTCTGAGGTCGAAGCCGGCCGTAGTCTCCCAAGGCGCCAAAGCACCCAACTCTTGCAAACAAGTCCATCCGGTAGTTCTATCCAGAGAGACGTTTTCGTATCTGTCGATGGCCCGTAAAATCGCAGAGCCCACTCCATTCAGCGTTGAGTGTGTACTAAAACTTCCCAAGCATGCCCAAGATTCCAAGAACCGGATGAAGTAGAGATCATTAGCGGTGAAAGCTTCTCCCGGGACTCCAGCTCTGAAACGCTCTCCAGGCTCCACGGTTCGGAGGGATGGTCCTATCATACCGTGACTAGTAAATTGACGATTGTTTCGACTGATGTCGATGAGTTTCCGGGCATGATTGGCAAAAAGTACGACTTCAGAAGCAGCTAGCTTCGTTTCGGACGCGTGGTTGGACAACTTTATCTCAACATACTTGCGAACCCAACTTACGACTCGCCGAATAGCATCAACCTCACTGGAGCCATTGATCTCATATTGAACATTCGTCCTCTGATAAGACCCGTGTGGCAATGCTCGGAAACCAATGTCGTCCTTCAGGAGGGTACGGTGGACAGCGTATAAGACCGCCCATGGATACTTGCCATCGTCCTGTCTATTGATGGTATTTCCGAGTACCTTTGTGGCGATTTCGTCAAGCGAGGCGTACCGGAATTTAAAAATGTCCGCAACGGTCTTGTGCGCGTTGTCCAGCTGTTGGGCATGCGATTGAAAAGTAGCGTCGGCCTGGTTCCAGAAATTTGTCATCTTCAAAATGAGAGGCTTTCCTATCTCTAGGGCTACAGAGTCCTGGAAACTTTGAAGTCTCCCTTCCAATGATGTATCAACCTCTCCATCAGGGAGGTATGGCCGAATTGCGTCGAGCTCTTTAGGTTCCACAAAGCCAGGGACGAAGAATTTGACCGAATTGTTCGTTCTGTGAAGCCAACGTCCAGTCATAGTGTAAAATTGGGTTTGCATTCCCAGATCGCGCACGAATATAGCCAGTTCTTGTCTTCGATTGCCGAGAGATCTTTTACAGTCAGGATCTCATCTAAATCACAGCAGGAATAATGGACGTACGAAAGTTCAACTAGATCCCCAGGCAACAAGAATCCTCGAGAGTCCCCCACATCTACAAGGTCAAATCTTTCGAAGTTCGATTCTCTGTAATCGTCTAGTCCATCGGTCTCTGATACCTCCTGAAACTCGACATAGTTTGGATGAATGACACGATTGACGGTATGACCCGGTTCCGGTACATCAGAGTTGACGTCTACTGGCTTGTATGCGTTGGCGTTATCAATCTCCCACTGTCGAAGACGTTCGCGGATGCTTGGGAGGTCAGGACGCGGAAGAGGTGGCGGTTCATGAGGCGGCAGTGAATTCGAGTCCCATAGAGGCTGGGCTTCTAATGATGTACGACACTATAGCCATTGTTAACGACTGCCTTTGGACTCTCCCACTGCAAGACTTACAGCGCGGCCAGGAACGAACCGTCTTCTGATCTCTGCAGTACTTCGATCCTTGAGAATTCTACTTGTCACAGGCCTCCGCGAGTCCTTGCTGGACGATCTGTGCCGATATCTTACGGCACATCTCAGACAGACCAACGGCTGAGAAGCCTGTCTTCGAACCTGAAAAGGACGCAGCATGATTGGCGATAGAATGCAGCGAAGGACCTTCACCAACACTGCTCTATCTCTATCTCTAAACCTATCCCCCAAAAAAACTAGGGTGGACGCGAAGGGGCGTGACTTTATGGCCCGTGCTTCGATTGTACCCTCGGGCACTTTTCCTTCTCGAGACAAATCGTATTTCCAACTCTTCTGGAGATTCCTCCCAGACAGGAATACATCAATTATTTAAATCTTCAACTTCTGGTATGTTGCGACCTTTTCTAAATCTTCAATCTTCTCCCCTCGTATGATGAACAAAAATAGCATGTATTACCTGAATCAGCCAGTTTACTGGCCTCGATATGTGGTCAATATCACCAAGATCTCTGACTCTGCTTCACGCCTCTAAGCTTCAATCGCACACCCTCTGAGCTTCACACGCTGACACAGAAAACCCGTTATTTAGTATCAGTATCGTCGGACCACTCGCCATGTCGTCTTCAAAGGTGCCAACAGGCCACTTCAAGATCCTCTACTTCGCATCCGCAAGCTCCTACACTTTGAAAGATTCTGAAGTTCTGCCTGCCCCACTCCCGATTGCGAAGTTGTTCGATACACTTGATGAGCGGTATAGGGGCATGAAGGGTAAGGTCCTTGAGAGCTGTCTGGTGACGGTCAATCTGGAATACGTCGATGTTCCGGAAGTCGCACATGTGGAAACGGCGAGCGATTATATTATTTGTGAGGGTGACGAGGTCGCCATCATCCCTCCCGTGAGCTCTGGGTGAAATTTGTTGGGATCCAAGATACAATCTCTATACGCACACACAATCACTTCGGCTGCTATGAGGATTCGGGATCTGCAAAGGCACTGAAGGGATTACTGGCTGTACATATGCCGGCCAGCCATGTGAAGTCACAACGGGTCCTGGTCCCATGTACAATACGCCGAGGGGAGCTAGAAACGCAATCCCCATAGCCCTTGACTCAAATCCCTCCTATCGCTCCCGATCCAACAATGGTCTTTGCTCATCCTCATCCTCCTCACTCGACCTTCCCTTCCTCCACCAAATCCGCCACCACTCCCCTCCTGCCTCTCTACCCCTCCTCGCCCAGCAAGCCCTCACCCACCGACCCCCAAACCAGGCGCCCAATGTCAGCCCCAATAAAGCAAGCGTCGCAACCACACTCACAGCACCCGTCACCGCCGTGAGGGTCGAAATATGGCATCCAAACGTTCCACTCCGCAACTCCCACCGCTCCTCCCACAAGGGGCAGATATTCGGGCGCGAGAACGGGGCCAGGAGTTGCAGGCGTGACGGGTTGGGGATGCAAGTCCCGGACTACGTACCAAAATATCTATGTCAGTCCAGATCACATCACATAACATCAAATTGAACCACCCAGCCTCATCTCATCCCTTAGGACGGAGAACATCCCGTCGGAGCTGTGACAAGTGGAAAATTGATACAGTGCAGTGATCCAACGGAAGCAAGTATGAAGGTAGTCAGTCACACGCATGGCTTACAGCAGGACACCAGCTACACGGCGCGTCCACCCGCTCCAAGCACCCACCGCAACCCTGCTGCCTCCAGCAAATCCTCAACCACTCCCCGTACGTGTCGTTACCACCGTCGTCGCCGTATCGGTCGCTATGAGGATCAATCATCGTGTCTGCTGCACAGGTTGCACGATGATCAGGTGATGGATAGATGGATAGATAGATGGAGAGAGAGAGATAAATAGATAGAGAGAGAGAGACATATATAGGTAGCTGGATAGATAGATGCTTATCTTGATAGCCTTCCGGAACTGTTTGTATGTAGAATGGTGAGTGATATCAGGCAACCTAAAGAGAAAGAAAGAAGCTTGAGCTCGCAGGCGCAGGCGCAGGCCTAGGCTCAAGCTATTATAGACACCGTAATAGATAGCCTGAACTTGTCGAGGCGAGTGCCTTTGCAGAAATCATCCATGGTCCAAGAGAGGGTCTAGTGCATAAGATCACTCACTAGTACGCAGCCTAAAATGGAGGACCATTCGGGCCAAGTCTCACACCATAGAATGTTGGGCTATCAACAGATCAACGGTTCATTAAAAAGAGAAAAGTCTAGTACAAGAATGCATGCTCCTTTCCGTGTAAAAGCAAGCGCAGGTTCGCAGTTGTGCTCACCACCCACCCGGGCCCATTCCATTAATAACACTAGCAAATAGGAAAGTGAACCCACCCCTCGTCAACAACCAGTACTCTAATGCTCCAAAAGTCTCAGCGAGCCTTGTACAACAACGTTCTCGAGGATGGATCCGGGAGGGATATCAATGGTGCTGCCCTCAGTCGCGACAATGATGACGGTACCCTTGAGAGTGACGCCACGTCCGAGGTTGACAGCTCCGGTGATAGTCAAGTGGTCAAGCTCGATGATCTTGGGGATGCTGCCGATGCGCTTCTGGAAGTCGGAAACCTTCTTGAAATCGTTGCCGAGCTTGATCAGGGGAGCTGGGCCGAAACGGTTGGGGTCGATTTGGAGTTGACCGTGCTTCAGCGAGTACAGGTCAGATTTGACAAGCATCAGATCAGAGCAAGTCTTGACGGGCAAGAAACGTCTTCTAGGAACGTTGACACCGTGCGCGTTCTTGAAGTGACGGATGGCAGCTCCGACGGCGGTTTCAAGTTGGACGATCGAGATGTCGGATTCGCCCTTCTTGTCTGCTGGGATGGTCTTGCTATTAGGGATGATCTCCATCTCCAGCGCATTGTTCTCGACAATCCGCTTAACAGCCTTGAGGTTCAGCCAGATGTTATTGGTGTTGAAGTACTTGAACTTCTTGATCGACTTGAACTCGTTGGTGTGCTCCTTGGGAACTTGCGCGATTTCAAGAAGACGAACTGATCCCTCGTAATCGATGATGGTTCCACCCTTCACGTCGGCCTTGGTCTTGTCGGTCAGTTCCATAATATACTCAGCATCGGTCTGGACCATGTGCTGCAGGATTCTGAGGTCAACAACAGCACCCAAGTTGTCAACGTTGGAAAGGAAGAGAATCTCGACGCCACGGGCAATCAGCTTGTCAAGGATGCCAGAATTGTAGAGTGACTCAAACACATCTCCGTGCCCAGGTGGGTACCAGTCGGAGATTTGCGAGTTGTATGATTTTGGTGCTGGGAGGAGAGAATCCTTCAAGATTCTGGGGTATCGGGACTGGTTGAAGGTCATGATGTCAATGTTGTGGCCCTCGTATTTCTTGATGATGTTCTGGGTGTCATCGTCGGTGTTGAACGAGTTCATGAGGACGAATGGAACGTTGACATCGTATGTACGGTTGAGGTATTCGATCTGTCGGACGGAGAGATCGAGGAACGACATGCCGTCACGGACTTCGATGACAGACTTTGGACCAACGCATCCCATAGAGGTACCAAGACCACCGTTGAGCTTGAGGACTGCTAACTTGCTCAAAAAACCGACGGATTCGGAGTTGGCCAGCTCATTATAGTCAACAACTTGGTTTTGCGCAGGGGGTGCAATATGGTCCCAATCCCTATCTCGGAATTAGTCCATGTTGTCGCAATGATTCAGTTGTATCCTACAGTTGGTTTCCCTTCGCCTTGTCGTTGAGGTATCTTCTGAAGAGGGCAAAGAAGTTGTCCATCTCAGTCTCGAAGAGCTGTAACATATTAGCTGGGCACCTAATCCACCAGGAAAGCTGATCCGTACCTTCTTCTCGGTGGGATCTGTGACGGTGTCTGCGAGGTTGTTGAGAGCATTACGCATTTGGCTCGCAGCTACAGATGTGGATGTGTTCTCGAATGCCTGTTCGTCCTGGGTCAGCATGGCTATGGAATGGCCGTCTGAAGAAACGGAATCCCGGGGAATGAAAGAGGCCGGCAGACTGCTAGAAGCAGCATCAGACAGCGGAGAAGACTGGATTGCGGAGTATTTAGAGGTAGAGGGGCCTCTGGGTCGCAATGCAGGATGGATATCAGGAATCCCCGTTTTGCATGCAGGCGAGATAATCGTCCCTGGCTTGAAAGGACGAGGTTGGTAGTGCAGGTTTTGTCGACTCCCAGGATAGGCAGGACATGCGTGGATACAGATTCCAGGGAGGTACAAGCAATGCTTGTTCCCCTTCAGGTCCCAATTTGCCCAGGGGCTCTCTGGCTTGCCCTCCTTGTCTCCGTGCTCTCTCATTGTGATCTCGTTGCATGCAAAGACAAAAGGTGTCTGTTCTGCGATGTCGAGGTTGCGAGGTCGAGGTCGAGAAAGATATTCAAGCGGGAAGCTGTGTTGAAATTCACTCTCTCGGCAAATTACTCTTCAGGAGTTCACCTTTGCGTGCACGCCATCCCCGAGGCTCCATGGAGGCTAGCCCGTCGGCTAGAGAGAAATATATCCGGATGATGCTGGCCAAAGTAAAGAAATGCACAAAACTCACCATATGGGATTGAGTCTTGCCATGGTGCTTTCGGACAAACTCAGCAGCTTCACCATCGCCAGGCTTCAGGTGGCTTGACAGAACGCTCTTCAAAGCAGAAGCCATGTTGTATAGATTATTTGAGGACGGTGAAATATGAGGAGTGCAGGATGAGTCTAGAAGAACGGAACTTCGTTGCAGATGGAGGGTTGTTGGGGAGGAAGCGGATTGTTTTTTCTATGGGGGGGGGAAACTTTATCAGCGACTGCAGCTTGACGTAATGAGGGGGGGGGATGGCGAGATGATTAGCATGGAGGGAGTGAACGTACAGAGAGGAGAGCAAACTCTAGAAAGGGACGATGGGATGGGATTTTCAGTATTTATGTACTGTAGGAGAAGGTAGGTATGAGGTTGGGTAGGAGTGGGTAAGTACGGTAGGGGTAGGGTAGCTAGCTAGGTAGCCTAGCTTCATCCTTGAGATCCATCCCATCTACCCACTGCCCATCCATCCCGTCCTGTCAGTCTCAACCACTTCCAGGCAGGGGTGGTAAAATCAGTATCAATCTCGACTACGCCGTACTACTCGGCTTATCAGAAGTCGTATCGGGAAGCCTCCAGACCCAGACCCAGACCCAGAGTTACTTATCGACTATTTACTACGGTAGTGTTGACCTGGGAAAAAAAAAAAAAAAAAAAAAAAGGAGCTGCCCGGGTGACCACTGCTGATTTCTGCCCGGAACGACCCGCCTAGCAGTAGAGTCCGCACCGCCAGGAACCCGAGACAAGCGAAGGATGTTGCACCGTACCGTTCAATGACCACTAGAAAGGGCAACAAGAGCAGGAACTAGAAATATATAGTCATTCACACAACAAAGACAGCAAAACCCAACCTGCTCCACGCATCTGTTATCTCTTACCCCCATGTACAGCCACCATATCGGATCGCAACAGAAGCGTATTGTTTATGATCCCAGCCCTCTCTACACTCATGGAAGTATCTCCGAGAGCGAGCCACCGGTACACAAGTCTTCTTCTTCTCCTCCGGACGCCAAAACGATACGCCACACCAATTTTTACTTTTTTTTTCCCCCTTTTCGTGCACGCAATATTCCGAGTGCGTTGGTTGATACCACGCGACGGGAGATTCTCGAGACCCGAGCGAGCGATGGCATCTAACAGGATCCTAATTTGGCTCTTGCCACCACAGAACCGGCTCTATCGCCCCGGACCGCAGAGTTGGCGACCATTTGCTCGGCCCCCCAAAACCAAAATCCTCAAGCAAGTACCGGATTCCGACGATCAAAAGAGCTCGTCTCGCGGCTCGCTTGTTGGACAAGGAGACGACGGATGTAGTACCCGTACCTCGCTCTACTCCGTATCTCGAGACATTCCGATAGCGCCCGCCTCTCTCTCTCCCATCAGCCCACTAAACCGCAGCCGTCGCCAACAAACACGAAAAACGGCCAGGCAGAGAAACAAGCGTTGGCCGTGAAACTGAAGCAGAAACCTCTCACCCTCAAGCAGGAAACCCACCAAAGGCCCTCTCCCAAAATCCGGGCCTCCTGTCTGCTCTCCAGCCAACCCCCCTTGGTCGCAACCCTGCCCATTTTCGTCAAACCCCTCGTCTCAGGACTAACCCAAACAGAGCGGTTTCCATATTCCAAATACTATTTTTTTTGTAACATCCAACACAAAAGCATGCCTAAGAGTCAGCTAAGCTATTTATCTAGAAACTCTAACGCCGGGCCTCGATCCCTGACAAACACTAAAGAAAGACTAGCCTTTATACTTTGCTGGAGCCAAAGAGAAAGATATGCGTCGAGGGTGAGAAATTCACTGGTTGGACAGCAGGTGTATGTAGCCAGGCCAGGAGGAGGTGGTCTGGGGTTTTAGATGACTATGAAAGTGTGTGTGTGTGTGTCTGTGTTTGAGTGTGTACTGTGCGTGGGACGTTCAATTGCTTGAATTTTGAGTCTATTCTTTCCCTCTCTTGTGCCGGGGCTTTGAAATAGGAAGAGAAAAGGCCATGGTATCGAGCGAGCGAGCGAGCGCAATATGTAGAAAACCCTAAATAGTAATCAATGCCCAATGCCTACTTCCCAAATCACAACGCCGTAGGAGACAGAAATAAGACACCTGAGATCCAGAAACATAGAATCCGCAAAATCCCCAAGGATCGGCTCAACCTAATCCACCCGAACTCCATATTGCAACTCGTGATTCCCGATACACGGACACAGGAATTTAGTGAGGTGGCCGAGTTTAGTATCCCGCTCCGTGCTGATGCACCGGGCACTGCCCGGGATGATGCACAAACCAGTCGCGGATACAATGCAAGTGGAAGCGGCAGAAACACTCTAGTCTTCCCATCTTATCGCCGACTTGGTACTCCTCCATGCAGATCGTGCACTCGGCGTCGTCCACGCAATCTTTCTCGCTTGCGACGTAGGGAAAGCATCCACTTCTCCTCATCGGGGGCGTGTGTGAGGACTGAGCGGCTTGGATAACTGCCGCATGGGCGCTTTCACGGGCTACCATACGGCCTTCGGGTGTGTTGGGTGTTGGTATTTGAACGGGTGGTGTGCGTGAGCTGGAGGCGGCAGGGTATGGCTGAGTACTGGTATTGGTCGAAGCTTCGAGGACGCAGTTCATGACGTGGTTTTGGCGAGCAGTTTCCCAGTTCGGGAGTGACTTGGAGGGAAGCTCTTTGTGACAGACCCAGCATTCGTCTTCTTCATTGAGAGGGGGGCGAGCCTCGGGCGTTGGGCGTGGGAGTGGAGCTCGTGGCTGTCTGGAGCCGCCGCCTGTTCCCGAGTGGCCTGTTTGTGAAGTGGGATAATTCTGAGTTCTGTTAGTAGGGGTATCCGTGTTCCGGCTAAAATCTCCGTGAGGCAGGAAGTTCGTCAGAAGGTTGACTTTTTGTAGAAAACGACGGACTGCATTTACCATAGTGAAAGTATCGCGATTAGTCCCAACCTGGGAGATATTAGTGTTGTTGTACCTCGGACGCTTCCAGAAAACATACTGTATTGCTTCGAGACCGATTGTGCAACTCTTCAGATCTCACCAATCGGCTGTGATTGCCCTCCGTGTAAGACGATCTACTTTGATCGAAAAGACTCGAGTTACTTGGCTGTCGTGGTCTTCTGGGAAAAGTAGACGGAAGCGTTGGAATCTGAGTTGATTGTATCGACGGTGAATTTGTGGAAGTTGCGGTGTTGCCCTCAGAATGACTATGGCCTTGATGCGAGGGCCGTCGTCGGTTGTCCGCAACTTGAGGGGGAGCCACGTTCGGATCCGGTACACATGGATTGCAGAGCCGTACACGCTCTCCTCCCCCGAGGTTCTCAACGGCGGTAAAGCTTCCAACGCGGCCAGCATCGAGTGCCGGTCGGGGATATTTTGTAGGAGATGTCGCTTCTGACGGAGGTTGCACAATGAATTGGTGTGGAATCGTGATTCGATGCGGCGAACAGCTCCCACAAACCACTCGACCACATTTCCTGCATCAGTCAGAACAACTCGTCAACTGTCCACGGTGGGCACTGACCTGCAATGATGTTTCCTCACAAAGAAGCCTATTATTTCGATCAGTCCCTGGATTCGCCAAGGAGGAGGAAGAGTTTGTAGAATACTTACTAAACTGTGTTCTGCAAATAGGGCACAGCGTTACTTCAGCATCTGGCTGCCATCTAGGTACAAGGACTTGCGACTGCTCGGTACTATTTGCTCGCCCGGCAAGCCGCGGTCTCCTTCGGTAACGAATAGATGTACGAGATAGCAAAGGCGTATCTCCAGGCGAGTCCGATCCAGAAGAACCTCCATGGGGCCTAGTCTCGATATCTACATCTCTAATCGGTGTTATGGCTTGGGAGTGACTGTCCTCTTGAGCCTGGTAGGCCGGTGGGTTACTTGCAGCTCCTATGGGTACATTTGACTCTGTCACTGAGTTACCGCCAGAGCTTCTCTGATTTTGAGAACTGGCAGGCTGAAATGATCCTTCATCCAGAGAAGCAGCTGCAGCCGTCGACGTTCTACTTCCAGCCGCCGAGGCAGAATTTGCCCGAGACTTAACAATGGAATTTCCTGCAGCATGGCTGGATATTTCCTCCTTACTTCCTCCGTGTTCTCGGTCTTCTCGGTTGCTTAGTGACCTCGCTGTGTTATCTGGAATGTCCACGGCAGCAGAAACTTCCAGCTCCTCTATGGGAAGCGGCGGAAGAGGGCGCTCTCTTGTGCTGGCAACAGTTGCCGAGACTCTGGCAGAGTTCATTGTGGGATCCACGGGTATATGGCATGAACTGCCCCGCGAGTATTATGCAAAATATCCTGATGGTGACCTCTTGGTATTCCACGGACCCAGTCCAGATTCAAATCACAGCGGGCACCCAGCTGTGGCTCCGATCGACCTCACACTGTGTTTCGGTTCTAGTATCTGCTGCTCTTGAAGCAGCAAGTATTTGGTGTCCGAAAATTAGGCCACTACCCTATGCGGCGAGGGTTAAATGTGGAGGGGGCAGAATTGTAGCCTGTGGTATGTTTGGCGACGCGGTCTCGAGTTGTTACGAGTCTCCTTCCAGTGAAGGGCGGCCGGCTCCAGTTCTTTGGCAGCCGGTTCATACCGAAAGCCGTCAGATCTGATTTTCCCAAAGTATATAATACGTAGCAGACCTACTGGAACAAGTCCCAAGGCTCCTCCACGCAGTCCTTGTGTATCTCATTCGATCGCGACAACGGCGTGTCAGTGCCTTTTCGCACATGCGAAAGTACTGTGGACTCCCGAGCAGGTTGAAATCTTGTAAATATCTGTGGATCCAGAAGATTGTAAGAGGCGAGGATGAGTGAGAGAGAGAGTGAGAGTGAAGAGTGAAGAGTGAATCACACATCCGACAATCGGGTGATGCTCGGTCTTTCTGGACTCTGGATAGTGGAGTGAGGTGGAGAGGATTAAGCTTATCGGCCGATAAGGATGTTTGCTTGGTCAAGGTACCTAGGTACGGAAGGTAAGGTAGGTAAGGAGTATGGCCGGGATATCCGTGAATGTAATACCTACCTTACGTATAGGGTATATCGGGTATATAGGGTATATTTAAGTATTACCGGTACTCATGCTTGTGCTTGTGAATGAGACAAATTACCTACCTAGGTAGTTCATCTGGAATTACATATTTCTCCAAGTGTCTGAGAACGCCCCTTTAAGTGTATATTATATTACAAGTTGTTCATTCCATGACAGAAGGGTGAGGGAGGCCCTGGCTATATACACACACCCTTGCTATTCTTAGTCACACCTTACAAAAGCTGGCCGCTGAGCCTCGAAATCATCCGATTCAATAGCTTAAAGTCTAGAAAGTTCGAATTACTTACGTTTTGTGATAGACGGAATTCGTATTTGCTTATTTACCTATCTCATTCAGTGAGGGTGAGACAGAATAGGTAGGCTGCTTGAGTGAAGGTTTGCTTTCAATGCAGCTCTGCGCTAAGCGCGATCACGATCGACCCTTAGAAATCCTAGAAATCTTATTAATAATACAACCATCAAACAATCGCGGAGCTTCAATCCCTCCCGACCACCGACATCCGCCACGGAAATGGCCTCGATAGATCCCCGACTCAGAGATCTCTCGAGCGCCAATGCTCTCGTTCAACAACAACATCAACAACAACATCAACCATTACAACAAGAACAACAACAACAATCGCCACAAAAAAGCACTTCAACTTCGCAGGCGCAGCCAGCCCTTAATCAAGCGCGTCGCTCTCCATACATCCCAATCTACACAACCCCTCAATCAACGGGCGCCTACCCGGATAACACTGGTGGCTCGCAGGATGGCAATAATGATGCCAACGACTCAAAGAAGTCTCGAGCATGCGAGGCTTGTCGGGGTCTGAAGGTTCGATGTGAGCCCGATCTAAACAACCCCGACGCGCCTTGCAAGCGTTGCGCCAAAGCAAATCGCAATTGCGTCGTAACCCTACCAACTCGCAAGAGACAGAAGAAGACGGATAGTCGTGTTGCAGAGCTCGAGAAGAAGATAAATGCATTGACGGCTTCATTGCAGGCGCAAGGCGCTGTAACTGCAGCTGCTTTGGCTGATCCAGGTGGAATGCGGCAACCTCAAGCTGAACAAAACCTATACCAGCAAATTACAAATGGAGGATATGGAACACCCTACGACCCGGGCCGCCCAGAGGAGCGCCTAGATGATTGGCATGTATACCCAAGAGCTCCAGAAGTCGAGCCTCGCACATCTTCGCCTCCGCCACCCATGGTTGGTGCTGGTCAGAAGAGAAAGCACGCCGATTCCTTCTCCGCTGCCTCAAACTCCCATATCGCGGCGAGTGCAGCCGCGCAGAGACAATCTGAGCCGGTAGTTGGGACCTTTCACACCTTGGACGCCGGCACTCAAAAGGTCGTGGCGACCCAAGAGTATACAGATGTTGTTGACAAAGGGCTTGTCACCGTGGAGGAGGCCACTAAGATGTTCAATTGGTATGTGGAGAAGATGGCGCCGCACATGCCTTCAGTTGTATTCCCTCCCGGCACTACAGCAGCTGAGATTCGTAATACCAAGCCCATCCTTTTCCTGGCCATTCTTAGTGCTAGCGCAGGGGTTCTGAATCCAGAGAAGCAACGTCTGTTGACAAAGGAAGTCATGAGCATCTATGCGGATCGCATTATCTGCAGTGGAGACAAGACCCTCGAGTTAATTCAAGCTTTGATTGTTTCCTGTCTCTGGTACTGGCCTCCCGAGCATTTTGAAGAATTGAAATTCTACCAGCTTATCCATATTGCCTCTGTGATGGCAATCGACATGGGGATGAATAAGAAGAGCAGGCTTCAAAAGAACAAAGTTGCTGGTCTCTTCAGAGACAATCCATGGCGCCGCACTCCGTTTCCAGACCCGGAGAGCTTGGAGTCAAGACGCACTTGGCTTTCTTGCTATTTCCTTTGCTGCAATGCATCCATGGGGCTTCGGCGACCAAACCTCGTTCGATGGACGTCCTTCATGACCGAATGTCTCGAGGTACTAGAGACTTCGCCTGATGCTTTGCCTTCTGACAAAACATTCTGCCAGTGGATTAGGAGTCAACATATCGCAGAGGATATCGGTACCCGCTTCTCTATGGATGATCCAAGCGCTAAGGTTAGCATGGCTGACACGTCGGTTCAACATGCCTTGACAGCCTTTGAAATCGAGCTCGAGGAGTGGTCCAACCAAATCCCACCAGGAGCTAATTCTTGTAAGTCAGGTCGTACGACCTGAGATGCTTCATACTAATTTTGATCAGCCTGCCTACAAATAACAGAGCATGTGGTGAACCTCTATATGCATGAGGTTGCTATGCATGTCGACCATAATGTTGAGGAGTTTAAACCGCCTTTCACGGACGCATTTAGAGATACTTCGGGTGATGACCAGAAGCTCAGCTCTTCCCATGTGAAAGCACTCTCAGTTTGCCTGAAGTCCATTGACGGCATATTCGCTACCTTCCTGGGCTTTGATGTCGAGACCATCCGATGTCTTCCAGTCGCTAACTTTGTTCGTGTTGCCTATGCCGTGGTGGTCTTGATCAAGATGTATTTCGCGGCAGCCAACCCGAACAGTAACTTTGGCAAGGTCATCAACAAGGACAACATGAAGGTGGAGCAATATCTGGATGGGTTGGTATCACTCTTTATGGCAGCCGCCCTCGAAGAAAAGTCACGTCCTTCGCAAAAGTTCCTCCTGGTTCTCTTGGTGCTCAAGACTTGGTTCCATCGTCAACGCGAGGAGAAGACTACGACCAGTTCTTCAAACGACACTCGCTCTGGCCCTGTAGCCGATGCAAGTACAGAAGCGCCGGTCGAGCCGAACCATAACTCCCAGGTTCAGCAACAACGACAAATCTCAGCCTACAGCCCTGCCAACAATTCTCTTCAACTTTTGAGTGAAGTTGCTACAGGTAGCGGCGGCCAATCTCGTTCCGGAAGTATCAGCAACTACCCCGGATCTAACGATTGGCAAACCTTGCAGTACAATAACAGCTTTCCTATGAACCAGGCGTACGGGAACGGGGGTGGCCAGATTGATCCCAGGCTTGGTATGATGGACTTCAACTACTCGATGGGCGATGGGCTGGAGCAGGCTATGGGTATGACGCTCGGAGTGGGCGAATACAGCATATATTTTGGTGATAACAGCTTCATGAATGGGTTCATGGGACTCGGAGACTTTGGAGACGGTATGGCGCAGAATATTGAGGGTGGTATGCAATGATGGTTGGTCTCTGTTATAGCAGCCGTTGGTGCACAGGACGATGGCGAGTTTTTCACCTGACGAGTTCCGTCTTTTTGAGAAGCGGCCATGGTTGTAATTTTAAAGACTTGTGGATCATGAATACCATGAAATTGCTTTGTAGTGGTTTGGAAGCAGTATTCTGCAATTTGTGTTCTTAGACCCAGACAGATTTTTTATCACTCCGCCCCCTCCCTACATCTTGAAAAATGGGTTTGTCAGAAGCTTTCGAAAAAGCAGAGTTTCCTTGTGTGCTCTGGCTCCAACAAAATAAAAAAAAACTCTGATGGCAGCTGCATGGCACGAGCAGGGATTAGTATGGATCCTTCTATCAGTATTTATCGCGTCTCTCTCTCTCTCTCTGTTTCTCTCGATGCTCCTCTCGTCTTCTTTCGCTTACCTACCTCTCGTTTCGAGCTCTACATCTGAACCCTCTCTCGTTTCTTTCCTGCATTGGCAGTTTTGCAAACCTCATCTACCAATATCTTTTCAAAGTAACATTGCATAAGTAAGAAGTCGTTTCAGAGAACTCGGAAACTCGAATACATATACTCTACGTTGTGGTAGATACACATACCCCGCTATCCAGTATCAGCATCCATCAACAAGCTTTGCCAGCTCCACCGGGTCCTGGTGGTCACCAGCACCGACGAAAAGCGCAGCTCGCCCGGGTATATATAGACAGCATCGACCCCGGGCCAGAGGAGGAGGAGGAGAAGGAGGAACTGGATTGACACGAACTGGATTGAATCTAGTCGGATCTAATTAAATCGAATTGAATCGAATCGGAAGATCAACAAGATGTCCTTGTTGCAGAGAGTCTCGTCCATCGAATCGCTGGGGTCGATATATCCAGCGTCACATCCGCGGGCCCGCTCGGGCTCGCACAGTCCGTCCTCGAGAGACCGCAAGCTCTCGTTCAGTCCCTTGCCTGGGAGTTGGGATCCCCCACCTGCACCTGAGCTCGTGGCAGACCATATACCTCCTCCCATTGCCGCTTTCGAGGTTCCGCGGTCGAAGAGGATATGTATGTTTAAGTCACTGCCGGCCCTCACCCATCAATGCGACGTCGACGACATTTCCTCTACTGAGATGTTCATTCGGCGAGAGAATAGCCTGCTGACTTGAACCACAAACAGTACAGGTGACCATCGCAGTGGTATACTGCCTATTCGCTGCCGGTATTGTCTTTGGATACGCAGCTCTCAAGCCCGTCCTTATCCGCGAGGGCATCTACCGAGAACGATGCACCCAGGACGAACTCGACCGCGATGTTCGGACATGCTACGAGCAGGAGATACACCTGAACCTGATGTTCACAGTGGCCGCTGTGGTCACCAACGTTGCCGCTCTCCCCGTCGGGGCGGTCCTCGACGCGGCCGGCCCTCGAGTCTGCGGCATCATCGGTAGCATTGTGCTCGCGATTGGAGCCCTGTTGTTCGCATTTGCGTCGCAGCTACCTTTTGACGGATACATACCCGGCTATCTCTTCCTGGCCCTTGGGGGCCCGTTTGTCTTCATTTCGTCGTTTCAGCTGTCGAATGCTTTCCCGAAAAACTCGGGCTTGATATTGGCTCTGTTGACGGGCGCTTTTGATTCTTCCAGCGCTATATTCCTTGTATACCGTATGGTGTACCAGTGGAGCGAGGGAGCACTCAAGCTGAACAAGTTCTTCCTCCTGTATCTGGTGGTCCCGGTATTCATCCTAGTCGCGCAGGTCTTCATCATGCCCACGGCATCCTACAAAACAGTCGGCGAGCTCCGAAAGCAAGTAGAAGAACAGGAAGACATTATCTACGACGACCAAGTCGACGAGAATACCGCCCTCCTGCGCGAAGAATCCCGTCAGCACCGCCAATCCGTCGTCTCCGAGATCACTGACCTGCTCGGCTCAAAATCAGGTGCGAAGCTTGTCAGGCAAGAGGAGCACAAGAACCAGATCTCAGGCGTCTACGGCGCCATGCACGGCGCCACCGTGCTGCAGCAGATCTGCTCGCCCTGGTTCGTGCTCGTCACCCTCTTCACCATGATCCAGATGACGCGCATCAACTACTTCGTCGCCACCATTCGCCCACAGTACGAGTACATCCTCGGCTCGTACGCCAAGGCGGTGGAAATCAACACCTTCTTCGACGTGGCACTGCCCGTGGGCGGGATCCTG
Organism: Drepanopeziza brunnea f. sp. 'multigermtubi'; assembly: GCF_022702325.1. Classification (NCBI taxonomy): domain Eukaryota; kingdom Fungi; phylum Ascomycota; class Leotiomycetes; order Helotiales; family Drepanopezizaceae; genus Drepanopeziza; species Drepanopeziza brunnea. The sequence goes on along the minus strand of NW_027094082.1, from coordinate 910,945 downwards.
TCCATCCCGTTCATCGGGGTGGTGCTCGACAGCACCAGCACCGTCACCGTGCTGTCTACCCTCGTCAGCATCGCCACCGCCATCGGCGTCCTCGGCTGCCTGCCGTACACGTGGGCCGCGTACGCCAACATCTCGCTCTTCGTCCTCTACCGGCCCTTCTACTATACCGCCATCTCCGACTTCGCCGCCAAGGTCTTCGGCTTCCGGACCTTCGGCACGGTGTACGGCCTGACGATCTGTCTGGCCGGCCTGTTCAATTTCAGCCAGAGTGGCCTGGATGCGCTGCTGCACAAGGTGTTTAATGGGGATCCGATCCCGGTGAACCTGATCCTGCTGGGAAGTGCTCTGGTGGTCGGAGTAGCGCTGTGTTCGTTTGTGGGCATGAAGTCGTACCAGATGAGGAGAGAGGAATTGGTGAGTGAGGCAGAGCATACGAGGGAGACTGTTATGCCGGGGGCTCAGAGCCCGCAGAGATTGTGAAGTATCGGGGGTGACGACGAGGGATGTCATCTTGGTGGGGTTAGTTGGCATACATAGCATGGAGTTCAATGGCGAGGCGAGAAAATGTATTAATGGGGGTCTCTCGATGAATAATGTCGGCAGATGATTAATGAGTATCTCAAGAATTCTTCTTTTTGTTGATCATTGTTTCGCTTAGCTCGTGCATGATCTCCCCCCTTTTCGCGTTAACCGAGAGAGATGCTCGGTGGGTGCATGGCAGTGTGCCCGCCACATGTGATCAGCCTTCTGCGAGCTGCAACAATCTTCCTTCCTTGCCCTTGCAAACCCCCCTCCCCATCTCTCCTCCCGAACCCAAGCAAGCTTACTTCAACCCCGTAGATCATGCCTGCCCGTCTACCCATTAACCCTCCCTGCACCCCCCTCCCTCTCAATCCACTCATCCAGCCTCCCCATCAACGGAAACGGCACCTTCCTCCCCCCTCCCCGCCCACTTCCCCCCAGACCCTCGCCGCAATCTCGCTCGCGCCCGGATCGGCGTCAACGGCCATCTCGACCGTCGGCGCATCAGCGAACGTGACCGCCGTCGGCTTGGACAGCGCGATCTTGATGCGCGGGTAGGTCCTCCCCGGGGGGGCCGTGGAGCTGGGAGTTGGAGTTTGAGCTGGGGTTGGGGTTGAGTGCGGGAGGGAGGTGAGGAGGTGGGGGATTACGATGTAGCGGATGAGGCGCGTGATGAGGTGTTCGGCGAGGGCTTCGAGGGTTTGGAAGCTGGATTCTTCTGTTGACTGTGGGTTTTGGAAGGGGGGTAGGGGTGTTTTCGTTAGCCGTTGTAGATAGATAGACAGACAGACTCTCATCTTCTTCTCCGCTGTCTCCTCGCTACTCTCCTCGCGAAGCTTCTCAGGCCAGGGACTTATCTGCATCTGTTCGGTTCGCCCTGAACAGGAGCAGAAGCAGAACGTGAATTCCAGCTCGAAACTGAAAGTGGGAAATGAAATCGAAAATGAAACATTGGACATTACCTTGACAACAACTTCCTCTAGTCGCGCATACCCATCCTCGTCGGGCCAGTCCCACCTCTGCATCTCGATACCCACATACACCATCTGCTTTGCGAGGCGCTCACACGCATTCACACCCACCAGCGTCGGCACTCGCAGCTCATGGAGCTTCAGCACCATGGAAAAAGCGCTCGGCTGCTGCTCCCCCCCGCCCTGGTCGCCGCCGTACGCGACACTCCCCGTCAAGCTGACGCCGCTGCCCAAGAGCGAGGCCTTCGGCAGCGAAACCTCCAGCTCGAGTAGTTTCAACGAGCTCGGCTTGAGCAGTGGCTCTACTCTCTCCTCGTTCCCATTCTCATCGCCGTTTCCGTTTCCACTCCCGTGCTCGCCTTGAGGAGCCTCAGGAGCAGCCAGGATATGCTGCCCCGTGAGCCGGAACAACACCCACGCCACCAGGTCCCGCATCCCCATCCCCTTCTCCGTCCCCTCCCCGCTCAGCCTGAACGCCTCGCAGGCCGCTAAGATGGCTTTGCTCAGCGTTCCGTAGTGCACCGTGCTGGCGGCGACGGTGTCGCTGCTCGAGGCGGTGGTGAACGGGTGGCGCAGGGACAGGGCGCAGGACAAGAGCACCGGCTGCGGGATTGAGGCGGAGATGGAGGGGCGGCCCCAGGCGTCGGTGCTGATGGGGAGCGTGGTGCGAAGGTGGGTGAGGCGGATGAGGGTGTGGGGGTCTCCTGAGAGGGTGGTGAGGGCGTGTGGGGTGAGGAGGGGGGGTGGCATTTTTGATGGCTTAAGGGGTTGTGAGATGAGTTGAGATGAGTTGAGATGGGTTGAGATGGGATGGGATGGGATGAGATGGGATGAGATGGGATGAGATAGAAGAGATGAAATAGTGCGAGAAGTCAAACAAGGTGCAAAGATGATGTCGATGGGTCACGGGTCGGGCCGTTGCGAAGCTTAGTGTCGAGATGAGAGAGGAGAGAGAGATAGGTAGAGTACCTGCGAGCGGGCCTTGGAGCTACCAGTACCAGTATCAGTACCAGTACCAGTACCTTCCTCGTTAAGCTGGCTCGGTTGAGTCCTGGAGTAGAAAGAAGAAGTCGAACATCATTCAGTAAAGAAGATGCACAGCGAAAGGTTTGCAAGCTTCCAGCTATCACGACTTCTCTGCAAACGGTTTGCAAGCGTCATCCCATTTGTAGGCATGTATTACGAGCTATACTCATGCGTTTGTATGTACAAGTAGGTTCCGTTATCAATAACTATTCACAATCCTACCGCAGCCCTTTGGTGCACTTCTTCCCTTGCAGACGGGCCAAGAATTCCACGCGACCACTCTTTTATTCACATCCCAGACGTCATGTAGATTGAGGTCAGCACTTGTCGTTCAGATTTTTCTTCTTTTCCCTGTTAATTCTGCATCTGCTAAAGATATCACACGAGCAAGCCATGACTGGCCCTCTTCATCCGATGTGAGATAGTTAACAACCTGTGAAATACCTCGCAGGGGTAACTGGCAGAAAAGCCTAATGCAATGCCACTTTAGCAATAACCGTCCGTATCCCGTCCGTATCGAGTCCTACCAGAGTTTTTGCACCTCGTTTTGTCCCTTGATCATGCCGAAATCGACTCCAATGCTGCCCTCGTTTCCACCCAGAACGCCATGCTAATGCTCAAACACCAAATCCAATCACTCAGCTTTATCCGTCACAAATCCGTTGGCTTTACAAACTGGACAGATCCAAAGACCCACAGGCTCGCTCTGGAGACCAACACAGTTCCAATGAAACCATTCGTACGGGCATTGCATGTTGTCACAAGCAACCATGTCGCCGTAGCTGATACTCTGGCAGGTGCAGTATTTGTTAGTATCACCCCCCTCTTCTTCGTCCAAATCTCCCATCTCTTCATCTCCGTCGGCATCTTTGCGTCTTGGTGGCGTACCAACATCACCCTCCTCCTCAGAGCCCGAAGCTCCTTCGCTATCCACCAAAGACGCCGAATTCTTGGGCCCGGGTCGTCTGATGCGCGCCAGACCAGATTTTTTCAATGACTTTCTGGGTTGTCCACTCTGCCTGCTCCCTTGTGGAGCCACCTTTTTGGTACTCTTCTGCATTGCTCGTGGGCCTGCGCTTCCTGCTCTGGCCGACACCGCGACTGGTGTAGCACCTCTCCCTGGAGTACCTGGAACATTAGACGAAGCACGGTTTGGCAGAAGACTGCTGTTAGGCGGGTGAAGTCCTAAAGGACCAGTCCCAGTCAACCTTGGTCGCTTATTGTTGGCACCGGAATAGGACTCACGGTTTCGTTGTTGGAGCGCTGCGTTATTAGGCGTTCCGGGAGCCGATGATGACACGGCATTGTTCTGCTGAGCCTGCATATGCGTAGGGATCGTATTTTTTATCGGGTACTGATTGGCGTGTCGAGTAGGGGGCACTGCAGCGACACTATGATCGACACTTGAAGCTGACTGCCGGGAAGTTTGAGGCTGTAGGATCGCGGCAAGCTCGCTGTCGTATGGGATCTCTCCTCTTTCCACCAGATCTTCAATATGCGTATCGAGCCATTTCAAATGTTTCAACATCAGCGTCTTTGATTTGATGGCCAACGCTACCTTCTCATTCGTTAACAACTCGGCCTTGTCGAAATTCTCCCTAATGATACTCTGCAGCTGTTCTTCTTTAGGGTTTGGGACATGGCTTCCGTGACTACGAATCCACTTCTGGATGAGGGCGTCATTTTTGGCAATTGTCGCCGTGCACTCCAAAGCCTGAGCGTCCTTGTGTGCAATCTCCTCTTGGATATGCGCGAGCTCATTGTGCCAGTTGCCCGCGACGTGAGTAAAATCCTCGAGTACCTCCGTGGCATCCAGCTTCTTGTGTTCTGGGTGAGCCATGAAGCTGATGTCGCTGAAGCCGTCGATGGAAAGATCGTCTCTGGGCATGGTTGTTAATGGCAATTCGATGCCTCGTTACGATGCGGCAAGGCAAAGTAGGGCAGGGCAGACTGATCAGACTGATCAAGCAGGATGTAAAGGTGTCGCAGGTCGTGTGCTCACCTCGAGAAGATTTCCCGTAGACGATGCGACTCCTCCAGGCTTTCCCTCTGCGGTTACTTTACGAGCGAGTCGACGGTAGGGGTGGCTGGGTGGGGGAAGGGGGAAGGGGGAAGGGAATGGGTTTTGTTGATGCCGCCGAGAAGCGATATCTGAGGTATCTGGATTATCAGTATCGCCATAAAGTGGGTCAGTCAGCCTTGCGCTAAGCAGAGCCTCTTCAACTACTTCATCTCGAACTCGACATCAAGCTCGGCATCGCCATTCCCATCGCCCTTGACTCTCACGGTATATTGTTCCGATCTTTAAATGCCTCCGGAATATGTAAGCACACAAGTTTAGCATATTCTTACGGTGCTCGATACTCCCTTCGCCGTCTCCGTCGCCGTCGAAACCAGCTTGCAACCGTATATTGCCAAGCTCCAGGCACGCTCTCCATACTACCGCGCTCTCGTGGACTCGCAACGTCGGTGGATCTCCTGTACCTGTGAGGGAAATCTGCTACTACTGTCCCTAGCTAATAGCCCTCAACGATCTCTGAGAGAATCTCACCCTCGCTGCATGTGAGATCTATCGACCGCCGCATACTACTCGACGAAGAATTCCGCGCCGAAACTCTGATACCCCGGGAATTAGTAGACTTTAAAGGACTTCAAATCGTCTTGGACGGGCTTAACTCGCCAGGACAATGGTCCCCTCCTCGAATGGCATTGTCCAAGAATACTGGGAGCCGCTCAATCAAAACGGAGATCGCCACAATGCGAATCTTCTGGCGAAAGTAAAACAACAAATATGGGAAAATGGTATTGTTAAGCCAAAAGGAACAACGGTTTCCTGGCACTCAAATCCAGATATCGAGAAGCACCACTTTGGGCATTCTCATCCTATGAAGCCCTGGCGTCTAACTCTGGCAAAGAGCCTGGTCATGTCATATGGGATGCATGCCGCAATGGATACCTATGTCTCGCGCCAGGCCACCAGAGAAGAATTGGAAGACTTTCATAGCGAAGATTACCTGGACTATCTCAAGACAGCGAAGGTAGTCTTGCCAGATGATGACACACCAAAAGATTTCAGTCTTGGTGGGACGGATTGCCCAATTTTCGAAGGGCTTTTCAATTACTGCTCCATGTACGCGGGGGCCTCAATCGATGCAGCTCGTAAACTCTGTAACTGGGAATCAGACATTGCCATCAACTGGTCTGGCGGATTGCACCATGCTAAGAAAGCCGAGGCCTCGGGCTTTTGCTACGTGAATGATATCACCCTTGCCATATTGCAGTTACTTCGGACATTTCAGAGGGTCCTGTATATCGATATCGATCTTCATCACGGGGATGGTGTGGAAGAAGCTTTCTGGTCTACCGATCGGGTCATGACACTTTCGATTCACAAATACGAGGGAATGAATTTCTTTCCGGGCACTGGTGACCTTGACCGGACTGGTCCAACCGATGAACGCAACCCAGGTGCTCATCACGCGGTCAATGTCCCTCTTCTGGACGGTATCAATGACGAACAATACATCTACCTCTTCAAAACCGTTGTTCAGGAGTGTATGGACAGGTTCCAACCCGAGGCAATTGTCCTTCAGTGCGGTGCCGACTCACTGGCAGGTGATCGTCTAGGCCGGTTCAACGTTCAAGTCGAGGGCCATGGAGAATGTATCAAATTTTGTAAGGCCAAAAAGGTTCCACTCTTGCTAGTTGGTGGGGGCGGCTACACTCCAAGGAATGTAGCAAGAGCGTGGACAAACGAAACCAGCATTGCCATTGAATGTGGGCTGAACCCCATTATACCTTTACATACACCTTACCGATCTCACTTCCGCCACGAGACAATATTCCCTACGCTTGACCAGGTCCTTGGAGATCCTCGTCCCAACAAGAACACCGAGAAGAAGATCCGAGACATCATAAACTCGATCAAGGAACAACTCCAGTTTGTTGGAATCGCTCCGAGCGTGCAACTCCAGAACATACCACCCGATCTGTGTGGGATGAAAGAATCTAAGGACGACGAGATCAGAGAGGAGCATGAGAGGCGCGAAAGACAAGAGCATGAGAACTTCAGGCGCGAGCAGGAAGAGGGCTTAGGCGTCCCCATGGAGTTCTGAACATGGGAACCAGTTATTTTTTCTGCCATGATACCATAAGCGAGGCGTTTCAGACGTGTACTGGGCTAATTGCCAAAGGGCTTGGTTTATTGTGGACTCAGTATGTCAAATAATTGTTAGCGCTAAACCAAAATTCTCACCTTATCTTTTCCGCTGTTCTTTGCACCTGTGAGTTTGATCATTCTCATTGGTATCTACCGTTGTCAATTTTTACTCAGTAACGCCTCTAGCCCATTTCTAACGCCACATCTCCCCTTCTGCGTACCGTCTATGTCGTCTCTCTGTAAACAACATTCTATCGCTGACTTCTTTCATACTTTCCTGCTCAACGGCACGTCACCATTCGTAATCCTCCTGACAAATTCCGGGTCGGGATCGTAAAGCATGACGTGGAAGTGCTCGACCGAATGGATTGACTTCAAAGCCCTCCAGTTCTTGAACCAGATCACCTTCAACCCATTCCCCACATGTAAGCACGTATTTGCTTAGCATAGCATAGCATAACATAGCATAGCGCAGCGCAGCAGGGGCTTTGACTTACATTCTCCTTCCCAAGCACATCCACAAAGGTCCTCTGAACGAAGCCCTGGAGCGCACACCTCGCCTCGTCGGTCAGATCGTCTGTCTGGGGGTCATCTTCCAGCTCGAACTTCGTCCATACCACCCTAGATGAAAAGCCAGGTCAGTGAGTGACCCTAGTCTGTATAAATGCAATTCTAGTTTTGAATGTCGCTCAAAGCATCTAGCTAGGCCCTGCTCTCTCTCTCTCTCTGTCTTCCCGCCCCGCTTTCCCCCACCCGGGTGTAAAAAAGAGAAAAGAGAAAAACCAGCAGCAGCAAGAAAAAAAAAAAAAATACCTACAAATGCACAATCCTCTCATCAACCCCGTACGGCCAATCATTCCACAAGATCTTCACGTCGCCCTCCCTCTCGAACGGCGCGACGCCGCCGCCGCCGCCCTCGGCCACGACGGGCAAGGCCCAGCCTAGGCGCTCGCGGACCACAAAGTTCATGACGCTGCCATGGGTCTGCTGCAGGGCGTGGCTGTAGGCCAGGTAGCGGCGGAGGTCGGACGGGACGCGCTGGAAGGCGGCGAGGGCGTTGGAGGCGGTGATGGATTGGACTTGGGGCCAGGTGAGGCGCTGGTATTGGGAGTCGGGGGTGGAGAGGATGAGGATGTCTTCTGTTTGGGGGAGGGGAGGTGAGCGTGATTTTTTGGTTGTTTTGGTGGATTTGGATTTGGGGTTTGGGGTTAGGGGTTGGGGTTGGGAGCTGAATGGGTTGAATGGATGGATGGATGGATGGATGGTGTGGATATGAGGGCTATTGGGCTATTGGGAGTATATTTGGGGATTGATGACATTGGGTTGGAAAGGGGGTGGTTTATGAGCGCGGCTTTAGCGAGGTGGGTTTGTTTATGTTATGTTAGTACCAGGCTCGCTTGACCAGTCGAACACTTGAACACACACTTGAACGAGCGTGGGGGAGTGGGGGGGGACTCGATCGATCGACGTACTGGGCTTCAGATCCCGGAGGAAGACGGGACATTCATCTGTGCGTTCGGAGGGGGGCACGTTGACTTGCCAGTACGGGAGTGGCAGCAACTCGGCGCTCCCCATGGTGGGTTGGAATCGAGTGGAGAATCTGATCTGGGGACGTGTGTATGAGCGGTACGAAGTACTTCGGAGGTACTACACAGATGATTGATGAATCGGAGGGGGATTGGTCCCTTACAGTGTCGGTATATCAGCGATTCGGTACGACGTTGTCTCACTTTACATATGTAAACGGTTATTTGTGAGACAGATCCCGTTACGGGATTTGCTTCCGGGCTCGGCTCGCCTTTTCTGCAAGCAAAACAAGCAAAACAAAGCACACAAACAAGCCTTTAGCCGAACCGAACAAAACTCTTACGTACTATAATCATGCATTCCACGCAGCCTTCTAGAAGATCGTTAACAGAGAGGACTGAAGACTACACGGAGACGGTCTACGAGGAATGAATAAATCCGATCTTGGATCCTGTACGGGCTGCGTACCTGCGTTACTCACAATCAACGCGCGCTCTAGATCGTAGCCAACTCGGCCCCATCCGGCAGCTAATCTCCGGCGCCGTGAAACATTTTTTGACATTCTTCTCCGGAAAAGTTTTTGCTTTGCTTTTGCTTTCCCTTCCTTTCTGGGTGCATATTGTAGGTTTCTCGGTAGGTCGGGACGAGTACTACTAACGCAACCTGGAGAATACAGGTAGGTATAGATGGATGGGTATCCACCCGTTCTTCCCCAATCTGGATGTGTCGACCGCGGCCTCTCAGGTGCCCCTTCATAACGTAAAGTAATGCAAGTGCGCTCAAGGATCGGGGATGGGGGATGGGGATGGGGTTTGCGAATCCGAAGTGAGTACTCTGGTGAGGAAGAGGAAGAGGAAGAAGAAGAAAAGAAGAAGATGAAGAAGGAAAAAAAAAAGGTAGGTTTATATGGTGGGCGTTGAATTTTCTTTCGCATGCTCATCTTCTTTCTGTGGTTTTTGAATCGTGTCACTTGTGCTCTCATCATCTACTCTTCTGTATACTGCGGGGAGAGGAGAGAATAGAAGGGAGGAAAGAACGCCTCTTACTTCTTATTTTGACTTCCGAGTTTGTTCATCTAGTACTCGCGTTGATTCACGCACCTAATCGATTGTCTGGTTGATTGATGGTCTTCTTCAACAAAACGAACTACCGGGAACAATCCATTGTTACCTGTAAACCAAACAAAGCTCTTGACTGAGAAGAGAATCGCAGCCTGCCTGCGCTCTTTGGTCCCGACCCATCTCGATCTACAACGAAACAACACAGAGCAACGCAGCGACGATAAACCGCCTATCGGACCCGACTGTACGAGCCCGCTCCCAAAACACTCACGGCACTCAAACATCCCTCTTGGATGCGTATTCCTCGACCAGGAACCCGCCGACCGCAGAGAGATGGGCAAGCCACGCAGAGAGCCGTACGTCAAGCGGCCCTCGCCGCTCGGAAAGGTACACCTCACACGCCCCATCTCGCAAGCTCCGCCGACAGCAGCAGGCGATCCCATCTTCTGGAAACGCTTCTCGGTTGCGGTGCGCGAGGCGGAGAATGCGGACCTGGAGGGCGGGAGGAACGATTCTACGAGTACGATTGAGTTGAGGAAGAGGTCGGAGTACGTCTATACCCTCCCAGTCTATGCCTGCCTGCCTCTCCACCGTTGGCAGCATCCGGCGGTGGCGGTGTTTGGGATCTCGGGGGGGTGGTGGGAGGATGGAAGCTAATGCGTGCGTGCGTACCAGTCCCAACGACTGGCTCGCTCAGCAGCACCAGAAGAAGCGCAATTGCCGGTACGTCTGCATGGTCATTACGCTCCTGGTCGTGGCACTGGTCACTGGCGCCGCGATAGTGGGATGGTGGTTCACGCAGGGCCCTGGGAGGAAGTAGATGATGGGAAGGGAGGGGAGGGAGAGAACAATACTTATTCAGTGCGATTGATACCGGATGAAACGATGGATTTCGTGCATGAGAGCTACGTGCGGAAACACATACCTCCTCCCTTCTTGGACGGATCATCGCAGATATTGCGGCTATTGCAGCTGAGCCGGAAACCATCTTGAAAGTGGATTGGCATCGTAGCACAGTGGATGGATGGATGGAGGATGTTGAAAGTCGACATGGCATGAAAAGCCTATGGACGAAGGGCCATGTATCTGGGACGGCCACTGGGATACGTGACACAGGGAAGAAAGCTGCCTTGGTGCTGGCTGATGAAGATGAAAGCCAAAAAAAAGAGAAATCAAAAAAAAGAAAAAAGAAAAAAGGAAGATATCAAACATGTCCAATTGTCTGTCCCACTCTTTTCCTCTGGGTTGGAGCGGAGCTACGGATAACCAGATACGTTTGGGTATGTTGACATGTTCTGAAGCTCTAACCTCAAGGCTTCTTGGGCCCGGTGTGCTTGCACTGTAGGCAAGAAGGCAGCCGGCAGCCTGCGCGCGCTACCGAGTAAGAGGACCAAGCAGACATTCATCCATTCCAACTACTACCAGGCCAGGCTTTGAAGATGACCGACCGTTCCCACGGCCCAACTTGGGTTCGTCGATTGGTCCGAAGTAGGTAACCAGTTTTCCATTTACAGCTTGGTATACTAAAACATGAAATGCAACCAAGTACAGTCAGTATACGCGACTGGACAGACACCTTTCGCAGGGCTTAATTCCTATTTTAAATAACACCATATCGAAAGCTAGCTTCTATCACTCATCACGTACTTGATACTTCATGGGTGTTATTGTTTATATAATTGTTACTTCCTGTTTTCATTTCATTTTATTTTCTTTTTATCAGGTCGGGGTCGGTCTGAGAAATGCGATCTAGCTAGCTAGATAGCAAGCAGGCAAGCAGATAGCAAGCTATATGGAAACGCCTCGTCTGTTTATAGGTGCATTTATTTATCTATACCTCTCGCTACCTATCGATTCCTTTCTCTCCTGCTTGTAGTTCGCTGGCTTGAAAGTGTTCTTGTGTGATGGACGGACGGATGGACTTTGGGGTGGGCTGTGCGTATCTGCGGTGTGTATATTGGTTGATTGATTGATTGATGGCACTGATGCTGAGTTTTTATCGTATCGTTGGCGAAAGGGATAGATGGCTGTTACTTCTTTTCAATTGAATTTGCGAACTTGCCAATGGAAGAAAAATTGCGAAGAAAATTGGCTGAGAAGAGCGGCCTGGATGGACTGAGTACTTGTGTTGGCTGGCATACATAGCGGACGTGGAGGTGGAATTAAGTAGCACTCTTTTCTTCTTTTTCTTCTTCTTTTTCTTCTTCTTCTTCTTCTTCTTCTTCTTCTTCTTCTTCTTCTTCTTCTTCTTCTCTCGTGGATTGTTTAGACCTGCTGTATACGCGCAACAAAGCCCTTTTCACCAGGTATCCCTTCTACAAATACGCTCCCTAATGGAATAAGAGTTCTTCTTCCAGAAGCTGGGAGGAAAGGGGAGGCCGGAATATTGCTCGGAAGGAATTGGCAGGAAGAACACCAGAGCCTGGTACATACCTCGATATATTATCAGGCCTACGTGCTAGTGGAAATTGAGGCGTGAGTGCAAGCCGGTAGGTGTATCTGTTTCCTAGGTACTGTGCATATATTCGGGGCCATGGCAAGGTTTTATCAAGGGGCTTGGCTTGAGGTTTGAGGCTCTGGATATCGATAGATGAGCATTTATTCGGTAGCATTGGTGATCGCTTGAGTACTGACGATTGTTTCTGTCTGTTGGGTACTGTTAGAAAGATGCGATGTGGGATGTTAGCCAGAGGGACCACTATGTGGAGACGTCGATGGTGCATATGATATACACGACTGTCTAACAGCCATTTGAAATAAAGTAACAAGGGATTTTTGTGAGAGTATCTTCGTTATGAGAAATAATAGGTCATGAGTACATAGTGAATTCTTTAGCAGAGACGTGCTCCGGCAATCATAATGCGGGGAGAAGGAGATGCTGGCATTGGTGCTAAGCGATCTCTCGCTTCTTTGTTTACTGTCAAATTCTGCTCATAAACCCCCTCGTGGGATCTAATGGCTGATTGGCTGCACTCTCACCAGGAGAGGATCTCACCTGACGTTCAGTTTTTAATATAAATATAGGGATCCCGCGTCGAGATGCGACGGTCGCTTGGTGAGGCTATGTACGACTTCAAATTTGACCAGATCGTCTTTCTCATGGGGGCGGGAGAAAGGCGCGAGATCCCTCTCAGCGCCGTGTCCATGCAGCCCTCTCGACAATGAAATCCGCCACCTATATAGAGGTTCCCTTCCGCCCATTCTTCAACGCTACCTCTGCTGACTTCGCGATGAGGTTATCTCCTACCGGATCGGCGGAGATGCCTTCATTCGGATGATTGTGCTTCCAAGGCAATATGTTAACGGGCCGTATCTCGCTCCAAACGGCCAGGCTCCCGAGACACGAGGTTGAATCATCTCCATGTATTCAAATGCTCTACCGACTATGCCCCCCACCCTCGATCCCCCGCTTGGCCCGTCCACGTGTGAGAGTACAAGAACGGGGCCCTTTGTAGATTATAGCGGCTCCCAATGAACCCGGCATATATATTAGATGGAACGAGAAAAAAGAATATATAATTTACTCTGGACACTCTCCGTGAAACGGAAATACTGGAAAAGAAAAAACAAAATGGAACGCGAGCGAACCTTCCCTGCATGTATCCACCCTGATGAATGTACGCCGTGGCGGGTGGCGGCCACCCAGATTCACTCCCAAATTCTCTTGCAACCAGCACTAAACGGATAGGCGGATGGCCCCTAAACGGCCATTCCATGACAGAAGAATCCCCTTCTGGTGGTCTCTGGTGGCCCGACTCCTGTAGGAATATGAATGGATGGCTTGGCCCTCTGATTTGGCCCTCTCCCCGATAGCAGACTCCATCAATTCATCAAGTTGACGAATAAGTTAAACGAAAGGTGAAGTCGACGCGCCTGTGATTCTTTGCATTGACACTCGTATTTGCACTTCTCTTCTCCTTCCCATGCGCTTCGCTGGCATCGTTGGCATCACCTGATCTCGATCCTCCCCCCACCCAAGAAAAACCCGCTGGTGATCACTGACCATCGACTCCCACTACCATCCACGACATACATGTAACTCTTCGCCCCGAGGACAAAGAAGTCCCATGTGAGTAGGTGAGTAGCTGAGTAGCTGAGTAGCTGAGTTGGTGAGTAGCTGAGTAGCTGATTAGCTGAGTAGGTGGGTAGCTGAGTAGACGAGGCTTACCAGCAAGGTTACAAGGTCGTTCCTGCCCTCTGGGTGGTCTTCGGAAGCTGTTCCTTGAGGTTATTCCGGCCCGAGACGCGTCTTCTCTTGAAGGGAAAAGAAACTAAACAGCGACTGGATTCTTCGTCTTTCTTCAACCCAAACAAGTCTTCTCGTGTTCTCCCACAATACGCATCAACCCCATCCGAAGTCAAGGGACATTATCTTACGTCTCTGACAACAACCACAGGTGGTCTGAGATACCCGTCCACCGTCCAGAATCTGCATCTAGCAACGCGCGCTGCTGCCGCCTCCGGGCTCCTTTGTTGATTTTTTTCTGGCAATGGCTTACAACGAGAATGTCGAGGCGTTTCGCGATGTCGAGTACCCTATGATGAGAGGTCAGAACCTCCCTCCATCCGTCCATCTCTGCCTTCCCTTCTCCAAAGATAGTCAGGAAACACTTGATACTGACCCGCAGCAGGCAAGGTGTATCTTGATCATGGCGGCACGACAATCTATGCAAAGTCCCTCATTGAAGACTTCTCCCAGAAGATGATCCACAACCTGTATGGCAATCCACACTCCGCCTCAGATCCAGCCATGCTCTCCGGTCACCTGGTAGACTCGATCCGCATCCAAGCACTCTCTTTCTTCGGCGCAGATCCTGAGCACTTCGACCTCGTATTCACCGCAAACGCAACTGCAGCTATCAAGCTTGTGGCTGAGGGTTTCCAGGACCTGGCGGCTAGCAACCCACGATCACCTTCGTTCTGGTATGGCTATCACAAAGATGCGCACACTAGTCTTGTTGGAATCCGTGAGATGACAGACCAAGGAAATCATTACTGCTTCACTAGTGATGATGAGGTAGAGGATTTTTTGAATGGCAAGGTTGGCCCGACAGGAAAGCTGCACAACACCGAGGTTCTGCCCGCGTTGTTTGCCTACCCAGGTCAGTCGAACATGACTGGACGACGCCTCCCACTAGAATGGACTCAAAGACTTCGCCAATCCAATTTGCAATCACACCAGAATACTTACTCTCTCCTGGACGCCGCCGCACTGGCAATGACGACCCAGCTTGACTTCAGCGATCCAGACACCGCACCAGACTTTACCTCTGTATCCTTCTACAAGATATTTGGCTTTCCTGACCTTGGAGCTTTGATTATCCGTAAGGACTCCGGCCATATCATGAAGTGGAGAAAGTATTTTGGTGGCGGTACGGTATGTCCAACGCTCCGCTCTGCCCCTTCTCATCCATTCCTGTGGTTTTGCTTGGTAGACATGCGACTGACTTACACCAAGGTGAACGCTTTGACCGTGATGCACGAGGCTACAGTACAGCGAAGAGATGCAAACCTGCATGACGGACTGGAAGATGGCACTCTCCCTTTCCACAGCATCATCGCATTGGGCTGTGCCATTGGGGTACATCGTAAACTTTACGGCTCGATGATCAATGTCTCGCAACACACCTGCTTCCTCATTCATCGCCTTTTCCATGGCATGAACCAGCTGACCCACTACAACGGCAATCCTCTCTTCAGAGTCTACTACGACCCGGAGAGATCAGCTTATGGTGACGCGAAGACGCAAGGAGCCACGCTCGCTTTCAGTGTCTTGAAGGCTGACGGAACATTCGTCGGCCACTCTGAGGTAGAGAGCAAGGCCAATGAACGAGCAATATATCTGCGAGCTGGCGGTCTATGTAACCCTGGTGGGATTGCGAGTTATCTTCAGATGGAGCCATGGCAATTCAAGCGTGCCTGGTCTGCAGGTCACCGTTGCGGAGACCGCCATGTCGAGGTGATTAACGGAAAACCAATGGGTGTTGCCAGAGCCAGTATTGGAGCCATGACGACCATCTCCGACGTCGATGCACTGCTCGCCTTCTTTGACGAGGTCTTCGTGGAGAACCTTGATCTGGTGATGCCAATGGCAAGAGCAGAGGTGTTGCGCCATAAGAACTTCGCAGCATTGAACATGAACCTTAGAAGTGATAGTGGGATTGGTTCGGTAAAGAATCTCGCTCGGTTCCATGTGCCAGGCCAGATCAACGCGCGGAGGATGATCAGTTCTCCGAATCTGAGAGCTCCGGTGCAGACAGATGGGCGTATCTACCTTCGACCCTCACTTCACGAGCATCGGCCGAACACTGGTACGACCTACGCTAGCCACACGAGTGTAGCAGCACTTGCTCATCGTCCGCCTCCCTTATCGTACAACGGAAACTTGCAGCAGCAACGAGCAGACACAGCTCGGACCATGATGGTGCCAATCGAGGGTTTACGATTACCCGAAAGCTATGATGGAAGCTTTAACGAGCATGGCTTCAGCAGAGAGTTCCACCCGTTGATGCAAAGCCAAACACAACAGCAACTGAACGTGGACTCGCAGAAGGGACGCAAGAAATTCAAATTCTGGAAGTGCAAGAAAGCGACGAAAGCACGCCGATGATGGGAAAACTCCAGCAAGGCTTTTTGGAGCAAGGAGTGTGGTGTTGCATGAGAATTACTTTTGTTGAGATATGTGATGGATGACTTTGGCATTTTCTGTGTGGAATAACGGATTTCACTAGAGGAGTTTCTGGTGTTGGGCGACGTGCAGAAACATATAGGGTATCCGCTCTGTTGGTTGGTAGTGGCAGAGGCTAGATGTGGACAGATGGATACCTAGCGTTGCATGACTTTATTGCGCACGTACAGTCGTACATCAGCTAAATTCGGTCGGAGTAGTTGCATACAGCAGAGATTCTCGTGTCAAGAAATGATACGTGCCTTATGCCTCACCCCTCAAGCTTTGGTGAAGCTCACAAACTAGGTACGTAAACAGACCTGCGCAAGCTGGCGCAAATGGGCGAGACAAAATGCCGGCACTACACATTTAAGATAGCGCCAGGCTGTCTCAAAGGGAAGTATGGCAATGTCCAATTGCTGCGCGCGCGCTCCCTCGACTCTCCTCATACAGCAATACAATATGTATACACAAGACAGGACCCGACAATATGGTTGCATCCTCCGGGCTCCCGAGCTTTCATTCCGAAGACAAGTAGCCCGCCTTCCTCCTGCAATTTTTTTTTTCTTCGGGTGGCGGTCGGGATTGGCGTTCCGATGAGTAATAGTAGTTTTTTTGCCCTTCCCTTCTTCCATCCTTCCCTCCCACCAAAGAAAAAGATAGAAAAAGACGAAAATAACACCGTACGCCGTGCCCATATCTGCCTTGCCTAGCCTTGCAATGCATGCTCTTTCCTCTATTCCTCTCTCTCTCTCTCTGTGTGTGTGTGTGTGTCTGTGTGGGTGTGGGTGAATTTCTCTCTGTGTCTCTCTATCTATACTGTCCGGAAGGATATGTATGTATGGTTGGTGGTTTGGTTTGGTCTACGAGAGGGTTATGGCGCCCCGGCGGTTGTCGCGGATGTGGAGGAGGGCTTGGAAACCGCAGCCTACGAGGAAGAGCTGTGAGGAGGGTTAGTTAGCTTGAGAGGATTTTTTTTGTTTTGTTTGGGGGGGGAAGGGGCGGAGCTCGGTTTGGTAGGTTTGGTAGGTAGGTAGGTATTGAGGGTCATAGGAGGGGGAGAAAGGCACGTACAGCGTAGACGACGACGGCGGAGAAGACCGTGGCGGCGACGGCGGCGCCGTCTTCCGGGTCCTCCATCGTGCCGGTCATGGAGTGGTGGTTGGATTTGAAGAGGAGGCCGATGACGGAGAGGATCACGATTGCGAAGCAGGAGATCACGACGCTGCGCGGCGCGGAAGAGAGAGAGAGAGAGTTAGCTTAGCCTGTGCGTTATCTCTGCTCATGGAGATGGAGGAGCGCTTTCGGGGGGGTTTTTTTGGTTTTGAAAGCTCTGGACCTTTGGACTTTTGGTTCTGTAGGAGAGGGAGGATGGGGATTCGGACGGACGTACCATGACCATGCTTTCATTGCTCCAACGATGGGCTTCATTTTGGCGGGTTTTTGAGCCTGGGGATTCTTGGGAGAGGGGGTTGCGGGTTAGAGGGCTACTAGAGCCTTTGAAGGGGGTGCGGTGGTGGAGGGTGGACTTGTTGGTGAGGCGGCTGGAGATTGATTGAATGATGAATGGCCTTGAGGTTGAGGCTGAAGCGTCCAGTACCTAGTGACGGTCGAGTGGGAAGGCTTGGCATAGCAAGCACCACTTGGCGGAAACATTTTCAATCAATGCTGTAATATTGTATCGATTCTCCGCCTCTCTCCTCTCTATATGTTTTTTGGTAACCAGCTTTACATCTAGTCATGCTCTTCCTATCGCTTAATTGCAAGCTGGAAGACATTCGGAAAAATATTGGTATGATGGTACATGCACACGAGGTGTTGTTGATCGAGCCTGCGTGTATATCCAAACCTCCCTGGCGCGCCGCAGTCCCTGCATTTGATTCTCGGAGTCATTCAAATCAGGATATTCATCCTCAGCGAGTCGAAGCTTGGATGGCTAGGGTGGTCCACCACGTTGGCTTTTGTCCGCCTGCTTTCAATGGTTCCTCGAGACGGTTCCCCACCCAGCATTGGTGCTCTGCCCGGCCTAGAGCATCATGCTCGATGCCTCTGACAATTTATTTCGTTTAAATATTATGCCAATTAGCCAAAGCTCCTCGTATCTAACGTTGGAAATTTGGCTATGCCGTCGGAAAGATATAGCTCGCGAACTTCTTGGACTGCGCGAGACTCAGAGACAACCCGTGCTCTGAAATATTTCCTCATCTGTCTGAGCTCCAATGAGTCGATGGACCCCGGGTTGTGCCACGGAATCCTGCATAGATTGCTTTCTCACGAAGTCTCCGCTGCCGAGACATGGTGATGTTCTGAATGTTGGGCGTTCGGAGAATTGGGAGATGCTGTTTATGCCGGTTTTCACAAGTTCGAATATAAGTCTCGGCCCTCGGTTTCCGGACTGGAGGGAATTGGAAGGTCCTTCAAATGTCGAGATCGAATTTGTATGCCGCTGGTTGCGCAGTGCAGTTTCATACGAATGTAGAGGAAGGTGTGTAACGTATTCCTGCAAAGCTAGTGGCAAAGCCGCTCTGCTATATTCTAGACATGGGAATCGGCAAAAAGTCTTATCGTCACTTCGAAAAGCACATGGCGAAGAAAACCGTGAGAGTGTCTGACGGGAATGTGCTCTGAGGTTAGACTACCTACTGGAAAGTTTGGAAAGGATTGGTACTCGCCAACCTCCAGATTGGGTTGTGATATAAATAGCTTGGCATAAACAAAGAACAAAAAGTAGCAGGTACCACTTGAACCCCAGCAACTGTCAGCACCCTAGGAACTTGAAACGTCCTTGTCCGCATCTCCCAGGAAGAGATTTTCAAAGAAAGCTTCAAAACTCACTCAGAAGAAGCCCTCACGTGGTTCACAGCGCCGTTGGATGTCTACTGTACGTGCATTCCATTCCGGATGATGTACCCAGGGGCTCGGCTACGGGCAGAAAAGCTTGGTTCTCGGCTATCCAAGCTCAAAGCTTCCCAGCCACCTCAAGCCACTATTTCTCATTCCAGATCCATTCCAACGTCTATGGATGACGATTACAACGACAGTACTCGGTCATGATCAGATATCGGCACCCTTCTTTAAACCCATGACTATGAGAAGAGAGAGCAAGAAAAAACAAGGTGCATCTCCATGATGGAAAGAAATTCGAGAGCTAGCTCTCCCATAGAGAAGTGCCAGGTCGCATACACAGCGCATGCCGAACAATACGTGTGACTGATTGCCAAAGCAAGCGGAAAAGATCTAAATGAATGGCTGATCCATCCCGTGTCTTGTACCTGCATCGTTGGAAACATATCCAATAGCGAAGAAGGTGGCGCAGGTCTGGGTTTCCCTACGTACGTGACTTGTGCTCCGTAGGGTGAATACCCGTTTCCTGCCTATATAAATATATAAAGAGGCACCTTCAACGGTTACACAGTGCGAATTGCGCCTCGCCCGTTGCGGAGATTGGAGGGAACAAAGAAATCCCTTCCGTCACGCCTGTTGAAGAGAAGAGAAAGGTCACTTCCCTAATTAATTCCGTCAACGCCCACACCTCAGTCACACCTCCAGTCACACCTCAGTCACACCTTACTTCTCTTCCATTCTCCATTCTCCCTTCTCCATTCTCCATTCCCCCTTCCCAACCACACACTCCCCACCACTTCAAATTCGTCATAAAACAGCTCAAAATGCATACTCCCATCTCCATCTCCGTCCTCGCCCTCGCCTCGACTCTCGTCCTGGTCGTCGCCCAGACTAGCAACACCACGGGACCCGTCACAGGGATTCGAGGTAACGCAACCGTCGTCGAGAACAACCCCGTCGGAAAGGTCTATACTGCCGTCTTACCTGAGCAGCAGTTCAACAACCCCCAAGATCCACGAGGCAATGTCATAGGC
Organism: Drepanopeziza brunnea f. sp. 'multigermtubi'; assembly: GCF_022702325.1. NCBI lineage: Eukaryota > Fungi > Ascomycota > Leotiomycetes > Helotiales > Drepanopezizaceae > Drepanopeziza > Drepanopeziza brunnea. The sequence goes on along the minus strand of NW_027094082.1, from coordinate 891,134 downwards.
TCCATCTCTGCGACGGCCAACCCAGATGGTCACGGAGTCAGCTTCACTGTCCAATTTGAGAACCTGCCAACATCTGGTGGTCCATTCCGTACGTTAGTCCCTCGTCTAATATTTCCCGAGGCCGACTAACAAAGACCAGTCTACCATATCCACGATGATCCGGTCCCCTCTGATGGCAACTGCAACAAGACTCTGGCGCATGCCGACCCGTTCATCCGCGGCGAGGTAAGCAGATCTAGACATCGGCTAGTGTGAGCTAAATACTCATCACATCTCTCTTAGACTCCACCCTGCGATGCCTCCCTCCCTCAGACCTGCCAAACCGGTGACCTCTCGGGCAAGTACGGCAAGATTACATCGGACCCCTTCACCGTAACCTACAAGGACGACTTCGCCTCCACGGTGGAGGGCATCGGCGCCTTCTTCGGAAATCGCTCCTTCGTGATCCACTTCGCAAACAAGACCCGAATCACATGTGCCAACTTCGCCCTCGCCGCCACAAACACCACCACCAACACCACCATCACCACCACTCCCAGCGCGGTCCCATACCCAACCGGCGGCTCACCAACCTCACCGACGGTTATCGGCACAGCCAACGCGAGCACGGGCGCCATTTCTCTTCTCCTGTCCCTGACAGCTGTCTTCGGACTCTTCTTCGCATTGTAACGAGTCACGAGCACCGAGTTATACAGACTACCGTGGTGGTTTCGCAATGAATTTGGCAGGGCGGGCGTTAAAATGGCACTCTAATAGACCTGGCGGAATCTGGATCGCGGGAGAATGGGGATGCGTAATGGACGGTGAGCAACTGGAGAGGGCGATGGTGCATGCATACAAACAGATGTAATCGTGAACGTGGAAGGCGCAGAAGCTACCACGATCCGAACAACCCTGCCTGAAATAAATTATTTGCGCATACCCGTTGGTCCTATGAGTTGTTCTTCAGTAAATTTTGGCTGATAAACATGACGAAGGAACCCAGGATCCTGACCGTGATTTGATTCTCTCGATGCCGCACACCAAGTCGGCTAGAAGCTGCGACTCTACAGTACCGGTACCGGTATTGGAGTACAGCTTCGGCGGTCAGGGCCACACTATCCCAGACCGAGATGGCAAAAACGCCAGACTGATTTACCCAATGCCGAGGGACATGGTTGCCAAATCTCAGAAGTCCAGAAAGACGAGCTATTGCCAGTACTTATCTAGTAATAATACCAGGTCATAGGAGGACGCAGTTCTGATGATGATGTGGTTGATTGACTTGTATTATTCTATCCTAGGACTACCGGTACCTTGAAGGCAAGTAGGGGGTCATTTGAGCGGTCCTCTGACCCTCTTTTATCAAAGACGGTTATCCGACCGTTTAAATCCAGTACTAAGCTTTATTCCAGAACGGCTTAGCTAATACACCGTCCCAATGAAAGGGACCGTCCTAGGGCCGTTCTATGGCCGTCCTCGTCCAGATTTTTTTTTAAAACAGGCTTATTAATAAGCTCGTTTCCTAAAAAATTTGAAATGGTTAAATAAATGACTCTTTTAGTAAGTATACAATTGTATCTAGAAATTGTTCTTCAAATGGAACCGTTCTACTAATCATCTGATAATATTCATGCCAAGATGTTTCTCGATATCGCTGCGACGGCTCATATATCAACGCTCTTGGATTTTTTATGATCGGAATCGATCGATTTAGTAAAAGTTCGGCCGCGGGTGAAGACCTCCTTCGACTACAGCAGGGGTTGCGTGGTAAGGGGTGGTGCGGTAAAGGGGAGACTGGTAAGTACGGTAGGTAGTAGAAAGGAAAAAGAGATTATTTGCTTACTAATTTACGTTTTCCGGAACGGTTTTGTTTTTTAAAGTTCGGGAACGGCCTTGGGAACGGCTAAAGACGGTCTGGAAATGGTCTTGCAACGCACGAAAACGGTCTTGAAAAACGGTTTTCATACGAGAAAAGACGAGCTTTCATACAAAACGGTCTAATCGATTAAGATGATTTTATGCTAGCTACGATTGAACTATTTTTAAATCGTTTGTTGTTAGATTTTATTCAATCTCAAGTATCGGCCTAGGGTGATCCAGCAGCTATACCAGGCTGTTGAGATCATCCTTAGAAGAGATGATTATCGGACGATCAGCTAACCGTCTCAAAGCTCCTGCGTTCCTCTTCAAGACTTCAAGGTAGGAATTGTTGGGACGAGGTTGTACCGAAGTACGGTAGGAACCAGTGCCAAGACATGTGGTGCGTGCACTGCCAAGGCTGGCCGGTGCGCCCTGCTCTTCTTTCACTCTTTACCGAGCAGCAATACAAGCTTTGAAGAAGAAAAGAAAATCGAAATAAAAGTAAAAAGCATGCTACTAGTAGATGGGATGAACTATCGAATCGTACCGTACCGCACCGTACCGCACCGCACCGCACCGCACCGTATCGTATCGTATTAGTCTTGGCTCCTTCTCTTCTCTCTCTCTCTCTCTCTCTCTCAAGGTTTTACTTGATAGCTTTGAAATGGATGGATGAATGGATGGGGGAGGAGAGGAGGAGGAGGAGGAAGAGAGTTCCATGGCAAATAAACAAGTAATAGCTAGGTTTGTTATCATATGGATAATGATGATTTGGTGAGAAGTGTTGGCGAGGGTTTTTAAGGTTTGTAGGTAAGGGTCGGACGTATAGTATTCGAATCTTTTATACTGAGATCTGTCCTGCGCGCCGCCTACTGCCTGGAAAGGTCGGTAAGATAGATAAGTCCGTATGTATGTATGTGTTTCATTCTAAACTGTAGTTTTTTCGTCCTGCTTTTGTCAATGTGATAGGCAATTGATATACATAACGGATGGGTTTATGAGTAAATGTTAGAGCTAAGCGAATCGACTCGGTTCCCCCCAGCATTAGCCTAGGGTATTAGGTGTGAACCGCGTCTGTTCCGCCACCTCGAGTCATCAAACCTCTATGACAAAGATTTCTGCGAGCCAACCTATCGTCCCTTGTTTTTTTTTTTCCATGTTAGTTTGTTGGTTGGTTTTTGTTTGCCCTCGACTCAAGGATCAAAAGGTGCGTAGCTGAGTGCAAAGCTTGGCCTTGATTTTCTTCTACTGGTTCTCTCTCTCAGAGCTGGCTTAATCAAGGGCGAACATGTGGGTTATTTTTGGTCCAGCAAGCGAGCTGGCCAGAGCAGAGAAAACGCTCGGCAAGATAAGCCCAAAGCCGTTCCTACCAATATAGAGAGCCGTTCTCTACGCTGAGTCCCCGTTTTTTGTGGATTTGTTTGTGACAGGGAGAACGAGACATTGGTACGTCAATAGTGGGAATTGACTTCACGACTCTAAGGGCCGTTTTGATGACCGGATCGATATAATTAATATTCTTCGACGACGCGTAGCATGATTGTCGAGATCTTATGCATTCTTTAAAAAGAAAAAATATAAAGCGGCAAGCATAAAAAGTGTTACGGCTGGAATAGAATAGTAAGGTACGGTAGTGCTACCTAAACGTACGCTTGGTAATGAGAAGGAAAGCCGAGGAAGGAAAGATCTACGATACAGGAGGGCCGAAGTCTTGTACCATGGGGCGGCCGTTAGTCTCGGCTGACTAATCCCCAACCAATCCCCAACCACGCCAAGGCCTGTCAGGACCGCAACAATAAGCTTTTGAGAAATAAGGAAAACAACTCTACTACTGTCGAGGCACAAGAAATATTTGGCCGATCGTACTGCGTATAGGTATCTCCGCGACGTACTACGTATCACGAATAGCTCGTGAGCCGCATATGCACTAACATGATCTACGGAAGTGCTGGAGGTACCGTAGTTCAAGTCACCGCCTCCAAACCGATGGCAGAATATTTCTCCACCCAAGATCGCCTTGGCCGACCCCCTTGCTAAGTAACTACAGTAAGTAACGAAGGTGGTGATCTACCTAACCTACCTTACCTACCCCCAGCACCTCGCCAAGTCTTTCGGCTATCGAGATAAGCCCTGTCTAGCGCTCCCTTTGATAGCCGAAGCTTTTACTTTATGTATTCTTGAGTGCCTCCAACCGATGCGGCTTAAGCCATCGGATACTTTGAAAAAAAAAAGCGACCACTTCAGACGGCCAGGCCCTCCTGACCTCCTGAAGGGGCGAAGCGCGGCCCCGGCGACGAAAGGAATACGTCCTGCGTACGGAAGGCCCTGCCTGGCGGTGAAGCAGAAATCGCAAGTACTACTACTACAGTAAGTACAGTACAGTACCTATTATGGCTCGACCCAAGCCCTTGGGAAGTCTGGGGTACTCCGCTCTGTAATTAAACAAGCCGTGCCCAGAGATCCTGCGATTGGTTTTCTTAGCCTGCTGCAAGATCAAAGACGTCAAGACAGCAGAGGGGAGGCTTGTCTCTCCCAACGTGAATAAATGTACGTAGTAGGTCGTCTTTTACGGCCCGATTCTCAGGGGTATAGCAGGGGGGCAAAGCAGGGGGTAGCAGTGGAGTATACAAAGGTTTTACTGAAGCCAATTGAAATACAGGCCACTCAACATCACTTATCCTCCGTCGTGCCTAACATCCTTTCTTTCTGGCTTACAATTCTGGTGTCTTCGATCCGTTTTCAATCTATCGATAGCCAGTACAATAGAAGTAGATATGAATCCGTGATCGAGTTCACCGATTCCTCTCTAAACAAGCTTTCCTACGCCTTTCGCTCCTTGCATACCGAAAGAACGACATATGCGCTCGAAGAAACTGCGTTCTGGAAAAGAGATAAATTTCGATTGGTTTACTACGCTGAATCGATCTCTTTTGAAAAGACTACGCAAAACTATACCCGAGGCTGAAGAACGCGATTCCCGATAGCTACTAACTACCATATCGAATCTCTATACGGACCGTCGCAGAGGCCTTACTGTATCAAGCCGCAATCGATGCTTAGGGAGGGCCAAGTCTATATCACTCTCCACTTCTACTACTACTGTACTATGAATATATATCGAAAGTATAAATTTGCAGGGGATCTATCTCACTTACCAGGTCTTAGTAAATCGATCAACCTACTTAGTACTACTATACTGTATACTGTACCATACTGTACTTGAGGATTCACTCAGCCTTGAAAAGTATCGTCGAGCTAGTACTACTACTACTACTCTAGTCCGTGCAATGGGGTTGGTTGATAGGGCTTCAAGCCACACCGCCAACACCGCTTTACGCTCTATAGAGTTGAACTAGATAGTAGTAGTAGGTAGGTCCGACGTGTCTTCATGGAGGGCCCATGGTACTACGTACTGCGTAAATACTATAGTAGAATCTCAATCAATTGATACCTACCCAGTACAGTACTTTCCTCTCTCCCGATGAGCTTAAACCCCTTGTATGCCTATTAGTACCTTCTGCTAAGTACTACTACCTATGCCCTCTGCTACAGTACAGTATACCCCCCGGAATCGGCCCGTGAGAGACCCAGGATTACGTACTACGTACTACTATAGTAGATACTACGTACAATTAGTAGTACCTATCTTAAAGAAGGGGAAAGTATAAGCTGATCTGTGCCAGACCTGGTCAAGATCTCTTGCAAAATCATACTTTCGATAGTATGTACTACTATTTACACTGTATACTTACTAGTAAGTCGATCGCGTTTAGGACCTGCCAAGAACCCGGGCGAGATTATGCTTTCGATATGTACTATACTACGTACGTACAATAGTACTGTACCTATTCATCGGGGAGGGGAGAGTGTGAATACACATGGAACCCCACCTGGTGAAAGCATATTTCCCTCGTCGAGCTCCACCGCCTCTCAGGTGTAGTATATGACGTATACAGTATGCAATTGATTTCTCAATATATATTTAAAAATAATTCTTAATGCTTTGTACGACAAGTCCTTTTTCGTGCGTTAACCACCGCGTGACATCGATCCGATTGCGAATCGTACCCTCAGACGGTGGATGCTTGAGGGATAGCTTTTAGAGCGTTCTTGAAATCTTCGTTCAAAGCGGATCGGAAAGTATCGAAGTTGCGTCGTGATAAGATTGATAGAAAGGAAAGGTTTCTAGATTTTAATCTTATCTTGATTGGATAGGCATTAGACCGTTTTTTACTCTTCGAAACGAGCTTTCTGATGGGCCAGGTCTGAGACGGGGATGCCTATAGGATGGCTGTAGGACGGTCTGTTTCAATAGGACGTCCGGTCGAGGACGGTCTACTAGCTAAGCTGTTCTTGGATAGAGCTTGGTTCTGATAACCATTTCTTATGAGGAGGGTCAGATGACCATTAAAATGAACAACCCCTACTTCCCTTTATTGTAGCCACTGCGAATTGCGGGAGTACTCGTTAGCGTAGACGCTAGCACAAAACAGCCACTGCGATTGTCGATCGTAACAAGGTACTACTACTACTACTGCTGCTGCTGCTACTGCTGCTGCTGCTGCTACTGCTGCTGCTGCTACTCCTACTAGGTACCGTAGCAATAAATAAATGCACTGTCGCCGGTCGGTCCTGTTGCTTCGCCGCCAGGCAAGCGAGCGAGTTCCACTCGAGTATTTCCTACCGATATACTTCCTTCGTACACCGGTCTCCCCGGAAAGCAAGGCCTTGCCTGCCGGTGAAGCAGAAATCGCAAGTATTGTCGCTCGACCCAAGCCCTTGGGAAGTCTGGGGTACTCCGCTCTGTAATTTGACGAGCCGCGTTCCGAGATCCTGCGAATCGCGATTGATTAGCTTTCGGCACATCCTTGATCTTGCAGGATGTAGCGAGGTCTAGACAGTAGAGGAAGGCACTGCTGATCAGCAAGCAGTCTTGTTACTGTACCAGCAAGCAGTCTCACTACTACTTATACCAGCTCCAGACATCCCGTCGACATGTCGCCGCTCATTCTTTTCAGACAGATCTCTCTTTCACCATGTTCTTCAGTCCGGATTTGATCGTTCTCGCCTGCTGGGCTTCGACTGCAGTAGCAGGCCAGGTTACCTTCCGAAACAGCCACAAATACTACTTCGACGTGGACGGGAACGCCATTGATTCGGTCAACGGCAAGGTCGAGTGGATTCAGGGTCAATACCTTTGGATTGGAGAGCCTAGCTGTAGGAGACCGCGACTCAAGACCGCAGCGTATCAACTTACTGACGAGAGACTGCCATAATAGCTTGCGGCGCCGAGGCGTGCGACAAAGTCTCATGGAGCTCCCCTAACCTGATTGACTGGTACTTCAATGGTCCTCGTAGGTCTTGCCGGAGAGACAGAGAGAGGTACGAAGGAAGTGCTTGTTGACTTGAACGACCAGTTTTCAACCTTACCGAGAATGCCCAGTACTGTCTCGTGGGCCTTGGAAGCTGCAGTCGTCCCAAGGTCATCTACAACGAGAAGACGCGGAAGTACGTTTTCTATGGATTCGCCAGTAAGCCGTTCTCACCACGATGCTCTTACGTGATGCATCCGCTGACCCTCTCCACAGCCAGAGGCTCTGGTCCAGCCACTGTCCCGGTCTTTACGTCTGACTCGCTCACAAGTGGCTACACCTTTGCTGGTGAGATGATCCCTGACTATGCGCCAGCCGGATGGAGTGTCGAGGACCTGGGTCTCACGGTGCTTGATGGGAAGGCATACCTCACCTTCACTGGGTGGAACATCACTTCCATGTACAGTGACGGTCATCTAGGAAGCGTAAGCCTGCCGTCCACGTCCTGTTACTCTATTCAGAGAGGGAGAGAGTGCTGACACGGCTCTGGCCCAGATTTGGCCTCCATTCATCAACCCAGTCCTGGTGCAACCACTGTCTGAAGACTTCCTCCAGGCTTCTGGCCGATCGTACCCTGTCCACCAGGCCGGCACCGGTTTCCCTATCTTCCCCGACTCCCCGAACTTGATCGATGGCCAATTCCAGTCCCCAGATCTCTTCCGGAGGGGAGACACATATTGTAAGTCAGAGAGACGTCGTGTCTGAATGAGTGATCGATCGACGTAGGTGAATTGTAGCAATCGGCTGACCATTCCGTGCGACAGACGTGATTGGAAGCGGCACTTGCTCCTTCTGCCCTGGGGTAAGCCGAGAAGAAATCCTCCAAAACCAACCAACGTACAGCGAAACGAGAACTGACCACGTACCTGGCCTAGACCACGACCCTCGCATACCGATCTTCATCCCCCTTCGGCCCTTGGACGCGACAAATCGTCGATTGTGGTAACACGTGCGGTGGCCAGGCAATGGGTGTCTTAAACGTCCCTCCGGTCGCGCCTGGAGCGGAAGGCGCCTTCGTCTACCACGCCGACAGCTTCTCCACCGCGCCGATGGGCGGCCACATCACGGGATCCAAGGGTCACGCCTTCTGGCCCCTCTCCTTCGCGAGCGACGGCTCCATCGAGCCCATCGACTGCAGCGCCAACAAAACCTTCACTATCGACGCCCCCCCGGCCACGGCGCCGTTCCCGAGAATCGGCGGTCGCGCGGTCAACGCCACGGACGGCTCCGGCAACTACGGCGCCTACTACTCCGAGACGGGGCTCATCACGAAGCGATTCCTCTACCAGACCTGGACATCTTCCAAGTCCGGCATGCTGACCGAGGTCGGCGTCAACCTGGCCTTGAACGCGCCCGCCCCCAACCCCATCACCATCGTGGTCTTCTCCTACCCCGACGAAGCTACGCTCCTCTCCCCCGCCTTCCGGTGGACTGAGCTCGCCACGAAGCTTGTCGCTGATACCACCGACCGGAGCTTCCTCTCCTTCCAGGTCCAACGCATCGAGGTCAACCAGGAGGTCCAAGCCGGCCAGAGGCTCGGCATCGCGTTATTCTCCGCCCAGAACGGTCCTAGGGTTTGGTCGCTGCCATATGCGTACTTGGTACAGGACACCGCTGGCACGGGAACGAACCACAAGCTGTATGCCATTGAAAAGGGGCACATCTCGAGGGATGGCCCCAAGGGTCAGCAGAGCCCGCTCAAGGAGGTCGTGGATCGGGAGATCAAGTGGTACGCCACGGTGGTTTGAGCTTCCCGAGGAGCTGTCCGGTGGTGATAGTCGTGGTAGTTGTGCATTTTGGTGGGTGCAGGATGCTGTACGAGCGGCTTGTACTCCGCTCTTAGACGGGCACCGCACCGTGAGATATCAGTCCATAGAAGAATAGAGCAGAAGAGAACTAGAAATAGAACAACCAAGAGCCTGCACATGTCAGCTTTGCTTGCCCTCTGTGACTTATCGGATGTATTTTGGGAGGGGGAGGGGGTGGAATTTTTCCTCAAGCAGCGAAAAAGATTCTTATACAAAGCTCGCAAGCTCGCTTTGACGAGCCGTATCCTCTCATTCTCGTCGTCTGCTACTTCGATTTGAACGCGGCGCTGGAGAAGGTATATTCCACAGGTACCTCCCCTCCTCACGTCTAGTTCTCTGTTCGCAATCCCCTTGGGCTGGCGCCGCAGTAGGTTTTTTTTCTTTTTTTCTCTTTTTTTTCTCTCTTTTTTTTTCTCTTTTTTTTCTCTCTTTTTTTTCTTCTTTTTTTCTTCTTTTTTTTTCTTCTTTTTTTTTCTCATTGATCCAGTGCTCGCTTCTCCTTCCGTCCTTGCTGGGGAACTGGAACGGCGTGGGCCCTCTCGGGTGAACGATTGCTTGCTTGCTTACTTGTCGGCTGCTCGGGTGCTGAAGGGTTCCGCTGGTGCGCTGGGGGCGTTGGTCCTCGGCGATCGCTTCACAGGAGCGTCGCCCTCGTGAGCAAGCCGTCGGAGAGAGAGAGAGAGAGTGCCGAATGGACGGAGACGGACGGAGACGGAGACGGAGACGGAGACGGAGACGGAGACGGAGACGGAGACGGAGACGGAGACGGAGACGGAGACGGAGACGGAGACGGAGACGGAGACGGAGACGGAGACGGAGAAGGAGAAGTTGGCGACGGGGGAAGGGCGGGCTTGCATGACTTAAAAAGAGAGGGAAAGAAAGAACAAGAAAGAAAGGACGGGCCTTCATGAGATGAGAGGGGGGGAAGGAAGGAAGGAAGGAAGGGGAACAGCAGCCGTAATACACAAAACAACACGCGCTATACCTTACCTACCTACCTACCTACCTCCCTCCTCCTCCTCATCACATCGTCCGCCGAACGAAGCTGCTCGCAAGTACCAAGGAAGTCTGCCAACGCCACAATGCGAGAAATTGTGTTTTTTTTTTCCACATGTGAGCGTGAATCGGAGAGGGGGAAGACGATTCCATTCCGCCTTTCCTACCGGTACCGGCACTTCCACTGACTTGCTCCGCGAGAGACGGGAAAGATGAGTGAGTGAGTGAGGAGCGTGAGGAGGGTGAGGCCTGCCTGCCTACCTAAGCGAGCCGACGATGGCCGGTACCGTCCACCTCTCTCTCTCTCTCTCTCTCCTTGCAGCTTGCAGCTTGCAGGGCCCGTACAGACGTACAGAGAGAGTACGCATGCGGCTAATAGGTAGGTAGGTACACAAAAGCGTGGACAGCAATAGCAACACGGTCGACTGACCCGACTTCCGCACCGCACATACACACACACACACGTACAACCGTACAACTAACTACAACTAACTACAACTAACTACAACTAACTACAACTAACTACAACCAACTACAACCAACTACAACCAACTACAACCAACTACAACCAACTACAACCAACTACAACCAACTACAATCCAACCCGAAAAAGCGAGCGAGACAAAAGAGACGCCCGCACCTACGTCTCGTATCGCACCTCCCAACCCAACCCACATTACGTACACACGTCGGCGACAGCGCAAAGCAAAGCAAAGCAAAGCAAAGCGGCGCGCACACTCCCACGGCATACATATCTACGTACGGTACGTACATACATACATGCAAAAACCCCAGTTCAGTTCATCCCATCTCGGAATCCTTGCCCCCCTCAAAAAGGAAAGAAGAAAAGAAGAAAAGAAAAAAAGAAAAAAGAAAACACACACACGCACAGCTTGAAGCCTCATCAAAGGAGGTAGATCATCTTCCGGAGGTCCTCTCCGGCTCTCGCGAGAGAGAGACATGATGCGGCCGATCCATTCCATTCCTTTCCGTTCCGGCGATCTCTTTCCCCTTTCCTCTTTCCTCCTTCCTCCTTCCTCTTTCCTCTTTCCTCTTTCCTCCTTCCTCCTTCCTCCTTCCTCCTTCCTCCTTCCTCCTTCCTCTCTTCTTGTGCCCCCCCTCCCTCCAACACGTTTCCCCCAGCCCCCCACGACGCGGATCTCTTCTCCTCCCTCTCTCCTGCTTTCCCGATTTCTGCTTTCCTCCTCAATCGGTTTTTTTTCTTCTTCTTTTTCTCTTTCCTCTCTATCCTCTCTAGTCTAGGAAAAGATGGGGGGCGCGGCGGACGCGCACGCGATCGACGGAGAGCATGATGATGGAAAACCGAAAACCGAAAAACGGGAGAACTAGGGGGGTCTTGTTTCTGGCGTGGTGAAACGAACGAACGAACGAACGAACGATTGATTGATTGATGGATTGATGCGAGGGTGGCGGGGCTGGGTCTCTCAATCTGGTAGGTAGGTGTGGATAGGCGGGTAGTCACGGAGATGGGTCCGGGCATGGAGTGATTGAGTTACAGGACTGGAAAGGGGAGGGATCGATGTGCAACTGCTCTGTGGGTACGGACCGTACAGCGTGAGTAGGGAGGAGATACCTAGAGAGATACGGTAGATACAGTACGGTAGATGGGTAGATGGGTAGGTGGGTAGGTGGGGAAGTGGTGATGTCACGTCGTGGCGGGGGTAGGGGATGGTAATTGGTTATTCCTGTATTATGTCGGACGGTAGGGAGAGAGAGGATGGTGGTGCGGAGCTGACGGGCCTCGGGTGGGTGGATGGGTGGGGGAGAGAGAGCTGGTCAGAGTAGAACGCGGAGGGAGGGAGAAAGAGAGAGAGAGATGATGGCTCGAAGACAGAGGAAAGAGAGATGAAGGGGGGGGGCGGTAGAGAGAGAGAGTGTGTGTGTACCGGTATGTGAGAGAGAGAGAGCAAGCAACTACAACTCCAACCTTCTACCTTCTACCACCACAAGCTCCGCACTCGAGGTAGGTACTCTACACCATCCTGTCGAGAGGCTCCGACACTGACACCCAGACTAAGACTGAGACTAAGACTGAGACTAAGACTGACTGAGACCTTCTCACCTCGCAGAGTGGAGCCAGCCAGATAGGTACATATGCGTAACACGTGAATCACTAGGTACTTAACTACAGAGAAGAGATGAGACGAGAAGAGACAAGCTGCGTGTCTCGTAACAGATTATCCCCCCAACCCCCCCCCACGGCCCGGGCATCTGGATTTGGAAAACCAGAGAAAGATACAAGTGGGACAGGAGGAAAGGGCGTAACGGAGGGTTGGATAGGTTGATGATGATTACTAGACTACCGTACTTCGTGGAAGAGACGAGGTGGGGAAAGGTGAGAGCGCCTGTCGCGCGTGTCGGGGATATCATGAGAGAGGGAAAGGAAAGTATACGAATGCCTGCCTACAGCACCACCATCCTGACTACCTAGCCAGTCTCCAAAAGGAGCCAGAATCGGGAGGGGGGGGAGGGGGGTTAGGTACCCGTGATAGAAAGCAAGATGCTCCCCCCCCCCTTCCCCCCCTCCCCTACCTCCACAACCCCCCGAAAAAAACCAAAAGTATGCAAAAGGAGCATGAAGAAAGAGGAGAAGAGGGCGGAGTGAAGACGAGCAAGTATCATCGCCAGGTCCCATGAAGCTTTGCCCTCCGAGGCAGGTTCCTCTTCAGCCCAACCTCGCCGCCGCCCATCAGACTCTTCCACCTCCTCCCAACGCTCCCCCGATCCTTGCCCAGGCTCCGCGCGCACTCTTGCCAATCGCTCTTGGTCAGCTTCAGCTTCTCCAGCACCAGCTCCACCAGCAAGCGATCCTCCTCCATCGACCACTCTTCGGGATTCAGCCCCCGGGCCGGGCCGAACCCGGACCTTTCGATACTCTGCATGACCGGGCCCGGGTCACCCTGGGCCTGCGATGCCATTTCCTGGAGCCGCAGATCGTGGAAGTCGGAGCGTTCAAGCCCGAGGGGGATAATTTCGGGCGCGAGGCGCATCCGTTTGGGCGTGCTGGGTCGGCCATCGCAGGGGACGGCTTCCTCCTCCCCGCTCGCTTCTCCTTCTCCTTCTTCTTCTTCTTCTTCTTCTTCCGTGCTATCGTCGCGGGTCATCTCGTCGCTTGTAGCTCTCCTCCGCTTATGGAGTCCGCGGGGGGGCACCGCAGCGCTGCGCTTCGCGATCTTCCGCCGCGGCGTCGGCGCCGTCGTCGGCTCCTCCGTACCTTTCCGCGCACGCAGACGCAGCTTGACGGGCGAAGACGGCGGCTCGGCGTGTCTGGTGGGTGGGGAGGGTAGTTGGTTGGGTGGGGAGAGCATCGATTGTAGCGCGCGACACGTTGAGTAGAGGTTGTTGATGGCGGGGCGGGTGGAGGGCGGTGACGGCGAGAGCGGAGGCGACGCGAAGAGGGCGGACTGGAAGCGGGTTTTCGGGGCATGGAGAGAGGATTCGCAGCCGAGGGCTGAAGGCATCAACATGTTTGCGGTTGATGTGTGAGACGGTGGTGATGTGATGTGATGATGCTTTCGCGCGCTGGAGATCGGAAGACTCGATGCGGCGGGGACGGTGCGCAATGGATGCGCCGGGAGTCGTCGGGCTGGCGCAACGACACAATGTTGTCGTTTGGATGGATGGAATGAATAGCCGTGGTCAGCGGGAACCGTAAGGTGTATTTTCTATCGCGAATTATTTCCTGTGTGCGACAGCGTTGACGGTTGGAGTTGCGTGTTGATGGGCGTCGGATGCAGGTTCTCGGACGTGATGGAGAAGGAAAGTTTTGTTGGGCATGGGGCACTGGGCACGGGCGGGAGCCAGGACTCTTAACTTCTGGGAAGGGCCACTACTGAGTAGGTAAAGCTCCTGTCGGTAGGCTGTACCCCTGGCACCCAGCACGCCGAGGATCTCGTGTCTCGTGACGGGCGAGCAGTCTAGTCTTGGGATCGGACGGCCGTGATGGTTGTCAATCGTGTCAATCATGTCAATTGTGGAACGGGATCCAAGCATCATGTTTCTATTCTCGCTCTGCAAGGAGCAACGACAATCAAAGCTTGCTCTCAGTCGCGTTGCCGGGCGGACACTATTGTCATCTACCTGCGAGCACTAGAATCACCGACGTCCAGCATCTCCCTTGAGCAGAGTTCGTTTCGCTCTATTACACCTAACCACACTGACATCATCCAGCCAGAGCTGTGGCGATGCCTTCTTCAACCTTCCCCCTTCTCCCTTCTCCCTTCTCCCTTGAAGGTATTCCCAGTCCTAGGCTCGGCCGAAAGGCGTGTGGGGGGCATTGTCCTGTGAGTGGACGGTGCGGGAGAATAAGATTACTTCTTCGTGGGAGCGCGTCGCGGACGCGTCGCGTTGACGCGTCCGCGTATAGTGGTTTTTCAATTGGCCAGCAAGGGCGATCGTCCGGAGAAGGTGGTAAAGTGTTGCTACTATATCTGGATATATGACTCAACTCGGAAACCCAGCAAATCCTCGTTTTCGGATGCACTTTTGCGGACGAGAGACGACACGAGACCAGACGAGACCAGACGAGACTTCGCCTCGGTGACCAGAAGATCGGTATTTCTCGTCATGTGATATATGTATGCTAATGTAACGCTACCCTTCCAGCAAGGTGGGATTCAGGCTTGATTGAGCGATCGAGTTGCCTCCCGACACTGCAAGGTGGTCGTGGGTCCTTCGCTGAAACAGCAGACGTTGGTCGAAGGCTTTCCTGGATTCTGATAGATCGAATCTGTACGGAGTAGTTGGAGGCGCGAATCTCTTAGGAGGTCAAACATCTCCAGAGGCATAACTAACGCCTTTGTCTCCAGAATCAGTGCCTACACCGACGCCGCAAGAGCCAACATTGGCCGATCGACCTTGCGTCAAGCGGACTTCTTGAACAGAAAGATCGCGGTTCCACTTCCGCTCTCTATCCAATCCTGCTCTCCCTTACCATCTCGCAGCTCCCTTACAACTACTTTCACCAGGTCTTTGCCTGTGCCCACCAGATCGGGAACATTTGCAGCTCGCCAACGTGCACTCATACTAATTGCTGTGCTGATACTGCCCTCAACCTCATCAGAGAGAGATCTAACCGGATGTAAGATAGACCGTTACTCAAGACGCCATCCCTGACGTCCTGGTGTCTGACAGGGAAGGCTGTGACTGGCGTCGCCACGTCCCAAGGTAGAGGTAAAGTCGTCGTACATATCCACAGAAATCCAGTCTGTCTCTGATCAAATCGGAGGAGCACTTTCATGATTTCAGCGGCATTCGGCGTCGACAGATCTAGCGAGTCATGTCGGATAATGAACGAGAACGAAATGGAACAACCAGCGAACTTGCAGCCACATACATGCGGCGAGTTGAGGAATTCGAAGCTGCAAGGTATTCAGCGAATGACAATAAACGTTCCATGTGGTGAGACTCGCCGTAGGTCCAGATCGCAACAGTTCCACAAGGTTTCACCACTCTGGCTGCCTCGGTCGGATCCAGAACTTGTTCATATCAGAACTAATACATACATACGCCTTGTGATTTTGTCACATTTCCCTCCCTCCAGAATTTGGAATCCTCATTGCTCCCAGCAATAGCAGCAGCCACGAAGATGGACCGATTCCGGTTCCAGTCCCTCGATCCCGGAAAGATGTGTCCCATGTTGAAACAAAAGGTATCTGACCTTTGCCCCCGGATCAAATCTCGTCGTACCTCCCAGGTCTCGGGCACCACCAAGCATCGTCTCGTCGGGTGTCGAGATCGGGTATCCAGTGCTTTGCTTGATCGAACGACGGTGCCAAAATCATCGCCATGTTGCTATTTCCTAGTCCACAGCCACCATCCAGTCGCAACCCGAAAGAGCCACCGGCAGCAGCAGCAGCATGGTTCTGGAGAGAGAGCGACGTCGTCAAGAGCTCAAGAGTAGGAAAAGAAGCCGGTTTGCCGCATAGCGGCCTGGCCGCCGCATCCTGCTCCCGGGGTAGGAGCAAAAAGAGGGATTCGACGGCGATAATGAAGAACATATCATGTTTAAAGATTTCAGACAATGGGTGTGTAAGTTTTCAAGAGGTCGCTATCCATTCTCCGACGATTAGGAGGGGAATAGGTAGTAAATAAACGTGCTTGCTTGCTCTGATGAGGAAGATGAAAGAAGGAAGAAGGAGAGGCGAGTGAGAATATTTAGGGAAGGAAGGAGCAAGGGCGCCAAGACAGAAGCGAGAAGACCCACATTCTCAACGACGACGACCTCTGCTTGCTGGTTCATTCGTATGGTCTCGAACGGGCATTAGGTATTCCAATGCCTAATGTCCTTTCTTTTGGGGAAGGGGGGAAGCGGGGCTCCTTTTCAAACCAAAGTCTTTTGATATAACTATAAACACCCCAAGCCGATCGACGTTGATCCCAAGCAGCACGCACTGCTCTACATCATCACAGAGCCACCATCAAAACCACAATTCTAAATTCTAACCCCGCCCCAAAGAACTCATGGTATTGATTGATCTTCTACCTACATCCACAACCGCAAGAAGGTAATCCTCGCTCGTAATTCTTTCTCCTCGGCCTCGAATGAAACCGGCGCAGCAGCGCCGCAGCGCAGTACAAAGAAAGGGATCGATGATGTCCCAACCTGTTTCTTTCCGGCCTACCTCCTCGCTAGCAACTTCGAGCTCAAACGCCGCGAAAAAGTCGAAAACTCAGCGGGGGACAAATCATCTGAGAGGGAAAGAGGAATGCAAAAAAGGAAAAAAGGAAAAAAAAAGGAAAAAAAAAAAAAAAAAACAGAGGAGGAGGAGGATCGAAGTCTTGTGGGGAGGTGAAAGTGGATGAATGAATCGGCCGGCTGGCTCAGTCACACGCTGCGCCTGTCAAGAGCCAAGGCCCCGGGAGATGTACAATATCTTTGGTTTGATGCGAGGGTGGCCAGTCAGTAAGGGGCTCCACTCTGGGGAGGAATCGAAGAAAGAAAGAGCGGGCGAGGGCGAGGGTGGGATTAGGATTGGGACTGGGACTGGGGCAAACGAACCTGAGCAGCGGCCATCCAGAGCTCCTTGGCCTCGTCGATGTCTCCCTTGGCCTTCAGCTCCAGCAGCTGGGGCTCTTCGTTCCACGCGGCGTTGCACTCCTTTGCGAAGGCCGCGCGCTGGGCGCCCAGGGCCTCGAGCGCGGCCTTGCTGTGCGTGACGGCCGTCATGGCGTTGCCGAAGGTGCTGGCCGCGCTCAGGGTCGAGGCGGTGCGGCGGAGGTTGGCGGCGTCGCAGAAGTGGCCTGGGTGAGCCACCTCGAAGAGGGCCGGGGCCGAGGGCCGAGGAGGAGCTTGCGGGCTGGATGAGCCGGGGCCGGAGTATCTGCTGAGGCGTGCGTTGTGTGTGGAGGTGTGGTCGGGAGTGGACGTTTGGTGTTGAGCAGCGGACGTGGTGGCCATGCCGTGGCCGTTGCCGTTGCCGTTGACGTAGGGTGAGGTGTAGCGGGGACGCTTGAAACTGCTTGTAATGGCGCCTAGATCATTGCTAAAGTGAGAGGGGTGGTCGTATCTCGACGAGGGCCCCATCTGGTGAGGAGCGCCTTCATCCTCATATTCGTTGTAGCGACGAATCTTGCCCTTTGGAGCAGCCTGGCTATCAGCGCCGAAGCTGCCAGGGTTAGGACGCTTCTTGCCAGAGGAATTCGAGTCAGTAAATAGGCCACTGTTGCCATCCCCATGATCATATCCATGAGTCTTGACCCGGGACGCAACCTGGCTATTTTCGCCGAGGATCTTAGTAGCAGGAGCCTCACTGCCCGAGGGTTTGGTGGTCAGTGAGTCATCGTTGTCATCCTCCAAGACAACATACTCTTGAACCTTGAGGGGCTTGGTAGCATCGTACTTCTCCGCCTCCGACATGAGCCTCTCCGGGATCTTCACCTTAATCTTCCGCTTGGCAGCCTTCAACCTAAGCTTTCCAGCACCCGACTGGGTACCAGTCCCACTCGGTTGCGGCAGAGCAACTCGTCTCCCTCTGGAGGTCGATGGCGCAGAAGAGACATTCCAGTCCAGCTGCGCACTGTCATACTTGTGGTTCTTCGTATCCACGGCCTTGTGCATGCAATCTTTGCAGTATTGGAGGTTGCAGCGGTCGCAGCGTTGGACGACGGAGGTGTTGTGCTCCTGGCAGCCGTCGCACTGGATTGAAGTCAGCTTGTATATCCACAAGATCTCGGAGCTGGCGCCTTTCGTGAGGTCCCGGCTCGGAGCATGTCCTCCGAGCTTCGAATCTCGGCCCGTCGAGGATGAGAGGTGGATCATCTATCGGGACATACCTTGGCTGTGTGGGCGTAGACGGGGCTCCAGCTTGTATGTATGTAGTCGCCAGGGTTCGTGGCGGGGAGAGAGAGTGTGCTGGGAAAAGAGAGTGTTCTAGGAAGAGAGAGGGTTCTGGGAAGATAGAATGTGCTGGGAAGAGGGAGTGTGCTGGGAAGAGGGAGTGTGCTGGGAAGAGGGAGTGTGCTGGGAAGAGGGAGTGTGCTGGGAAGAATGGATGTGCTGGGAAAGGTAGGATCGGTAAGATCGACGGGGGGGAGCTGAATCGTCTTTTCTGAGGGGCTGTCTCGGACCGGCAAGGCCTCGGCTGTCAAGTCAGTGGTAGTGACTGGTGTTTCCGCCATAATGACCGTGTTCTGTAATTAGAACGGACGTCTATCAACGACTTGACACTAGTGATGAGGCAAAGTTGTATTGGGAATGGATGTGTTGTTGTGATGTAGAGACAACTGGTCTGTGGGAGACGAGATCGTCCTCTTATAGATCGGCAGATTATTGAATTCGGAGCCTGAATAGGTGGGAAGGGGAAGGATATCAATGAATCACGGCAACAGGCTAAATGGAGGTTGTGAATGCTCTCGCTCGATGTTGTCAATCAATGCCAGAATGAATTCATCTTGATTCACTTATGGCACCGACATGTTTGCGTGATACCGTAATGAGGCAAAATCATATTTCCCAAAAGTATAAAGTGGGTGAATGTTGTGATTTGCCTTCGTTGTTTATTTGGCTTAAACAGTTAAGCGAGCGGAAATTATCTGGACGCTCATTTTGAATTGCCAAGAACAATATGGACGGATTTATACAACAAGAACATATAATTCTGGGTCTTTAGGGAGTTTCAATGACATCCCTAGCATGATAGACATGTAAGCCTTCATTTTCAATCCATCTCGTCCGATTTGTGGCATCCACCCTTGTTCCCGCCTCCACCCGGCGGCCCTATTTGGTGCCATCTTGGGGCAAGAGTCATATTCTGCTCAGGAATAGTGAATGAAGGTCGCGGTTGACTTATTTTGTTTATTTGGCTGTTGAAGTTAAGCGAGGCGAGGGTCGTATGATCGACATTTTCGACATCCAGTTATTGGCTCGGGAGAAACGATAGCAAAGATTTACACAATGGGAGTACAAAATCGAGGACCTAAATCAAGACCAATCGCACTCCGAATCTGGTAAATACTTAAACTTATATTTTCGCGGATCTACAAGTTAGCTTTGACCCAAAGACCGAGCTTTTCTAGCCCTGCATGCCCATCATATATGTCGCGCTCGACCGCCCGTGGATTAATCTATCGACAGTCAGACACTGGATAAAAGGGGAATGGTAGATAACTTGCGTTCTTTGCGCCCAAATCGCTCACTCTCTCAACACCCAGAAGTCTCATACATGTTTCCGTCTCGGCTTTGAGGACTAAAGAAGGGTGAGCATTTGACGAAAACCAGATGGGTGGATTCTTACTCTCAAAGGTCCTCTCAACACCCTCAGCGCCACCTGCTCCAAGACCGTACAACGCAGCTCGGCCCACACCTACTGCCTTGGCACCAAGGCAGAGAGCTTTGACGACATCGGTACCTCTCTTGATACCGCCGTCGACCCATACCTCGACTCTACTAAATACTTCAGGGCAGTATTTTCGGATCTCTAGCAAGGTGTGTACAGCAGGTGGAGCAGTATCAAGTGCACGGCCGCCGTGGTTCGATAGAATGATAGCCTTGACTTGCGGAGCATATTGAGCAGCCAGATACGCATCCTCGTGTGTCTGCAGACCCTTCAGTACAATCGGTAATGTAGTGTGTTTTGCTAGCCAGGACAAGGTTGGCTTCCAAGTCAAATCTGCAGCCGTGCCAAAAAATAATTGTTGTCCAACACCACCTCCGCCAGGCCTTCTAGGCTCGTCAGCGGTCTTGACACCAGAGGAAACAGGCAGGGAGGCCCCGACTAGACTTCCCCTCTCGTCATCTTCTCTCTTGCCTGGAACCGGAGCGTCCAGTGTCAAGCAGACGAACTTGATCTTATCCGACATCTTGTTTATCCGAGCAAGCATATCCTCGCTCTTCTTCCGGTCGTTCTGAACGTATAACTGCCAGCCAAAGATTTGGCCTGGCAGTGACCCTTCCACGATTTGCTCCGGCGTCTGAGATGCGTTGTTGGAAATAATCTGCAGAGCCCCAAACTGGCTGATACCCTGAGCAATCCCCCGCTCACCTGCAGGGTGTGCCAGTCGTGCCATCGCGGCCGGTGAAACAAATAACGGTATTCCAACATTGTGTCCCAGCAGAGAAGTAGAAGTATCACATCTCGTACAGTCAACGAAAACCCTCGGCCGGAGCAGTATTTGCTTGTAGACCAAGTTGTTGAAGCTCTTCGATATCAAGTCGTCCGCAGCAGAATAGTAATAGGCCCAACACTTCTTGGACATCTGCTTGGTAGCCACCTGCTCCATTTCGTCCAAGTTGAATATACTTTGCATATCCGGCGGGCCCTCCTGTTCTTGCTCCTTCTCTATAGTGTCTGCTTCGGGCTTTGGTAGCGTTTGGGGATCAATCTTCCCCAGCTTCGCTTCTGGCTTGAGGTTTTCTTCCAACGTCCCCGGGGGATGGATTGGGTCGTATTCTTCTGTTGCATCGCCACCGGCCAGCTTGAGGATTATCTTGGACCCGCCCGGATGGTTGGGGAGAAATTCCGTGATATCCCAGACATCGCCGTACAGACTCACCCAGCAGGATTCCGGGGTATTGTGCTTTGCGACTGATAGAGATAATTAGTAAATGATCGCATGAGAATTCTACGTATTTACTTACCTTCGGCAGCATCGAAAGTCTTTGCCATATTGACGATATATTGGGTCTATCGTGGAAAACGAAAGGGAATTGAATGTGCAGAAATGATGAGTGTCTCGGCCATAGTTATACCGGACGTAAATTGGGTTTTGGGGGAACGTGGAGAAGTGGATCGTAGGGCACGGCGCCGGCGGCTTTTGAAGGCATCGACTCAGCAGCCCGGATTGGCAATTGTCGGCTATCGGCGTCTGGATTGACTCCACTACTGCGTGTCGGCTATTCACTATTGGTCAATGGTCACATGGACGACAACCCTGACCGGACCCAGACCCCCGAAGAATCTTTGTTTTGTTTTGTTTTGTTTTTAACGAGAAGGAGATAAAATCACGATATTGCTGCTCACAATACTGCTTGGGACGAGCAAGGCCATCGAGTCAACAATATCCCTTATCTCTTCGCAAGACAGAATCAGTCATAACCCTTCTGAATATACCAATCCTGAAGACTCTAATCCAAACCCCACGCCTCCTTCACTCTCTCCCGCTTCACCTAGGGACCCCGTCCATATCGCGTCCCTTCGACTTCCTTGTTGGCACCTCGCTTAGCATAGCAAAGCAAAGTTAATTTGTTCCTCTGGCTTCGTTTTTCTTCCAATTATTCCAGGCACATAGTGTGGCACATATCTACAAGCGCAGGCAAACCGATTTGGAAACTTGCGACATCATTCAAGCTCAGCTATCAGTAGTTGAGAGGCCAGTAATGCAGTCGCGGGCTCTATTGTCCCGCATCCCCGTGGTGAAATAAAATACTTTCGGAAATATTCGCTTTTAAATACACAAGGTCAATATTGTATAGCGCCTTCCTCCCTGCAACTTCAGCCTCGACCTCTCCTCTTACCTAATCACTCGCTTTAGCACACCCATCCTGCATACTCTCCAGACTCTCCTTCGCACCCCGACAGTAGATAAGCGATGTGTACAAACCGCCCGTCCTGTTCCGAGACGAGTGAACGATGGACTGAGACCCAGGGGGCGATGGAGCCACGATCACCGCCCGTACTTGTATAACGAAGGCTTCCTGACGAAGCAGTGCGAGCAGTTTGCTAAGGCTCTGCTGAAGACTAGAGGGTGGTGCTGGTTTGGCGTGAGGGAGTTTGATGATGGGCCGAGTGGGCAGGGCAAGGAGTGTGCACGTAGATCTTGTCGGCGAGGACTGTAGAGCTGAGCAGGACAAAGAGAGTGTGCGTGGGCGAGGGAAATCTTTTCAAGAGGTGCCAGGTGCGATCCCCGAGTTGGTGCACCTGTCGCCATACTCGCCGGCGACGGTCCTGGCGAGATGGGTCTCTCAGTATATATAATTGTATATGCAGCTTTTGTGGAATACTCTTCGAGGAGGGAGTGGTGACTTGATTCACACACTGGAAGGCGTCAAGGCAGAGGCCGATTTTGGGGCGGTTGGCTCTCTGCACGATATTCCAGACAATAACCAGGTTGGCGCACAGGTTGCCCAGCACCAGGTCTCGTATGCCAAGCGGACGCTGTGGGCAGCGATGAGGTCGGCCACTAATACATCCTCGTCTTGAATCGTGTTTGGAGAGTCAGAAGAATCGAACTTTTTGTTTCCTTTTCAGTAAAAATGGGCAAGCAAGTGAGGGAGAGGAAGGCGAGGAGGCACTTGAAGCATATCGGCCTCCACGTCTTGCATGATTCTTATCCAGCCCTTTGCTCAGGCGAGCGTATCTCATCGCTCTCCGCTTCCTAGAGGCTACCCTTCGAAGTTGGTCAACTGACAGATCTTCTGCACTTCTCAGCCGGCTGAACAAAGAGCATCGTAGTCATCTTCTGATATTTCTCCTTTATAGTGGGAGGAAGCGAAAGATAAAAAGATCGAGGAGACCGACTTCGATATTATATAGATCATCAGATTTCTCGTTTTGAAGGATGATGAAAAGGTGCAAGGCACGGCACTTTTTGGGAAAAGTCAAACTAGCATTGTGAAATGATCTCGAGGAGAAGAATAATCAAGTGGAAGCACACATGCCCGTTTGATGCTTTGGAATTGTGCCGAAGAGCTGACTTTGAGCTTTTTCTCAAGGTCAGAGAGCTTCCCGTTTCCCGATTTCAGAGATCGTGAATATCTAGAGAGTATCAAAAATAGAAAGATATAATCACCTTTTTAAAGCTGGAGACACAAAGATATCGTTGCAAAAAAAAAAAAAAAAAAAAAAAAAAAAAAAAACCGAAGTCGCAGACTCCCATCTTTGAACTTGGGTACTGTACCCGTAGCACGTGCCACTAGTTCATGCACCGAGAGCCGGGGTTTTTTCTTTTCTTTTTTTTTCTCCGTTTCGGGCCGTGCCCCTAAGCGAAGGCATCTTGCAGAGTAAGAACCTCAACCCTCCTCAATGTAAAAGTCAACCGTACTATATTCTTGAGAAAGCCTCCCAAAAAAACGGCATTATCAAGAGGCCGACGCAGCTCACTTACTCTTACATCTGATAGCAGTATATCATCGATTAATAACGTCGAAGGTTTGCGTGATAATATATTCCAATATTTTCAGCCGCGTACAGACCGGCCAGCAGTATCAAGTAACAGTAAAGCGGAAATAAGGGATTGGTATAGCTATGAAGTGAATTATATAATTTTATTGACATAATCTCTGATAAGGCCCTCTGGATGGTAGTAATTCCTTTGCAATTGAAATTTCCTCGATGATGCATCTATAAAAACATAGTATCACATATTAGAAGACGAAGGATCCTGAAAAGAAAGAGAGAGAAAAAAAGAGAAACCCCCTCCCCCCCGAAACAGTTCAAATCGCGAGGAGATCAATTCTTGAATTATTGGATTCTGAGCTGTTACTTAATTCATACTATTGGCTATTGATTTTTATCTGAATCACTCATTCAATCGAAGAAAAGAGAAGAAAAAAGAAAAAAAAAAGAAGAAAAAAAACCAGAGACAAAACAAACTCCTACCTCGAGATAGGAGAAGAAACCCCGTCGTCCTGGGATTTCGTTTTTTCGAATCGTATACGGTTTGTCGTGTGTGGTCTGGTGAGTCTAAACCACTCGGCCCCAAATCGTTACAACTCCTCCACACCAGTTTGACCCGAAGATGACAACCAACTATGCCATCCACGCCCCTGGATACCATACAGCCGTGGTATTCAACCCTATACCTACCTTAAAAAATTTTTTCTCGGAAAGTGGAGATTCCTACGCGAGCTAACACGACGGCTTCAATATTCTTAAGCTTATGTTCTCTTCCACCGGCGTTTATGATTAAGTATCAGGCTAGTTCTCTATATACGACTGGCCAGCAGATAGATACAGCAATTACCAACAAGCCGTATCGCATTTCATTCCTACCTACAACCCACGAACCACCTCTCCGTTTGATCAGCACGCCCACCGTCTACACCTCCCCCCCTCTCTCTCAATAGACAACTAAACTCGCCTCCACCCACCCACTCTTTCATATTTGCATTGCGCATCACATAAAAGACTCAAAGAATCTCGTCCTACACTCAGAGTGCTGTTGCCACGATACAGCCACGACTGTATACAAAACCGAAGAAATGAAAAGACGGACAGAGTCGCTCACTGATATTCAAGCCACCCATTAAGAAACACCATCCTTGTTCTTATTACAAGAAACGAGGTCCCAAATCCCAACTCCCAACTCCGTCCAGAATTCAATTGTAAACCGCACCGTGATTAATCCCGACGGCTGCTGAGAGGTCTAGCTAGCTAGCCAGCCAGCCAGCAACAAAGCCAACGCTATAACGGCACAAGGCACCTAATATAGATCATACCCGACAGTACAAGTAAGCAAAAAGCAGCGCGACATAAAATCAAACATCTGAACTAAAGACAGTACAACGTATTACATTTACAATCAAACCACTTCAAAGTGAACTGAACTGAACTAGCGCGGGGCGGCAATGTCTCAAAAAAACCTCAGCTTCTTCTCGAAACTCACCTTCCTTTTCTCTTTCCCTTCCCCTTTCGGCCAGATGTCGCTAATAAGGCCTTTACTTACTTACTAACTTAGAGCATGTATGCCTCGCAGATGCAAGCCAAGTCGCACCACCATAATATTCTTGCATCTCCAAGTTGCGCGTCAAGATGCAAGAATTGAGGCTCCAATCTGTATGGCTCGTGCATGTAGATCTTGTAAAGCGTGCATCTAACCTTGCAACTTGTAGTCGCACCATACAAATCGAAGGTGCAGCAAAAAGCTCCAACTTCCAAGTTGCAAGCTTCCCCCCCCCCCGCTCTCTCTTTCCGCTTATTTTGACCACCTTTTTATCCTTCTACAACGCTCCCTTTTTGCAATGGCTTCTTCAAAAGACACTTTGAAAAGGCGTAATCTGCGCAATCGCAATATCGGTGTTATTCCCGCCCCGATGGGAGCGTTGCGCCGCTGTTCAATGCTACAAAAACAACTTCGCAAAAACACCCCAGCAAATTGGTATTCAATCTGCTAGTTGCGAGCCATACAGGCCCTGGAACGTGCAACTGCGTGCCATACACACCCTTTACTCATTAACATACCAACACTTCCAGAACCAATCTTATAGGCTAAAACATCGCCCAAACAAGGCTTCTCCCGAATCTCAATGCAAACATCAGCTACTAGCTACCTCGCTCGCCATGAGAAGAGAAATTGTATTTTAAATAGCGTTTACATTTTCGCGCGCGAGTGCCATCATCATTCGACATCCCCGTCTTCTAAAAAGAGTCTCACTTGAGGAAAATCTCGGTAAATATACACAGGGGGGCAATTAGCGACAGGGTCATGGCATTTAAAGCATGCACATCCTCAGCATCGAAGCCACTATGTTTATTTCTCTATTAAATAAAGCACCTACGCACCTACCATCTACCACCCAGCACCTCTACTATTCATTTTTCCTTTCCGCAAATGCCAGCCTGATTTATTCCCTTGCCCCACGTTCAGCGGGCTTGCCAACCCCCCCCCTCCAAAGAATTCCCCATACTCTCGTTCGTAAAG
Organism: Drepanopeziza brunnea f. sp. 'multigermtubi'; assembly: GCF_022702325.1. NCBI lineage: Eukaryota > Fungi > Ascomycota > Leotiomycetes > Helotiales > Drepanopezizaceae > Drepanopeziza > Drepanopeziza brunnea. The sequence continues at coordinate 865,018 of NW_027094082.1, read as the reverse complement.
TAGTAGTAAAGGATGGGAAAAATCATGCCTAAAAGTACGCCGTGCGCTCTCGCTATCATGTTTGTCCCTCTTACGTGTATGTCGCCTGGTTTCAAAGGAGAACTCATCACGAGTCGATCCGGGGCGGACTCTTCGCATCTTTGTATTTGCCATATGGAGACGCAGAGCGCGAGTCATCGATCCTTTCGTAAATGTCAGCCACAGTGTTCTCTGGATCATCCAAGCCTTCCGAATCGCAAGGCATCTAGAAGCAGAGATGTATAAGAAAAAAAAAAAAAAAAAAACTTACGATCTCCTCCGTTCGCCCTCCTTCCTAAACCCCTCAATAGTCTTCAACATTTCCTTCCTCCCGCCGCTCGCATCCACCAACTTGCCCCCCATACTCATACTAACCTTCTCCTTTGCATTCACACTCAGCAGCCTCTTCAACAGCAGATGCCGCATCTGTATGCAAACATACACCCCACAATCACTGCTATTCTCCTGCTGCGGGCTATCTTCCAGATTCAAGAACCTCAACGGGCGTCCCAGCAAGTGAGAAATTTTGTTCGTGGCCAACATAGCCTCATTGTAGTTCGACGGGGACAGGGAGTCGTAGTGGAAAGCCACGCCGTCGATGACTGATACGAGGAGGAGAGACCAATGCGAGCCACCTTCGGCAACTGCGGCGTTGCGGGCGTCGTTTATGGGGAGGAAGATGTGCGTTGTGCGGCTGAAGTTTGGCAGGGCATCCTTGAGGGTCAGAGGATCGGGCGTTTGCATGAGCATAAAGGCCATGGAAGGGCGCAGGAGCACTATGTTCGAGGAGGGGTATTTGCGCAGTTCCTCGCGCTCGAGGTATCTGGTCTCGTCAGTGTCTACCAGCCAAGCTGAGGGGTGGACGGATGTACTCTTCCCAGAATGCGATTGTCTGCGAGTCAAACAGTCAGAAATGAATGCAGAAGTAATACGGAGGGAATTCACATTGTCAGTAAGCCAGTCATTCTTCAGCGTATCGACGTCCTCTTTTGTCACTGTCTCCCGGAATCAGTGTCCAAACTGCGCCCTTGGCTCCCACGTAAGGTACTATCACTTACGGCGGATATCGTAATCTGTGGACAGAGCGTCAGTCTATGTGTGGCTCACCAGGTCACAACGGCTTTCCGGGGGTACTTACAGCTTAGATAGGCATCATCGGGAGCCAGCTGTTTCCAACCCAGCCACCTGGTCAGCGTTGCAAAGAATCCCATTGCTATCCTTTTTGTCCCTAAGCGTAAATTGTAATGCGAGGGCCTGAAAGGTTCGGGAGCAGAGGCGAGAGTTGAGAGTTGTAGGAAGGGGACTACGATGGCGAGTTGGCACGTACCGAATCCCCAAAGTGCTTGCTAACTCTACCCTTGAAGGGATGGAACCCGTCACGTCCCATCCTTTGCTACCTTTAAATATATATGTATATATATATGGAACGTTTATATGTGTCTGGTTTTGTCCTTGACTCTTTGTTGATTCACCCTCTCTGTGTCTCTATCTGCAGCAGGCTGGCTGATCGGCACTCGGATGTGGGGTAATATGGTGGGGTGAGGAGGTGAAGGGGTGAACCGGTGAAGAGTGAGGTGAAATGAGTGAGGTTTTTTGACGGCTGGAATAGATCCAGATGGATGAGTGAAGAGGAGCCGGAGCCGGAGCCGGAGTCGGAAGACTGCAGAGAAGTGGCAGAAGTCGGGCGCAGAGAAGAGGCTTTCACCGTCGCGCAGGGTTGTCCCTCCAAGTAAGTCAGAGTATGTATGGGTGGGGTCAAAGTTGAGCCAGCCCCATGTACCACGTACCTACGTAGTAGTACTACTTATTAATAGTGACTTACTTACTAATTAGCCTTGCCCAGCCTTATACGGCGTCATGGATCGCGCTTTAATGCATTCAGCCTCATGTCAACGACGACTACCACATCACCACTACCTCAACTCCGGTCTACATAGCTATTTTTACTACACGGCTTTTTCTGTAACCCTCATCTACCTTCATTGAGATATGCTAGGTACAAAGATACTACTCTGCACTATGCAGCTCACGGCGATCCCTCCTATCCATACCTAGCCCCCATCTCAGCTAAGCTATTCTTACATCGGCACAACATCTGAACACAAATTACTACCTGTACTATAGCCGAGCAAAGAAACTGTTGTCAAGCAACGCTATTCCGTTCAGCATATTCCGCATTCTGCCGAGTCGTCTTGCGATCATCCATAGCCTTGCGGCCTGATAGCCTCAACTCAAACTCAGTTGTCGGAATCTCGGCCTTGACGGATGGTTTTGCGGATCGATTCTTGCCTCTGCCGCCAGCCCTTCTCGAAATGACTGGTCGCATTCTCCTGAAGATCATCTACAGACTGCATGGCAATGTCTCTTGCTTCGGAATAGGCGGTTGCCATTTCTGCTCTCTTTGCCTCGAGATTGTTGCACATGGTCTGTCTTTCACCCTCCCGCTTCTTCACGATGCCGTCTAGAATTTTGGTACCGTTCTCCTGATAATGCGTGACGAGAAGAGCCATCTTATCCTCTTCTGCCGATAGTCGAATGATGACTTCCTAATGAATGTCAGCAGTCACTCATATATTTGATTATCGGAACGCTTACTTCTGCAATTCGATGGACTGCTTGGCCAACGGTATTGTAGTGGGGACGCAACGCAACATTCCACGTTTTGTTTGCAGCAGATACTTCTTGCAGTGGGGTTCTCGTCGACTCACTGGAATGCGAATCCAACGATGTAGCCGAGGTCATGTCACTGGGCATCGAGTCATCGTATTCTTGCCGTCGGGTCGCGCCGCGTTTTCTCTCGGGGCTCTTTTTAACGCGACGTCTCTCTTCCTCTTGATGGATGGTATGCTTCTGACGGGGCTTGGTCTCGATAGCTTCTCGTGGAAGCTCAGGAAGTATCTGTCCGGTCTGGGGTCGACGTCCAGCAGCTGGGCCCCGGACCCGAGCAGTAGGTGAACCCCGAACCAAGGCGCTGAGTGACTCATCGCTGCTTTCTTGCAACCGGAATCTGCCGGTTTCTGGGGCGTAATCCTTGGAAGCACTACTGTAAAGGCGCTCAATAAAGATATTTGGCTTTCGAAGCCTCTCGAAGAAAGGATCAGCTAGGCTTCGCTTAGGCTCAATGACTTGCTTCGAGTTGATAGCGTTGTAAGCACCAAGGTCTGTTTCTTCATGGGGCACGTAGCGACTGCTTGCTTCACCGGGTGATGAAGGCCGAGCCTTGAGCTTATTTCCCAAAGATATAGTTGGCCCAAATATCTGCGAGTGCCTTCGCTCGCGTACAGGGGTAGAATCAACTTGGGCTACCGTCTTATAGGCTTGCACATCTTCCTTGGGTTCGGCAGCGGCCAATCTTTCTTTCAGCCTCTGCATGTGATCCACCGGACTCCCGTCAGCGATTGGACTTCCATTTTTGTTGACACGTGATGGTTGTGAGCTCGTCCTAGAGGCCAGTTGAGGGAGAACTCTTTGGCGAACTGGTTTTGAAGGCACTGCTGCTCTTGGAGGGCTACTCTCAACTGCGGTCTGTTCGTTGTTGCCCGTGTCCTCGTCGTAGATGTCATCCAAAATATTCGCATGCATAGGACTGCTTTCTTTCCTCTTACTGGGCGGGCTGGTTACTGCAAGATTTGCTGCCGCACGCTTTCTCTTCCTGTCTAGAAGCTTTACAGTAGGACCTGCATTCTCGTTGTCCGCCACGACTTCGCGCTTCTCTTGCATATCCTCAGTACTGGCAACACCTTGATTGAGTGGCCCTCGACTGCTGAATTCGATGATTCGAGGCTTCCGATCAAGATCCTTGTTAACGCCAGAGCTTCCCTGAGTAGGTGTTTCGGCTACAGCTGCCTTGCGTTGAATGTGTACTGATTTTGGCACAGACTCAGTATCGCTTTCGCGAGTTGTTTGCAGGTCAGATGCGTCCTTCTCAGACCGACGACGCTTAGGGGCCATTGGATCAGCCTCCGTTGCCTTACGCTTCTTCAGCTGGTTAGTCACCAGGGGCTTCTCTTCCATGTCGACTGCGGGCTGGTTCGAAATGGTACTGTTCTCGGCCACATTGTCTTTTCTGATGCTATCCTCTCTCGGGGTCGGCTTCAGAGGCTGTTTGAAAGAGTTAACCGGGGTCTGATTGACGAGATGTGGCTTGAACTTGTTGAAAGAAACGGGCAGATTAGGCATATCAACTTTCTTGGGCTCTTCCCTGCTTTTTTCGTCCACTAGAGACATCGTCGTAGCAGACTCGTGAACAGCAGCAGGAGTCGAAGACGGAACAGGTGGAAAATCAAACTCGGATGGTGAAAGGCCAATGCCCGCACCATGTGGCGAGGATGCTTGGACGGGGTTTACCTTGATGTCGGGCTCCTTGGTGGGCTTTGCTGTGGTAGCAGTACTTGGCAATGCAGAGATATGTTTATCCTTGCCTTGTTCAGGTTCATTCGACTTGTTGTTTGTTATGTGGTCTTCCATCACAATCGGCTTCTGTGCAGATGTTTTCTGAGGCGCGTGTTGATCGGAGCCGCTATCTAGGTGACTGAGGATGCCACCAAGCTTACTCGCAAGATCAAGACCTGAACTTCTAGCTTTATCCTGGCTAGTTGCCAAAGAGAGGCTTGCCGCCTCGAAAGCAGCGCCCTTGATCTCTGCCTTGTGGGACGGCTTTTGAGGCGTAGCGTAATAAAGATCATCAGCCTGGTCTTGATCGACATCCATAGATTCGCTCGGAGATAACCCCAGCTCCCTAGAATCATCAGCTTGCAGCTGCTTAATCTCGTTCTCGTCATCTGCGACTGGAAGACTGGCGGATTTGGTGACATTTTTTTCTGACTTAGGAGGAGGCTTTGCGACGGCTTGAGCGTTTTCCTTGCTATTCTGAATGGCTTTGGACCTTTCCTTGGTTGGAAGGGTATTTGTCCGCTCTACCACTTCCACTTCCATCTCCATTGCGTCTTCATCTTGGCTCTCGTCTGCACCACGCATTTTTTCCTTTGCTCTTGACGCCGCAGCTCTCTGGCTGTGTCTTGCCTCCGTTACCGGCTTCTGCGAGGCAGCGGGAGCCGAGTGCCGCTTCTTGGGGTCTTTCTTGGTAGTCAAATCTTTCTTAGGCATCTTCGCTTGAGCCTTTGAATCTGACTTTGGCACCCCCTTGGTTGATCTTTCTGGCGGTCCGGACTCATCATCATCATCATCATCATCATCAGGCAACTCAAAAGCATCTACAGGAGACTCGGGCTGCTGGACCTTGGGGGGCGCTGGCTTTGGTAGGCCGTATATCTTTGCGGAAGCTGGCTTTGCGGGTTGAGCGAATTTCTTGTCGGTCTTTTGAACCTTTGCGGCGTGGCTGACGGAAGCATTCACCTTCTTAGCAGCTGCGGCTGGTGCCGCTCGTGGCTCTGCCTTCTTCTTGGACTTCTTGCTTGTGTCAAGAGGCATTTCCTTGGCTTCAACCTGAGTTCTTGAGGTTAAGGCAGGCTTCTTCACAGCAACCTTCTCGTCATCAACAGAATCTTGCTTGCCCTTAGTGCTCTGCGTGGGCTGATTGACAGCACCACGACGACCGATGGGTATCTTTGCCTTTGGTTTGACCTTTTTCTTTCTAGGAATAGCAGAGATAACCTTCGCTGGCGCGGTCTTCATGACAGACCCCTTACTCAGTAGAGTCTTGGGGCTAGCTGTGTAAATGTCTTCGACAGGGTCTTGCGGTGCTTCATCATCATCCACATGGAATATATCATCCACATTGGATGCATCGGAGCTCTCAACAGCCACCTGAGATCTTACCTGAGTAGGTTTTCTGGACTTCTTTGCCAAAGGGCTCTGATCGCGCAAATCTTCATTGAGCAGACTCTTCTGCTGAGAGTCTTTTTGGCTTGCCAAATATCTGATGGGTTCTGTGCTCGGACCGGCAATGGGCTGGACCAAGTTTTGGGTCTCAGGGCTCTCCTCTGTCAAATGCGTGTAGGATGACTTTATCTTCTGCGACTGTGAAAGGGGCTGACTTGGGCCGGCAGCTGATGGTCCTCCATCGTAGACTTCCACCTCTGAGTTGGCTCCCACAATAACTTCCTGAAGGTGGTCTACGCAGGCTGTCAGGGTTGAGAACCACAATTTGTTCATAAGGGAAGGTCTGGAGTCCAAAAAGCCTTTTTCCACTGGGTCATTCTCCAGCTCCAGGGTGATGCATTGCGAATCTACTTGAGATGCCACATCTCTCGTAATTGTCATCGTCTTGATGGTACAGAGAGGAATGTCGAGAGTTGAATCAAAATGTCCCTCTTGCGATGGAGCCAAGAATGACATCTGGTATATGTCAATGAAAAGAATGGCGTTGTGGTGGCTGGCTCCAAATTGACGTCTTGGTGGTGACAACTGAACAGCACTGGCATAGAACAGGTCGCCAATTCTATAGGCTTGTTAGCGGACCAATCCATACATCTGCGAGCATGTTTACCTACGCGTCTGGGACATCATCAACCCTCGTAAGCAAGCTATCCATATACTGCTGGAACTGTAGTCCCCAACCAGCATTGCCCTGACTAGATTCTGGAAAATCGGCGTAAAGACTCTCGTCGTAATTGAGGGGGAACAGGGACTCGAGAGGTGTGCCCTCTCTAAATATGGCCCTGATCAAGTGAGCGCATATGACCTTCAGAATTTCATCGGGCTCTTGAATAAGCTTGGCACCGATGCTTCTTCTATGCAAGATGTGGTTAGGGTTTTGTTAACGTCATGGAAATAATGACTTACCTAGTGTCCTCCTTCATCATGTCCAATTTCAGGCGGTTTTCCTCGCAGCCAGATACAAGCTGGATGCAGAGCAAGCCAGTCTTTCAGCTTCGTTAGTATTGGAGAAAACTTTGCGCACGATGTACTTACTGATCTGCGCATGCCAAAATCACTTGTCTCGTCAAGGAAGAACTCGAGGAGAGGCAGCAGGCACTTGGCCCCAATGACGCCTTTCTTGACTTCCAGTGCCTTCTCGTCTTCAGAGGCAAGGGAATCCTCAAACAACGACTTCTGCCAATGCATCAGCTTACGAGAATGAACAGTATCACAGGCCTACTCACCGCGAGCAAGAATAAACCACGTTCAGCCTCCTTGCCGGCCTCCATCTGCAGCGCAATCTCCAGTATGAAGCTAAAGGTGGGCGCTTCCAGAAGGCTGCATATGTTGTCATCATCCCTTTCGAGTTCTTTGATAAAGGTGGCGACGGGAATCTGGTTGATCGATTTTTTGCTTTTACGAAAGGTCCCCAGAACCTTTTTGATTTTGTCCATTGAAGGAGGAAGGCTAGAAGCAAAATTAGTACAGCTCCCAGGACTGGGCGTAGAACTTACGGTATTTTGCCTAGCTCCTTCTTCGCCTTTTCCATATGCTGTGAGAACTCCGCAAAGGCTACTTGTAGCTCGCCATCCTGAGATGACGCCGTTGGCTTCGACGGTCTTCGCAATAATGTCGGCCCCATGTCGACGTCTAGAAGTCTTGTCTGACCGATGCCTCTGATACGGAAAGGGGCGTCAGCTCGAACGTCTGTTTATCGTGATTCGTTGCATACGTTGAAGGAACTCCCTCCTAGTCTTTTCACGGAGGTATGATAGGGTTGCGGTGAGAAAGTAAAATGGGCCACACTGGGTGGTGTCGTGTTTGCTCGACGGAATGTCTCGTAATACTTGTCAGGCAGGAAAGTTCGCTGGCGTCAGCTGTCAATTGTTAGCTTTGCACTCGATTGAGCCATCGAAGACCCGTAGAGGAGTATCTGGGTTGATGCGTGCTTGTTGAATATGCAGGTACGAAGGTTACCACCGAGGCCTCGAAAGTGTCGAGGTTTGCCTGACTTGCTGAAGAGCAAGACCCATGTTAAGTGTTGAGTGAAGGAGGAAAGTGCAGGATAATCAATGGAAGCAGTGAATGGACGGCGAGAAGGGACGGTGAGAAGGCGTGTAGAGCTGCGACACTGTCGAATTCGCGGACGAGGTTGAAAGCGATAGCAGGAAGTTGCGCGCATAAGGGTAAATTGAGAGAGGGCATATATCTCTCACCTTTGTCTCCCGTACTCGCAGACGTTGACCCTTCGAGTCGAGCGCAGCCGATAGAATTAAAGCCGCATCTCCAAACTGGCGGTTTGGTTTCGGAGATCGTCACGGTTAAGGTTGAGGTTGAGGTGCTCAAGTTGAAAATTAAAGTTGATTTCACGGGGCTGTCATCGCGAAAGGAAAGAAGAAGGAAGGGTCATCTTAGCGCGGTGCCAGGACCCCACCGCAACCGCGCGAATCGTCTGCCGGCCCGAGAAATTGATGGCTGAGCTGCCCCTCGAATCTCCAGTATTATTCTGGCTTTCGACAAGAAAAGGTGGAGCTGACATTCAATCGATGGCAAATGATAGTCAATGGGCTGCCTTCTTCACGTGACGGGTGCTACCTTGGTTCCTTCCCGATCGAGATGGCATAGAAATCCGAGCTCAGCGCTTTGATTCGGTGCAAGCCAGGCTCTTCTTATGTCTCATATCGTAGCTACTGTATGTATTTATGCCAAGTACCATCACTGTTCGCTTTCCACAGTTTGATTCTAGAATCTGTACTATCATTTCCCAACTGAGATTGATCAAAGTCCTTATACCCCTTTTCTTCCCAAAGCAACTTCATCAGGCTCGATGGAATACATACATAAAGCTCGACCGTAATTTCTATCTAGAAGAATAAACAGCTTCGGTTTATCTCGGAGCCCTCAATATAAACATGCTGGCTTCACGAATCAGTCTGGTACCTACCCACGTCGGCTGGACGGAGAAAAGGGTGTTCTAAACTCGCTTACGCAACTTGCAGCGAGCTGCGAGGAGGCCGAGGATAACAACTGATTAGTGGCAAGTAAGTTGGTTGCTGGGTGTTGAAGGGAGCCGTCGAAATTTACATCATGGACACAGCTACGGATCAGCACTTCATCATTCTTCCTCAACAACCAACCTTCACCCACCCAGCCCTCCCCTCCATCAAATTCAGTCATAAATTAAGCTTGCTAGCCTCAACTGTAAAAAAAAAAACCGAAAGAACGGATCAAACTTTTAATTTCAAGACCTACATCAAGCTGGTCCGCCCCCCCACCTCTCTCCCCCCCTCCCCATTCTTCATCTCCCCGTTTCTCCCAACTACAAACTCCCTATATATCTTCTCCAGCCGACCCCTCTCCTGCGCACTGATACTGGCCCGAGTGCTCTTTAAGCTACTCTCCACATGTTTCCACTCAATTACTACTTCCTGCTGCTCCTTCTCCTCCTTCGCCTCGCCCTTTTCATCAGGTTCTCCTCTCCTCCCAATTTTCGCCCTCCGCTTCGCGTTCTTGATCTCCGCCAACTTGAGCGAAATGGCCGCCCGGTCAGCGAGGAGCTTGGATTTATTGTGTCCGGCCTTCGCGCGAGCCTCGGCTTCGAGACGGTGCGCGTCTTCGCCGTAGAGGAATTGTATAAAATCTCTCGGCCCAGACGCCGTCGCCTTGTTCGTACGTTTGCTGCCTAAAATTTCAGCATGACCCTGGTCACCAAGGACGTCGTGGATAGCGTCCAAATGGGCGTTGTAGACTAAGGCTTGGAGATCTGCACCGGAGTATCCTTCAGTGCGATCTGCGATTTCGGGAAGGCTATCGAGAACTTCTTCGCTGAGCATCAATTTCGTGCCAAGGGCGCGCAGAATATCGATCCGGTCGTCGCTACTGGGAAGATCGCAGATGAGGGATTTGTCAAGGCGACCTGGGCGCAGAAGGGCAGGGTCGATGAGATCTGGACGGGAAGTGGCAGCGAGGACGTAGACACCGGAAAGACCTTCTGCGCCGTCCATCTGGGTAAGCAGTTGATTTACTACGCGGTCAGTCACACCGGTGGAGTCGTGGCCTCTCTTGGGAGCGATGGAGTCAAATTCGTCAAAGAAAAGAACGCAGGGACGAGCGGCTTCTGCGCGGTCGAAGAGGTCTCGGACCGACTTTTCAGAGGCGCCAATGTATTTGTTGAGGATTTCGGGACCTTTGACGGAGATGAAGTTCAGACCGCATTCGCCTGCCACGGCAGATGCGAGCATGGTCTTGCCGCATCCTGGGTACCCGTAAAGAAGCAGACCGGAACGTAATCGCAAAGGGCATTGTGCGAAAATGGGTGCGTAAGTTGTTGGGTATTGAAGAGTTTCGAGGAGGATCTTTCGAGTCTCGTGCAGGCCACCTATTGAGGCAAAGGTTGTCGTACTGGTCTGAAGAGTGACATTGCGCAGAGAGGCAGGTGTGAACCCTTTCAATGCACGATCGAAATCCTCCCGGCTGAGCTGGACTCCTGAGGAATCCGTTGCCTTTGCGGTCTGAGATACAGAGCGGATCAAAGCTTCGCTTCTTGCTCTTGCAGCCAGTAGAACCAGATCTCCGGGCATATATCCATCGGTTTCACCTGCCAGATCTAAGAAATCAAGGTCGGGTGATATATTGAAGCCATCAGATTGCCCAGATGACTTGGGACGACTTGCTGCACTGGAACTATCCATCCAGCCACCGTCTTCGTCTTCTCCAGCACTGCCATCAGCTGTTGTTGGTCGACTGCCACTACTTCGTAGCGCCTGTGGCTCGTGCTTGGTTTCGGTCGCGTTTTGCTTGACAACCATTTCGACGACTCGCCTTCTGCCTTCTTTGTTTGGAGCCTTCAGGCTGACTATCTCACGAACAACATGACCGCCAACGATGACACTGTGGAGAGACTCTTTGGCTTGAGCTGTTGCGAGCAACACAACACCACTGTCTCTGCCACAATACTGTGTAGCAACAGTGCATACCCCTTCGCTTATTTGTCTGCTCCGACCGTTTTCACTGCCCACTTCCAATTCTGTTTCGGCAGGACACAACCTGTCTAGGTCATCCAATATTACCAAAGATTTGCCACCCAGTCGAGCACCCCATGCTGCACCCATGAATATCCTGGTTAGGGTTTCTTTAATAGTTGAGATGCGTGTTTCATCGGTGACCATTTGGCGGCAGGAGAAGTAAGTTGTATGGAAGAGATACTCAGATCGTAGACGATGGGCAAGTAGTTGCGCTAGGTTTGATTTTCCAGACCCCAATGCTCCGGTGAGAAGGACAGAAGACATATGCGACAAATGAGATTGAAGTTGATCAATGAGATTGTCGATACCTACGAGGACAGGAGCTTGCGACTGTAGAGGATCGCCAACTATCCTCGAAACTGACGACGGGCGCGGAATTGCAGGTTGAACTTCAATATTGAACTTCAGTTCGGAGCCGAGGAACCAATTACAAGTGATCTTTGCAGACTCCGAAGGTGGATGACCAAATCGAATTATACCACCTTCCCATCCAGATACTTGATCATTGGTATGATGGGCTCCAAGAATTAACCCATCAGTTATTGGACCATCTAGTAACGCATCGGAAGAGCCTTCTGAGCTATACATCTTCATGATTCGACGATTGGCCTCTTCGCGTTCCGTTTTCGACTCGCCTCCGAATTTCAGGCCTTCGCTAGATTTCGCCGCACTAGTTGAAAAGGGAAAGACCCTGACCGTGAGGCTGTTAGGTGTTGACGCAGGTTGTGACAGTTCTTTTAATGAGACTTGCTGGGGAGCAGGCTCCAACTTAACTACACCACCCACTATCCTCTCAGCAGCCATTGCAGCACACAGCGCAGACGAAAGAGCAGCGTGTTGACTGTCTGGTGGATCGTCCCAAGCGACCAGCTTCGCAACGACTTTCGTTGCTACTTTTCCTGCTTCACCTAAGCGATCGGTCTCCTGCTGTTGCTTTTGAGGACCAATAGGTGTTTGCAAACTTGCTGGTTTTACCACAGTCACACAGGCCCACGTGATACCCTTCAATGCCTTGGAAAGCAGCATATCTCGGTCAACCCAGATTTTCAGGCCTTGGTCCTTCGACTCCTTGTTATCGTCGAACCACTCTCCGCAAAGACTTCGATCAAGGCCCCGAAAGAATATAGCGGGCCGAGCCTCCTCACGAGCGCTTTTGCGTCTTGCAGTGCTTGTACCACTTCTGGCACCTGCGCTCTTCCTCGACGTGACGCTACGAGCCTCGCCAAATGATCGCAATGGTTTTGACCTTGACTTGGGAGCAACAATGACTTCGGCATCTGGAGATAATTTGGCAAATGGCGAAGATGCCGGTGGTTCGGGTGCAAGAGAGGTTACAATAATGCTGGCAGTCGAGGTGGGTGAAAGATGGAGGGTGAGGGGGTGTGGTGGGGGCTTGGGTCCATTGGGGGGGGTATAATTTGGGTTGGGCAGAGCGCGCAACTGGGAGACAGCATTGAGCTCTAGAAAATTCGCATGTAATTCTATGATCTCCCAGTCTTCGGGAGTCAAGGGCTCGATATTGATCGTATGCGCGACTGGCGGATCAAGGTGTATGCTGGCCGTAACCTTCTGGCCATCTGAGAGCCCCAGACCCCGAGCAAATGTAGCGTCGATCTCTATCAAAGGCACATCCTGCTCTCTCCCAGACGTGCTCCCTCTTGTACCACTTATTCCATCTCTACTGACGATAGGGGCAAGTTTCCGCTGGCTCTGCATGCCCGTCCATCCCACGAATATGGATCTCGTTGGGGGGGAGCCTGTCTGGCCTGAGCCAGCAGGTTGAGGTGCCCGATAGTTGAGTTCGATAATAACATTTTGAGCTAGCTAAGTAATAGAGTTAACGCCCGTTTTGTGTTATTGGAGGACCGGCGCAACATACAGTGTTTACATTGACTAGAAGGGCACAGAGTGACGACGGAAGGTTGACGAAGCAATTCTTGAGATGGATAAGAGATATTTCAGCCGAAGTGGCCTGACTACCACGTCTTCGATCATGAGCCATGGTATTGTGTAGAAAGAAGGCGCAAAACTATAGTAAGCTCGAGCATCGAAATGAGTCGATGATTCCTTCAGCAAGTAAGTGTAGTGCCTCGGCTCGGACGAGCATAGAACTAGCGGCTATGGCGTCTGTGTAGTGAATACTTCGCCTAGTTGACCAATGAATTTACACACCCTGGAAATAGCCGGGGCAGACGCGACACGTCCCTTGTTGACGCGAATTTTGGCGTTGAGTGCTTGTTCCCAGCCATCTCTCATTTTACGACCACCTTCCCCTACCTCCCCCTCTACCCTCTCTGGCGCAACAATTTCTTCTCGTCGATATACACCGCTCTTGAGATACCCACGTTCGAAAAGCTAATTCGCTGTCAATTTACACGAATTCCGCGTAGCTCAGGGGCTTTTTTGCGCAGGATGTCGCTCCTCACTTTCAGATCGCCCGTCGACTATGTGCACCACCAAAGTATGCGTTGCTCCAGAAGAACCGTCGCGCAACATACTAATCATGAACAGACGCGTTTGAGGAATTCCTTTCCACCTTCAAGACCTCGCCGAAGTCTGAGCTTGCGGGCGCGCTGCATGATATGAACATTGACGAGGATGATTTCAGCGACGATTACGACTTGATGGATGATGATGACGACGACGAGGGACAAAATGCGCGCAGACAAACACGGGCCAAGGCACAAACTCCGAGATTGAAGTATATGGAGATTCTCCAAAAGATTGCAGACCGAGACGAGGAGGAAATCACAATTGATCTTGATGATTTAGCAGAGGCAAGGAGTGCGTTACCAGCCAATAGCCAATGCTGACATGCGATAGTTTGATCAAATGCTGGATGGGAGGGGAGATGGATTAAACCTGGTTTCTTCGATTGAAATTAATGCTAAGCATTATCTCGATATCATGTCAAAGGCAGTGGATAAGGTTATGCCTGATGTCACGAGAGATGTCACGTATGCACACCACGATAATAATCTTGCGCTTGTGCTGACATTTCTACAGCTACAAGGATGACGTTCTAGACGTTCTCATGGCCCAACGAACCTATCGAAACAGGTTACTCGAGCTAGCTGCCGCTGATCAGGCCGAAGCGATTATGGAACAAGAGCTGTTCCCTGCCGAATTGACCCGCAGATATACCCTCAACTTCAAACCCAGAGTGAACGTCGGAGAGCCTCTGAAGGCATTGGCAGTCCGACAAGTACGAGGAGAGCATCTTGGAGCTTTGATCACTGTCCGAGGTATCACGACAAGAGTGTCGGATGTCAAGCCAACTGTGGAGGTCAATGCATACACTTGCGATCGCTGTGGCTGTGAAATCTTCCAACCTGTTGGAACCAAAACATACGGACCTCTGACTGAATGTCCTTCTCAAGACTGCAAGACGAACCAAACCAAGGGACAGCTCCACCACTCCACCCGCGCCTCGAAATTCCAACCGTTCCAGGAGGTCAAGATCCAAGAAATGGCCGAGCAGGTGCCAGTCGGTCACATCCCGAGAATGCTGACCGTGCTATGCCACGGTGCTCTTGTCCGCCGCATCAACCCTGGAGATGTTGTCGATATTGCTGGTATTTTCTTGCCAACCCCATACACTGGATTCAAGGCCATTCGAGCTGGTCTTTTGACAGATACTTTCCTTGAGGCGCAACACGTAACCCAACACAAGAAGGCCTATGAGGACTTGGCTTTGGATAACCGAGTTTTTAAGCGAATTGAACAATACCGGGCATCTGGCCATGTTTACGAGTACCTGGCGAAGTCGATTGCACCTGAGATCTACGGTCATTTGGATGTAAAGAAGGCTTTGCTATTACTTCTCGTCGGAGGTGTCACCAAGTCAATGGGAGACGGTATGCGCATTCGAGGAGACATCAACATTTGCTTGATGGGAGACCCTGGTGTGGCAAAATCCCAACTGTTGAAGTACATTACCAAAGTTGCTCCTCGTGGAGTTTACACAACCGGTCGTGGAAGCAGTGGTGTCGGTCTCACCGCAGCTGTTATGAAGGACCCTGTTACCGATGAGATGATCTTGGAGGGCGGTGCTCTAGTACTGGCAGACAACGGTATCTGCTGCATCGATGAATTTGACAAGATGGACGACACTGATAGAACCGCCATTCACGAAGTCATGGAACAACAGACTATATCTATCTCAAAGGCCGGAATTTCAACGACTCTCAACGCTCGAACCTCGATTCTTGCAGCTGCCAATCCTCTCTACGGCCGCTACAACCCTCGTATATCTCCAGTCGAGAATATCAACTTGCCAGCAGCTCTCCTCTCCCGTTTCGATGTTCTTTTCTTAATTCTCGATACACCTACAAGAGATACTGATGCACTCCTCGCTCGCCATGTCACTTTCGTCCACATGAACAACAAACATCCAGACACAGATGGCGTTGTCTTTACTCCCCACGAGGTCCGCCAATACGTTGCTCAAGCCCGGACTTTCCGCCCAGTCGTACCAACACCAGTCTCAGAATACATGGTCAAGGCTTACGTCAAGATGCGAGAACAGCAATCCCGAGACGAGAAGAACAAGAAGCAATTCACCCACACATCTCCGCGTACACTTCTCGGTATATTGCGTCTTGCTCAAGCTCTTGCCCGTTTACGATTCAGCGAGGAAGTTGTTCAAGACGACGTGGACGAGGCTCTGCGATTGATCGAAGCTAGCAAGGAATCCTTGTACCAGGATCAAGGTGGCTTTGGCCGAGACATGAGCCCCAGCTCCAGAATCTACAACATGGTTCGTGCGCTTGCTGAGAGTGGACAATGCAGACCCGATGATGCCGATGAGGGGGACGATGAGTTGGGTATGGAGCTGAGCATGAGAAAGGTAGAGGAGAGAGTCATCGCCAAGGGATTTACAAGGGACCAATGGCAGACAGCTGTTATGGAATACGCCAACCTAGACGTAAGTTCAACCTCGTCCCTCCATAATATCCTGGAACCTTCTAATATGACATCTAGATTTGGCAAACTGCTGGCAGCGGTACCCGTCTCATTTTCATTGTTTCGGAGGCTGCTCATATGGCTCGCGACGCGGAGTACGAAATGGAATAAGCGTTCTTATGAGCTTTAGTGGGACCTGATTTGAATGGAAGGGACTGGCGGCGATATGAAGAATACCACGATAGGCGTTCTAGGTACTGATGTTTCGTTTACTTGTCTTGTTCAGTCGACTTTGGGGAGGAGGGCGTTCGGTTGTGGATACCGTTCTGTTAGGCTACAAGATCAACCGGATACTACTATTATGCTCATGAGGCTGATTAGCCATGTTATCTATTTGACGAGGTTTTGTATTCCTCAAAGTTCTATGAGCTCATATGTATAAGTTTGGCGGCCTAGGGTCTGGCTCAACCTGTCGTTCTTTCCAATCTCTTCACTGTCCGGCTCACCACAGCAGCACTTTCATAACTCAAAGTGCCTTGTTCTGTTGAAGGATTTATCCGATTAATTTTTGGAGAGTTGCATCATCACCCTTGCACCGAGGTGTCACTCCCGCTGCACGCTTTACAGGAACTTCCAATTCCAAAACTGAGGAGACGAGTTTCAAAACG
The DNA here is from genome assembly GCF_022702325.1 of Drepanopeziza brunnea f. sp. 'multigermtubi'. Classification (NCBI taxonomy): domain Eukaryota; kingdom Fungi; phylum Ascomycota; class Leotiomycetes; order Helotiales; family Drepanopezizaceae; genus Drepanopeziza; species Drepanopeziza brunnea. The sequence continues at coordinate 848,583 of NW_027094082.1, read as the reverse complement.
GCTAGCCGCATGGACAACGCCAGTCAAGGTATCTATCTTCAAGGATGCCACTAAGACAAAAAAGGGCGAGGAGAATATGGGGTATTCGAGGCTAATTTAAGGCTAATTTTGAGTAAGAACATAACGAAGAGGGATTTAGAGCAATCCAAATGAAATTCATCTGCGAATGAGGCGCTTGGTTATTGAAAGAACACCGTGCACTATGCTGGGCGTTGAAAGCTTTCTCGGCTAGGTAGTACCGGTACATGAGAGGGGTGCCAAGGTGTAAACACTGCTAGCCCAATACGGCTAAGCATCTCCACTCCTCCCCCTCAAGCCACATGCTACCAGCCGTGAAGGGCAAACGGAGATCTCAGATGTAATCGACACCCCGTAAGGTCTTGTTCTTAGAAGCTTGAGGTACATTCTGGAAGCGAAAGGCCAGATCGAGTCAACTCCGCACCCCATTCTTGCCTCGCGTAAATGGTACTGATCTTTCAAGTGCCCGCTCAGCATGCCTAACTGTGTTTAAAGACATGATATTCACCTTGCTCTTTGTCCGCCCTTGAGCGAGGTAGGATCTCTTGACCTTCCAATCATGCGCTCAAGAACTGAATGTGCCCCTTGTCAGTCACCTTGTCAGTCATAAGGCACTAGCTCCTGGTAGTAGCGGGACGGCTGTCAAGAAGACTCAATATCAAAGGTGCTACCGGTCATTCATCTTCCAGGAAGCTTTCATCTCGAAAGAAATTGATGAAATACTTTATTGGCTTCGACCTCTCCAGCCAGTCATTGTTGCCCAATCAGCCATAGGGACTTCATCGCTATATGTACCCTGAATACTCCGGACTGGATCTTCGAATATCGAAACCAAACCTTTTGCATACGGTCTTCTTCAAGCTCGGGCATCGATTAGAGGACATTTACTTGCCTCTCTCGCCGACTTGGACCTGTTCTCAATCAACACCTACGGTATCCGTGTAAGCTCTAGAAGTCATGGGTTCGATGTTCTCGGCGCTGGGAACGAATCGACGGCCACGTAGACAGCGTCAGCCACAGCATCCACTCCGAGCGACCCCTCCCATTCACCAGATTGAAGAAGTCGCAAGTCCCTTCGAAACCACTACATCACACTCGTGGTTCTTCTCGGGCCTTCTTTCACTCTTTCCCCAGAGCTTTGACTCACCGCGAGCCTCGCCCGGGGTCCCAAATTCACCAACCGCCAACATGAAGTCTACACTCTACAAACTACCAACGGAGCTGCGTGAGATGGTCTTCAAGTATTCTCTTGCACCTGAATGGGATGGCAAGATGCCAGGCCTGATCAAGGCTTTGAGATCCGACAAAGACTTGTATGCTGAGTGTATACATGCCTGGCGCAAGCACAAGCACACCTACATCTTGTCTGAGAAGAATAACTGGTCTTTCCTCGATATGCCGAAGAAAGTTATTGCTACCATCACGAAGGTCCGGATCATGGTTGAGTAAATACTTTTTTCTTTTCGACATCCACCAGCGACTTCTTCCGTTCTGATATGTTTCATCCCTTCCCCTGATTTTTTGGGGGGCGACATTGGCTGACCTTTCCCGCAGCGAAGACATCGCCCTCCACCCACTCCTCAGATGGAGTGATATGGCCGTCATCCATGAGCGCTTCCCCATGTCTATTCACGACCTCTCCCTCACCGCCGCTCTCGCGACCTCAGTCACCAGCGTGACCCTCGACTGCCGCCCTAAAACTTCCAACCTCTACTTTTGGTACCCCTCAAAATTCACCATGTACCTCTCTGGGTTCCCAGTCTTAACCTACGTCGAAATCACCTGTCCCCTCAAGCCCAACTCACCAGTCCACGAAGGTGGCGGAGGACGGGGACTGCGAGACGAAGAGGCCATGGTTAATTCTGCGTGGCAGGAGATGACGATGAAGAAGGCTGTCAGGGCTGGGAATCTGGAATTGGGAGTTTTGGCTAAGTTGAAGATGGTGTATGCGGATGTGTATTGGGAGTACGGAAATAGAGAATTTCGCAAATTTGAGTATAGGGATGCTTGGATCTGGATTGCGGAGGAGGGAAAGACGCTTAACAAGATTGATCTACCGCCGGGTTTGATGATGACGGGACCGAGGAAGCGAAGGGGGCTATTTCGGTAAGCCTGGTGCCCGCAGGACCTGAGGAATTTGATAGTATGAGGGATTGGGCAGACAACTGCCAGTCAAATTCTCCATATTCACGGACGAAGATCGAAGACACAGTTTAGCCGTTGGAGGAATTGTCATTGGCAAGAATCCGAACAGATCTTTAGGGGAGCTTTGCGATACACATGACAATCGGAAATAGGACTTTTGTACATTATCATCCTGAAATTCTGGCCTTAATCTGTGCACCGTGTAGTCAGACCCTTTAGCGGGTGTGGGGAGAGACAAGGTACTTCCCAGAACCATACTTATTGTCAATGTTGTGAATATGTGTTCTAGACTCTCGTTGTGGGTGTAACCTACAGGCTACACCAACTCTATCCCCTATGTATAAGTTCTCTTGCCTCTACTCCAGATTCTACAACTTTGTTTCTATTAGCTGACGCCCTCCTTCTCTGACCTCAGCTAGGGCTCACCACCTTCCAATTTGAGACCACATTGCCATGTTCGCTGGTTTGAGCTTCATTGTTTTAGAGCAAGAAGAATAGGAGTGGCAAGTTCTCATTCATTCATTGTCTAAAGTTAGTGAAGAGTATTTCTTCGAGACGAAGGGGGACTGAGAGAGCAAATGAGTGTAACCCAAGATGAACATCGGAGACTCCAAACATTAGGGCTCGACAAAGCTGCAAAAAAGCGTAGGAATTTCTCAAGCATCAACAAGCAGCATCAATCGAAGGAATGTATTTGGAGATTGCACAGCTAACACAACTCCTGCCTCAATAATGTGAGAGATGCCCGTTCCATCTTCATTTCCGAGTCTTAGTCCAGACGGTAAGGATTCGGTCCAGCTGCGAGCCATTCGGCATCCTGGGCGACGTAACCGGCTTCTTGACCATTTCCAAAACGTATAATGTCTTTCGAGAAGTCGATGTTTGCTGCGTGGAAGTGGGGGCCGAAGGCCAGTTTGTAGGATTTGAGGGACTCTTCTCTAGACTAGTGAGAGATGTGGAGGATGACAGGGACTTGATCGGGACTCGTCCAGCCGTCGAATCTGCTGATATTTTTGCCTTTAGATCTGGTAGAATGGCTGCCGTAATCGTCGGTTACCTTGAATTTAATTTGTAAAAAATCCCGACCTGGCGCAGCCAGGTCGGCACCACCAAGGCGGGACAGTAACGGTATACCACTTATTAAACAACAACTATTAATATAAATATAAAGAAAAATTATTTTCCTCACAAAACTTTGTTTCACTAATGTAAATTAAAAAAATAAAAATGCATTTTTTTTGGTGATATAATACATTAAAAAATAGTGAAAAAATAGCTAAAAACTGTCCTAAATAATTCAAATTTACTTATTTGCTGCGAATATCTTCATAACAATAGCCTTAATAAAAAAAAACGTCACATAAATCGAAAATAAATGATTTAATTTATTGTATTACCAAAAGTTTTAATTATTAGATAAAAGTTGGTAGTGATGCACGTATTTTTTTAATAGGTTTGAATAAAAGTTCGATGTTGATGTTCCTCGCTTATTCTAGTATTTACGCGGCAATTCTGATATATAGGTAAGGTACGCATTAATAAAATTGAAAAGTACAAAGTAAAAGTACCATTTTTACTACTTTAAGTCAACACAATATAAGAATAATAACTTATAATTAAAATTTGACTAATTGATTAATATCAAAATCAATACGGTGCGTCTCTCTATACAGAAATAATTACTATGTAATAGTTGGTTGATTTTCTATCTATTAAAAAGGAGCATATTTTACTGTCCCGCCTTGGTGGTGCCGACTTGCTATAGCAAGTCGGTCAATTCTTTCGAATTTAAAATAAGGAAACCGACGATTAGGTGATGGTTACAGTTCAGGGTTGCTCAAAAATGAAGCCATAGATCTTGAGGCGAAGCTCCGAGGGGAGAGCAGGGAAAAGAGTCAATGGTGGGGGATGAGGTAATATTCATGATTCATCTGGTTTCATGAGACTGGTCGTGAGTTCACCTTGGACGATTGATGTTGAGGCTCTGTACAAGTATAACAAGCTCGCTAAGATGAGGCTTGGGCGGTGAGGGTGACCCTATTTTGTGGCAGAATCCGACGCGACGAGATATACGGAGCCACCGGTTGCTCCCTACGTATTTTAAATTCGTTCCCCCGCTCACCCACAGCGATACAGGCTCGACACCGCAGAGACTTTGTGTAATCTTTCATGGACATGCCTTCTGCGGAGCTTCAGATCCCCTTCACGAACATGTCTTCCCTGCCTTTTAACCCACTTACTTCATTCACGATCTTCCTTAACCTACCCTTCGAACTTCGATGCATGATATGGGAGGCAAGCTGCGTATCTCGAATAGTCGAAGTCGATTATGACGAGGAAGAAGGCTTCCTGCCACGAGCTGCAAACCCAGTAGCCCTCGCCGTCTGCAAGGAATCTCGAAACTTGATTCTCGATAAATATCCTCTCGTTTTCGGCTCAATCTACCACCCAGCTCGGACACGCTTCAATTTTGCCATTGATACGCTGTTCATTGACAACGATATGGAGGATAACGTGCCACACCTCTTTTCCACGTTCAGAGAGAAGGAGATATTGGGCTTGCGCTTCATGGCTCTAGGCAATTCGTTCAACGAGCCAAGATACGATTCGGAGGAAACGACTACTACCCAACTGCTGAAGATGGTGACAAAACTTCCTTCGCTTCGATTGCTGTTGGTTGTCTACGATATTGCCGATATGGCAGATCAGAGCTTTAGCTGCGAGGTCCAGCATACGATGGAGTTCCACGACAAGGTACCCAAGCAGCTTGAACACCCAGCAGTTCATATTGATGCGCTTCCCGAAGTCACCGATGACAAAGAGAACGACTTCAAGCGCTGGGCAGTCCCGGATTGTCGACCTGTTTACGGATGGAGGCGTTGCCCCGATGGACATGTGTTTACGGATATTGACATGGAGTACGGACCGTCAGATGAAGATGAAGATGATTATGGGGAAGGCTTAATGTGGGGCCTAGGCTATGGTCATCGTTTGTCAACAATGTTTGGTATGTCAATCTGTTTTCTCACTTAGTTGCTTGGGGCGCTTAGGCTGCGGAGGAGGCTGCTGTTCTTGACTGCATACTAATAAGTGAACAGATGATGAATACTTAGACCTCGAGGGCATAGATCCTGGATATAACCCATACTTTGCGTACGAGGACCCGAGTACGAGTGACAACGAGGACCTGGATCACGACGAGGACCTGGATCATGACGAGGATCTGGATTACGAAGACGGTGAGGATGCGGCCGAGGATGGAGAGGACGATGCAATCAGCATTGTCTCAGTTGACTGAGTATGTTACGTAAATATGTTAGACGAGCTGTTGCTTTGAGAAGCCGCTCACTTTCCTATTTTTCATAGAATTGATTGATATAATATCAAACAATTCCAGTCTCTCAATCTTCTCCGGGTCAATGTTAGCTGCGTGTGTATTTACCCTGCTGCTGGCCCTTGACGCCATACTTTTGTGGCGCTCTAGTCAGGCTTCAATCCGAAGATAGCACCCATTCCCAGCATCTCAAGTCCCCCGGCGTGTACCGAGAGACGCAGGTGATGGTGTCGAGCCAGACTTCTTGCCGATGGCTTGCTCAGCTCATCGTCTATCTTTCATAGGAATGATTCATGATGTGTAGCAATAAGTAGATGACTATAACGGAGATCTTCCTTTTATCAGCTAGTCAGGTGGGCGGTTCTATCGACTCGATGAAGCTAAATATGGACTCACTCGTATGTACGTACCACGTTTGCTCTATAGAGGGAGTTCGGCTCCAAAAGTAGGTACGTGGTGAAAAGCGTTTACAACAACGAGACTGCTGGAAAATTCTATCCTTCTGTGAATTTCTGTGAATCCTGCCAATCTGAGTTAAAGGCTCATCCCAAGAGCCCTCACATCTCTCGGTTAATACACTCGAATATTTTTGTAAAACCTAGATCACATGACCTATAATTCACCGATGATTTACCGGTCTTGCTTAAAACCAAGCCGCATCGACTACCATTCAATAGTCTCGTCACTCTCATCGTCTTCTTTCTGTTTACCGTGTACGCGTTGATCAATCTGTCAGACCTTTCTTAATTGTGGTGTTAATAGCAAGATACTTCGTCTACGGAAAACCGAGGCTCCCTGCTATTCATCATGATTACCTTGGTCTCTGCTCCGACTAGCACTCGCGCGATATCGAGGAAGCTGCAGGCACCAGTCGTTCAGAATTTAGGATTCCAATATCCCAAAGCCAAAATTCAAGTTTGAAAGCGAATCATTCCATCAAATGTCGACAGATTCAACGCAGCCTCGCTGCGAGCCTCGTCTCCGAGGTCCGTCGGATCGTCTTCCTCCCAAGGACTATGTTCCAGGTGGAACGGAAGACGGGGTGCCTGCCCTCGGTCCAAACGAGGAGAATATATGGACATGAAGTGTCGTGGGATTAGAGTAAAAAGTAGAGTAAAAAGCCCTCACGGATGCTCCGTTGTTGAAGTATCGGTATTCAATGAGCGAGGTCCTTCTTGAGACTAACCACGAGTTTGAAGATGACGAAGACGCGCAGATTCTCGGTCACGAAGTTCGACATCGACTGGGATATCGAATTCGTGAAGTGGGGAGATCGCCGAGTCCACGCCTTGGAGCAGCTTGAGGATCTTGGGCCTCGAGAGCTCAAGAAATACGTCCCCGACCACTTGGACAATGTGATGAATCTCGACGTCGAAGAACTTACGGGTCAATTTGATCTCTGGAGAATAGCTTATCGCTCTGGCTTTGGCCAATGACTATTGGGTGGAGAAGAAAAGAGAGACGCAGGCGGCGATGTCTTTTTGTTCGTGTAAATATCGATACGCCTTTATGGAATAATGTATAGTAACATATAAATTGTCTTCGTGATTCACTTCAGGAGGATTACAGGAGGTTAGGTTCTCGAGTCTAGGGTCAGCCTTAAGGACCTGAGTCGCGCAAAGAAGTACAGGTCTTCGTTTCAATTTTCGATGGTATATATAAATAGCATTGGATATTTCCATACTTCAGATCATTATGCCTCGGATCTTTTCAACGTTGAGAGTTTGGACAAGGTTGTGATTGAGGTAGATTCCAAAGGGGTCGGCGACTTGGCAGCGTTTGGCAATGAATTTGGAAATAGTGTACGAATCGACAAAATAGCTCTCTCTCTCTCTCTCTCTTTTGGGGCTAATTGAGCCTGTAATCATATTCCCCTTTTGTTTTCAAAAAGTCTGAAGCCTGAAGTCTTCCACTAGTTCCTTCGGGTGAGGATACTTTACTAGGGGAGCCTCGTCAAGACCACCACCACCTCAAGTCATCAACTCGACGACCAAGGTATTCTTTGAAAACTGTTCTTTTGCAGACATTCTTCTTAATCTCTACGTGGCTCTTAAGTTTCCCTCTTCTTTGCAGCAACTTCGCGACCTCTTCGAGTCCGATATGTATACACACATGCGCCTTCTAGATTCAGACGCGCTTTCATTGTGCAAATCTTCTCCTGCCATCGTCGACCTAATAAGAAGCAAAGATTACAGTAGATGATAACTTTGAAGCTACGACAGCGTGCTTTAACGTAGCTCAATTGAATCAATCGATGCTACATTGTATCTCTGTATATTTGCAATATCCAACTTATATGCATATTGTCGACTTCCTGTGTAAATTCGATCACCTGGGGCCGGGAGTTTCGAACCATTTCGTGCTTCCTTCTTTTGCCTCGTCATATCTATCTTCATCAACCGATATCATGAAATCGAACGCCGTCACACTAGAGGACGAGTCCCACAGCCAAGCCGAGCGCACCTAATACCCCGCCAGCCTGGAGCACCACTGCAGCAGAATCTGTACTCGCAGCATCCACCAGCCCAGAAGCTCTGGTCACTGGAGCCGAGGCCACAGAGCCGGACGATGCGGCAGAACCTCTAGCTGGAATTGTTGTTGTACTAGCAGAAGAAGGTGTAAGCGAGGCAACATCTGTGCGGCGAGAAGACGATGCTACTGCTACACCTGTCGCCGTTCCTGCTGGAGTCCCGGTGCCGGTTTGGACCTGTCCACCAGCCGCAGTATACGTGCCATCAACAAGCGAGCCATTACCCTCAACATCGTCGTGGTACAGACCTGTTTCACAGACCTCAGTCAGCTTCGATCCCTTCTGCGTCCTCCTCAATGACCAAGACTAGATTAGAGCAAGCCACTGACCAGTATCCAGATCAACGCACAGCAGCGACTCATCCGTGTACTCGTAGCACGTCTCGCCACTCGCACAATCCAGCGTAGTCCTGCGAGCAGCACGCACCTTCGACCTCTTGATCAGGTCGTCGACGGGGTTGCTACTAGTGCCTCCCGTACCCGTACCGTCATCGAGACCGTCGTCGCATGCAGAGCCGCCGACTGCGTTACATTGACCCTGCAAGATGAGATCCAGGCAGCCCGTGACGCAAGCCTGGTTCTGCTGGCAGTAGCTCGCGCAGCCCGCGACGTCCTGCGCACCGCCGTAGGCACTGTTGCTGGCCGCGAAGGGAGCGTCAGAGAAGTCGTTGCCTGCGGGCCATGATTCTGCGCCCGAAGTCGTGCAGGTGAAGGCCCATACCGCGGGAAGCACAGCCAGAACAATGGCCGTCTTGTTGAAAGATGAGAACATCGCGACGGGAATATTTCTATACCAGATGGCCACGAGAAAGCGGGTTTGGTCTCCGGACGAGGATCGAGGAGGAGGCCTTGCAAGCTGGGGAAAGAAAGTTTTTTTGATATTTCATCACGTCAGAGAATATTTCTTCCACTTGCGCCGGTATGCTCTCGATTTATATTGTTTTTCCTGGTCCCAATAGACCCCAATTTCCCCTCTTTCCCGGTTCAGCCCCAGCTCGATCGGGCTGAAGGGGCGATCAAATCAATATTCGGTCTAACATCATGTAAGTAAGTACATACCATCTTTTCCCGATGCTTCTGTCTGTCTGTCTGGCAATAAGCCTAGAGACTCCCAACTCCAGATCAATCTTCCAATAATCCACTTTCCACAACAGCAAGTCCACTCCTCAACCCGGCTCTTTGGCATCCGAACCAACATTCAGACATCTCAGAACTAGCATATCCCGAAACAGGTATACAATACAATACAACGCGATACAACCTCAGCCTCGGTCTCAGCCCCCAGCCACAGACATGGGCATACATTTCAGCTAGACGGCTTTTCGTCTTCTTTCACCCCATCATTTCATTTCAGGCAGGCGGCTTTTCGATTTCGATTTTTCCCCCATCGCAGGCGCCTAACCTGGCCTGTATTATATTGTATTATACCATATCATACCACCACTATGACTTACAGTCGGGTGTCATGCTCGTTCGCTCGCTCGATCGGGGGCGATAAAAAAAATTAAGAAAAAAGAAAAGATTCCCTCTTGACCCGAGCCTCTTTCTTTTGAATATATATATGTGTGTCAATCGATCGGGACTTGAGTACTACTTCGAACAACAAACCCGAATGCAACAGGCAGCTAGCTAGCTCTCTCTACATGATAAAATTCCCAAACTCAAACCCCTTCCTTTCTCTCTCTCTCTCTCTCTCATCCTCTCTCTCTCTCTGGCTCTGTCTTTCCTGAGGTTGTTCGAGCTTAAAGTTCGAGACCGCTAAGCGAAGCTTGAATTAGCTTCCTGTTTAAATTATACCTTTTTCATTTTTCCTTTCTTCCTTTCCGAAACGAGACTCTCGGCTTGTACTACGTAAGTAATTACCCCGGCTTGACTTGCTTCTGCGGTATTAGTGCATGGGTAAGTGACGGGCCGGCTGGCAGCCGCTGGCCCGTCTTGAGCAGCCTCAACTGTATGTACTCAGTGATTGATGCAGTGCAAACGCCTCAGGTTGCAGTACTCAGCCTTGAGCAGCAGCCACCGCCACGGAGGCCCACCACGACGAGTATTGGAAAGAGATACGAACGGACGTACGAATCAGCATCAGCTCCGCGTGGCCATTTTCCCGAGCCGCGGGGGAAGGAGGAGGGGGAGAGGGAGACTTCCTCTCTCCCACCCTCATTCGATTTCGGAATATTGGAAAGCGGCGGATTCGATATTGCTGTTCATTCAGTCACAGTCGATCGTTAATCAAGATGATAATAATAGTAATGATTATAAAATATATGTATATTCTTTCCCCGGCTAAGAACATAAACGGTTTGCATTTCCCTAAATATATCCGGTGTGAAATTGCAAGACACCTTGAGAAAAACATAACCTTCTTCTGTATAAGAGCTCCAAAATCACCCCCCCACACACGGCCTCCCCACCCAAAAAAATTCGAAAATTCTATGGTACATGTGAAAATTAATACACACACGCAATACACACATACCCGCAGCAGCAGCAGCAGCAGCAGCAATCGAGAATTACAACTTCAAAATCTTGCTCTTGCCGCAGATGACCTTGGCCAGAGTCTCGATGGACCCGCTGGACAGCAGCTCCAGAACCTGCAGGTTCGCCTCGAACTCGCGGGTGATGAAGTTCCGCACTTCGATGGCGACGAGCGAGTCCAGCGCGTAGTTGGACAGGGGCCGCGTGACGTCCATGTCCTCAGCCTCGATCATCAGGACCGAGGGCAGCTTGTTCAGCAGGCCGCGGCACACGACGTCCTGCGCCTCCTCGAGCGTCTTGCTGGCCTTGAGCGCCGCGTGGAAGGAGATGACGGCGTCGGGGTTGGAAGAGCTGTCGTTGGACCTGGCCGCTTCCTCCGCCGCCGCGAGGCGCAGGTGCTTGAACTTGGCGTCGTTCGTCCAGAAGGGGGGGGTCGGGGTGATGCGCACGCCGGTGATCGTATGGTTGTTGCAGGCGGAGGCCAGGCGGCCGTTGATGGCGGCTTCGAGGAGGGCCAGCACCTCGGCTTCGCAGATCGTGTCGCTTCCCAGGTTCTTGGCCACCTCGGCTGCAGCGTCGGCGTTTTCGGCCAGGTACCCGGCGTCGGATACAGCGGTCAAGTCGATTGAGGAGGCCGGCAAGCCGAGACTGACGCGGTGCTGGACAAATGCGTTGAGGAACGTGTTGGCCGCGGAGTATGCGGCCTGGCCTCGGTTGCCCACGGCACCAGCGGCTGATGAAATGGCGACGAAGAAGTCCAGAGCTTGGTTCTGGAGCGCGTTGTGGAAATTCCAGGCGCCGCGAACCTTGCTCTCGATAACCGTTGAATACTCTTCGAAGGTCATCTTCTCGAACAATACATCCTAGCGCTCGTCAGTAAAATAGTCCAAATTTCGGTAGAAGCTCAACTTACACGAAGCACCATCGCGCCATGAACCACACCTCGAACGGGAGGCAGGCCAGCGAGCTCTTTCTCGATAAGATGATTGACCGAGCTAGTATTTGCGACATCACAAGGTCGCACAATCACATTGGCTCCGAGCACAGCAAGCTCGTCGATCAGCTCCTTGACTTTACCAGTTGCGGACCCGGTTCTTGAGACCAGAACGATGTTACGGGCACCTTTGCCGGCCATCCATCGAGCCATACTTCGACCGAGTCCTCCAGTGCCTCCAATTAGGACATAAGAGGCGTCTTCTTTGAGGAGCTTATTGTTCTTGCTTGAGATGGTCGCCTGAAATTCTCGTTAGCTTATGACCCGGGGACGGAAGGGGAAGGAACCAACCTTGACGGTATCATCGACTCTTGGTAAGACAACAAGCTTGCCACCCACGTTACCACTTTGCAAGACCTTAAACGCGGTCTCTACGTCCGAAATCGGGAAGGTGGTGATAGAATCAAGGGGTGCAATTTTTCCTGCGTCGAGAAGTCCAGAAACGTTGGACACCAGCCGCTCCACTATCTTTGGTCTTCGAGTAGCGATCGAGATCAGGTCAACCGACATGAAGCTGGTATTGTTGTCAATCCGGGTGGTGTCGAATTTCGAACTCTTGCCGATGGCTACAAAACGCCCAAAGCTGGAAAGCGTCTGCCATAATTCCCTAGACCTTTCGGCATCGGTAGCAGTGCAATTCAGCACCACATCGACGCCTTGATTCTGGGTCATGTGGCGGATTCCCTGACCAAACGATCCGTAGTGGTTGGAGAAGATGTGATCGCTTGCGACGTTGCAAGACTGCATGAGAATCTCTTTCTCTTCAGCAGTACCAACCGTGGCGAAGACCTCAGCACCAGACACCCGCGCCAATGCGACGGCAGCCTGGCCAACGGGGCTGGCACCGTCGTAAACCAGTACTATCTCCTCTTGCTGAAGTCGTGCGAGATCGATGAGACCGTAGTACGCAGTGCTGTGTGCAATCGGGATCGTTGCGGCAGCTTCGAAGGGCAATGCGTCTGCGATCTTGAGGGCAAACGCAGCTTTGGTGCGAGTGTAGCTCGAATAGGTACTATGAGACATCGAGATTGCGGCCACTTTGTCGCCGGGCGAGAAGTTGAGGACCGTGGCTCCGACCCTGGTAATAATGCCGCTGCATTCCATGCCAAAATCGTTGGTTTCCAGCTGGGCATGCGCGACGAGGAGATCCTGTGCGTTCATGCCAATAGCTTTGACCTCAATCTCGATCTCATCCTCGGCAAGCGATGCTTCAACAGACGCATCTTCGACGAAATGAAGGGTATCGAAAGAGCCAGGCTGCGAAATTTAGTTAGTTAGAGGTGTATTTCCGAACGGGTTGGGAGTCTGCTCGGATTTCACTTACAGTTCCAATTGTCATCTTCAACGCGCACCCATCTGCAGAGAACGGTGTTGGCTCAAGTACCGAAGCATTTATTTGCTTGTGCACGTACTCGTTCATCTCTTCATCATTGACGATCCGAGGAGTGAACAATGAGCCTTTCCTCTCCATGTATTCCAACTCGCCCTCCGAATCCGCTTTAGAGCCAAAAGTGGATGTGAAGATCTTCAAGATTGTCTGGACAGTGAGCTCCTCGGTCATTTCAGACTGCGGATCCAAATCAAGTGTTGCAAATTTGAGTAGAGTCTCAGACCGGATGCTTCGACTGAGCCCCGTGACCATGTTGGTATCGGGTTTCGCAGACTCCGCATATGCACCCCGTACAGTCCATAGTATACCTTGCACTGCTGTCAGCAGCTTCTGCAACTCTGTAAACTGTGTCGACGTGAGCGATGATAGCAAGGGTTCGCCGAGCTCTGAGATGAATATGCACAGTTTCTCGCTACCTTGCACTTTGCCGAGAGTGCCGATTTCTGGTCTCTGTCCGGCCGATCGCTCCAACGCATCAGCCAGAGCTGATGCAAGTTTGACCTGGGCCTCGGAGTCTCCGTGTACAATCACTACTTTGGCTTGTATAGTGTTCAAGTCGCCATTTTGCGAAGATTCTTTAAGCACCGTATCCGTTACGGTGCCATTGGCCTGGGGCGCGGCCGCTCCGTTCAAGAGGTGAGCGTTCTCCACGACAGGCTCCCAATCTAGCTTGAAGCAGAGCTCTCTGTGTGACCCTTCTTCTGCTGCCATCTCTCGTTCCAGAATCGGGGAAATGGTCAGGTTTTCGACCTTGATAATCAACTCAACAACACCAGCAGTCGCGAACATCGATACCTGCACCGGCTTAGGGTGCATTAAGGGCGCAACGCCTCGGCAGTATCCTCGAAGAGAGTTCCCAGGTTTACTCGTGAGCTCGGTAACGTTCCTAGATACTGTCATTTCTCCAATCGAGGAAGGGAGGTAGACCGTATCGAGGGGCTTGTGCCCAGCACCGAAAATTGGCCAGTACATCTCGATGAGCTGTTCCAGGAAAGCTGGATGGATAACATTACTGGACTGGAAGCCTTGCGGCATTTCTTGCGAGGTGTCCTCGGTCGTGATATTAGCAAGGGCGCAGGTGACGCCTGCCCTGCAATCATTCATTCCTTGGAAAGTAGGGCCGTAAGCAACTCCTAGCTCAGAGAGAGAATTGTACATCTTGTCCTTGTCTACTTGGATTGTGCTTTCGCTTTCGATTGCCGAGATACTGGCGCCCAACAGGTTCTTCGAACTCTCGGCGAGTTTGGCCCGATCAAAGTCATTCGTCTCGTGTTCTCGGACGCCAACAAATCCTTTGCAGTGCTCTGTCCACCCCTTTCCATCGACATATGAGTGAATCCTGAATTCATCCCATGTCTCCGAGGAAGCAGAGGGGCCATCATGGGCAGACCGAAGCTGGATAGTCGTCTCGATATCTTGGTCGGTGATCATAAGCGGAGCCGTGACATTAACATCGCGGAGGACAAATGTCTCAAAGTGAGATCCGCGTGTTGCTGCTCTCTGAGACGCAGCCTCGATGGCCATGGACAGGAAACCTGACATCGGGAATAGTGTGAGACCCTGGATTTTGTGATGTCGAAGCCAAGGAAGTTCGTCGATACGAAGAATATTCCTCCACGTTGGCTCCAAGTCGTTCGAGTAGTTCGCTACAGTCCCAATAATATCATTTCTCGGAGTTGCTCGGTTCCGATGCTTTTGGACCAGTCTTGATTCGTGCCAGTATTTCGTTTGATGATTCCAAGGATAACGAGGCAAATCTACTAGCAATGTAGGCACCTTCTTGAGGACTGGGAAGTTGACGGCAGCGAGGTCAATAGGCGCCCCCTTGAGGAACAGCATAGCTGCTAGGTCCATTCCTGACTCAACGGCGTCCTTTTTTCTTACCAGAGCTGAACAGTAAGGTATTGCCGCTGCATTTGGTCCACTTGCTTTCAAAATCTGCTTGATAGGGCCCGCGAGCGCAGCAGCAGGTCCAATCTCGATGAGCATGTCGACGCCAGTTTTGTAGCCATCGACGGGCTTGCACATGCTGGTGAGGGCTTCTGAGAATCGCACCGCGTTCGTGAGATTGTCAACCCAGTAGGATGGCTCAAGCTCTAAGCCCTCAACGAGATGACCATGTAGTGAAGAGTAAAACAACACATCTGTGTTCACTGGCTGATCAATGTATTCCAGGGGCTCAGCGTACTTATCGGCAACCAAGTTCATGTGGTGGGAGTGGTAGGCGACGTCAACTTGGAGCTTCCTGTTAAAAATTTGCTTCGCTTCGACCAGCGTCTGCAGCTCGTCCAGCGCTTCCACGTCGCCTGAGATAGTAAGACTCGATGGGCTGTTGTAGCAAGCAATTCTGACTTCTTTAGCTTTGAGTTGAGCGATGAGTGGCGCAATATCTTCTTCGCCGCCCCCGACGGCCATCATACCCCCCTTTGATTTGGGGAAATGTTTCTTCAAATTCACAATAGCCATTCCCCGATAGTACGAAATTGCCATGCAAGACGCCAGAGGTAAGATGCCAGCGGCGTAAGAGGCCGCAATCTCTCCACTGAAAAGGCGAATATCAGCTGCCGGCTATAGACCCAAAAAAAAGTTCAGCGGATTCAAACGGTCACTTACCTCGAGTGGCCTACAACGGCGGTGGGAGAAATTCCCCAAGACCGTATTAAATCTGTCAGGGCCAGTTGGATCGCTGTACACGCAGGCTGGCTGATATGGGCTTCGTTGATGGCCGATGTCTCAGCATCCTTACTTAGCTCATCTACAAGAATAGTCAGTAAACTAGAGGAGCAGTCTAACCTCCGTTGCGTCTCACCTAGAAGCGAGAAAGTCGCGTTAAGCGACACCAAGCATTTCTCACAGGCGTCCATCGTTTGTTTGAAGACAGGGTATTGCGCGTACAGTTCGCGACCCATTGCACTCCATTGAGCACCCTGGCCTGTAAAGACGAACCCAATTCTGGGTGAATCGGTTTGTCGAGTCGGAGTAATTTTTCCGCTGTTCAGAGTCTCAATCAGCTCAAACGAGGTCGGCGTTGAAATAGCGACTCTCCACTGCATAAATGACCGCCGTTGTCCAAGCGTATAAGAGACATTGGTCAACAATTCACTTTGGAAAATTTCGGGCCGTTGCTCGAGATAAATCCCGATGTTCTTCATCATGGCCTCCAGCGTGGTCTTGTCGTTGGCAGAAAAGACGAAAAGTTTTCTGGGCTGTACCGAACTGGGCTGCAATTCGGGAAAATCAAATTCATTCTTTTTTAAGAACGGTGCCCTTTCCAGGACTATGTGCGAGTTTGTGCCACCGAATCCGAATCCGTTAATGCTTGCGTACCGTTTTCCCCTTGGCCATGGGCATTGGACGACCGGAACCTAGGTCGTATTAGATACCGTGTTGCTACGTGTAATTGGGAGATGCAGGTGAAGTATATAAACTTGCCTTGAGATTCCACTGGGCAAGAGGGATTTTCTCGTTGGGTTTCTTGAAATCGTAATTCGGCAATATAAATCCCCGTTCAAGCATTAGTGCTGTCTTTATGACTGAAACGATACCCGCAGCTGCTTCAAGATGGCCAATGTTCGATTTCACAGATCCGACGAACAGAGGCGTCCTCGCAGTCCGGCCTTCGCTAAACACATTCCGAAGTGCAGCTGCTTCGATGGGATCTCCCACTTTTGTACCCGTACCACTATAGCACACATGGGAGTCAGCAAACGCCCACTCAAATAGATTCCGAGACAAGATAGAGTCGTGTTGCCGAGTTCAGAAGAAAAATCAGAGCTAAGGGGGTGTTGTTGGGCTTCCCAAATACATACTGAGCTTCAACGTAGCCAGTATCTTTGGGATTGAGGCCGGCGTCTTGGTAGACCGATCGAATGAGTGACTCTGTTATTCTTGTCAGTATAATTCGAGAAATGGGAACAGATTTATCAACCTTGCGCATCGCCGTTTGGCATAGTTATTCCAGGTGTTTTGCCATCTTGATTTATTCCACTTTTCAACGTCAGCCATCCTACAGTCCTAGGGGTTTCTCTCGGCCGGCACAAGTGACATACCTTCCTACGACCACAGCGCGAATGTTATCGTTGTCTGCTAGAGCTTGATCGAGGGGTTTCAAGACAAGCATTCCACATCCTTCCCCACGACCATACCCTGTACCACGGTCATCAAAGGAGAACGATCTCCCTTCGTCGGAGAATAATCTGAAGCTACAGTCAGTCTTTTAATCACAAAGGTAAATAAATGCGTTCTTACCGTGACATTGAGAACGATATCCAGAACTCCGGCAATGTGTTCAAATGGCATGCCCCAACGAGCGCCATCTTTGATTCCCCCGTTCGCAAACTCTGGCAGGCCTGGTGCAGCGCTACGAGACTCGACGAGCAGGCTGTGTCCATCGTGAAGCTGGGTCCGCGAAGATCGAAGAAGTGGGAAAGCCTATTTGATTGCATAGCAAAGGCGCAACCTTGAAATATTACTTAGAGAAGTCGCGTACTCGATGGACCCGTTTCTTACCTGTAGCTTGATACATTGGAATGGATTCTGTATCCGCAAAGAGCTGCGACTCGTATTCGGAAAATGACCCGCCTATGAAAACACCAACATTCTGTCCCACGATCGTGTGTTTGGGAATACCTGCACTCTCAAGTGCTTCGAACGTGCACTCGAGTAGGATACGCTGCTGAGGATCCATAGATGTCGCCTCTTGCGCGGTGAGACTGAAAAAAGGCGCATCGAACAGGCCGAGATCCTCTTTCAAGAAGTTTCCTCCGGTCGGATTGAAGCATCCGCGCTTTCCAGGGTTTGGATGGTGGAAGCTTGCGCTCTCGAAACGCTCCTTAGGAATTTCTGTCCATCCTGTCCTAGAGCGAGAACACAACTCCCACAACTGATCAGGCGTACTAACATCGCCAGGTAGACGACATGACATTCCAACAATTGCGATTGGTTTCTGGTTCGGTTTCTCAGGCTCTGGGTCACGGGTATAGCATCAGCAATCGAGTCGTTTTACGATACGCCAGGGAAAAGAGGGATCATGCTACTAAGGGCAACTGCAGGAAGGAGAATTTCAATACTAATGCATGCTCAAGGTATTACTTACGAGTTAAGCCGGTTATGAAGCCCTGTGTATAACCGTGAGTAAAGCCAGTTGTGTACATCGCAGAGGTATTCAGGTTGCCATTGTTCCCTCGGTTATTTCCATGGCTATTTCCATTGGTAGGCCCATTGGTAGGCCCATTGGTAGGCCCATTGGTATGTCCATTTGTAGGCCCTTGGCTAGCCCGATTCGAAGGAGCATTTGGGGGTTCTGGAGCTGCGTAAGGCCCGCTTGTGATTGCGGACATCGCAGCGTTTGCGAAGTTTCGAAGATGTTGGGTAGGAAAAATGCAGCATGTATTTATCTCCTGTACACATACAGAAGCTTACACACTCGTTCCCCTCCAGTCCCCGGCGAAGATCTTATATAAATGACTCCGTCGCGTAATTACAGCCGCTTGCCGCTTACCGCGAATAGTCGGAATCGCGAACTCCTATTTGCAATTATTTTCGGTGGAAGCGTAAAAATGATCTCAAAAATTAGACGCAGATGTTTGGCAAAAGCAACGAGAACAAGTGCAGACCGAGGCTATATACAATGACGATAAATTGAAGTGCACGGTCATGGTGGGCTAGGTACGCTTTTGGCGTGCACGACCAAAATAGTTGCCTGAAAGATGTCTTGATGAAACAGAAATAAATGCCTTGCTCACGATTCATCAGAGGATCAGCACAAGGTGTTCAAACACATGTATAATGACACGGCGGATCTGGGCATTCCAGTTGGGACGAGGAAGACATGCTGTTTCTCAGCTCCTGCTTCAAAAGTCCAGTTTGCAGAGAGCGTGCCTACGGACTTCAGCGGAGCCACTTGAGCACGAGAGCAAAACTCTATCCGTGCCACCATCACGGGAGATCTTGCCCCCGTATCAGGGAAGAGGGATAGCACGTCCGGATACTGTCCAGACAGACACTTTGAGCTATTTCCACGGCCAAGATGACGAATTCTAAGAAACAAAATGGGGTAGGAGGAAAAGGTCCATAGAGCCTCATACCTTGAACATTTCACACTCCGCTGTCACTTGTCAGCTGTTGCTGGAAGGGTAAAACATTTCAGCAGATGTTTGGCTTGAGGTCAAGAGTCGAGGATCGAGGGTCGATGAGGTCAAAGCCCAAGTTTGACTGGGGTGTCAGAGACTCAGACGAATCTCCATGAGTCCGAGATCCGCTTTGATTCTTGGTTTTCGATTGCGATCTGCTAAACCCAAGCGAAACAAGCGAGCCTCGCTTATCAGCTTCTCGATACAATACATTCGAGATCTCAGATGATGCATATTTCGAGTCGATCATCGAGATAATGCAGATTTAGGAGATTTCGAGGTCCGAAATAAAAAGGTATGTGCGCCGGGTCGGGACTTTGACTTAGCGCCTATGGATCCAAAGAAGTCGAATAAAATAGTTGTAAGGCATTCCATGCACAAAGGGATACGGCGGCGACGACGATAGTTATAGAGAGAGTATTTGACCGAAGACGATCCATGGCTATCATCTACAGCTGTTAAGCTTTACGTAGGAATGTACGAAGTACGAGCATATCTTTGAACAAAAAAGTGCAAAGGAAGCTCTACGTTTACAATTGATTGTATACTATCAAGTGAAGAGCCGGTGCACCTCAATTGCAATATAAGCCAAATATACAGTAATATCCGCAGGTCTAGATCACATCTCGTTGTATATAAGCAGATCGGCAGATCAGTGATCGGCCGGGAGATCAGCGGATGGATCTTGTTAAGTACGTAGTATTACTAGACTTGGCTGTGGGGATCACTTGAAATTTAGGATAGCTTTGTACAACTACTTTAGTAGTACTATCATCCTCCTTATATACTCCGTATACGGCAGGATCCCCAAGACTGCAAGGATGGACTTTTGCTCTGTTTGTTAAAGAAGCAAGTTCGTGAGGCTCAGCGGCATATCTGTACCCATGTCGAAGATCCACCAAGATATAAAGTCAAATTTATGCTTAGCCAATCATACAAATTGTAGCAGATTTAGTCCTTCGTTTGACAAGATCGACGCAGGGGGACCGATGTACCGGCCGCACGAGTAGGAACTCGGCTTCGAAACCCGTCCTACAAGGGTCCTTGTTTTAAAGATACTACTATGTTTAATATAAGATGATCTTGTTGGACCTCTTGGAAATGGTATTGGCGCCTCGTTTTTTTATTTCCAACCTGCAGTCTCTTTCTTCAGTCTCTCTCTCTCGTCACTCATCCGTTTTTCTCCCTCAAGTACCTGGTGTACTATCTAAAAAAACATCAACCTTAATCCGCAATAATGAGATTCCTATGCCTGTGTGGCGCTTATGGAAGCTCAGAGGTATGACCCCTCTATCATCCTCAATCTCATGTACACCTGCTAACAATCGCAAAAAGAAATTCAGAGTCCAACTAGGTACGAGTCATCGTGGTCACCCCGTACTCAGCCAGCTCACCCTAACATCCGAATAGCACCTTTAGTCAACGAGCTTGCTTCGGATAACACTGCAGAGCTTTTCTTCATCCATGGCCCTCTGCCTGCCTATCCTCCGCCTGGCTTCGAGGATTTTTTCGGACAGGGGCCACACTATCGCTTCATGGCGCCCAACAAAAACGACGGATCAGGGAGTGTAGATATCCTCGATCGGATTCGGGATTTCCCAGAAGGAAGGAGTGCCGAGGATCAGATGCGCAGGCTTATGAATCCCTCCTCGAGCTCTCATGACTCCACGTCACCCGAATCTTCCGACGACGGTAGTAACTTTGGCGATTACTCGTATGCGAACGCAAGTGCGAAGAGGGCGATAGAGTACCTGTATGAAGTAATGGAAAAGGAGGGTCCTTTCGATGGCATCATGGGATATTCAGAAGGTGCGACGGTCGCTTCCACACTCATACTTCATGAGCAACTGCGATTTGAGCTCGAGGGCAGAATACCCATGTTGCAGTGTGCCATATTCTTCGGGGGATGGCCACCCTTAACGCCTGAGTTCGATGGCATTGTTCTGGCAGATCAGACAGATCTCACCATAAACATACCAACTTGCCATATTAGTAAGTCTTGATCGATCCATGCTGGTGGACTGCGGCCCAGTTGCTAATGTGTATCATAGTTGGATCCTTGGATCCATACTTGGCCGGGTCCATTGCCCTCTACAACGTCTGCGATATGGACACCGCGAGACTTTTCGACCACGCAAAGGGTCATACTCTACCCCGACACAAGGATACCATAAAGGAGCTCAGCAATGTCATCAGAGAGATGATAGCTAACCTCTGACGGGATACCAGTATGTTCGCCTGGCATGGCATGATCTGATGGATCTGTTAATTCTTTTGTTGCATGCATTAGGGGATGATAATACGAAGATTTCTCTTCAATATATTCTACGATACATTCTACAATATACTACCCATTCATAATACGAAGATTTCTCTGCAATATATTCTACAATATATTCTTTAAAACAATACCTATACATAAGACGAAGATTTCTTTCTATTCATTATATTCAGCCGATACTACAGAAGCCGCTAGCGTTATGGTTCATTTTCTTCCGGGTCTAGCCTATTCATGTCGCACGCAATCATCTTCAATCAAGCTAATACTCCAGGGCAATATCGCACAATTGAAGATGTTTCTCTGCCCTCACAAGCTGGTCAGCCCTCTCATGCGGGCCTCTCGTTCTCCGTGCGTTGTTGAAGTCTGTAACAGAAATGCGGCAGGTGGAAGCTAAGGCTGTGCGGCGTGCCCGGTGATACCCGTCCGATCCTTGCGATGCTTGTTTCGTACTCCGCTACGGAGCGACGTCGATCACCTCTTGTTTCCTGTTACACCTGCAGCTCTTGGACCATGCGTTTCAGCTCGGTATTCGCGCCACTGCGGCCCACACCCGCATGTGCGCCGGTCTTTTTCTAATACGGGGAAACTGATTGCCTCGCTTCAAATATTGGCTGGGCGTAAGTAAATAGAACATCCTACGAAGTACTACCTCCCTTTTGATCTACTCTCAGGCGCTTTTTCTTCGGCGGGAGTGGTACGTGGGTATCTGGGATAATTTTTGACATGGGCCAGCCAGCCTGTCGGGACTCTGGACTCCGTACTAGGTACTAGGTACTTTGTGTTATGATGATCCGAGGATCGCTGCACCCCCCGTTCCCGCTTCACGGTTTGTTTATTCTTAGATATAAGCAAGGATCAGGACAAGCTTATCGAGGATCGCGAGCAGGAGGTCTTTCACTCCCTACTTGTCATTGCTAAAGGGATTTGAGAGTTGAGTTAACTCACTGAGCTCTCTCAATTCCGAGAATCAAAGATTATATCAAAATAGACTGTTTATATTGATCAGTACGCACCAAGATCTTTCGTAGGGTCAGCCGTAGACTACCCGTATATAATATACTGTATATGCAGGAAGACATGAAATGCATCCAAGAGCCGTATAAAAGAAGCTGTGATGCCATGGGATTAATAGACCGTAGACTATTTATTTAAAGAGCTTTGGTCCAATCACGTTCTTTGCTACTCATTCAAAAACACGGGGAATTTATAGATAGAACCTTTATTCAGCACATATTTGTATTTTATAAACAGACCTTACTCCATACTGTCCCTTCCTTTGAATAAATACTAGCGTCGCCACGGTGGCAAGAGCCCCAAAACATGGCCAAAATCTCTTCGTGCCACCTTGAGGATCTAGCCTTCACTTCAAGGAAGAGGACAACAGGGCGGTAAATTTGCGACCTACGTTCCGGCAGATGAAAAAAAAAACTCATCATCATTATCTTCTGCGAAATTTGATGCAGCCTACCAATTGTAAAGATTTAGGTCGTCGTTACGCAGGTTGGATTTATAAGTCCAAGCAGTCCAAGCTTGACTCGATCATAGTGCTTCATGACACAAAAGATGTTTGGCAAATGATCAGTCCAAACCCAAGATGAGGGTAACTCGGTCTCGCCCTCCTGGCTAAAACTTGACTTAAGCACGATCAAGATCTGCAATTTCATTATGCGCACGGTGGCGGAGCTCGATCCATGGATCTGGGATTCTCCGCCACTGAATGAGTACTCGAGATCTATATCTCCCTCTGCAGAGCATTTGACTGCATCTGTGAAATATACATGTTTGAAAAGAAAGAAACATAATGGGTAAAATAATGAGCGAATATGGCATCAAAAGCCAGTGGCTTACAACCCCGGGATCGCAAAGTCCAGCTTCAGGGTCGCAAAGTCCAGCTTCACCAAGGCCAGATCAGAGGCTGCTACCAGAGTCAGAGGCCAAAACTCCGATAACTCCCGGTAATGGTCCATCTCCATCTCACGATGAGGAGGCGAATTCTCAAGAGGGGGAAAAGAAAGCACCTCCCCCTCCGGTTCCGGGAACTGCGACTTTCACGAATTTTATCGCAAGTCACTCCTTTTGAACTCCGTGTTGGGATATCTTAGCTGACAGCACCCTAAGAGGATTTTCTCTTACTCAACACGCAATGATCGGATTATACTCGCCGTCGCGACCGCGGCTTCGATTGCCACTGGTGTGACACTTCCTCTCATGAATATTTGCTTTGGTACGTATAAGCGGTGGTTTGATTGGCGATGTGCTTCCAACTGACCGTGTACTAGCACGCCTTGTTGGGGCATTTGGTGGACTTCACAGGGAGATAAAAGAATCGCCAGAAAGGTTTACACATGAGATCAGTTATGTTGTGTAAGTGCATTCTTCTCTAGTACAAGGGGTAAAGGGGCTGATCTCGAGATACAGGATGGACTTAGTATACTTGTTTTTCGCTCGACTGGTGCTTAGCTACGTCGCGATGGTACGTTGAACCAAAATCTATATACTGTTTACATTGATATTGACAGAAAGGTAGTTCGGATTTCGTATAGTCAGTCTTCGAGTATCGGCTGCTATGCGCCTCGCGTATATCGAAGCACTTTTTGCACAGCCAATCTCGGTCTTAGATGTCCTGCCTTCTGGGCAAACCGCAGCCATCATCACCGTGACTGCAAATATTTTGCAAGTCGGCATCTCTGAAAAACTCTCGATGCTGATCCAAACTGTTTCTTTGATGCTCGCGGCTTTAGTTATAGCAGCTCGCTACAACTGGCTTCTAACATTGGTCACAAGTACAGGACTGATCTTCATCACTTTTGTTTACGGGTACACGATACCTCGGTACGTGAGAAACATTAAAGAAGTCGGGTCAGCGGATCGAGTATTGTCGAGGATAGCAAGCGAGACATTCGGGTCTATCAGAACGATTGCTGCGTACGGTGCCGAGGAACAGATGGCGACGAAATATGCTGAATGGGTTAACATATCCAATGCCAGAGGTCTTCGGATATCGCCGTTGATCGCTCTACAACAGGCCCCAAGTAAGTGAATTCTGTTTACGAAGAAATTCGCACTCGCTAAATTCATTGCTAGCTTTCTTTGCGATACAAGCGTACGTCTTCAAATCCCAAGAAAGATCTTGACACCCTGCTAAATCAAGATTAGAACCTGCGCACTCGCATTTTGGTATGCCGTCAAGCTCTATAGGGATTCGTATATAACAAGTGTGACCACCATCATCGTGTAAGTGCGAAAAGAAATTTACTCGTGGAGAGGTATCTCACTGACATTATTATACGTAGTGTACTGATGTCTGTTATGCTGATCATGACTACCTTGGGAAGCACCGCTGCCCCTGCATCAGCTGCTATGCATGCTGCGAGCGCTGCTAGTATCCTCTTCACTATCATAGATGCTCCGCAACCAAAAACATCTGGCAGCCGAGAGCCTGAGGTATCATCACAGGACATTGTATTTGAAAATGTCAACTTCACATATCCAATGAGGGCCGATGTCAAAATCCTCGACAATCTCAGCGTCCGATTCCCAGCTGGGAAAACGACTGCCATTGTCGGAGCATCGGGGTCAGGCAAAAGTACAATCATAGGGTTGGTCGAGAGATGGTATGAACTTGACGGAAACATGACTGATAATATCATGGTGAGTTTGCTTTGAAATCCCGAATTTGTCAAAAGCTAGTAGATCGCTGACACTGCAAGACCATGTACTTTCGGAATGGTACTATCAAAACGGGCGGCCGACATTTGCACGAGATTGATCTCAAATGGTGGAGATCTCAGATCGGGCTGGTGCAACAAGAGCCCTTCCTATTCAACGACACGATATACAAAAACGTGGAATACGGATTAGTTGGGTCCATGTGGGAGTATGATTCTCATCAGAAGAAGATGGAATTGGTGAAGCAGGCGTGCGAAGAAGCTTTTGCAGACGAATTCATCACCCGTCTTCCACAGGTACGTAGGGGTGCTTGGACCCGCGTTGTACTTCCACGCCTTTATTACAAGACTGATAACAGCAGGGCTACAATACCCCAGTGGGAGATGCTGGGATCAAACTGAGTGGAGGACAGCGCCAAAGAATCGCCATCGCCCGCAGCATCGTCAAGCAACCCAAGATCCTGATCTTCGACGAGGCAACCAGTGCCATCGACGTCAAGGGAGAGAAGATTGTCCAAGCAGCCCTGGATAAGGTCTCGAGGAACCGGACCACGATTACTATTGCTCATCGCCTATCAACCATTATGAGAGCGGACAACATCGTGGTTCTTAAGAAGGGCCAGGTTGTGCAGCAAGGCACGCATGATGAGCTTTTAGAGGACACTACAGGCCCTTACTGGCATCTTGCGAACGCACAGAAGTTGTCCCTAGGTAACGAGCAGGTTACGCTGGAAGAAGAAGTGGGAGATGCAGCTAAGACTACGGATGCAGCTATGTTCCATATGGTGAGTCTCGATAACGACAACCGGTTTGTCACCGTAGACAAGGCATACGTACCGAGAGGCTTTTTCGGGAGCTTTGTGGGTCTTCTTTGGGAGCAAAAGAAACATCTGAAGTTGTACGTTGCAATACTGTTGGGTGCTTTGGGAGCTGGAGGTAGGTCATCCCACGAAAGTGATTTCAAGAACCTCAAGACCCTGACTTTACTCTAGCCGCATTACCTATACAGTCATACCTGTTTGCGCATCTGCTCTCAATTTTCAATCTCACGGGTGAAAGGTTGAGCGAAGAGACGAGGTGGTGGTGTCTCATGCTCACCGCACTAGCGGTATTCGCCGGCCTGAGTTTCTTCATTCTCGGCTGGTCAGCCAACACCGTCTCATTCGTGAGTTTACATCCCCTTATCCCCCCCCCCCCTTCGATTCACAATGATTCTAATTTCAGCCAGCACATCACCTCCGCTTACCGCAAAGAGTACTTCGGGAACGTACTCCAGAAGCCCATCTCCTTCTACGACCAAGAGGAAAACTCCATCGGCTCCCTCACTTCACGCATGGCCAGCGACCCTACGCAGCTCCAACAGCTGCTCGGCATCAACATGGCATTCGTCTACGTCTCGATGTTCAACCTCGTCGGCTGCCTCGGGCTGTCTTTCTATTTCGGGATCGAGCTGGCGGGGCTCGCTGTCGCTTCCAGCATGCCAATCATCCTCGCGGCCGGATACTTCCGCTTCCGCTACGAGATTCAATTCGAGGAGATGAACTACAGTGTCTTTGCCGAAAGCTCGAAATTCGCGACGGAGTCGATCGGAGCCTTCCGCACGGTCAGCTCGCTTACCCTCGAAGACGAGATCTCGGGGAGGTATAAGAATCTGCTGCAGACCCATATCCGGAAGGCGCTCCGCAAAGCGGCTCCTTCCAGTTTCGTGTTTGCCTTGTGTGAAAGTGTGCCTCTTCTCTGCATGGCTTTTGTGCTCTGGTGAGTGAGGTTCTAACGGATGAGCGTGCAAAGACGCCAAGCTGATGCGTTTTCAGGTACGGTGGGAAACTTCTGGCGAAATTCGAATACGAACCTTTCAACTACCGTATGTACAACACAGTGCCAATGTTCTGGCTGTTACTGACGTTATCATTCAGTGGTTATATATCTCGCAATTGTCCAAGGGAGCATAAGTGCAGGGCAATTCCTCAGTTTCGGACCAAGCAAGCTAACCCATCCTTCACCGTCGCTGATCTCTACTAACATGTAACCCAGACATTGCCCAAGCTTCAGCGGCAGCGAACCGAATCTGCGGAATGAGACCCGGAATGATTTTTAAGCCTAAAGGCAAAACGCTTGAGTTTGCAATAAGATCGGAAAAGGACGGCGCAAGTGAGGTCCGAGGGGTGAAGCTTGAATTGCGCGACGTTTGGTTCCGCTACCCAACTCGCGATGTTCCCGTACTGCAAGGTCTGGACATGACCGTGAGTAAAAAGAAGTCCAAACGTTACTAGAGCTGCACGGACAGGACACTGAATCTCGCACAGATTGAAGCCGGTCAATTCGCCGCGATCGTTGGCCCCTCAGGTACGAAATTAAGCGAGCTCCTCTTCAGGGGGGCGTAATTTCAGAAGTTCGAGTTTCGCTAAACAAAAGTAAACAGGGTCCGGAAAGACAAGTATCATCTCCTTGCTTGAAAGGTAAGCCCCTCCATTCAACATCTTCTATATATATATACACATACGTATATATATATATATTTATAATTAGAATGCGCGTAGAAAGATCTGACTAACGGGATTTCAGGTTTTACGAGCCCGACCGCGGCTCGATCCTCCTCCGCAACACGGACATCACCAAGCTCTCCCTCTCCTCCTACCGCGCGGCCTTCTCGCTCGTCGCCCAAGAAGCCTCCCTCTTCTCGGGCAGCATCCGGTCCAACGTCCTCCTGGGCGTCGATCCCCAGCGCACCCCGGACGAGGCGCTCCACCGCGCCTGCCAGCAGGCCGACATCCACGACTTCATCACGTCGCTGCCGGACGGCTACGCGACGGAGGTCGGGACGCGCGGCATCGCGCTCTCGGGCGGGCAGAAGCAGCGACTCGCCATCGCGCGCGCTCTCATCCGCGACCCGCGCGTGCTGCTCCTGGACGAGGCCACGAGCAACCTCGACTCCGTGACGGAGCGCGAGGTGCAGGGCGTGCTGGAGCGCACGGGCCGCGGGCGGACGATGGTCGTGGTGGCGCACCGGCTGGCCACGGTGCAGAATGCCGATGTCATCTTTGTCGTGGAGGGCGGGAAGGTCGTGGAGAAGGGGAATCATGCCCAGCTGTTGAAGCGGAGAGGAGTTTACTGGCAGATGGTAAGTCCCTCCCCCGCCCCCCCTCTCTCTCTCTCTTCCCTGGTGCGAGACGAGACCGTGAGGAGTTGTGCTGATGGATGGTTGTGGTGCATTAGTGCCAATCGCAAGCGCTTGAAGGGTAACTAACCCAACTGGTCTATGAAATACAATTTTCATGGTGGTGGTGCATATAGGCGCTTGATCATTACGGGGTAAACTGGTCTGTGATATAATACTTATGGTAACGCACATAGGGGCGCACGGGCCTTGGTATGTAAATTGGGTCTTCAACATATGTACACATTCGGAGTAGATGAGACTCGATTCTTCTATTCATGTCAGTAAACGTATCATAAATAAGATTTTCCTATCTCACTCCTTCTCATACGCAAAGAAAAAAAGTAGAATGAATGAACACCATCATCATTATCGTCCTCGTTTTTTCCTATCTACCTACCTACTACCAGCCCTGCTTGCTTGCTTGCTTGCTTGCTTGCTAGTGTCACTCACGGCTGAGCTTCTAATGCATAGAAAGCCAGGGTTCTAGCTCTGATCGGGATAAAGTCTGTCGAGAATGACTTCTAGCACACTTCTAGCACACCTCAGGAGTCAGTACTAGTAACATAACATATAAAAAGTGGGATCGATCATACCTGACAATAGCCGTCACGTTGAATGGATGGATGTGAGGCCAAATAAGGCAAAGTGGTCTTCTTCTTCCCTACATAAGTCTACGGAGAGGGGGAGTAAGCGAATGCAGTCTTTTATCTATGAAGCTGACTGCACGACTTATACCGGTGGGCGATCTTCCAGAGCTATAAGTAAGTAGATAGGTAGATGTATAGGTGCTGGACTCACCCCTCGTGGAAAGAGTATATATATATATATATATTCCTTGGCCTCCGCGCTGTAGCTCATCAATTGTTCACTAGAGCTCATCCATAGTTCGCGTAGATCTATCTCCTCCTTTGATAAGAACACCCCCCTATGTTTACTACAAGCACACAAATTACTATCTTTTCATACTACGTATATCAGTCGTATTATTAATTTAATTATTACTTGAACAGATTCTTCGGAATAGATTAATAGTTGCAATAATTGAATATGCATTGCGTATGGGGCTGTCGGTATTGATAAAAGGTTAAAGTTTAGATTTGAAAAATTTACGCGAACTATGGATGAGCTCTAGTGTACAATGGATGAGGTTGCTCCTTGTACTGTACTGAGGGGTCCTGTCGAATCAGTGCGGAACGGTACACGTTTGTATCACGATTGAGGAAACCCAAAGTAAACATGTAAAAGTCATATTATCGTGAAGAGAGAAGCGAACTATTACGGTTGCTCAAGAGGCCGACACCAAAACTTTGCAAGGTTTTCCCCTCATCGCCGACTACACGGCCGATCCACCTGCTCCTTTCCATCCCCCTCCGCTTAAGACTAAGATCAGTCTGATAACAAATATTCAAGAAAGAACTCCCTCGCAATGCATCTCCAGCACATTGACTTAACTCTACTCCATTCCATTTCATTCATGACTCGTAAACCGCCCGTAAAAAAACCCACACTCAAAAGACAATAGATCCCGAACTCTGCACGTAATCCGTGCTTGTCTCCTTGCCCACCGTGACGGTCACGTTGAAGCCCGTCAACGCTGGGCTGCTGCTGACGCCGTACAAGCTCATGACGGCGGCGGTGAGCGTCTTCTGGCCGTAGATGGTGTCGGAGTCAATGGAGACCGTGAAGTTGAGCGGCTCCAGGATGTTCGATTTGCCGGGCCCGATGTAGACACTGCCGATGGTGGTGCCGAGCGCGCCCTGGTAGCCCGGGGCGGGGGAGAGGCCGAAGGCCGCCGACACGTCGTAGACGGTTTGGATGTAGTTCTCGGTCAGGAGTTGGACGACGAAGGGGGTGCCGGGGGCGATGACGGCCGGGGCGGCGACGCCGGCGATGCGGGCGTTGGCGGGGACGAGGAAGGTGAGGGCGGTGAGGGCGGAGGAGATGGTGGCAGTGGAAAAACGCATTTTGAGGGTTGGTGAGGTAAAGTGGTGGTTTGGTTTGTTTTGTTTGGAGAGCAGAAGGAGGTAGGATAGATCGTTGGTTTTGGGTGTTGGTGTTGAAGAGAGGTTGAAGGCTTCTGTAGATGCTGATTGCGATTGATGCAGATGATGAGGAATCGATGAGCCGGATACACACATGTATATATACCTTTTTCTCTGTCTCTCACGCTCTCTCTCTCTCTCTCATCGCCCCCTTCCCCCCCGACCCCTCCCCTATTACAGTTTTGTCACCACCTCAACCTCGAGAGCTTCTCAACACGAGGTTGGCGATCCACAACTCCACCGTCACCGTGCCAGTGATGTCAAGATCATCCATCACCGTCTTGGCAATGCCGAAGAAATACGTGTGTCGATCTTCCCCTTGGACCTACAGGAGTCAGCCGTCCAATAACTACAGTAACAGTCCATATCCCGCCCCCAGCCCAGCCCAGCCCAGCCCAGCCCACATCCACATCCACAACCAACCTTATCCACCTCGCCTAAGTACAGGGAAGTGCTACCTACGTAACGAAGTTAAACGATCAACAAACAACAAACGATAAAACAACAAACAATGCGGAAAACAATAAACAACAGTCTTCTCGTCGATTTTCATCTCGTCTCAGCGAACCCGTGCTTTACCATGTGATGTCATGATCGAAGGGCTAGCCTCGGGATGGAGATCTGCAGATACAAGCTAGATCCAATCGCTACTAGAATACAGTACTGTACGAGTAAGTAGAACGGAGTCGCGTATGTATCAAAGAATAGAAAATACCAATACTACTATTACTATTACTATTAATAGCAATAGTACTAGTACTAGTACTATTACTACTACTATTACTATTACTATTATTATTACTATTACTACCATTACTAATACCTCTTCCAAAAGTAAAGGCGAAAGTGAAATTTTGCAAAGGCTTTCTCCTTCAACCCCCCAACCCCCATGAAGACGGAGTACATGTGCAGGTCCAGTTTACTACGTAGCTCTATAAATCATAGAGCGGTTGGTTTCTGAATGGCTCAAAGCGCTGTCAACTTTATTGCACAGACTAAATACAAGCTTTAAATAAATTACTTTTGAAGGCTGAATCCTTAAGAATGTTTATTGGTTTAAGTTCTGATAGGCGCCATTGCAAAATTATACTTGGCACCTGTATTCGAGGGGGAGGAACTATACCAACCAGGGCTTTAAGCAATAAACTTACTCCGTATAGGTATACTATAGGAGTAAAAAACCCAGTTTTGAAAAGACTCTTTTTTTTTTCTTCTTAAACTTCGGAGCCATTCAGCAATTACCGCTCTACATACGTAGTACGTAGTAAGTACTATACCTAGTTGTAGTACGATTTACGAGGCTCAACTGGTCTGCATTTATTTATTTGATTTTTGGATTTCCCGTGCCGGAACGAACGGGAACCGGGGGGGGGGGGGGGGGGGGGGGGTGAGACCCCGCTCAGCCCTTTCATGAATCCGAATGCTGATCTTGGAATCCTGTTTGCCTCTTCCTCGCCCTCTTCTTCCTCCTCGGCTTCCCGTCGTATCCCTCGGTATATGCTAAGCGCCACAACTACTAGTAAGTGTAAGTGCTAAAAAAAACATAGGTACACACGCACCAAAGGGGCTCCGCCACCGCCACGGCCATCCGCCATCCGCCAAAGGATAGGGTTCTCGGCAACGGCATGATCTTCCTTTCCGCCTTTTCGCAATTCTCATTGCGCAATTCGCAATTCGTTCTACTACTACTATAAATTGGCCAACTAACTTTCCCTCCGGGCCGACTCCTCAGCTCTCAGCCACACACCGTAGTACACACATACTACGTACGTACTGTAGTACGTAGTACTTGTATACGTCATACTCTCCCCCCCCATGAATAAATGTCGGACCCAGTTTAGGCCCATAAATCATAGAGCGGTGGTTTCTGAATGGCTCAAAGCCCTGTCAACTCCGCTGTATAAACTAAATACTAGCTCAAAAATACTTTTCAAAGCTGAGTCCTTATACTACGTAAGTTGATTGGTTTAAGCCCTGGTAACATCCCTTGCGAAATTATGCTTTCGACATTTATTCATGGGAGGGGAGAGTAGTACTACGTAGTACATAGCCGAATCATCATTTTCCCAAGGTTTGTATTCCCAAGCCCCCCTGCTAAACGAAGCTTTTTGTACTACGTACTTTGCTTCAAATTTCAGATTTTCCTTTTCTTCCTTTGTGCCATTCTTTTTTACTGTACGTAAACTCAACTTCAACAAGCGGACAAGAGGGAATGATGGGACGCTGTACGTCTCAAACCTCCCCCCAACGAAGTATTTCGTTCGATCCAACTCATCTCCATATCCCATTTTCCATTCCGTTCCATTCCAATATACTTCGTCGGTAAGTTACTTACGAAGTATCAACCAATCACTCTCTAATTGTACTACTCTTCCGCCCTTCTACACTGCAAGTATAGTACTAGTACTTATTCAATATAATAAACCTCCCCTCCCAGCCCACAACTCAGCTCAACTCAATTACTAGTACTCGTTCAATATACTTACGTAATAAACCTCCCCTCCCAGCCCACAACTCAGCTCAACTCAATTCAACTCCAACAAAACCAGAACCCCCACACGCCACACCAAAAACCCCCTCACTAATTAATACGCAACCAAAATTAGCTCGAAAAATAAGCCTCTGATCGTCGGTGGCATTGACAATTAATGTAAAAAAAACCAAACCCGACCTGGCGCAAGTGGGATAGTAACTTTTACCCTTATAAACTCGACATAAATCCAACCACTTACCACATCGCAATTCTTTCCGCATGAAAAGAAAATGCAGCGTATTAAGTTCTCCCACAACGTACTCACACAATTTTGAATTTACATGTGTCGTTTCAATACGTATCGTATCGTACTGAAGTAGTAAAAGTGATACTCTTGAGGTACTTCTTGAGGTACCTTTTGATGATATAAGTCCGTGCGTGCGCCGACTAAGCGAAGTCAATAAACAACACCCTTCTCGAGCTCGACAGCCAAGCGCCCAGCCCATTCATTGTGATCGACTCTTGAAGACGATGAAGATGAAAGCCATAAAGAGAGAAGCGAGGGTGGTTCAGCGTCGTGTAATAGCGATCCTGAGCTTCATAATAGCGTTGATGGAAGTCAAGGAGCAAGAGAAGGCGCTATCTTATCTTAAAGGCAAGTATAGGGTCATTTCAGCGGTCCTCTGACCCTCTTTTATAAGAGGCGGTTAGTAGACCGCTTAGATTCAGTGCTAAGCTCTGTTCAGGAACAGCTTACCGAATAGACCGTCCCCGACCGTATAATTAAGAGGGACCGTTTCCTGGCCGTCCTATAGCCGTCCCCGCCCTATAGTCGTCCCCGTCCTGATTTTCGAAATGGTTTACGATTAAAACATTCTAGTAACCCGTCTGTACTTCCCGACTAATTTAATACGGATTGGTTTGAAAATACTGCTGACGAAGCCGAGATCTATGCTAGGATGTTTCCTCGGTATCGCTGCCACGGCTCATCTATCAGCGCTTTGATAAATTCAAAATCGGGATTGATCGATTCAGCAAAATTTCAACGTGCCACAGTCGTGTTACCATACGTCGGGGGTGGCGGGGAGGTAGATGAAGGAGAAGAAGGAAGGGAGAGCCAGGAGCTGAAGGGCATATTTTATTTCTCAATTGCTTACTAATCAGAGTTTTCAAGGACGGTCCCAAAACGGTTTCAAAAAACGGTCCCAGGATGGTCTATTCGTAAGAAGACCGACTTTTTCTCTATGAACAACGATTTCAATCGATCAAAACGGCCTTCTTTTGATAACAATCTTTTTACGAAAAAAAAAAAGGACCCTCATGAGAGAGGATTCAATCGATCAAATCGGTATCGTATCAAGAATAATTGAAATTGTTTAAACCCGCCGAATTACCGGTACAGGTCTGACTATAATTCAGCTAGGTAGCTATAGACTTGGGGTGATCCACCAGCCATGCCAACCTCTTGGGACCGTCCTTGAAAGAGATCGTCATGGGATGATGAGCTGACCGTTTAAATAACCTCTTGCCTGCCTGTGAGGTAGTAGTAGGGTCTAGAATACTCATACTCGAGCGATTTCAATGAGGTTGAAGGTTTGGGCCACGCCAAATCTCATCAGCGCACGGGCCAATGGAATCGAAATGTACTACTGTACGTACTACGTACGATAAAAGTACACCAGAAGCACCACTTTCATTACTTTAACCCAGCACGATAACATTAAAACTACATACGATGGAAATTGCATAAATCCATATGTCGGTTCCTTACTTATTGAACTATAAGTTATTCAATTACGGGTCATTAAACTACGAGTCAAGAGAGTAGAGTAATAGTGGGGATCGATTGATTGCTTACACTGGTAAATCAATTACCCCTTTAGTATTTACTGTTACGCGAAGTAAATACCTTGGACTACTTTTGTCTCGGAGCCTCACCTTCCGAGATACACAGCCCTCTCAGAGCCTCAGCTTCCGAGATCCCCAACCCCCCTTGATGTATTCAGTACCTAGAAATTGTATATTCCTTTAAAGGGAGTACATTCTTAGTTAGAGAGATGAATCTAGAAGAATGATCCATTTTCAGTGCTGAAAGAAACCTTATTTTTCCTGTTGCAAGTACACAGAAGAAGCTTGATTCATTTAACGTTTGCTATTACCGGCAAAAACCAACACCATGGTTACCAAACACAATCCGCTGCATCTTTTCCTGTAAACATGGTTACGATATGATCAGTGGTTGATTTTACATCGGGGTTCGGAGGGCAAAAGTTACGACTGTCCCGGGCTGGTGATTTTTTCACAGGTTGAAATTCAAGGTAACCGACGATTTAACATCGGGACTTGACGTGGCCAACTTTTGAGGCCCTCCCCTTCCGTAAAGTAGGCGAGAGAATTGTAGTCCCGCGAAAGAAGTCTGTTCCCCGTTAAATACCAGCAAAAACCAAGCGGGAATTTGATACAGATTCTGATTTTAATCGCATGCATCGTGATGAATGTTAAAGCTAATCGTCGGTTCCCTTAAATTCAATTCGACAGAATGGACCGACTTGCTGTAGCAAGTCGGCACCACCAAGGCGGGACAGTAGAATTTGCTCCGCTATAATGAATAGAAGATCAACCAACTATCATATCGTAATTATTTTTGTATAGAAGGATGCAAAGTATTGAGTTTGATACTAATCAATGAATCAAATTCTAATTACAGATTGTTATTCTTTTATTATGCTGGGCTAAAGTAGTAAAGATAGTACTTTTGGTGTACTTTTCTTTATACTTTTCGACCTTACTGGTGCGTATACTACGTCCCAGGCGTAAGTATTACCCCTCGAGGGTAGGGTAATCAGGGGGTTCATAATGGAAACTAAACTTTTAAGGCACCCTCGAAGGGTAATACTTAGGCCTGTACCGTGGGTATATCAGAATTGCTATGTAAATAATAGAATAAGCGAGGAACGCCAAAATCGGACTTTGATTCAAACCTATCAAAAGAACACGTGCATCACTATCAACTTTAATTTAATAATTAGTAACTTTGATGATATCATAAATTAGATCATTTATTTTCGATCTACTTATAAGGCGTTTATTTTAGTTAAGGTTATGGCAATTGAGATTTCCGAAGCAGACAAGTAAAATTAGATTATTTGGGACAGTTTTCAGCTATATTTTTACTACATTTTAAATTATCAAGTTACTCCAAATGAATGCATCTTTATTTTCTTAGTTCACGTCTGTGAAGCATATTTTTCTGAGCATACCTGTTATTTTTTTCTTATTTATATTAATAGTTGTTGTTTAATAAGTGGTGTACCGTTACTGTCCCGCCTTGGTGGTGCCGACAAAGCAGCGCAGGTCGGGGTTTTTTCACAAATTAAATTCAACATAACCGACGATTACATCAATATATATATATATATATATATATATATCTTCGCAAAGTATCGACATATTAGAGTTTTGCATACCCATTTGTATTACATAGCTTAGCAAAAGAAAAAAAAATCACATGGATTTACAAGAGCTTTTATCACCATTTCAAACGATTTCGACCGCGTGCATCTTCAACGGATATTAAAGCTATGAGCATAGAGACTATACAACAGAGTCCGTATATTCGTATAGTATCGAAATATTGAACTTCCATGTGTCTATTTACGTTGCTAAGCGTAGAATGGAAAGAAATATAAGTTTGCGATGCTTTTTAACGATTTTAATTATACGAATCTAAAAAATCAAGCTACAAGAAATTATATATATATATATATATATGTATAATGCAAGCGAATCTTTCCACCAAATGAATAGTATATTAGAATCCTAATAACACGGTAACCAAATCATATCAAGATATCAAAAACTGAATCACGAAATCTGTGCAATCGTATATTAATATAACATCAATTATTTTCATCCTCAAGCTCATAATACACTCACTACGAGAAAGATTAAGAAAACAGATATTGAGATCAATCCGACGGAGGATGTGATTCTTTCGAAGAGTCTAATTTTTTTTCTTCGCCCACTTTAGAAAAGGGGCCTAGAAGTTGCGATGTCAAGTCCTACGATCACTTCCGATGAATCATCGATGCAATCCGGCGCAGTTTCGTTTCCTTCTCGATGCTGCACTGCAAGCGAGCTCAGGAATCAGGTCCCGGCCGTCCGTCCGCAAAGGAAGGATGGTTGTAATGGAAGTTCTTGTCGGTGGGTGGGTGTTTCTTTAAGGCTTTGATTGGAGAATAGGGGAATCGCAAAATTAGAAAATCAGAAAATTATATACATATATACCAAGAGAACAACTCAAAGAGCCGACCACATTACCCGAATAACGGACCGTACTACCAAAGCGTACTAGGAACCGCAACCCCTGCCTCTACCTCTGCCTCTGCCTCCGCCTCGGACTTGTACTTTGTCCTTTATCCTCCGACCAAAAGGGCACGCTTACAATGGGGAATCTTCCCTGCGCTCTGCCTCGTCTGCCGGATCTTCTGGGAACGCGTACTCGTGAGAGGGGAAGGTCCTGGAGGTGGATGGATGGATGGATGGTAGGCGATGGATGGGAAGCGAGATGGGCAATAACATTCCCGTTACTTCGGAGACGAAAAATAAAAAGTTTAATTCGAGCAATTAATTAATCAGTCAACATATAATCAAGAGAGCCATCGAAATCTGCATCCGCTATAAAGCCATAGGTGATACGAAACCAAGAACGTGCAAATCTCACAATAGCAAGAAAGTAGATAGATAGCATCAAGAAGTGGGGAGGGAAAGGGGGGGGGGGGACGTTCGGGGGGTATCTCATTAAAAAAACTATTCTCTCCATCTATTTACACGGTTCCTCACAGCTCCCCTAAAATTCCAATCGACTTACTCCTGTTTACGCCCAAACACAATCACCGCTCATACTTCGGCAACATCTCGAGCCGGAACGAAGATTCCGGTAGAATATGATGCGAGTAATGATGCCCGTACTCGTGGTCATCCAAGATAGGGGGCGCAGACGGCTCGTGCTGTGACCGACTGCTGCTTCCCTCGCCCGCGTCGTCATCTTCGTCGGCGGTGAACACGGGTGGCGCGCTCGCTTCGTCCATCAGCCGTCGCCGTTCAAGCTCTTGCTTGTCCTCGTTCTGGTTGGCGCTGGCAGCTGGACCAAAGTCGGCAAGGGAAGGCGCAGAGGCACCACTAGCAGATTCTGCAGGGGCGAGGAATCCAGGGGGAAGGAGACCCCGTGATGCTTCCTGAGAAGTTGCATCGTCGGGACCGTACAAGTCTTCCTCGTCATCTGTAGGGGGGACTGATGGTGCTAGTGGAGGCACGACTGTCCTTGACGATGAAGGGCCACTTTCGTCAGTTGGAGGTTGACTAGGAAGGAGTCTCTCCTCATGCCGACGTAATCGCTCTTTCTCGCCAACAGCTCCATCAGCTTGCATGTCTGGTGGTGGAACATGGATCTGGTCATGTCGAAGAGGTGGATAACAGTCTTGGAAGTCGTAGTCTTTGTGAACGAAATAACCGGACTGCGGATCTGGGTGTGGATGGTCCGGAGGCCGATCATAATAGGGGTACGGATGGGGAGCTTGCCGAGGGTTGTGCTGATCGACCGCCGCCACAGACTCTTCATAGATAGGTTCACGCGTTGAAACAGGCTCATCCGAAGGGTCGAGTGTTGGTCTCCTGACGAAGCTGTTGCCCCTGAGTCGCTTACGAGCCGTATCTTTCGTTCCCACGACAACTTCGAAGCGACATTCAACGACACTCTTTTCTCGCCTGATATTCGCCGTATCAACAATACTCCCACCCCACGCCGCCAGAATATTAGGATTAACATCTCTGGGCGGCCCTGCTGAGAAAGTCGATGAGGGTAGGGCAACAGCTCCAACTCGAGGAACATGCCGCTGCTGACCGGCCAGCTTACCACCCATATCAACCACAACTTCAACATGGTATTTGAAAGTGATCATCTGCCCAGGAACACCGCATATGGTGGGAAAGACATCCTCTGGAACTCTGACTGAAGCGTTGACTACTGCTGTCAAAGTCGTGGGATCAACCAGAATAGGAGCGAACGTTTGGGACAGATCCTTTCGGAACATACTGCTCGATCCTGCGGACGACAAGGAGAGCCCGCCCAGCCCCGTTTTGGATTTGGGGTAGTATTCCTCGTGCTTCAGCCTCTCAGCCTCTTTACCCTTGATATCCGCGAAAAGATATAGAGGGGGCGCCGAATCGATTCTGCCTTGTCTGTAAAACGTAATAATGATTCCATGCATGCTTTTCAAAGGCTTCGTATGCCTTATGGAAATTTTCAGTGGAAGGTTATCGCCGGGTAAACAGCCCGACTTCAGAAGTTCGATGGTGGCAGTGATAGTCTGATCCTCGAGAGACAATTTGCTGCTATCCCTGCGGCCTTCTTGCGTTGACCTCGTAGATGCAGGCGCCGTGCCCAGCCTGAAGCTGAGCCCTGTGCTACTGCTCACTGTACTTCCACCGCTGTTCCCCGCGGAC
The DNA here is from genome assembly GCF_022702325.1 of Drepanopeziza brunnea f. sp. 'multigermtubi'. Taxonomy (NCBI): domain Eukaryota; kingdom Fungi; phylum Ascomycota; class Leotiomycetes; order Helotiales; family Drepanopezizaceae; genus Drepanopeziza; species Drepanopeziza brunnea. The sequence continues at coordinate 809,439 of NW_027094082.1, read as the reverse complement.
ACCGTGCTTTGTATGTCACTCGGGACCGGGCTCCGAGGGCTTACGTTCTGCTGGTCCGCCGATCCGCATTGGCTCGCAGAATCATCGGGGAGCGGGGAGGTTGGCACGCGTGGTGCATCGCTTCCAGAGCTGGCACCCTGCTCGGTATTCTCATGAGAACCGTTCTCTTTTGACTTCGCAGTCTTTCTCCTCCTGACGCGCCGCGATATTGGTTCCAGGGAAATCTTCTGGGGCTTGGGTGGCTGCATGGGTCCAATATCAACCGTCTCAACAAGCGAAAGCTTTTGGTCGCAACTCGAGGTTGGAGTGATCGATGTAGGGCGCGTAATCGTGGAAGTGATCAGGTAGGTGATGGTGCCTCTCTCGAACTACGGCAATCATTAGCTAGTTGAAGTGCCAGAGGGGGGTTCCCAAGCCATACATCGACACTCGAGGGAAGCCGCTTCTTGGGAAATTCCAGCTCAAAATTAAACTCATATACCCCAGTGTCGAGTCGCCCCTCTCCACAGAGTGTAATCTCATCTTGGAATAGGGAGGCGTGGCCGTTGCCAAAGTATTGGGATTTTCGCGGGTTGTTGGAGGCCGTCAAGCCGAGATCGGGCACCGGGTCGTTCGCGCCATTGGGGCTCTTGAAGACTCGGACGTAGCCGTGGAGGCATACGGTAAGATGGGTAAGGCGTATCGGTTTGACAACGGTGAGCACGACAGCTCCCCTTACCACATCCCCGGGGGAGTATTTCCGATGGGGCTCGTCCGGGCGGATGTGGAACTCGGTGAGGTTTCTCGTACGCGACTTTAGCGGCGCGGTTATCCTCGACAGCAGCGAGCGACCTATCGTCGATGGTAACGGCGACAGCGACGTCGGAGTCGAGGGGGTAACATTTGCGCACATATCAAGGAGTAGAAGAAGTTCCGTGGAGGTTCTTATCGCCAAGAGGTGGTCGTGAGCGCCAAGTACCTACTTTGCGGGAGACCTCGACGACGGGGTCACATGTAGACGTCCGTATTGGCAGACGCGCTGGGCGCTGGCTGTAGGTTTGTGTGACGGTGAGTATGATTGTGAATGGGATTATGGCTGCACTGGCCAAGCTGGACCGGTCAAGCCAGGGCTGAGGTTTCGACCAGCGCCGCGAACATGCAGTGCGGCGGTATCGTGGATCGTCGAAGTGTGACGTTTATTCTATACCCAGGTGGCAATGATGTAATGGAATGTAAAGTTTAGGAAGAGGATAAAGAGGAGGAGGTGAAGGGAGGAGGAGGAGAGGCAGAGGAAGAGGAGGGGAGGAGAGGGCTGTGTCGGTGCAAAAGTTAATACTGCATTGGCCCAGGATGTGGCGGGCGCCAGACTATGGATTGGAGATAGCTTCGAGATGCAGGGCAAACAGTAGTCGGGGACGGGCCGCGGCGTATGGTAAGTGTGAGTAGGTAGTATAGTGAGCAGTAAGTAGCAGAGGGAGCAAGAGATGGAGAGATGAGGATCGATGGATAGGATAGGATAGGATAGGATTGGATAGGATAGGTGAGGTAGAGAGAGACAAGCGTTCGAGTCGACTCGACGACCACCCCCAAACTTGTATCAAAAGTCAAAATGAAGCCGCCCAACCGTCCGGTCGAGGTCTCGCCTGGATCGGGTTTGAATCCGAGATGAAGTCGAAACGCGCCGTGTTTGGATTGTTTGTCTGAAGTCTGAACTGATACAACGAAACACGAATAAGCTATCAAGTAGGTAATCAAGTAGGTAGATATGTACTTGGTATTTATCATTAGCTAGGTACTTGGTTCACTTCTTGCCAATGACTTGACTGCGGCCCCTGGGCGATTAAAATGATGTGGGGAGCGATCGGTTATTGTTGTTGATGTTGTTGTTGTCGTTGTTGATGATGTTGTTGATGTTGTCGGAATCCTGTGTCCGGCATACAGTATCGACCGACAGGGGATCGTGGCTGCGCCTTTCACATGGAGTAGGTACCGGTACTGTACGAAGCTGTACGGGATGCGCAAGCTTTCATTCCACTCAACAGCAGTCAGACGACCCTGGCTGCCGGGCACAACCCTTCAACTCTCAAGACTTTTTAGATCCAGATAGACTTTCACATCAATAAAAGCCTCGTACCAAGATTACAAGAAAGATTAGCCGAAAGAAAAAGAAAAAACGGGTATGCGAAGAAAGAGACCGAGAGTAAAGTAGCCCGGCAGGCCCGACGTAGGACAGGCGAATAATCGGTCAGAGAGAACGGTGAGGAAGTGAAAGATAGCTACGTGGAAGAAGACAATGGGACGCAACCAAGCACCACCGCGCTCTGCTCGGATACGTACTACGTACTACGTATAACAATAGCCGGATTACGACTTGGCCACTCTCCAAAAGTAAACAGTCAAGAAAAGAAAAAGGATAAAAAAAAGTAAAGTGTTACAGCCTGGGGGTAGTGAGCCACTGAGGGGGCCTCAAAAGGATTCATCTCCACTGAAACCCCCTGGTGACCCTACCCTCAGGGTGTAAGACTTCCGCCTGTGACGTGGTACTACGTATAATAAGTAGGAAAAAAAGTATAAAAAATGCCGCAGATTTTGAAGCTTTCTTTCTTTCCGCGGCAAGCACGGGAATTAACAAACAGAGAGAGCTTGTCATTTCAAGCTCCCCGGTTGATCTACACAGTGCCGTACTTCTCGTATGGCTCGTATGGCTCGGTGCCGTCTTTCCATCTTGATTCTCCGGATCAAATCCACTTGAACCGAACTGAAGCTCGATATGTTCCTGGTACTATTGATTGATGAATTTGCTGGCCCTGCGTGATAGCTAGCTCAAGCGAAAAGCTTCCGCTCACTGTGCTGCTCCTTTTTCGCCCCGGGCTCCCAACCCAGCTACCCGTCACAACCACCCTCTGTCCCTCCCATCTCTTCCCCAAGACAAGCTTTGTTTTTTTGTATCAATCAGACCGGATAAGAACTCTGAGCTTGGCTCTGAGAAGAGAAAGCTTGATGATATCCGGACGGGTGAACGGTTTCTTGTCTGCTTTGCTCTCGAGTCTCTGCATTGCTTGCTCGACATTGCTCCCTGGGTAGATCCCGATGCTCGCATCTTGGGCATTGCCCAATCATCTTCCTCGGCGTCTGACCCGACGAACGCATTGCATGTAGCGAAGCACACTGTCTCACCACAGCATGACGCTCCTATCGGACGTCAAGAACTAAAATGTTCTTGCGAACCGGGTATTGAATTTGAGCTTTGCAAAAGCCAGGAGGCCTATTGCAGTCGAGGACGCTTGATTAAGCCATCAGATATCGTACATGTCGGCTAGTAAGTAACAATAGAAGAGACCACCTGGTCAATAGACCAAAGCCAGTATGTATGGCAAGCCAGATCAAGAAGTCCCCTCTCGCGATATTCGTCACCCATCCTCCATCCTCATCACCCATCTGAGCAAACCACCAGCCACACATCCATCACAGATCCGTCAATCCCTCTCCAGCAACATACTCAGCACCACACGCCGCCTCCATGATACTAGTCACCCTCTCCCGATCCGTAAGCCCATGCAGAAACGACTCCAGCGACTCCAGGTTATCCGTCCACCTCACGGCGCTCTCCCTCAACCGCTTTACCTCCAGCGCCTTGCGCATGACCTCCTCGGGATCATGATCGCTATAAGCTGCCAACGCCCTATCCAACCCCTCCATCTCCCCCATCAACCTCGCATGCATCTCCAACAACGACTTCCGATCCACGCCCTCTCCCTGCCCATCCCCATCCCACTCCCCATCTCCATCCTCACGCGCGCGCACCTCCGCCTCAATGACAGCCTCCAGCTCCCTCACGGCGCCCAGCAAGCCCTCCTCCTCCGCGCTCAGCTTCGCCAGCATCCGCTCCTTGCCCATCTTCGCGTCGGACGTGAAGCACCAGTACCAGTTGCCGCTGCCGATCTTCTCCACGCGGATCAGGTTCTCGTCCTGGATCGCCTGCAGGTACTCCTTGACCTGCATCTGGTTGACCGAGGCCACTGCCGCGATGTTCTTCTCGAGCTCCTTGAGCGTGAACACCGACATCGACTCCTGGAAGTAGGCGAGGATCTTGGCCTGCTTGGCCGCCGGCGGGAGGTTCTTGGGCGCCTGTGAGAGAGAGAGAAAATGAGTAAGTGAGTGAGTGAGTGAGTAAGTGAGTAAGTGAGAAAGTGAGTGAGTGAGTGAGTGCGCGCCCTTTCCTTCTGGAGGCGGAGGTGGAGCTGGCGGGGGGGGCCCTACCATTCTATCTTTGCGTCCTTTTCCTTTTTTCTAACTTCTCTCCTTTTCGTGAAATGAATGTATGGCAGCCTTGCTGTCGACGCGACGTTGTTGCCAGTGTGCAGTCAGTGTGCAGTGTGGTGGTGTTGTGGGGACGTGGTTCCGTGAGGACGCATTCAAGAGTACCGTGACCGATTTGGTTGGTCAAAGACTCGAAGTAGGAAGGTCCCCCTCAAACGAAAGAGTTCAGGGTGTAGGTAGGCAAGTAGAGTAGGTAGGTACTTGTTAGAGAACCCCTCGCCTTTGCTACAACCCCCACAACGGCTAGCTATTTCATCTGACGTCCAAGCCATCCAATCCAATCCAATCCAATCCAATCCAATTCAATCCAATTCAAACATCCAAAGCCTCTCAGGCACACCCGCACAACTTCTGTACCGTACCATCCGGGAGGATTGTCAGCGTCCTTAGGACCAGCTTCCTTTCCACCTCACACAGGATAGATATCACACTTAATGCCCTTCTCAGGCCTGCGTTTTCGTGACCCAGCTGAGGATGCCTGATACTTAAGACAGAACAGGAGAAGAAAGAGAACAGCTCGGGAAGGAGAAAGAGAGGGAGGAAAAAGTCAATATCTACCCATGCCGCTCTACACGAACCACCGGATATATCTTTCTCTCTAATATGCACAGCGCACGCTCGCTTCCCCGCCGACACCAAACTTCTCAAATTCGCTTTTCATGTGGTCATCGTCATGGTATCAATCACATCCGCTCATCCCACACAAAAATCTACCTTTACCCCACTCCCTAATCATATGCGTAATCCTCATCGCACACCCTCTTAGCCCCAGTTGTAAAGCATAACCTTCTTCCCCTTGTTCCCCTTCTTCTTCCCCTTCCCGCCCACCTCTTCACCCTGCTCCGTCTCAACCATATTCCCACTGCCACTTCCACTTCCACTTCCACTCGCACTCGCATCGCTACTAGCACTCCACGCATTACTGCTCGGCCCCATGCCAGCATCCCTCCTCACCATGCCACTCCCATACCCAAAGATCGAGCTCATAGGCTTAGCAGCCGCCGGCAGTGCGGGGAACGCGCTACTATCTCCCTTACCGACATTCCTACTCACTGGTCTACTCGTCGGCGGTGTCGGTCTCGCAGGCCCAGACGACGAAGAAGACGCTGCCCAAGAGACAGTCGAGACCGTCCTAGTAGGCGCGCTGGGCCTCGCTGCCGCGGAAGGTAGGCCCGGGAACGGGTTCGAGCTAGAAGCTGAAGCTGCTGCCGTTGAGGAAGAAGCTTTGGAAGCTGTGCCCCATGACCTATTTTGCGAGACAGAGGAGCGTGATGACTGGGCTGTTGAAGACTTAAGCTTTAGTACTCGACTAGTTTTGGGCTTTGCGGAGGAGGAAGTGCTGGGTGTCGTTACGGCCCAGTTGAGTGGTATAGAGCCGCCGCCACTGCTGCTTGCAGCTGGTAAGGAGGGGTAGTCTTCGTTGACGGCACGCCAACTACTGTGAGCTGCGCGAATAGCGGCAGCTTTGGCAGGGTCCTCGAAGAGATCTGCGACTTCTCGAATGAGGGTACCAAGGGCGGAAGGTGGTGTGTCTGAAAAGAGGGCGAAAAAGGAGTCGATGAGAGCTGGGGCCGCGATAGCGTTCTTCTGGAAAGAGGAGATGAAGTTGCGGAATTGAGAAAGTTTGTTGGTATTGCTTTGGAGTAGGGTAGATGCTCGTTCGATGACAGCACTATGTCGAGCGGCGCGAGCGTGCTCTTGGGGTGTCGTGCCGGCTTGAGGAGTGTCTGGGGTGCTGGTGGCCCGAACTGCAGCTTCCACGTTCCTAGATGGTGGTGGTACGGTCATCGCTGCAGGCGCTGGTGCTCGAGATTGAGCAGGTGTCGGATTGGCAGTCAATTGGCCTCCAAAGGTGCGCGGTGTAATAGACTGAGCACTCTGGATAGCCATCTGTCGCTGGAATGCTTGCTCATCTCTCCGCAAAGGTTGAGCACTCGATGCAGGTATAGGCTCCGCGTTCGGATCTCTCCCTCTCCCGCGTCCTCTTCCTTCTCTCTGCTCTCGTTGACTTCCACCTCCCCTCCTCGCCTCAACATAAGGTGCCCTGTAATCGAAAGACGAGATATCCACAGTCCTAGCATCTCTCCGGACATCCTTCGACAGCGAATTTGCATGTTCCTCTAACTGATGACCCTTCAGATCCATCTCGGAAGCAAAAGCAATGAACTTCTTCTCAAGACACTCGGGTTCTCTGCATACATAATGGTCCTTAACCATATGAGCATAAACAGCCTCATAGTTGAGGAAATACTGCGGCACGCCACCACTTCGCTCATCACAGACGTGACACTTCTCGTGAGAATTTCTGCAATGAACAAAGAGCTCATCATCACTATAAAATCTCGTCCCACAAAAGGAACACAGCGGATGTCCTTTGAAGCCACTCTGATCGACCGCTCCTGGATTGTCGTCTCCGTTCTTCATGTGCTTGGATAGCTCAGCGTCCGTGTAAAGTTCGTGCTCATGCGTAAAGATCTTTTTATGCTTGGAACACAGATCACATATCTTCTTCTTATGAGCTACCCTCACATGGCGGTGCAGATCTGGCCAGCTGATACACGCCACATCGCAGATCTCATCCGGACAATTGAATCGCAGTAGCAGCGTAGTATCGCCCTCGATCTCAGTACTTTCATAACGGATGCCATTGATTTTGTCCACGCTGGCAATATCAGCGTCCGTAAAGTCCTCATACCGCTTTGTCTTGTCGTTCGTAAAAACCACAAAAGGCGCAGGCGTCTGTTGAAGCATTAGCATTGAACTTGGGCTCTCGGATGACGGCAAAGTACCCGACAATGAGCACAGTTCTGATCCTTATACAGCGCTCTCATCCGCAAGCAGCAAATATGGCACGTCCGATGGTTACAAGGCGCAATACTCTCATGCTCGATCTCACTCGCGCAGATAAAGCAGACCTCAGCATCGACACCCTCCTCGCCATTCTTCCCCTCTGCAGCTTCCGGCCGCTTGTATCTGGCAGCAAGTTGCGCCGGGTCCGTAGGACTTGGTCTCGGGTTGGCATCTGCAAGGGCAACAGCTGCTCCCATCCTCTGGCCGCCGTTCTGGTTCTGGTTCTGGCCTCCGCGTCCTCCTTTCCGAGCCCCCCCTGGATTGTGCTGGGGGTTCTCTCCATCATTCATGTTTCCGCCTCTGCCTCGTCCCCGCCCCCGGCCTTGAGATCTTCCTCGGCCGCCTCCTCTGGGTCTGGAAGGTAGATCCGTGGTGGCCCCTCCTCCATTCTGTGCTGGTGCGCGCGCAGACATCTCGGAGGCCGTAGTGTTTTAATTCTAGTTTCTTCGACGTATCTGGGAGTTCCTTGATCTCAGAGTGCAGTTTTCCTATTGTGAAGCTGGCGTGGTGTAGTTGACGTGGTAAAAGAATGATGTTCGGCTAAGTAGCTAAGCTTGTCTCCGTACTACCGGTAGGTACCTTGCTGAGTCCTGACACCCTGTCCCGTGCTGCACTACATATATATTCCGAGATCTCGCACCACAAATCTTCGAAGTCTTTCAGGCATTTGAAGCCTTTGAAGTCTTTAGAGCTTTTGGAATCTTTGAAATTCGAAAAGCTTTTGAAACATTGAGAACATATAGAACCTTTGTAGCTGTTGAAACCTAAGAAGCCTTTAAACCTTTTGCAATCTTTGAATCCCTTTACGGCATTCTGCTTTCGTAGAATAGGATTACATAATTAATTATAAATTAATCTCCGCGCGTGGTGACTAAGGTGAAGGTGGGGGGCTATGCTGCACGGACCATGTGATTAAGGCAACTTTTTCCATCATCGTCGGCTCGCTTAGGTGGGAGGTAGGGCTCCCTTCATCCTTTCAGTCTTAGCCGACGATTGTAACCTGAACCACAACTTCAACTTCAACTTCAAACTCAACTTCAACCTCTCAAATACTGAGCAGCTCACAGTATCATCACACTCCCGTCCCAAGCACGGTACGCACGTAGCTTCCCGATAAAATGGATCCCCATACGGAAAGCACAAGCGCGTCAGTAGCGCCTTCCCAAAAACTCAACCACATCCATGGACACTACTTTTACCACTCAATCTGCCACCTCGACTGCGACGAATGCATCGATATTCAACTCCTCCACATTCGACTCCCAAAATTCTTCAAATATGTCTGATTTCTCCAGCTACTACTATGGACTGCCTGGAATGCCGCAGCTATTAGCAAGGAGCAGCAAGATCCCCCGGCCTGCAACCATCGTCACAGATCCCGACGATAGCGGGTTTAGGGGTCCGACACCTATGCTTCATTTTGTCTCGAAGGACCGTGTCATAAAGCAAGCCTTGGGAAAAGGGCTTCGCGAATCGATTGTTGCTATCTTGATGACCAAGAAGCCCGTTACGTGGACTTCGGTCGATTATCTTCGATTAGGCCGCAACCACATTGAATTGGAAAGCCCGGCAGTGGTATTAATTACAGCCGAGAAGGATCACACCGCGACCGCTGAGGCTCAAAGAGTGGTGGATGTCATCAAGGAAGAATGCGTAAAGTAAGTCCCATTGATTGTGTATCAAGCAAATAAGCAAGACTAATATGTTCCAGAGTCGGACTGCCTGGGCTGGAGGTCGAAATGATGGAAGGAATCCGATCCGAAGGTCCAGCACATCGAGCAGATGATGACAACCCAGGAAGCAGGACCCAAGATTTGTTCGTACCGACAAACTATCCTCTAGCCGGCGCATCAATCGTATAAAGCACGCATAACGACGGAAATTTTTCGGAACGGCCACCCTTGCCGGATCTGTTGATATAGACGGCAGTGTGTACGGGCTCACGAAACACCGCGCGATCTTTGGCGGCGACCGCATGCACGTATACAATCCTCTCACAGAACCCGAGGTGATTCTCGATCAGCCTTCTGAAGGTGATATGACGCGGATGTTGCTTGAATAAAACTCTGCTATCAACAGGGCAGAAAAGTGCATGCGAGTCCCGTCCTGGGTTCTAGTGACGCGAGAGAGCTGGGGAGCGTGCAGAGCTCATCTGGTATTCGTGTTTCTCGAGCTCGCCCCAGCCGAAGGCATCGAGTCGACTGGGCCCTGATCAATGTGGATCAAAATAACTGTTGTCCGGATCGATCGCTCCTCGTAAACCAGGTGTGTAAATCCTTCTTCATTGTAACATCAATGGCTGTTTATTAACGTGTCTAAGGGCTCTCAATGCGAAAATCTCCTGCATACAAGCATTACCAGCTATGTCAAAACCGCTGGAAAAACTAGTTATGAAAGCCGCCCGAAGGATGTAGATGACGTGCCCGAATACCTCGGCAATCATCTTTCAAGGCACGATATACTGGAGAAACAAGACATGCCGATGAAGTCTATAAGAATCACATTGTGTGGAAGTACGGCCGGTCGACCTATTTCACGTCGGGCATGACGGGGGCTATAGCATCCGATTATCTATGGGGCGATGGTATTACCAAGTCAGATGAATGGCACATCAAAGATGCGCCTAGCGGATCTAGATTTTCGCTGAAGGGCGATTCTGGGGCTCTCGTTTGGGACATTGACGGTGCGGTGGTTGGCATGATGTGGGGAGACTGTTTTCAAACACTCGTGACCTGTGTAACTCCTATCGAGGCCGTTTTAGCGGATATCAAGGAGACCCTGGGGGCTCGCAATTTCATCATGGTGGTTCGCAATCCAACGCGCAAGTAGGACTAGTGCGTGTATTTCAGAGAGCTGTCCGTGGCGTCGCAACGAAGCTGACAGGCTTATGATAAAAAGAAGAGTCATACATTCTTTATAATACAATTGCCACTCTCCGAAAAGAACGACGTAAATTTCCAAGTAAAATTTGTTCTGACACCCAAATGCATATCTATTCCTTACGTTGAAAAAGTCCAAAGAGCAACGCTCCAATATCATTAAGCATTTTGCACCAAGCTGGTGAAAGTATCCATTCTACCATGGTGTTCCTGGTACTCCTCCCCTAACCAATTCCACCCAGATCGCGTCCCTATCCATCACGCCGTATGCACTGCTACCGATGAACCGCCCGAAAACCACCTTGACACCCCATGACTCCAAGTCCTGTATGCCCCTCCAGCCATGCCCGTGTCCCTCCCCCATCAACATGCCACCCATATCCGCAATCGATCAAGGTCAAGAGGACGGTCCTATTCCTCGACATCATATAGCTGCTTGCTCAAGATCTTGTTCATGGTGAACATGTGCACCTTCTCCGTCTTGAACACCATCTGCAGCTTGTCGTCGCAGAGGATCTGGCGTTTGTCGGCCGGATCCTGCAGATCCCGCGCCTTGATGTACTCCCAGATCTTCTTGACTACCTGCGGTCTCGAGAGCTGCGTTCGTTCCTCGTTAGCTAGCTCAGGAGAAGCCGGGATCCAGAGCCCAAAACCAAGATGGAGAGAGATGCAGTCCCCGGGAGTAAGTATAAAATATAAAAATGAGATATAAAATATATATATATCTCGAGTATGGCGAGAAATCGAAGAAGAAGAAGAAGAAAAATACATACCGTCGGCTCCCCAATCACGTTCGCCAGCGGCGCACTCAGAGAATACTGCTTATGAAAGCCTCCCTTCTTCGGCTTCTCCTTGACCTCCCCATCGCTGCCAATCTCCAACTCGCTATCGTCCTCCTTCGCAATCTTCTTCTCGCTCTTCTTCCTCGGCTTCTTGGCCTTCTTCACAACCTTCTTAGCAGCCGCGCCCCCGCGGGTTGCTCGCGTGCTCCGGTTCTCCTGCGCCTGCAGCCTCGCCGCGAGCTTCGCGTCGTCGTTCTGGCCCCCAGCAGCAGCCTGTTTCCGCTTCTTCTTGGGTGGCGGCGCGTCCTCCGAGTCCGACCGGGGCTCGGATTTGGGGGAGCGGGAAGACCTGGGGCTTGTGCTTTCGTGCTTCACGGCCTCGCTCTTGATCGCGCCGGTGGGGGTTGCAGCCGGCGGGGGCGAGGATTTGGTGAGGGCTTCGAAGTGGTCGAATCGTCGGAGAATCAGGGCGCTGACTTGTTCCTGCAATTGGGATGTTGGCTATGCTCGTGGGCCGGCAGAAGGTGAAGGTGACGGTGAAGACCGGGTAGGAGGGGGCGGGAGGAAGCTTACCTTCTTGTCGGAAATGTCCTGGTTCAGCGCTTCCTGTAGGCCCTTGCGGATCTTCTTGGCAGAGATCGTTGCGAGGTCGCAGTTTCGGAGAATGTCGTCGATGATGGCAGAGTACTGTGCGATTTCTGCTGGCAGTACTGCGGTTGTGTTAGCCGGTGACCTGTTTTGCGCCGCAAGCTGGAGGGGCTCTTACAAGACATCTTGGATGTGGGTAGTGGGACTGTACACTATGTGGCGTTTCGCAGAGGTAGCGGAACTAGTTGAGGTGAAGATCGAGAGGTGGGTGGTTCCTTTAAAGTAATGCGAGATGTTTTGTAGAGGCCTCACAGAAGGACGTCCCTGGTTGCGAAACGGAGAGCTGGTAGTAGCTTTTCCAACGCAGTGAACAAAGCCTCAAAGGTGAGAAGCAGCAACGCAAGTTCGCAGAGCTTAATGAATGAATGAATGAATGAATGGACGAACGAATGAATGGACGATTGCTCTTGTTGGACAAGAAGGAGGTCAAGAGATGTTCTGCTTGCTTTCTATCTATTCCTTTGGTAGAAGAGGGGTTAACCAGCAGTCGCAGTTCATCAGCCTTCACCCACAGAACAAAAGCAAAAACCTAAGGTATACTGTTCGTCAGAGTTGCGGAGCAAAGCAAATGCTTACCAGGAGCCCGGTTGCTGTAACTGAGATGCGAGTTGCCGCTTTCTACTTATTGATGGCTGATCTGATGGAAGTGAATAGTTAGCTATGCGCCTCGAATTGCTATCCCTGGCCCTCTGGTTCGTTTTAAAGTCGTAAGTAGTAGAGTCACAGAAGACCTTGGGGACATCTATGGAACAATAGTGGAGGCACTAGGGATATATTAGATTTATTTCTCAATAACAAAAGAAGGTTTGGAGCTCGATGCCATACCGCAGCTCTCTCTTCTGATCGGAGATCCCTACCCATTTTATAATTTCAGTCTCCTTACCATGTTGCCGCTCGAACTTTAGACCAGCCGCCTATGGTTCTCGGATTGCTTCAAGCCTTCCAAACAGTATTAGCCGCCAACACTGGATGACTCGGTTTTTGTACTTAGGATGCCAATTGTATTTATATGTATGAACGACTCCAATGTTCAACTGTAAAATTGATTCGCTAAGCTCATGGGTATATAAAAGTGCTAGCTATCCCAATTTACATACAAATCTCGCCACACAGGAGGCACCTCAAGACCAAATTTTCAAACACCTGAATCCGGCGAGTAATACTCTCTGAAGCGGTCTGTATCATCCCACTCAACGTTGTAGACCACATTCCAACAAGTGGTTAACAGATTCGGGAATTTTCTTGTCCAAAAGCTGAGATAACCATCCGGCAATGGGCCCACATGCTCCTTTAACTTATCGCTCAAATCCTCGTAATGGTTCTTTTTGTTTCGCAGAGCGCGCAACAAGTCGAGTAGTCTAGTTCCTGTGTACTTTCTTTGTTTGCCCAGCGAATCAACAAAGTCCTTGCCGAGATGTCTAAGGAAATCTTGACGGCACACCGCAGAGGCATGTTTCTCCAACTCTCTAAGGGCATCTGACGGGGGCTCTCTGGGTTCTTTCTCGAAGTGGTCAGACACGTCACAGAGGAAATTGAGGCGTTTTTTGGGCGACCAGAAAAAGGGATGGGCCATGACGTTAAGTGCCGAAGGTCGTTCTTTTGGATTCGCCATTAGCATGGAATTGATCAGGTCTTTAGCTTCGTAGGCATAGTCCCCAAGAACTTGGAGAGGTTCAAGGTTGTGCAAGCCCTTGCGAATATTGACCTCACGCATGAACTTATCGCCACAATCGAATGGATGAGAGCCCTTGGTGAGGACGTAGAAGAAAACCAAGCCAAGTGAGAAAATGTCAATCGCACGCGTAGCTCGGCGATTAGGTAGCAAGTCTGGGTTCAGGACGAGGGAGCCCGAGTTGCCATCAGTGCTGGCGTCAACCATTGCCTGAGGAGTATTACCATCCTTGGCATCGTCGTCCAGGAGAAGTTCCGGTGCACGCCAGCCAGAAGTACCAGCAGCGTGTGCTGTGGTTGCGCGGAACGATGACTGCTCTCCCTCAAGCTTTTTGCAGAGCCCGAAGTCAGACACAAGTAACCGCGGTTTGCCGTCTTTGCCCATGGCAACCAAAATATTTTGAGGCTTCAAGTCTCGATGGACAATTCGGAGCTTGTGCAGATGCTGTAGACCGTTGGTAATCTGGTAAAGAACATTTGGCAGATCTCTTTCACCGGCTTGCGCCAGGTCACGATTTCTCTGCGGCTTGTCGATGACATCTGCTAGTGAGGCAGGGCAAAGTTCCAAAGCGATATATAGGAATTCTCCTGCACTTTGCTGGGCGTAATATCGGATGACGTTAGGATGATCATCACTCTCCCTCAGTAACTTGGTTTCTTGTGATGCAATGTCGAAGAATTGAATAAGCATTCTTTTCACTGCGACGTCTCGACCATCGAAGTTGCCCTCGAAAACAAGGGTGCCGTTACTTCCAGTGCCAATAAGCTTGTCTGTGTTGACTTCTAGAGCACCAATACGGATGACTGGACCAGACACCTCATCGGGAGGACTCGGCTTCGTCTGGATGTCAGGTTCGAGCTTTGTTTGCTGCCCCAGTTGTTGAGCATTTCTGACTGCATCTTCAACTGTTGGGTGAGATCGTGCAACAGTCTTACCATCCTCGGAGGGAGTTTGTGAGTTCGCTCGACCTTTCTTGTGCTTGACACCTCCCCGCCGACCTCTGTGAGCCTTTTTGGTTTTTTCCTCTTTCTCAACCGAAATTGCAGGGGATTCGCGGGACCTTTGCTTTGTCTCCTCGATGGGTGGGATCGTGGCTGATGGGAGACCGGGTGTTCCTTCGACAGGTGGAAGTACTCTGTCCTCCGGAATTTGTGGCAGTTTGTCGACTTTGGACTGTAGACACGGGTAGTCAGTAACCGCCTCTCAGATATTTCTTGGGAGCGAGTGTACTCCAGGAGTTTTGGGGCAGTCAGGAAGACAGATGTAGGCCACGTACAGCTTTGTCGAGCGTCTTAGATTTGGATGGGGTTTTATCATTTGTGATGCGTGCGTAAAATTTTCCAATGGTTGTTCGGATCTCCCGCTGGTTGGAAACGATAAAAACGGTGATCACGATGTAAATCAGCGGATTGGCGATAAGAGCCAAAACGTAGTCACGCCATAGATCCCGGCCGTACTGGCGCATAGACTCGGAATAAGTTGGCTCATTCGCCAATGCCAATGTATTGTCGGCCCTGCATGAAAAGCAAGTTAGCAATTGCCACATCAGGAGTGTTTGGAGTTTTTCAGAAAGATGACGAGACTTTTCACCAGGATACCTGGAATAGCCGAGAAGAGAAGTTATGAATTTCACCATCACATACGGGTCTGCAACTTCTCTGATGATTTGCTCTTGCGGACCGGATATGGCAAGCCGTTGGGTTCTAACAGTATGTCCATCAATGGAGTGCAACCCGACGAGTGCCTTGGACAACTGAAAGTGATCCGTAATATCCCACTGAGGATGGTGTTGCATCCATCCTTCCTGGGTACATTGTGCCCTGCCGACATTCTCTCGGACAGCCAGTGGATACTTGAGACCAGACATGGCAAACCAACTACCATCTTCGGTATGGTTGAGGAAGATCCTACTCTCTCTAAGGCTCTGAGCAGCCGTATCGTCATCAAGCGGCGGCGGTGGTTGCGGGAGAAGAATCAACTCGGGGTTGTTCTTGTCCGCTCCCCAGGGTCGTGCTATGTCGAAGACACGTGCTACTGGAGAATCAAATTTTTGCTGGAACACACCTTCGGCTTCACTGTTTCCCTGGAGATCGAGCGCAATTACCCCTCCGTCATGCGTGGTGTAAATATAGCTATTATCCATCGACTTGTGGTATTGGCGATGGAGATCATTGTCGTAGGTGTTGGGGATCCACTCGGAGAATCTCAGGGTAGCAATTTGGCGATGATCTTTTTTCCCAGAAATTTGGACTTCATACTCCAGTCTGCCAATAGCGAGAGTAGCGAATTTGCACTCATCCGAGTCAAATTTTCCATCGGATGCTTTGCAATTCCCGTTGTCTAGGGCACCCTCTGAACCGTAATAGGTTAAAACCTCCCCCGAGTTTGCGTCGACTGTAATCATGCTCGTTTTCTTCAATCCATTGTAGATGATCCCATTCTCCTGATCATAGTATGGTGACATCTCACCAGCCAGCTTCTTCATCGTGAGACCCGTGTCGACCAATCCGGGGTTGGGTCCATTGGGCTGGTAAACGAACAGGTTCCCGTCTGGACTGGGTTCCACGATCCACAGATATTCGTCGATCGAGTTTGGGTTGTAATCGGCGTCGACAGACGATCGATTCGGGCGATGGTATTCCGTCTTCACCATAGGGTTCTCGGATGACACTTCCCACTTCCGCTTGCCAGTCTTCCTTCCCCGGGCATGTAGCTTTCCATCGACGGTCGCCAGAAGCACAAAATCTTCCACTTCCCAATCCTCAAGGTTCCGCGCATTTTTCTGCGGCGAGGTAAGCCCAGCACTTATTGGGCTGGGCCGCCTTGCAGGAGGTGCTTCGACGGCACTATCTGCCGGAGCCAAAGTTACGAGGGCGCTCGCATCGTTCTTCTTCTTCTTGTTATTGTTGCTGTTGTTGTTGTTGTTGTCGTTGTTGTTAAATTTCCCCGTATCAACCTCTGCCGTCTTCTTTCTTCTCGCGGAGCCGGGAGTGACGACTGGGGGGGGTATCTTGGTGGCCTCGAGCTTCAGTCCTTCATGGGGCGATTCTCGATCTACCGCGCGTCGTTGCTGCTGCTGAGCGCCGACGATTCCAATCAATAGCAAGGCCACAATTATAAGGATATTGACATTGACGTGGCCATCATGAAGAGGCCGCCGTCGCGGCATTGCGGCCCTTCAACGTTGCTGCTGGGTGAGGATACAGACAGAGCAAGTCTGCCTGATAGGAGGGCTCGTTCAGTCTTCGTGTGGTGGTCGAGTCGCAAAGGCGATGTGGGCGAGGGGTGAGATGCTCGAGACAATGATGGCGATGGGCGATAGAGAGGAGGGTTTTTCTCCGGGAGGGGGAGAAAGGGAGGGGGGAAGTGTGATATTTAGCAAAGGATTCGATGTTTCAGAAATTCACTCGAAGTACCGGTACGTTGTATGATGGAATACGGGTGGAGAGTTATTGTGGCCCTGTTTAGGGGCGAACCTTCGAGACGCCGTACGGAGCAGCGGCCGAGCGACGGGGAACCAGCACAATCGTGTCAGGGATGGCAGCTGGAGCCATGAAGTACTAGGTAAGTACAATGCATTCACATTGAGGAAAGGCCTCGACGTGGTATCGAGGAACAGCACGCCGAATCCGAAGATCTCGGTCAGCTTACAAGCGCGCATTTACAATCCCGCTTCTATATACAGTACTGTACAGAGTACCGGTACCGGTACTGTCCAGAGGAGATGCGTGTAGTGCAGTGCAGCCTTACGGAGTGCATCAGCGGCCGGTTCGCCCCCTTGCTACTGTCCTGACTCCTGAGAGGCTGAGCCGCTACGATGTTTTCTTGGCCTTGCAACTATCGAAATCCTGTGGTGGCATCGCGGTAAGGGGCTAAGCTACTACTAATACTAGGTACAAACTACTTCTACCAGCATACCTTAGTCCACAAACATCATTTGCCAGAAATAGCGAAATGTGGAAAAAAGTATAAAGTGACGCGACATACCGGTACACGGACTGTGAGAGGCAAGATGCGAAATGCCGCAGTATGAAATTACTGTGCGTTGGTCCTTGAGAAACCTGCTCTCGGAATTCTTTAGGTGAGATGAGATGGATGTACAAAGCCTTATGCGGGTCTCAAACGGGCCTTGAATAGGCATATCGCCATTCAAAGAGATCGGGGAGACACAGCGGCAATGTCCCGAGCGCCGCCGATCAATCCATCACGGCAGCTGTGCAACTAACAAACCTCACCTCCATCCATGATTCCAAAGTCAGGATGCATCCGAGATCATTCGCTTGGTTTAACTGTTGAGGTTGCAATATGATCCATGGTATACTACACTACAACGCTCCAAATTTATTTTCCCCTTTCATAATACAGAGAACTCCGACCTTTCATCAATCATCTCTCACGTCTCCGTGGGGCACTACGTATGATATTGTCCACCCTCAACAGCAGCTGCCACGCATTAGCACGGCTTCAAACACATTAGAGGGGAACTTACTTCAGCAGCTTCTGAAGCAGATGATACAACCGCCTTTTTCAGTTTATAGCTCTCAATCACGCCAAGCTCGCGCATGTCTGTAATGCCGCCGCCTGGAGTGAGCAAGTCCAAGCCGTACGTAGTCATCCCATCGTAGATGGCGGTTCGGAGCTTGGCGACAAGATCACTGGAGTCGTAACCGGCGTTGTCGGCAAGAATGGTAGGTAATTGACGAAGAGCGGTAGCGAATGCAGCAACGGCAATCTGCTTCTTTCCATCAACCTTGAGTGCGGCACCCTCGACAGCCTTAGCCATCAACATCTCAGCGCAGCCGCCTCCGAGGGTGGTTCGTGGTTCCTTCACAGTTTGTGACAGGACTGCCAGGGCGTCATGAAGAGATCGTTCAGCCTCGTCAAGAAGTTGCTCCGTTGCTCCACGAAGGACAATAGTGCAGGCTTGGCCAGCTGCAACACCTGAGAATCTGATCAGGGTATCCTCACCAATGATGACTTCCTCGATAAGATCGCAGTGGCCGAGCTTCACTTGTTCGGGGTGATCGAATGTGGATGTGATTTCTCCACCAGTTACCAAAGCCAGTCTCTCAATCCCATCAAAGTCAGCATGCTCGATGGACATGATTCCAGCATCAGAGAACAGTTGCTCGGGCCAATTGTAGATAAGTTGTCGGTTGATGAAGCAGTTGATGCCGTGCGCCTTGATCTTCTCAACCTTGGCCTTCATCTTGTCCTTCTCTGCCTTCTCTAGCTCGGCGAGCTTGCCTGTTGAAGTAACCTTGACTCTGGCACCGAATATTTTGATCTTGTCCGTATCCATGGAAGTGTTTGCTACCAGAATCTTGGCCTTCTCTAATCTCTTGGGCTGGTTGACACCAATCTTCTTGTCCAGAATGAATCCCTCGTCGAGATAGGAGTCCTGGAGCTTTCCACCGGCCTTCTTGATGATCTGAATGTGACTGAGATCCGAGGAGCCCTTCATCCGCAGCACAGCGTCGCAAGCCAACTCTGCAAAGTGATTCCGGTCTTGGGACAAGACTTTAGAACTCAGAGTTGTGCGCGCAATAGCCAGTAAATCCTTCCTGAACGCCTCCGGATTGTTGCTGTGGTCCACCGCAGACTTCTCCAGGGCTGCCAGAGCGGCATGGCTTGCTATTCTGTAACCTTCGATGATCGTTTGGGGGTGGATCTTCTTGTCTACCAGCTTCTCCGCCTCTCTCAGTAGCTCAGCAGCTAACACTGTGACTGATGTGGTTCCGTCTCCAACCTCGTCATCCTGGACCTTCGAGATGTTGACTAGGACTTTGGCGGCAGCATTGTCGAGAGCTATGGATTTGAGGATTGTAGCACCGTCGTTTGTAACCAAGATCGTCCCCGTAGAGGCACTCTGGAGGATCTTGTCCATGCCCTTCGGACCTAAGGTAGACTTCACTAGATCGCCCACAGCGATGGCCTAGAAGTAACAGTCAGTGTTTGATGAAGCAGGTTCAAGCTGCGTGACTTACGCCAACGAACGCAGAAAGACGAGCGTTCTCGCCCTTTTCTTCTGTGGTACCGTCATCAAAGATCTGCGTGGGGTTGAAGGAGGCCATATTGGGTGTGTATTGTTGGTATGGTACTCGTGTTGAACTTTTGCTCCCGCTGTCGCGCCTCGCGTCTACACAAATATTTTGAGACCGCTGCCGCTATATGATCCTCGCTAAGTGGTCGCGGGGCCGCCCACTACAACCAGAATTGCCCGACTGACTCAACTCAACTCAACTCGACTAACATTCGCATAACTCATTCTTCTCTGACTAACAAGTAGCGTACCGTTATCGACTTGACCTGACGTAAAAATCCCCCAAGAGAATCATTTCCTCTAAATAATTCTGCTCTGCAGCTGCGAAACCATTCCTGGGCTTCTACCCTGGCCGACATCCCGCATCCCGCATCCAGGCGCACAAATCGAAAAATTAAAGTGGGGTATTTTTGAAAGCGCCAAAACCATTCCCTACTCCGTACGAACAACACCACCAACCCCGCCCGACCCAACCAAGAGTACGAGACACTCACAATACAATTCAACAGAAAATAGTGCAGTACGCTCAAACACCGAGACCGCAGGTCGCATCAAGCCGCAATCATGGCGCCGAGCTTCGACCATCTGCCAGATCCCGAGGAGGAGGATTACGATGAGGAGGAGGAGCTCGACTTTTCAGATCTGCGAGAGAAATTCGAGGTTCAGCTGGAGTCGGGACTGGACGCTTTCGTCGTTGTCGATGGATTGCCCGAGGTCACGGAGGAAACAAAGCCCAAGCTGATCAAGTTCTTGCGACGGAAGCTTGAGCCCGTGGGAAAGGTCAAGGAGGAGTCGATTCACATGCCACTCTCAGGTGGGAAATCAGAGAGGTATACTTCAACTGCTTGTTGTGCGCGCAAAGTTCTCTCTGCTGATTGTCCTTCAGGTTTGCGTTCGTTGAATATTCTACCCCCGCGGAGGCCCTCGCGGCATGCAAACAACTTGATGGCGTTCCCTTGGACAAGAAGCACGTCTTGAGGGTGAACAAGTTGACGGACATTGAGCGATTTGGCCGAGAAGGCCGCATCGACGAGAACTACACGCCCCCCAAGATCGAACCGTTCCAAGAAAAGGAGCACTTGCGATCCTGGTTGGCAGATCCGAGTGGCCGCGGACGGGACCAGTTCGTTATGTACAAGGATGACCGGGTCCAGGTCTTGTGGAATAACGAGAAGGATGCGCCCGAGAGCATTGTCGACCGTCAACACTGGACTGAATCATTTGTGCAATGGTCTCCCTTGGGCACATATCTCACGTCCATGCATCAACAGGGTGTTCAGCTCTGGGGCGGCGCATCTTGGACCAGATACAAGCGATTTCCCCATCCGTTCGTCAACCTGGTCGACTTCTCGCCCGGAGAGAAGTACATTACAACATGGTCGAATCGGCCAATCGTCATTGGTGAGGAAGGCCATCCAGCGCTGTCGGTCGATGATGATGGAAAGAACTATGTCATCTGGGATATCGAGACTGGCAAGCCACTCCGTTCGTTCGCAAATCTGGATCTTCCCAGTAACTCTGTCGACGAAGCTGGCCAACCAGTGAAGCGCAAGGTCGTCTGGCCAGCATTCAAGTGGTCTGCCGATGACAAGTACGTTGCACGTCTGACTCAAGGTACATCTATCTCCGTTTACGAATTGCCTCGAATGGGGCTTTTGGACAAGACCTCAATTAAAATTGACGGTGTGATGGAATTTGACTGGGCTCCGGCTACACCACATAGAGAGGGTGTCAAGACGTACGAACAACTCTTCTGCTTCTGGACCCCTGAGATCGGTAGCAACCCCGCAAAAGTCGGTCTCATGAGCATCCCGTCCAAGGAAATCGTCAGAACTCTCAACCTCTTCAGTGTCACTGATGCAAAGCTCCACTGGCAATCAAATGCAGACTATCTCTGCGTTAAGGTCGACAGACACTCCAAATCCAAGAAGTCCTTGGCCACCAGTCTGGAAATCTTCCGTGTCCGCGAAAAGGGAGTACCCGTTGAGGTTGTCGACTCGATCAAGGACACCGTCATCAATTTTGCCTGGGAGCCCAAGGGAGACCGTTTTGTCATCATCACCACTGCTGAAGTTGTTGCCCCATCAGCTGTCCCCCCGAAGACCTCGGTTGCATTCTACTGCCCTGAGAAGGTCAAGGGTGCTGGTGTTGGTAACTTCAAGCACATCCGAACATACGACAAGAAGAATAGCAATGCCATCTACTGGTCACCCAAAGGACGATTCGTCATCGTTGCTACCGTTCACTCGCAGCAAAGTTTCGAGATGGAGTTTTACGACATGGACTTCGAGGGCGAGAGGCCAGAGAGCGATAAGGACTTGACCGCCAACCTTCAACTCATGAACACTGCTGATCATTATGGTGTCACTGACATTGACTGGGACCCAACGGGTCGCTTCGTCGCTACCAGTGCCTCGGTCTGGAAGCACGCTGTACGTATAGCCATTACGCTGAGCTGTCCATATACATACTAACACACGAACAGATGGAGAACGGCTACCACCTGTACGACTTCAAGGGCGAGCAACTCCGCGAAGAGCCAGTCGAGAAGTTCAAGCAATGGCTCTGGCGCCCCCGCCCCCCGTCCCTCCTCACGAAGGAAGAGCAGAAGCAGATCCGCAAGAACCTCCGCGAGTACAGCAAAATCTTCGACCAAGAGGATCTCGACCGCTTCGCATCCGCCGATCTTGCCGTCGTGGAGCACAGACGCCGTCTGCTTAACGAGTGGCTGGCATGGAGACAGGAGACCATTCAAGATGTCGCTGAGGAGCGTGAGGCTCGTGGCTTACCAGCTGACCCTGTGGCGGACCTGCTTCCTAAGACGGATGAGAGTGAAGACAAGATTATCGAGGAGATTGTCGAGGAGATTGTCGAGGAGACTGAGGAGATTATGCCATAAGGGGGGAATCGAATCCTGAGGGATGTTATCTGTAGCTTTTTTTTTTCCCTTTTCTTCCTGACATTATCGGCGCTTGCTTATCCTCAAGTGAGGATCAGAAGCGGTATCTTCTTGCTGCCATCTCCATTGCGTGTGCACACATAGACGTCAGGGGGATATAAAGACTGAACGCCGGCTGGATGAAGCCGAGCGCCGGGCATGCCGGTCGGTGCATAGGTGATTCTAAAAAGCTAAGCGAAGGAAGGAAAAAAAATCAAGTCCGATATAAAAGATCAAGACCTCAAGATAATCGCCCTTCCCAGTAGTCGTACGGATGGGTTTTGGACGTCTCGCCGGGGTCAGTCAGTCAGTCAGTCAGTCAGCATCGCAGGTACTCCCGTCGTCGTTGTCGTAGTACCGGTAGGCATCGCGGCATTCGCTCTCCATTCTATAGGCGGGCGGGCGAGCGGACGGGCGGTCGAGCGAGCGGACTGACCATATGGGGTTTGGGGTTTGGGTTGCGGTTCAGCCTACCATGCCACCGCTATCCACGTCCTCTTCTTCTCCTCCCTTCCTCCCTTGGGGGAATTTTTTTTTTTTTTTTTTTTTTTTTTTTTTTCCCCCTTTTATTCACCCCTTTCCTTTTTTTTTTTTTTTCCTTTTTTCCCCCTTTTTTTTTTCCTTCCTTCCTTTCTTTTTCCTTTTTCTTAAAATTTTTTAAAATCTCATCTCCCCCCCCTCCCTGCACCACCCCCCTTTCTCTTCTCAATATACGTTACCTAGTACTGTACCTAGTACTGTACCTACCTAGTACTGTACCTACCAGTAGTAGTACCTAGTACCTAGTACCTAGTATAACCATCAGCGCGCGCGCTGACTTTTCACATACCTACCTACCTACCTACCTACCTACCTACCTACCTACCTACCTAGTACCTACCTACCTAGTACCTACCTGCAGGCTCTTCGACACTTGCTTGCTTGCTTGCTTGCTTTCTTGCTTGCTTGCACGCTTTGTCCTGATTGTTACCGAGAGAGCCCGCAGGGCGCAGGTGAAAAAAGTTAAGCGCACTCACTGACTACCGGTATTGGACGCGAGCTGTGGGGAGAGAGAGGTTTGGTGGTGGGGCGGGGAAAGGGAGGGGTTTCTTTTCTTTTCTTTTCTTATCTTCAAGGGAGAGGTGATGATGATGTGATCTGATGCGGTGATTTGAAGTTGGGCTTTGGCTTTGGCTTTGGCTTTGGTTTTGGCTTTGAGATGCTGATATCTCTGGAGAAGGGGGTGGGGGGGCGAGAGGGGGTTGCATTCTGTTCCCGCCAGTTGATAGCAAGTCACGGAGCTAGGTAGCTTACATCAACCAAGTCACTTTTTTTCCCGTTAGCTCCTGAGCTCTGGCGACCAAATCTTCAAAATCAAAAAGAAATCAAAAATGTGAGCTTCGTTTCATTTCATTTCTTTTTAGGACTCGAAAGCGGATTCTATACAGCTTAATCTAGGTGGTGTTATTTTCAAAGCAGCCCGTACCAGCCCAGCCCATCTATCGATCGCAGTTCTCTTCCTCTGCATATCTCCCTCCTTTTCTTCCATCTCTACATACCAGACACACCAGAGCCTTCCCCAAAGCTCGCAAATTCGGTCGGAGGGGAAGAACATCGACGCCAGAACACCCATCCTCCGACTCGCCGGACTCGAGAAAGGAGAAGCCAACCAAATAATGCCAATGCACGCGCAGAATCCCACGCCTGTTTAAAGTCAAGAATTATCATTATTCGGTCTAGTTGGCGGGTTTCAACTTCAGGGGTGCCGTGCCAAGCCCGTTCCGGTTGCGGAAGAAGAACACTCCCTTGCCTTCTCCGACAGCGCCCTCAGATGGTTCGACCCACTGGCACCATCGGGCAGAACTCCACAACGACTTCAAGAATCCAAGGGAGCCGCCGCGGACGTCGGCACGGTAGTGCTTCCCCATGACGGACTTGATGGCTTCGGTGGCCTCGTCGGCGTGGTAGAACGGGATGGTGCTGACGTAGTGATGCAGGACGTGGGTCTCAATGATGCCGTGGAGGAGCGTGCGGCCAATGAAACCAAATTCGCGGTCAATGGTTGCGGCAGCACCACGGACGTAGTTCCAGCTCTCGCCTGTGTAGTGGGGAAGACTTGGGTCGGTGTGCTGGAGGAAGGTGATGGCAACTGGGGTGTGTCAGAAGATGACATTGGGTTCAGGGAGCGTGAGACTTACCGAGCCAGTGGTTCACCCAGAGGTAGGGGGCGAAGTACCAGACAGCCATGTTGGAGAAGCCATAGGTCTTGGAGAGCAAGACGAGAACGCCAATGGCAATGGCAATTCCAAGGTCACTCAGCAGAATAAGCTTAGCATCCTTGGCTTCGTACAAAGGACTAGCTGGGTTGAAGTGGTTGACACCCGTAGTGTATCCGTTGACCTTGCCCTTCCCACGGCCCTCGTGTTGCTTCTCGTGGTTGTTGTGGCCAGTCACGTTGGCGATGAGGTACAAGGGCCATCCGACAAGTTGTTGTCCGATGGAGTGGATGAGCGTAGCCATCGGAGTCTCCTCGGTCAACTCGTCAAGCTCGTGGACAAGCTTTCCAACACGGCTGGCGTAAACCTCTCGAGTCTTGGGGACGAATACCATATCACGCTCCAGATGGCCAGTAGCCTTGTGGTGCTTGCCATGGGAGATCTTCCACGAGAAGTAAGGAACGAGCAGGGCCGAGTGGCAGATCCATCCGGTCGTGTCGTTGAGGATCTTGGAGGTGGAGAAGGATTGGTGGCCACATTCGTGTGCCAGAACCCAGAGGCCAGTGGCGAAGAAACCTTGGGCAACAGTGTAGACGAACCAGAGCGCAGCGCGGATTGGAGTGCTGGGAATGTTCTCGGCGGTGACGAATCTGTTGAACAGGTAGAAGGTGGTGGCCAAACTGGCAATATCCCGAGCAACATAGCCCAATCCTCTCAGTCCAGACCTCTCGTAGCAGTGCTTGGGAATCGCGTTACGAATATCATTGACCGTGTAGTCTGGGAGCTCGAACTTGTTGCCGTATGTATCGAGGAGGGTTCCGTAGCCCTGGTCCTTCACATCTCCCAGGGACGACATTGACGACAGCGAGGTCGAAGATGGTGATTGTCTGGGGGTGTCATTGGGGGATCCTGCAGCAGTGGAGGGCGAGGATTCGTTCCCGGTGGATGTAACCGTCCGCTTCACGGCGTTTAGGTGTTGGGGAACCGCGGTGGAAGACATGGTGAGGACTGTGTGCGGGCAGAGCTTTGGACTGGAATTATATGCAGTTGAGGAGGAGAAAATCGATCAAGTCGTGTCGTGAGCGTGGAAGCTATTCGACGGGAGTAAAGGATAGTCGGACGAGTTGAAATGGTGGCCTTCGACGAATTGTTGTGTATCGGGACTCGGACGCCAGCTGAGTTTTCGTGGGACGAGACAGCTGGTCAATGTGTCAGAGTGGTGGTTCAATTGAGATGGGGGGTTTTTTTAAGGATGGGAACGTACAAAGGACACGGGGGGGGGATTTGGAAGAGCCACCAACTGAGCTGAGCAGGTGAGGGTGGGAAACAGAGGGTTGCTTTATGATATTCAAGAGAGGAATTGGAAGAAGAAGAGGAGGTCAAGGCGGGCAGGAGAAGGAAGTTGAGGCTTTTATTCTGAAGAAGAGTCGGGAGGATATTCCGTGGTGTGCCGCCAAGTTTTTCGCCCTGTCCAGGGTTTGTTAGACAGTTCTCCACTTTCGAGAACCCTTTTATCGATATCGCCACGCCACGCCACATGAAGGAAGTCAGTATCTCGCTTCGCTTAGACACATTTGCTACTTGTTACTACTACAGTACCCGGTACGGTACTACATTGATTATCATTCGCCTCTTCGATTTACGTAGTACATCTACGGTCAATGCTGAATGTCGGTGCATGCCAACATCTCTCGGGAGAGAATCCTCGTCCTCGTCCTCGTTCTCTTCCACATCCCGTCCACGGTTACACATGTCGGAATGTCAACACACAGATCCTGATCCTGCTGCATCAATTGCATACTGGATTGAAATCTCCCTCCCTGTACCTCTTCTCTCTCTCCTCCACATTTCCCCTTCACCGCCAAGTGCCATGCCCACACAAGATATTCCCAAAAGCAACGACGACGTCCAGATCAGCGAATCAGAGGCCGGGCGACGGACGGATGTGGCGCAGGGATATCCAAAACCTCGCTTGTTTCCGTTGGGGCTGGGGCTGGGGAGGCTGGGGATATTTGGATTGGGATTGGGATTGGATTTGGATTGGGATTGGGATTTTTCCGTTGGGGAAAGGGCAGGAGGGGTAGGAAGGATATGTCGGAGCAATTGCTGTACCTACCGCTACTTATCAACGGAATGGTTGGTGCAAGGTCTCATACCAATGATCATAGTACATACCGCTACCGTATCCCGTGCATGTGCTGTCAATCTCACATGTCAATTGACTTCTCGCTACTACTGGTAAGGAAGCTAGGGAGGGGAGGGGAGGTGGGCGAGGTTACGGAGGATATCTCTCAATCCATCAAACCTCCTCCCTACGGAACCGGATTTCCGTGGGATTGATTGATATCGGCAGATACCGGTCCGTTAGTCGTAGACGAACAAAGTCGAACATGACAGGACGTGGAAAGCCCCGTGACCGGTGCCTGAAAAAGCCCCGCGACCTTTACCGGTCCCCCAGAGAGACCCGACCTGCCTGCCCATCTACGGAGTGACCTCATCTATGGCACTTGCCACCAGATACAGGTAAGGTCATGGAGCTAGCTAGCTTCGTTGATATCAAACCGCAGCCGCAGCAGTGAGTGAGTACATTGCATCTCAACATCTACCTGCGTGGTGGCCACGAGACCTGAGACGTTCCGTAAACCTTGGGGTTTGAGTGAGCATCGAGCATGTGATGTGCCAGCTGCATCCCAGGCATACCTGGCTGAACTGCTGCCTTTGCACCGGAAGGCTTCTGGAGATGAGATGCGAGGTAGGTGCTGGGGAAGGAGTATCTTTAATACATGATATCCCGGAAGCCTTTTCCAGTACGAAGATGAGGGCCTGATGTACAAATGGTCTTCTATTGAACAGGCTCGTAACGCCGGCGCCCACGCATGGCACTTTGAATGTGATGTGGGTACAAGATATCTCCGCCTTCCAGGTGTACTGCTTCGGATCGCCAACATCAGCGATGCCTCTATTTCGGCCACTTCTTCCATCCACGACCGTGACCTCTCTGCAGTGATGGTTAGCAGCCGTGACCCAGTCCCCCCCTCCCCCTTCAATAGACAACTTACCTCCTTCCACGTCTGGATCATCTGTGGCATCTCCAGCATAGCCTGTCTGCGCTTCTCCAACCTGTATCAAGACACCATCAGCACGCACTCTCGCCTTCTCCAAGGCCATCCACAGCACCCAGAGCAATGCAAGAGGAGCTCCAACGTACCGTCCCTTCAGCGTCCTCTCCGACTCTTTCCCCTTGACCCGCTGCCCAATCCCCGTCCCCTTGACCCTCAGCCCGTTCTCCATCCTCTTCCGCAGCCTCTCCTCCGTGCTCTTGACCGAGAACGGCATCAGCTCCTCCACGCCATGTAATCGTGCCAGCTTCAGCAGGTCCGCCTGTCGCCGCAGCGAGAACACCGGGTCGTGCCATTTACCAGTGATGGGGTTCTTCTGCGCCCGAAACGGGGAGGGCACCGTCAATCCATCCTGTCCTGCCGCCGGAGTTGGGACGGTAGCCGCAATGGGAGTGCTCGAGTCGACGGCAGGAGGTGGGCTCGAGGAGGTGGATGAGGAGGTGGATGAGGAGACGATGGCTTGTGGCGGGTAGCGCGCGAAGAATCGGCTTAGCCGAGGGGGCAGCTGCTCTGCGAGCTGGATGTATTGTTTCGCATGTGTTGCCATGTTGGCTACAAATTTGGGGTTCTGGGTTGGTGTTCCAATGGAGCTGGAACTCACGGCGTTGACTGTTGTGATTTAAGGGAATCTTACGCTTGGCGAGCTTTTTTTTGGAGCCTTGTAGCCTCGTCCGAACTTCGAGCTTCATCGCGACTCCATCTATCCATAAAGGTAATCAATCACTCCGACTTTAACTCTCTACTGCCCTCGCTCCTCCCAACTATAATCGAAAGGCTCGAGGTATTTCCTTGACGGGTATTGTGAATCTCAGCAACCTCTCACCGATTCTACCCCCTCTAGCCAACATGAACGGAAGGCTACCATCCCCTCCACCACCCCCTCCAGACTCGATGGACCCCCCTCCCCCTCCAGACTCGGACGCACCACCCCCGCCCAGCGATCTCCCCCCTCCGCCGCCCTCGGAACTGTTACCCCCGCCCCCAGAAGAGCCGCCAAAGAAGAAGAAAGGATGGGGCGCATCGCGGGACCGAGGACCGCTCAGCATCGAGGACATTCTTAAGAAGAAGAAAGATGCCGACGAAGCCGCAGCAAAGGTACGCTACCGCTCCCATACTGTTCCCTCTGGTAGCGATGTTCACAAAGCATGTCTAGTTCACTGTGGCGCAACACGTACTGACCGTGTGATTCTACAGCCCAAATTCCTGTCCAAGGCCGAACGCGAGAAAATCGCTCTGGAGAAGAGGGAGAAGGAAGTCGAGGAGGCGAGGCGCAAGAAGGGGGCTGAGGCTCGCGGGGTTATGTTCGTGGAGAGTGGCCCCGCGCAGAGAAATGGGAGGGACTCTGCAGAGTACGCGGCGAATGGCCGGGATAGGTCGTCAGTCCCTACGGGCCCTCGGGCGATGCGCTATGAAGATCCGCCTTCTGGGCCGTTTGCTGGACGGAACAACCATTCGGGGAGGGCGGCTGGGGGAGAGCGACAGAGTGGCGATAGAGGGGGCGGGCATAACGCGCCTACGAAGGCTGCGCCTGTTGTTAAGAATGTTCATCTGGCTGGAGAAAAGCGACCTGCGAATGGAGAGAGTACACAGGCTGCTCTTATTCGGACGCGGTACATGGGTGCTGAGACCAACTTGTCGACGTTCTCTGCGAACAAGAAGAGGAGGCGAACGACCGAGAAGAAGTTCAATTTTGAGTGGAATGCAGAGGAAGATACGAGTCCGGACTACAATCCCATTTACTCGACGCGCTCGGAGGCGAACTTCTTTGGCCGAGGACGTCTGGGTGGATTTGCGGAAGATATTAACGAGAGCGGCGTGATCAAGTATGCCAAGGCATTGGAGGCACGAGATGCGGAGGCAGGAACCGCGCGTGCGAGGGAGATTATGGAGATGGAGAGACGCCGAAAGGAAGACGCCGGTGGACGTAACTCCCTGGAGAAGCATTGGAGCGAGAAGAAACTGGAGCACATGCGGGAGAGGGATTGGCGGATCTTCAAGGAAGATTTCAACATCAGCACGAAAGGTGGAAGCATACCCAATCCGATGCGGAACTGGGGGGAATCAGGACTGCCCAAACGCCTTCTTGACGTTGTCGCTCAAGTTGGGTATGACCAGCCGTCTGCGGTCCAGAGAGCTGCTATACCCATCGCTTTACAGAACAGAGATTTGATTGGTGTTGCAGTGACGGGATCCGGAAAGACTGCTGCGTTCCTGCTGCCGCTGCTGGTTTACATCTCGGAACTTCCTCAGTTGAACGACCTGACTAAGAACGACGGTCCTTACGCTATCATTCTTGCGCCAACTCGTGAGTTGGCTCAACAGATTGAGACGGAGGCGAAGAAGTTTGCAACCCCGCTTGGCTTTACTTGCGTTAGCATTGTCGGTGGACACGCCCTCGAGGAGCAATCTTACAACTTGCGGAACGGTGCAGAGATTGTCATTGCAACCCCAGGTCGTCTGGTGGATTGTATTGAGCGACGTGTCTTGGTTCTGGGCCAATGCTGCTACATCATCATGGACGAAGCTGATCGCATGATCGATCTTGGTTTCGAGGATTCCGTTAACAAGATCCTCGATGCTCTGCCCGTGTCCAACGAGAAGCCTGACACTGAAGATGCCGAGGACGCCCAAGCTATGAGCCAGCACATCGGAGGAAAGGACAGGTACAGACAGACAATGATGTACACCGCCACCATGCCGTCTGCGGTTGAAAAGATTGCCAAGAAGTACCTGAGGAGACCGGCCATCGTCACGATTGGGAACATAGGAGAAGCCGTCGAGACGGTCGAGCAGCGCGTCGAGTTCGTATCCGGCGAAGACAAGCGGAAGAAGCGCCTCAACGAGATTCTCGCGTCGGGAGAATTCCGACCCCCCATCATCGTGTTCGTCAACATCAAGCGAAACTGTGATGCCGTGGCACGTGATATCAAACACATGGGATTCTCGTCCGTCACCCTGCACGGTAGCAAGACCCAGGAGCAGCGCGAGGCTGCTCTGGCGTCTATCCGCTCCGGGGCCACGAACGTGCTGGTTGCGACTGATCTCGCGGGTCGTGGTATCGATGTCCCCGACGTCAGCCTCGTCGTCAACTTCAACATGGCTACCAACATCGAGAGCTACACCCATCGAGTCGGAGTACGTATCATCTTTCCCCCCCCCTTCCCTCCACCGCCCCCCTCCTCCTCCTCCCCTCTAATAGAACTACATACATACATACATACATACATACATACACTTTTGCTAACGGCCACCATTCTAGCGTACCGGACGTGCCGGCAACAGCGGCGTGGCCATCACCTTCCTCGGCAACGAGGACGCCGACGTCATGTACGATCTCAAGCAGATGCTGACCAAGAGCTCCATCTCGCGCGTCCCGGAAGAGTTGCGCAAGCACGAGGCGGCCCAGCAGAAGTCGACGCGGGGCGGAGGCGGCAGCCAGAAGAAGATTGAGGATAGCTCTTTTGGAGGGAAGGGGGCAGGTGGTTGGTAGAAGGTGTGAGATTTGGGATTTGAAAAAAAAATTCTGAGATTTCTAAAATTTGAAATATTGAAAACCTCCCCCGGTTTTTCCATTCCATTTCAAATCCCATTTCATATCCGAACCGAAAAAAGAAAGGAGGATGACCGACTGCTTGCAGTGCTTGCCGTGCTTGCAGACAGGTCGCGTGTTGTTGTATAGGTATATACCTCCCTTCCCTTCCCTTTCCTTCCCTCTTCCCTCCCTCCCTTTGTCCATCATACAAGATGATGGGATGGGATGGGATGGGATGGGATGGGCTTTATCCTGTTTGTTTTATTTTGTTCTGTTCTGTTCCGTTCCCTTTCTTTTCTTTCCATTTCCTTTCCTTTCGTTCCATTCCGTTCCGCTCCGTTCCGTTCCGTTCCCTCTCTGATCCTGCACTGTACTGCACTGTACTGTACTGCACTGTACTGCGTACGACACGCTACCGCTCGATTATGTGCTTTCTTTCTTTCTTTGCTTTTGCTTTTGCTTTCTACATGGGATGGGATGAGGTGCTAGGCTGGGCTCGGCTGGGCTCGGCTGGATCTCGAGACGGGTTCGTTAGGTTGGAGACTGATCTGGTTGGCTATAGGTTTGGGTTTGGGTCTTGGGTCCCCCCCCCCCACACCAAAAAAAAAAAAAAAAAAAAAAAAATAAAAAAAAAAATACTAAATAAATTGGTACATATTTGTACACAAACTTCAAGAGAAATACCTAGGATTGGAGATGGGCGGAGCTGGGTGTGTTTTGTGTGTGTTTGCGGGGTGTGTTTGCTGGGTGTGTGTGTGTGTGTGTGTGTGTGTGTGTTTGATCTGAGGAGTAAATAAAGGATGGGAAAATATATATATATATATATATAGGGAGTTGAAGCAGGAGGAGAAGGAGGAGGGGAGAAGAAGAAGAAGAATACCAATTATCCATCTCATCTATTGACGAATAGCGAAAGTGCAAGGAATAGGAATATCCAGAGGAGATACAAACGAAGATAGGGATCCGGATACGAGTGCAGGTTTTGTTTTGAGCAGAAGGAAGGTAGAAGGAAGGCATGGGTATGTTTTATGTTCACATTAGATCTGATCTGGTGTTTAGATCGACTTGGACTTCGTTCGGTCAGACACCATCAAGAAGCATCACAGCTGCCAACCTCCTCCCATCGGCACCCCAAATACTTCGGCAGGGGATAGCACCTCCGATACCTCCGGCACCACGACCAATGCCGCTTCTACCGTTACTGCTGCGCAGCACGCCTTCTTCGAGAGACACAGACACAGACACATCTATATAGGCTGCGAAAATCGACTTCTTCTGTGCTGCTCCCGCCAGCTCCAAGGCTTGGAAGACGCTTCCCATCCTGGCGTGCAGGAGGGAAATCTGCGTCGAGTATTCGATTGTGATGATGGCTACGAGGAGGGGGAGATCGCGTAAGGTGCATTGGTGGAGGGTCCAGCCTTCTTCGCTTCTTGTTGAGGAGAGCTATTTGGTGATGCGTTGTATGTATCAGCTAGGGATACTGTGGCGATGAAGAAGAATGGGAAGGAGAATGAGAAGAAGAAGGAGAAGGAGAAGGAGAAGGAGAAGAGAATATACCTCTACAGGCCCCCCCGTGACCCCCCACCCAGCCGCCCACTCCACGCCAGCCCCCCGAGGCAGCTCCTCGACCTCCACGCTCCAGAACGGCGGGCACCTCTCCTCTTCCTCTTCAGAATCATGAACGCTACTGAGAACCTCCCAGTCCGGCACGCTCCTCGCTGCTTTCCCCGCCCCGCGCACTTCCATCCCCGCGTAATGCTTCTCTTCCCATAAATCCCGATCCTGCTCCTCCTCATCCTCGTCGTCGCCTTGCTCGCCAGGCGTGTGCAGCATTTTCCAAGCTTGGCTCAGGATGCGCGCTTGTGCTGCGATGGTGTGGAGGGGGCCGGAGGGGAGAAATGCGGCGCAGGAGGTGAACCACTTGACGTGTGTTTCTTGCGCTATGCGGATGAGGTGTTGGAGGGAGAGGACAGCTTGGAGATTGAAGTCGGCGGTTGCGTGGGGGGTATCTGTGAGTGAGCAGGGAGGGAGGGTCATGGTGTGAGGGATGAGCGGGATTTGGCCGGCGATGAAGACGGTGGAGTTTTGTGACGAGGGAGGAGAGGAGGAAGAGAGGGAGGGGAGCACGGGAACGGAGATGGCTTGTGAGTAAGGGCCGATGTTGGCGGGTGCCCAATAGGAGCGCGATTGTACGTGCAGGGCTTTGCGTGGGTGGGTAGATGGAGCTGGTGGGTCGTGGAGTGTGAGGTGAATGATGAGGGAGGTGTCGTCTGGGAGGAGGGAGCCGCTGGAGATGGTGACGCGGGAAGGGGGGTTGGGCTTGGTGAAGAGGGAACCGTAGATCTGGAGGTTTGAGTTAATGACAAGTGTTATGAGAGGGGGCAACGTACTTTGTTTACAGAAGCGAAGTCTTGCATCGAGCGGAGGATGATGACTGTTGCGACGATGGATGTTGGCTGGAGGGATGCGAGTTGGAGACGCTGGGCGATTTCTTCTATGGCTCTACTGGCCTGGACGGAAATGGACTCATCTGAGCCTGGACCTGATCTCTTCGCGGTAACGCTCCAGTGAAGCAAGTGATGAGCTTTTGCTTGCCAAGGAGAGAGGATTGGTGAAGGTAGAAATGGAGTTGCTCTGGATCCGTTCGGTGTACTCCATGAATTTAGCGAGCTGTTATGATTGCCCCCCCTCTCAAGCGCAGCGAGAATCTTTGTGAACCTTGGCTCGAGCAATTCGGGAACTCGACACTCTTTCTCCATGACTCCCACAGAGCCCTTCATCACCACTCGAGCTTCCAAGATTTTCAGCCAGGCTGACCCACCGCCTTCTCTGACAACCCTCCTATCCTTCTCTAGAACCTCAATTCGACCTTTGAACAGACATGCCGGTCCATCCACAACCAGAGTCTCAAACTCGCCGCCCTCTCCAAGCACGGCCCCATCTCCATCCGTACCAAATCTCCTCATAGATTTTTCAACTCGCCTCATGACCTGCTGACTCGCAACATTCTGCCAGAGGAAGCTCTCATCTAGGCCACCACTCGCGACTTTGACAATTCGCGCGTCCAGGCCCACCGATTGCATATCCTCCAGCAGCGAGATCTGAGCTCCCGGCGGAAGGACCGGGTACTGCCATAAGTAAGACAGAGGCGTGAGGCCCAGCCGCAAGGCCACAGATTCTACACGGGTGCGTTGGTACGTCGAGAGGATGGCACCGGTGCTGAGCGCATTCGCCGTAGGATGCTCCGCCATGATCCTTGTCAGGAGAGGCACCAACGATTCCGTCTCGTCCTCTCCTCTCTCCAAACCCTCGCCGTCCCTCGTCGCTGATCCCTCTTCATCAGCCCTCTTTCCAGCGTGCCCAGCATCGGCAAACCCGTAACTGATGCCCGTCTGTACCGCACTCCCAATGATCTGCTGGCGATACAGCGGGATTCCCAGAGCCTGTTCGTACAGCGGGATCACCGTGTGACCAACCGTTTGATACATGAAACTATTCAGGTCATGCTCATCGTCGCTTTCGGCTGAGTGATTGGCGGCGGCACTGGACGGCGCGGGAGGCGCCGGGTAAAGGTTACCGAGGGCCACGACTTGGTGCCCATTCTGGATGCAGTGGAGAACAGAATAGAAGCTGTCTTTGCCGCCTGAGATCAGCGCGATGACTTGGAGTGATTTGGTGGCCATACCGTTCGTGGCCGGCTGTTGGGCAAGGCCGCTGCCGAGCCGAGAAACTCTTTTGGTGCTACTTTTGCGTGTTTTCACGCACAAATATTGGGCAGGGCTTTTCGAAGGACCATATCGCTCGCAATCATGTGTTGACTTGTGCCGAGGGGTTACGAAAAGACTTTCGATTGAAGTGGGTGAAGCATTGCTGCCGAAGAGATCAGGTGACCCAGGAAATTGCCTTGAGAGCCAGCCGGTGGGGAACACCACGAGTAACTCCCCAAACATTCAATTCTGGTTTGCGTGCGAGGTGATTCTAGCTTAAGAGGGGCGGTGATGGTCGGCCACTGGACAGTATATCAAATTTCATGGGGCACGGCACACTAGCAAATGGAATATATTCTGGCCTGTGTCGAAAGTCCTTTGCAGTGGAATTGTATACATAAAACAGACTCCTAGCTGGGAGACCATTACTACTGGCAAGACCAGGACATGTCGGGAAGGTGCGTAGAGCAGAATGCGGTTGATGCAAGACGGTCGAGCCAGCTTCCCGTCGCAGTATATTACAAGGAATGTAGATGTGCAAACCAATCCAAGCATCCATATCAAAGTGCGCGCCTCCAACTTCCCACCTATGTCCCATCATCACGCTAAATCGATTCACGAAAGTCTTGAAGAGAAATTTTGATACAAGAAGAGAAGATCATGAAGAGAATAAAACACGGCAAGACTTTTTTGGTATAAGTGCAGACCCCAGCCTCATGATAGCATCATGGTAGTCGTGAGACTCCAGTTTTCCCTAGTGACGAAGCGCGTAAGAGGTAGCGTTGGTCGAGTAAGAAGATTGTATCCGTAGTCGTGAGATTCGTGTGTGGCGTTTCTTCACCCAGAGTATCTTGAGGGCGGGAAGGTTTTTACTCGGAACGCTTGCGCTTCTTGCGACCTTGGCTCTCATTGTCGGTGCTACTATCTGAAGATGAGCTGTCACTGCATGGAACGGCGGCGGCGACTCTGTAGAGGATGTTGCCCATTGAGCCAATGTGTTCGCCTTCACTCGCGGATTCAGTGTGATCATCAAGCAACTCGCCATCTTCCAAGACGCCCATGACGATGGCACCACTGCCGTGAGTGCGAGCGTGCTGCGAGAGGTTGTCACTGCGCGAGAACTTCTTCCCGCACTCGTGACACTCGAAAGGCTTGTCGTGAGTGTGGAGCGAGCGGTAATGTCTCTTGAGGTGTTCCTGACGTCGGAAGCGGCGGTTGCAGATTTCGCAGACAAAGGTCTTGGATGGATCCTCGGTGAGAGATTGTTTGCGGCCTCTGCGGTTGGTAGAGGGCTGTTGTGGAGCGTTACCTGCATCAGAGCTGGCACCGGTATCTTGTCCTCCATTGTTCGCGGTGGTGCCATCAGAGCCAGATTGGCTCGGAGAAGTGGACTGTGGCTGCTCGGTGGCGCTCTCTTGGGCTGGGGCAGCGCTAGCAGAGTCCATTGAGACGGTGTACTTGCGAGATCTGACGAGGTTGTCAAACGCGGAGCTGTCTTCGTCGCCGCGGGCCTTCTTGGAGGATTTCTTGCTCTTCTTCTTCTCTTTCTTGCTGTCGTTTTCAGAGCCAGAAGCCGGAGGACTTGGGAGACACGCAGTCGCAAATTGTTCCGAATTGTCGAGCTCCTCAAACTCCTCGAGGTCGTCCTCACTAGTGAATTGTTCGTGGTCAAGGGTGACAAGGTCGGATCCGGAGCTGGTGCGTTGTCTTTTCGTGCCAAAGAATTGGGCGTTGCTAGTGGACGGAAAGTTCACGAGACCGTTCACGAAGTCCTCCTCGGAGTCGAGCTCGGATAGCTGATCGAATGTGGGCAGCCCGTGGTGGGTGATTGGGGTCGAGAAATCAAATGTCCTTGCATGAAGATCGGCCTCAGCTCCGAGCATGAAGCTGTGCTCTTCGTCGTCTCCGGCACACAGGGTTGGCAGAGGCGGGAACTCGGCGTGTGTAGCAGTTTCGGTCTTGACCTGCGGCGTGTTTGCGGAGGCAGACGTCGATGCCGCCACAGATGGAGATATGCCAGCGCCCACAGTCAGGTTACGCGGGTCGCAGAAGTCGAAGTCGAATTCCTGCTCGGAGATGACTGATCGGGGATACGGGGATGGGGACGGCGAAAGCGAGGGACACGCCGTCGCAGCTAGAAGCTCGCTAGCGCTCCCACCGTTGGTAAGCGAGTTGGGCTGGATGAACACTGGTACCACACACAGTCGAGTCAGCCTCGGACCAAAAATAAACATCAAACACCAATCAACCGATTCGCCCCAGGCTGTGGGGGGAACGATCGAAGCAACGCAGAGCAAAGCAAGCACGGCAAATGCACGGAGATGCACATGGCTAAATGCTGCCTGTGCAACGGCCACGCACAGAGAGAGAGCGGGAGAAAAACATACCTGGAGTCATGGGGGGGGATCCGCGTCGCGGCCACTCGCCGGAGATCATGTTCTCGGCCAGCATCTCGCCGTGGCAGCCCGGCTGAGCGCCTTCGAAGCCGTCGAGTCCGAAAAAGACGGCGTCCATGGACGTAGGCATGAGTTCGCAGCTGCTCGGACTGCCGATCGAACTGCCCGAGGCGGACATCGGAGGTGTTGACGGGTAGTAGTACATATCCTCGTGCACGTCGGATTCGAGGATCGTGCGGGGGTCGTGTTCCTGGATCATGATCATGGGCTTCTGGTTATGATACATTGGGCGAGGAGATGCCATGGGCTTCATGTTGACCGGGTACCCGTTGCTGTACATCTGCGGGTGCATGGCAGGCTGAGAGCATCCCGAGTTCAGTCTTGGGTAGATCGGGGTCGAAGGCAAGGGCTGCATGTGTGGGTGGTAGACTGGCACCTGAGTGTTGCTTGGTTGATGCGAGAAATGGCCGTGTTGGCGATTGTCAGGCTTTGGGTCGGGGTTGTAGTAGAAGAAGGGCGACTGGCCCATCGACTGCGGGGGTTGTGCGTATGAGGAGTCCATGTCGACGGCTTCAAACCAAGGAAGATGCTCTGTCCGGCCTGGATCGTGTCAGCCGAGTTCTGTCCAGCTCAATCTTTTCCATCTGTCGAGGGTATGTAGTGCATACCAGGTTGCGATTGCCTTCAAGTTTTGTTGATTATGTTTCGAAGCGTTGAGATTGATTTCTGTACCTGGGAGACTGAAAGATCCAGATTCGGAAGATGGTAGGAAGCTTGAAGAGCGGCTTCACGACGGTACTTGAAGTCTTCCACACTGTCTAAAAGCTGTATGGACGAGGTCGTTGATTACACATATGCTACCGGAACGTTTGGTTGATGTCTCCCGGGTGGATGCTTTTCTAGAGGAACTCGACGGGTGGTGTACAGATCTGGAATGCAGAGTGGCAGCGAGATGCTAAAGGAAGGTACGGAAGCGAGCGAGGAAGATATAAACAAGCGCGAGTTTCGTTGATGATCCAAGGGAACGAGTTACAAGAAAAATAGGAAACGGGCGGTCGGTATATGAAGAACGATCTCGCGGTGGTGGGTATAAACCTGAGGAGCAAACGAATCTGCTGGTGACGGGACCCTGGAATAAAGTAGTAGTAGATCGATCTCACGAGTGTGATAGCAGAGACAAAGATAGGCAGGCCGGAGTAGCAGGGGGATACGCAGGCATGGCGAGCAACCGGGGGGGAGATGGTAGTGGGGAGTCTCAACTGGGAGGGTGTGAATAGTGAAGCGGGTATGAGAAGAGTTGAGGGTGGAGATGGAGCCAGGTACAAGAAGCAATAGGGAGCAAGGCCGGGTCGAGGGGTGGAAGTAGTAGCCAGTGGCCATGTTGTCTACTTCCACTCCCTGGACAGCAACCTAGCAGGCTGTCTGGGGATGTTGATATTTACAGGGGGAGCGAAGTTACAACTGCTACTAGTGTAGCATGAAAGTTGGGATGGGATGGGCTTGGATTGATTGGCAGACCCGGAGGAAAAGCAAGCCATGGATGGGCCGTTGGAACCTGGGTCACGGTGGCTGGGGTGGTTCTATAGTACAGTAGAGTACAGTACAGTACTGTACTGTACTGTACTGTACTGTACTGTACTGTACTGTACTGTACTGTACCAGTACCAGTACTGTACAGGACAGGATAGTACAGTTTACAGTACCTGCTGGGGCCACGGAGTGCGGAGTGGAGAGTCGAACATGCTTTTTTTTCTAAAGCTGGAAAACTGGACGAGGCCGGGATGCCTCATGCCTGTCGCTGCTGGCGTTCGACGCTACTCGCGCAACTCTACTCCGGACCGTCCCAATAATCTACTACGTACCTCTATCGACCGAACTGATCGATTTGCCGGGAAGCTCAGCGCCGCCGGCCACGGCGGATAAATCTAGGTAATGGGTATAGTGCTGTTTTGTAGTGGGTTTATACGTCGTAGGTGGTATAGTACTGGTAGTGGTACTACTACTACTACTACTATATTGGATGATGCCGAGTGGCGCAGACAGGCCGGTTGGGATTGTCCGATGATCTGTCTGGGCCTCGACAAGACAACAACAACAACACCGCTCTCTCGCTCTCTCGCTTTCTCTCTCTCCAACCAGCCTCCCAAAAGCGGCGGCAAAAGTGTGTGCGACAGTTGCGCATGCATCAATTTGTGTGTGCCTGCATAAGCCCGTACCAGGAGCGCGAAATGAGCAGGAGCATAATCTATCCATACGAGTCCTGCATAACTGGGCACGAAGCATCACTACCATTCGTCCATGGCCTTCGTACTACTTCTCAAAGAGGTGCTCCTCTTCCACTTATTATTATCAATCCGAGCAGCTACGGTAGGTACCGGTACTAACGTCTTATATTTGGAAATCGCCCTACCACCATCCCAACGATGATTGGGACTCAAGATGCCCAGAGGCAGAGGCAGAGGGAGAGGCAGAGGGAGCATGCATACATAGGAGCGGCTACCTGTCTCGGTGTGCTCAGTTTCTGCGCGGGTGCGCTGGAAACGGAGATCCGTACGGTGTGGCGACCAGATGGTCCTACGATTGCCCTACGATTGCTCTCTCTTTGATGGCATGAGCAGCAGTAGCTTTGGAAGTTCGCAATAGAGTAACTTCTTCTACTTTGCAACAGAATGCCCTACACTCGCGACAACGAAAAATGTCACTAGTTTCGCTCGCCTAAGAATAACCCTAAAAATAAAGCTACACCAGAACATACTACGCACTACGTACTACTACTACAGTACGTACTACGTACTACTACGTAGTAGTACGTTCATCATACAAGTAAAACCCACAGTACACTTCATCTGGGCCGGCTATTGGCAGTTGCTCCTGCATAGCCGGCATACGATAGAAGCGATTCGGTCGGGTTCAGCGTGGCATTATCACAACAGCATGGACATCGGCTTCATAGAGTAGGTCCTCTTCCCTACGACTTCATGCGATGCTGCGACTCAGGAAGAAGCATGCTCCAGCCTTCCAGCGGCACTTCTGTCTTGAGCCACCACCCAAACAAAGCATGCGGCGCTTCAATAAAGAAGGTACTAGTAGTACTACGTTGAAGGGAAAACAAAACAAAAAAAACCTTTTCTGCAACTTCTTGACCTCATTCGCTTGATCTCCGTCGAGATGATGGAAGGAATTCTCGTAGCGAGACGCGAAACACTCATACGGGCCACTCACGACTCGAGTTCACCCTCCACCTCGTACATTGGATGATGTCGTGAACGCCCACAGCGCGCGCACGGGTAGCGAAGCGATGCAGTTGCCCTACGGATACTTCTACAACTACGAGACGGCTGATTTATTGGCCGCAGTAGTCTTAGTCTCCGCGATCAGACCTGGACAGATAGTTTTTTCCTCGAAAAGCATCGTTGCTACTACTAAGTAATCGTCATCTCAAATTCTTATTATCGGCCCCTCCTCTTGATACAGTCGCGAAGTATAATCATGCTCACGGACCTGCCTGGCTATCGATAGGCAAACTCTCTTCGGCCCTCCAGCTACTACTAGGTACTACCTACGACAACTATCTTCAGCACATTTGGATTGGGATCGGGATCCGTTACCCCGCGTTCGGGGCGAACAGTCTTCGTCTATGAAACAAGAAGACATTCCGCACACCGAGGAATGAATGGAACGGATGTCGAACGAGACGAGACACGCGTCGTGGATGGGATGGCAAAGCATGTCGAGAAACTGCTATCCGCTCGCGCCGCTCGCGGCCGGGTCAGACAGAAGTGATGATATAGGTAGATATTTATATGTGCGTGCGTTACCATACTCCACGCCGCTGTGCATCCCGGTGCCAGTTCACCCAGGGCCAATGGCCATGATATATGTCATATCTCAGGTACAAGTACGAAGTGTGTTTCGGCTGCCGGTGGCTTCCTGCAGGAACAAAGCGTCCTATCTGGCTGGGCTGGCTGCAGGTGACTGACTGACGAGCACCTCGACTGGTGTTTCCGAAACCTTTTGCCGATATGTTACGAAAGAGGAAGCCGATCCAAAGGCCCAAGAAGAGCACCAAGCTTACGAGACAGACGCGGGCGTGGTGAGTACAGCTGGATAGCGGGATAGGTCTCGCCGGATCTGGAGTTCCAACTTCCAACCTCGAACCGCTCAACGCTATTGGCGGAGAGGCTCTACCAGTCGGAGGGAAATGAATTCGCGCAGTCATAGATTCATGGTATCTACTGGTAGTTCGACATCGCTAACGAGGATACTGCCTGTACTCGGATCCCCAAGTGCGAGTCGAGCGAGTCGCTTGAAACTGTCAGGATTTGTGGGGGAAAGTCTTGTTATTTCGGGACTTTTATCGCCTAATCGATAGGGCGATAGCTGCCCGCGTTTGGAAACTTGCGGATTCCCATCTTTCCCATCTCTTTCGTTGATGAAAGTGCTCGGACAGGCGGACAGACGGGCGGACGGGCGGACGGGCGGACGGGCGGACGGACAGACGGGCGGACAGACGGACAGACGGACAGATAGACAGATAGACAGACAGACAGACAGACAGGTGAGAGCGGCTCGAGCCCTCCAGCCAGGCTTGGTACATGCCGGCAGATAGGTCACAAAGGACAAGTGCAAATGACAAGATGCCGTGTTGCGCCTGTCCCTCAGTCCCTCGGTCCCTCAGCCCGCCCGAACTGGCTGTTGGGCCGCCCCAGACAGCCCGCCCGCCAGTCAGCCAGTCAGCCAGTCCGTCAGTCGTTCAGTCGTTCAGTCAGTCAGTCAAGTCAAGTCAGTCTTACTATCCGGTTCCGTATGGCTGCTCTGGATATGGCTATGGCTATGGCTATTAACTTGTATGGCCTGTGCTAGGAGTATCTATCATCTACCCGTGCAGAGTAGTAGTCGTAGAAAGTATCCGTAAGTCATCAGGGAGATTGCATAACCTAATACAAGCTGTACAAGCAAAGATAGGTAGAGACTCCGTACACTGCCTGGCTCGGCTGCTTGCTGCTTTTGACAGAGGTTGGTACGTAGTGTACTATACTGTGCTGTACTGTACAGTCTGGACGGTCTACCCATTATGCTGGTTATCATCAAGGTGTGCATGGAATAATACCGACTACGTACGTAGTACGTAGTATAATGATACAACTATAACCATATTACT
The DNA here is from genome assembly GCF_022702325.1 of Drepanopeziza brunnea f. sp. 'multigermtubi'. Lineage (NCBI taxonomy): Eukaryota > Fungi > Ascomycota > Leotiomycetes > Helotiales > Drepanopezizaceae > Drepanopeziza > Drepanopeziza brunnea. The sequence goes on along the minus strand of NW_027094082.1, from coordinate 767,218 downwards.
GTACAGTCCGAAGTAGCAGCATCGCTTGGCCTAGCTTGGTTTGTATCCTGCTTCGACCCCCTTGTTGCCTCGGCTCTTCTAACTTTCTTCTCGCATCACCAAACCAACATCACCAACACCAACCCTCATACCGGTACAACTACGGAACATCATCTCAGCTTCAATTCCACTTCAACTCCAATACCACAGCTCTCTGCTCGACTGCTCGATCTGCTCGATCGGCTCATCGCCCGGCCAGATGGTGCGGTGCGATGGAGACCACTGTGCCCTGGGCTTCCAGAAGCCCCCGTTGCGACACGCTGGAAACCGCTTGCTGGGGTCGACACCCATCATCGACGGCGCCGGGATAGGGCAACACCAGCGGTCCAGCATTCGCACCCTTGATCCCCTGCAGGGACATCACTCGGTAGCGTTGCGTACGGTAAGCCTGTGGGTGCGGTGCCAAAATGAAGGCGACCCAGTCGTTGCCGTCTTCCTCGGCCCGGCAGCACGCTTCTGGTCCAGCGAATCGGGGCTGCGGGCCAAACGTTTTCTGACTCTTCTACCGGTACTGTACTTACTGTACGTACTACGACGGTACTACTACGTACGTACTACGTTGTACGGCGTGCCTACTTACCAAATGCAGTTAAGAAAGCTCCGGTCTTTGCTGCAGGTACGATGCAGGAACAAGAGCTCGACTAGCTCGAGTCTCGAGTCAGGCATGTATGCCTCAGCAGAAGAACCTCGACGACCTTCCGTCTCGAGCATATCAGACTTCATGTCAGAGTCAGACGACCACCGCGCACTGTCAGCTAGTAGTGGTGGTGGTAGTAGCTAACTCGCATCCTGTCATCTGATTTCTCATGGTTGTACTTATTCAACAGAGTCTGACTCGCTTCGCGTCGTGTATTGTCGATTACGGACGGCTTCAACGTCGCTTGGCTGCTCCCCCAGCCACTTAAGCCATCCGCTATCATCAATACACTGACACCCAGGCTTCTTCCAACCGCGGCTTCCGGGCCAGCTCCCAAAATCACGACGGGGCCGTGGGACCTGCAAGACAAGAGTCGCACTTGCAATACTCCGTATGGGGGGGGCCGGACTTGCTGGGCCAAAGTCTAACTAACTCACTGCGATTTCCGAGGACAGGGTACGCTTATGAAGAGAGGGTCTTGTCTATCTTCTCGATATCGATACCGTTGCTCGTCTAGAACGTGGCGCTCCGAAGGGAGAGAGAGGGTGGGAGCGATTCCGACAGGCTGGACACGGTTCATAATGAGACATCCGCCACTTCTCCGTGACATTTCATTTCGGGGTCTCTGTTTCCCACGAGCTCATGCCCTCTCGGATCTTCCACTCAGATCAAATCGAGTTAATGACACCATCAACGGCCCGCGACGTTCCCGTCGCCCGGAATGTAGACCAAGCTGGGCAGGGTCGTAAACCAGTACTGCCAAGTTTACCTTTCTGCAGCTGTCTCCAAGCCTGCGAAAATTCGCCAACCCCAGATTCTTTTCTAGCTAATCTTTGACAAGGTCGGCAATGCTATTGGTCAGAGGGTGATTTGGACTTGCATAAAGTTGCTGCTACTCCCATACGTGGTACATGCTTGCGCATGCGTCAACTGTGGGGCGTTCTTGTTCTCTCTCTCTCTCTCTCTGTCTCTGTCTCTGTCTCTGTCTCTCTCTTTTTCTTCTTCAAAAAACTACCGAGTATGTCCAATCGGCAAAGTTTCTTTTTGAAGATTTCCTTCTGTCAGCGCCACGACATCATGAACTTGGCCGAAGTCTCGAGATTATCACACCACTTTGGCTACCGAACTGTCTCTCCCCAAGCCAGGCACACTCGCAGAGTCAGAGAGCCGACCCAGCAATAAGAACAAGCCGATTTCAAGATGGACGTTGAGACATGGGAGCACACTTCACTCGGCGGCCGAAAACGGTTAGCTAAATCTTCCGTGCTCGACATTTATCACAGATAGATTCGACGCAAGCATTCGTCGCCAGATCACCAGATTATCGGCCGAAACCAGCTACCCGGAAATTTCTCGAATGTTTCAGATCACTCTAAAGAAGAAGGCAAAACAAGTGTTGGCCAGCAAGCACGGATGATGAGGGTAGAAGTGGGGGGCAACGTTTCAAACCGAGGTATGTAGTTGCAGTTGTATTACAGTATTGTTATTGTTATTTATTATTGTTATTTATGCACTTTCACATAGACAGATGACGTATTTATGCGTGGTCGTTGTCGCATTTGTTACGAACGCTCCCCAGGTTCCACGTTGGAAGACAGCCGAGTGAATGTTTACAGAGTGAGTGTACCTGATCGCAGCTTCGCTACTCCTGCTTCAAGGGAGGGCCCCGAATTAACCTTGAAATTAAAGACTGTATCTGAAGTCTGAAGGTGCATCTTGCAAGACAAAAAAAGCATTGCACTCCAGTGGGCACGTGTGCCAAAACCTCGCCGTGTATTCGCATCGGGTTATTTTTTCTCCAAGCAAAAAATCCCCACGAGGCATGAGCACGCATAAACGAAATCGCAAGCCTCAAGGGTGCATTTGGTTCGTTCGTTCGTACGTACGTAGTACGTACAGTAGTGCGTACTACTACGTACATGCAGGCGCGGCCAAAACAGCAGAAACGTAAAGACGAAGACCAATGATCGGCGCCCAAGATATCCAAAAATAACAATTTTAAACTTTTCTCGCGATTAGCTTGCTGGAATCTATCATCCAGTTGAGCCGATCTCTATCTCTCTTTGCTAGACATATTATTGTCCTGTATTTCTTTGTTGGCCGCACTTGCCGAAGCTGTAATAACGTCCAGGGCATATTGCTGAGAACCTAATGGGTTGCGCCATCCTCCGCGCAGTATTCTTTACTCTGTACCTCTGTGTAGTACACAAAGTAACGTCCCATGCAAGACCGGGGCCGTGGTAAATACTATACAACTAAACAGCCCAAGACCGCCGGAAGGACTAGCTGCTCTTCCCCAGCGGATGAAGAGCTCCTGGAAGCGGGGACGGGGAGTTCAAATAGTAGTACGTAGTACTTTAGAGTAAAGTGCGGCCAAGGCCGAAAGCTTTTTTATTTCAACGGCTGCTTGAGTAGTTGTAATTGATATGGGAATAAGGGAAGTGGATATGTGGAGATCTTGCCAATGTCTGGTGGACATTCCGCCAGACGGGATTGCAAATTTACTATCAGCGGGACGGTAGCCGTCCCGACCAGCGGTATCACGCTTGCTCCGAAGAGAAGTCAAACAAAGGCCTGGTGGTCCCTTCGCAAATCAGGTCATGGTCGCTTGCCCGGTGAATCAAGATCCTACGCGGCAAACAAGCAGAAGGAAGACACGCAGACTCTACTACTGTACAACTATTTTCTGTCCTGCCAAGTTGTAACCGCTTTAGACGAGGCGGAATCTTATCCTGGAACAGAGATGCCGGAACGGCAATCGCTTTGACAATAGCATTTTTAATTTTTAGGTTAAAGGTACGACGAGATACGGATATGACACTAGGTATTTTATGGGAGCCGCCCCCAAAAAAAACATGTATACAAAATAAAAAAAGGTAATACCCGAATATTCGATGACGACCTTCGATATTGGCTGTCTGGAAATAATCAACCCTGTCTCATCGTGACGAGATTGTCTGTACTCTACCTCAGCAGGGAGAACATCGGAAAGCAAGAGAAGAGAGACTCACTCTCCAAATTCTTCCCCCCTGGGCGGCGGGCCGGGGCTCCCGGATCAATTCGAGTCGATATTCGATATTCGATACCTATCTATCCCACACGGGACGCTGGAGAAAGAGAGTTTTTTTTTTCTTTTTCTTTTTTTGTCTTTCCCTCTCGCAAACATTTCCTGCCAGCGACTCGGTACCGATCGATTAAAATTTAAACCCAGCCTCACTCAGCCTCAATATGAGAGAGAAGGATATACTCTCTCTTCCCCCGGCTGGGACCCCCCCACCCCCCCACCCACACTTCCAGTACAGTAGGTACAGTACCTAGGTAGGTAGGTAGGTAGGTACTTACCGGTACTACTACCTACTACCTACTAGGTATCAAGTACCTACCTACCCAACCGCGCATGCCGAATCGAGAGCCCACGCCACGCCACGACCGCCTCGCACATCGCACACGCACCGCATACGTACCGCATACGTACGTAGTAGTAGGTAGTAGGTAGCCCCAAAAGCCAAAGTGCAAGGTCGCGCTTCTACCTACGTACGTACGTAGTACGTACGTAGTACGTACGTAGTAAGTCAGGAAAAGCTTGACCCCCGCTGCCCCAAGTCTCTTTGTCTCTTTCTCTCTTTCTCTCTTTCTTTCTCTCTTTCTTGCGAATTCTCCTCGCTCGGACTCGCTCGCTCGCTCGCAGCTTTACCGGTACCGTATTCACGCTATCCGGATACGTACCGTACCGTACCGTACTTACCGTCTCTTTATCGCGATGCGTTGCTCTCTGCCCTGCCTGCCTGCCGCTATAATTACCTACTACTATTACTGTGCTGTATTGTATTGTATTGTATTGTATCGGGCCTCCCCCTTCCAGAGCGGACGGGCGGGCGGGCAGACGCACGCACGCACGCGAAATGATCCCGTCAACCGGTATTCTCGCATCCGCTTCTTCGTTTGCGGTTTTGCCTCATCGACCTACCTAGGTACGTAGTACGTACGATGGTTATCGCCTCTCTCGTGTGTGTGTGTGTGTGTGTGTGTGTGTGTACGATGTGAGAGTGCCCATTCCCATATTCCCATATTCCCATATTCCCATCACGGAAAGTGAAAAAAAAAAAATTAAAAAAATTAGGGAGTCGATGCGTAGTATGTAGGTTGTTTTTTTTTTTTTTTTTTCCGATGTTTCCATACTTGATGATGATGATGACGACGGGTGCGGGAACTTGGATCTTTTAGTTTCTTTTTAGGTTTCTTTTTTTTTTTTTAGAGAGAGAGAGAGAGAGAGAGAGAGCCAGCCATTCTCGGTTTGTAGGTACCGGTACCGGTAGGTGTTTTCGTGTCGGGATTTCAAGCCGCGCACAGTCGTCTCGTTGGGAAGAGGAAGGAAGATGGAACCTTTTTTTGGGGGGGGGGGGGGGGGGGGGGGGGGGTTGCGTTCTTTTTCGGGGGGGGTTCCTTTTTTTTGGGTTCCCTTTTTTTTTCTTCTTTTTGAATTTGGTGAGACGTGATGGGGTGAGTAAGGTAGATAGGTAGAGCTAAGCTAAGCTACCGTAGCTAATCGTCGATTTCCTTCAAATTCTAATCCGAGAGGAATTTGACCGACCGACTTGCAGCGCCAGGTCGGGTTTTTTTTTTTTTTTTTTTTTTTTTTGAGACTCGTTCCGGATAGCTGGCTAGCTTGGATTTTTTTTCCGCCGGTTGGGATTTTTGCGAGGGATTAAATTTGAGCCGGATAATTTTAATTTTAAAATTTTTAAATTTTCTTTTTTCTTTTTTCTTTTCTAAAATAAAATAAAATAAAAAAATAAATAATTTATCTAGGAGAGCGATACTTCGGGGTCGAGTTCGCGTTAGCAAATCTTTTTGGTTTTTTTTTTTTTTTAAATTTGGTGAAACGTGATAGGGTGAGTAAATAGGTAGCTAAGCTAGCTAGCTAGCTGAAAGGTTACGTCAATTGCGCCTTTTTCTTTTTTCTTTTTTTTTTTTTTGATTCGTTCCGGATGGTTGGCTTGATTTTTTTTCGCCGTTTGAATTTTTCGGGGTGTTTAATTTGAGCCGAAAATCTTAATTTTAATTTTCAGTTTTTAAATTCTTTTTTCTTTTCTAAAATGAATAAATAAATAAAAAAAAGAATATTTTTTTAATTTTTATCTAGAAGAGCGATACTTCGGGGTCGAGTTCGGGTTAGCAAATCTTTTTTTTTTTTTTTTTTGAATTTGGTGAAACGTGATAGGGTGAGTAGATAGGTAGCTAAGCTAGCTAGCTAGCTGAAAGGTTACGTCGATTGCGCAGGTTTTTTATTGGGGGGGGGGTTTTTTTTTTTTTTTTTTTTTTTTTTTTTCGTTCCGGATGGTTAGCTTGATTTTTTTTCGCCGTTTGAATCTTTCGGGGTGTTTAATTTGAGCCGAAAATCTTAATTTTAATTTTCGATTTTTAAATTCTTTTTTCTTTTCTAAAATGAATAAATAAATAAATAAATAAAAATTTAATTTTTATCTAGAAGAGCGATACTTCGGGGTCGAGTTCGGGTTAGCAAATCTTTCTGGTTTTTTTTTTGGATTCGTTCCGGATGGTTAGCTTGATTTTTTTTCGCCGTTTGAATTTTTCGGGGTGTTTAATGTGAGCCGAAAATCTTAATTTTCATTTTCGATTTTTAAATCTTTGTTTTTTTTTTTTTTTTTTTTTTTCTTTTTTTTTTTTTTGGTGCACCAATCGTCGGTTACCTTAAATCTAATCCGAAAGAATTGACCGACCGACTTGCAGCGCCAGGGCGGGATATTTCTTTTTACAAATTGAATTCGAGCTAGCCGACGGTTATTTATATCCAGAGCTAGGTTTTGGAGGGATTTGATATCAGACACCCGGCGGTGGGTTTTTCTTTTCGCTTACTTTACTTTTAGTTAGTTAGGGAAGGGAAGGGAGGGGAGGGGAGGGCCCCAGAATACGGATTGCATGTCAGACAGAAGAGGAGATGTCCGTTACGGCCAACGTCGAAGTTGATATCGATGGCAATCTCTCGGCACACCCCCTTCCTTCTTCTCCAACCCCAGCCGGGAATTCCTTGCGGGGCCGCGAGACATCTTGGGGCGGATCATCGCCAGGGCAAGCAAGTGAGTGAGGTACTAACTAAGGTACTAGCAGCGAAAAGGGTGGGTGAGCCTGCTTCATTCTGAAGCAAGATGGAAAGGGTGTTTGTTGTATTGTGGGTGTGAGGTGATGGGTGGATCAACGAATAGTGAGTGCTATTGGTGTATGGGAACGAATTGACACGCAGGACAGATAAAGATAGATAGATACCGGTACCTATGTATACACTGGCTCTCGAAATAATCGACCGACTGACCTTCTTCGCACCGAAATACTCAAAACAAGGTTAAGGTAGGTTATGCCTAACTCCCCCGAACATCTTGAAACCCGATAAGCGTAAAAGTACGTAATAGTAAACCAGAAAGATAGCGGAGAGTAATTAATCTACCTAGGTACTACGTACATCACGGCTCGGGGCAGGCCTGGCAATTACTTATCGACCATTATACTTCAAAGGGTTTCGAGCGGGTAGCGTCGATATGGTTCGTACGTAGTACTACTACGTACTACGTAGGTACAGAATCGGTAGTAGGAAAGGAAGGGCTCTCGATTTTAAAACTCTTACTTACTACGTAGGTTGCACGCCACCGGCCCCCCAGCCCGATCCCAACCCACGCATTTGCTTTTCGAAACAGACTCTCTTCCTTACGTACGTAGTACCTTTCGGAGAGAGAGAGAAACTCTATCTCCCAAGAAACCCCGATTTCTAAACCCTTGGGGTATCTGCCACTGCTTGGCCTGGGAGGGGTTCCGTATAACCTACGAAGTTTCGCAACGGAGTACTAAGTATTGTACCGGTACGTACTAGGAGTAGCAGAATAGGTCGACGGCGGAACTATTTCCTCCAAGACGGGAAGCCAAAAAAAAAAACCAAAAGTCTTACAATCGTATCCAAGCCCCGATTTCGAATCCGTATTTTTTCTTTTTTTTCTTCAAACGGCTGGCTGCCGTTGCCGAACCCTGCCTGGCCACAAGACTCGCGCAACAGACTCACACTTTCTCGTATTCCCATACTTTCGCCACACGCACTCATTCCTCGGGAATCGGGGCAGCGGAGGACGTCCCAACCAGAGAAGGTAGGTACGGTAGCAGGTGCTCCCTCCCACCAACCAAATCAAGTCAAGCCTTATCGACCCGAGTGAAGAACACACCCCGTCGTCAGAACAAGTAATCGAAGAGGATACCACGGAGAGAAAGGGAAAGGTAAAGGCGTACCTGGAAAAAGTCAAAACACACACGTGAGGATAGTAGCACCTAGGGACCGGTAGGTACATGCATACACGTACTCCAATAAACTCCACCTGTGAGTAGGGTACATACATATACTCCAATAGACTCCAATCGCCAGCGGGCAGCGAAATCCACGCCCTTGACGGCTCGCTGGCTAGTTGGCTAGCTTGAGCGGCTACTGAGCCAGGCTCACTCTGGCTGATCAAGTGATGGACTGACTGACTGGCTGACTGATTCCCGTACCTCCCGGCTCCCGTTGAAAAAAATACCCCCCAAAAAGGCCCTCACTCACACACTTCAAATTCCGCAAGTAGAAGAAAAGCAAAAAGAGGAAATAAAAAAATTGAAGCAAGAGAAAGAGACAAAGAGACAGAAAGAGAAAAGCAAAACAGACCGACCGCCCGCATACCTACGTAAAACCACGTATGTATATGTATGTACGTAGTATGTACTACACATGTATGTACGCACGCATGCATCCGTGCCTAAAAAAAGAAAAAGAAGAAGAAAAAGAAAAGATTAAAAAAGGAAGAGAAGAAAAAAGAAAAGAAAAGACGAAATCTAATTTTGCGGCTGTGTGCCTTCAGCTTGCCTTGCCTTGCCTTGCCTTGCCTTGCCATATCACATTTCCATTCCGTAATTCCATCATTCCATACCGGGCTGTCAGAATGCAAAACAGGCGATCTTTTCATTCTCCGTTCCGTCTTCTCCTTTTTTTTTTCCCCCTTTGCTTTCCTTCTCGTTCCTCGTTCCCTGCGACGCACCTCTGCACCCACGTTAGACTTTCGTTGGACTCCGTCTTCTCCTTCTTTTTCTTGTTCTTCTTCTTGTTCATTTTCGTCGTCGTCTGCTGCTGCTGCTGCTGCTGCTTCTTCTTCTTCTTCTTGGTGGATTACAGAGTCTCCGTGGCGGCGGGGGCTTACCTATCCGGGTCTCTTTCCTTCCTGGGCTGGGGCCGGCAGAGAGCGATTGGAGATGCGGATGTGGCTGTGGCTGTGGAAGTGGAAGTGCAGGTGAGGTGAGGTGGCCATGGAAAACTGATGGCCGGTGGAGGACCGTTCGTTGGGGAGAGGTGGTTGTTGGCTGGCTGGCTGGCTGGCTGGCTGGCACCAGGCGAGAGGCTCGGTGCTGATTACTTCCCAGCGGGACTTGTACTTCGTCGTTGCGAGAGCGTCGCTTTCAGAATCAATATCAATATCATGCATGCCCTTCTGTATATCCAGCCTCTTCAGGTCAACATGTACGAAAGCAAAAGGAAGAGAAAAAGAGAGAGAGAGAGAGAGAGAGAGAGAGAGAGAGAGTATCTCGACCTAAACAAAACATATACCGGAATGGGAAATCGTGACATCTGGGGACCAAAAGTCAGCTTGTACCCCATGGCGTCTTGTTGTTTGTTCTTTCTATCTTCGTTTCCAACAGTCTGTTTACTCCTGGGAGCTGCAGCTTTGACACACTTCAAAGGTTTTCCAACTCCTTCTGTTCCCAATGTCTTCCTTTGCACACATCTCGCAGCTCAGCCTCCTCGTCCAGTCTGACCCTTTCCGATGCAAAGCTGGTGCCCAACGGCATCTCCAATGATCTCTTACTCCCATGACCTAGATCAGCGCGCTTGGTACATGGTGCGGAAGCTGCAGTGTATCCTTCTCTCTTGGGCCAGGGACACCCACAGTCTGGGCATGAATCACACGAGGTGGGTGGTTAGTAGTGTGGCCGGTCCTCCTCGAGGTCGCTACCGCTACCTCTGCGACGACCTTGAGCTTCTTCTTAGACTTCCTTTCAGGTGCAGTTGTCAGCCAATGAATGACAACGGTCGCCCAGGTCACTGTTGAATTATGTGTTAGCTTACGAGTAGTGACATCTCTTACTCCAGTCATCTCAGAGGTGGTATAGCCGAGAGGCTCTGAAGTCAGCATACCATCAAGTGTACCAAATGTAAAGAAGAACCATGCCTGTTCTCGTTCAGCGTAGTACAGCAAAACTGAGACATTAGCCACCGTCGACGCCAGAACAGCAATACATCCCCACTACACGAGCAGAAGTCAGCATTGCTCGGTAGTCAGAATACCGGAAGTCATACTCTCGAAGTGAGAGCCGTTATCACGTACGAATGCTTTGCGAATGACTCCAACCAACGCACCCTGCGAAATAGCAACGGTCTCTCTTTCTTTGAAGGTGTCGACGTTGCAGAAGGTCAATTTCGTCACGAGCGATCGCAAGGCTGGGTAGACAAAGGTGGTTTTCATTCCCTTGACCATGTATGGCTTGCAACGCCGAAGGAAGACCGTCGTGAGGAAGATATTGATGGACACATCCCAGCCCAAAAAGACTGACGTGATCGTCCTTGGTATGCCAATCTGACATGTTCCGATCGTGCTGTTGAATGTAGCGATGCGGAAAACTAGTGCTGTGATCCCAATCAGGCCAAATCCAAGAAACACGAGAATATGCCCTGCGAGAAATGAGTAGTCCTTGAGCCGGCTCCGTCAGTTCGCCTGGACGCTATGGGTACGCTCCACCAAGAACACGTATAAGGAATATTTCTGTCCCAAGTAGAACAAGAGGCCAATAATGATCGCTGCTTGACAGGAATGTGCGTCGTAGATCCCGTGGCCGAAGTACAGAACACACTGCCATGTGTTGCAGTCAGCTTCGATCAGTCACTATGGAACTTGGAGCCAAGCTAGCTGTATAGGTGTGGATTCTACCTCATGCAGTATACTACTTCACTAGCGGGGTGCCATGTTCCCAAAGATCCTTACCGTACTAACACAGAAGAGGCTTCCAATGAGATATGTGTGCAACACGATGAAATGAGTAGCGGACAGTTTGATCAGTGCATACGAATCTTTCATAGAGGTAATGCGTACAGCTGTGGCTTCTGATCAGCAAGAGTTCTCCTCGGGGCTTTCGATGCCTCCTCCGGGTACGGGCAGTTTGACCAAAGAAGGTGGCTCACCCCAACAAGCATTTGTGGTGATAATTCCTCCCAGTGCAACTATGATGTATACCATATGACCAACTTGGAACCTGGGGTAGGCGGAGTCGTATGGGATTCCATCTTGTTCCGCTGTGCCGTTTGAAGTGGCGTTGAGCAAGGACGCTCGTCGCAGAGGAGCAAGAACCATTTCAAAGCTCGTCGAATTCGATCGGCGCATGTATCAGCTGTATAAGCATGTTGGAAGGGATATTTTGAGGAGGTAGCTAGCGAGTGGACATGGGATCGAAGGGAATAGCACAAAGGCTGAGGTAGATGTGTGTAATAGGGAGGGCGGAGAGGGGAGTAGAAATGTTTGATATTGCATCCTGTGATCGAAATTATTTCCCTATAGACAATATATTTTCTCATCTCAATGCTTAGAGCGCGGTGGAGTGCTGGCTACGAGGAAGCTGCGACCGGACATGTACTTTGATAAATTAGAAGGAAGGCTAGATGGCGTGTGACGTCTGGTCCCAAAACAAGTTGGGAGAACCGTGAGCAAAAACTCATGAGGCTGATATGAGATGCCCGAGCGAGAGTGATATTCGAAAGTAATTTACGGGAGATGGTCAGGTTTCCTGAGTCCGACTGGGGGGGGCTTATCGTCGGCACTAATACCCATTTGGCATCAGCAGAGGACATGGAAAATTAATGAAGGCACGTCGGGCGGGGGTGGGTGAGGTTGAGCAAACTATCGTGGTGTTGAGGAGACAGGTGCGAGTTGCGGGCTGCGCATCAAAACAAACTCCGCGACTTAAGCGAGAGAGAAAGGTGCGGAAGGGCAACACATCAGTCTGGAACCGATATCATGCTTCGCTCTGGGCCACTTCGAGCGAGTCAAATATATAACGGTTTTGAAAAGTGCTGCAAGTTTGTTTGCAGCATTGGATCGTAGGAGGGAAACACTCGCAATAGCAGACGAAAGTCCTGCTGGTGGACAAAACAGTTTAAGCCTACAAGTCGGCGAGTGCATCGATTCATTGTTTAACCTTAGTTTCGTGATCAGAAATCTCAGCTGTGCCTCGACTATCTGTGATTGGGATAAGTACAGTGCTGGCTTGCCAGAGATGCTGAGACCAAAGCACACAGATCCTCCGGAAGGCACAAGAGGTCCATGTCCCATAATGTTCAATCTGCATGACATGGCCCGCTCGTCAGTCGGACTGAATATAGCAATGTCTCCGCAAGAGTTCCGAATGCTCGAATCTTCCGAGTCCTGATGATTATCAACGACCAGCGCAGCCTCTTACCCAGCAGAGGCCAACGACTCCATTCCTGTATCTGTAGTCCAAGTCCAAGAAGCAGGTTGTCTTCACGTAGTACGTACTTAAAACCAACCTCCAAAACCATCGTCTATCCTGCTCCTTACTATACTGTTGTAACCGATTCAGCTGCATACAACGAGCCAGTATCTATTATTTTCTCTTGCTCTCAGACTCGCCGTCCAAAGTAAACCAACAGAGATGTTTCCCAGACGAAGATAATTTCAAGTAAGCCGTAGGATAGCAGGTCACTCACATCCCCTCCCCTTAAGAATCACATTTAAATGTCAAATACGATACATCATCCAGCTTTTCAAATCTCCAGAACCAAAGCTCAAACCCTACCCCCACAAGAAAGGATTCACCACGTTCGCCAGCCCGTATCCACGCACCACTACCACCACCACACTCCTCCTCGTCCTCCTCCTCCTCGTCCTCCTCCTCCCCCTCCCCCTCTTCTTATTCCTACCCAAAAGCTTTCCTTTCCAACCAAATAATCAGACAAACAAACCACAAAATCCCAACCCCTGCCTCGAAAACCGATCCCCTCCCTCCCCCCTCCCCTCGCTACCCAAATATTTCTCTTTTCCCCTCCTTTCCTCTCCTAAAGAAAAACCTATACTTCTTCCTCCTGCCACTGATCCGTCAAAAAAAAAAGATAAAAGTAATGACGCATAAAAGAAAGAAAACATAAAGATGTAAAAATATCCACCATCACCACCAAAAACACAGAAATATAAAGATCACACACAGAAAAAGAAAAAAAAAACGCCTTGCTTCTCTCGCATCGCGTCGTAAATAAAAAGAGAAGAGGGGAGAGAAGGAAAAGCCCCGGGATTGATTTTGCTGTTTTGTGGTTTTGATTTTTTTAGTGTTGATGATGTTGATGTTGAGCTCGCTTGCCTCGCTTATCTATTTGGGGGGTTGAAAGCGAGAGCGATGGAAGGAAGGAGTCTGCCTGCCTACGCCTGACATGTCTGTCTATCTTTCTTTCTTGATATCAGCAGTATCAGCATCGGCATCAGCGGCATCGGCATCAGCACCAATCAAGCAAGCAAGCAATCGGGAAGAAACCACAAAGTATTTACCATGAACTTTCGTCCTCACCAGTCGGGCAATACGGTCTTCTTGGCCGGGTAGGATAGTCAGATAGATAGATACCCATTCATTCATTCATTCATTCATCCATCCATCCGCTCATCCATTCATCCATCCATCCACTCATCTAATCTACGAAGAAAAAACTTCCAACTTTCAATTTCCAATCTCCAACTTCTAACCAATCTTTATTTATCCTGTATTGTATTATTATCATCATCATCATCATCACAAACTCCCACACCATCACTTACTCACTTACTTCCGTCAAAAGGAAAGGGAGGGAGACTCACAGCAATCAATCGCCACAAGAGCCCAACGCAGAGAGAGTATTCAATTTGAAGTTCTTTCTTCTTCTTCTCTTCCATCACATTACATTACATTACATAAACAAACACAGTCCATGACTTGACTCCAGAGGTCAATCCATCTCGTCAGCCCTCTTGCTATTTTTTTCCTTTATATTTAGGTTTTCCAAAATTCCCCCATTTTTCATTTTTGGAGATCAAATCCATCGAACCAATCGATCGCATCAATCATCACCTAAACTGACATGACACGAGAAAGACCGAGGTAAACCCCCCATTGCATTATATATATATATATATATATATATATCAAAGGCCGCGAAATTTCGCCCCGCTAAAAACAGACAAAGGTAGATGAGGTGTTTGTGTAACAAAAATTCCATACGAGAACGCCCCCGCTCCCGCTCCCCTCATCATTGTTGGTATCATGTAGAACGAAGCCGCCCCGCAAACCCTCCCTCCCACCCCCTCCTTCTTCTGCAAAAATGACATAGGAAAAAAAATAGGTGTCGTCAGTGATCCAGGCCAGGCTGGACGCCGCCACGCCCCAGCGTGATCTGGCTCAGGCTCAGCGTCCGCGGTGCGGTTTTCCCGTCGTCGGCATTGCTGCGGACGGCGGCGGCGGCCCCAAAAATCTCGTCGCCGTACGGGTTCCGCTCTTCGGTCGGGGTCCGGAATACGTCGTCGTCGTCGGGGTGGGGGCGTTCGTCGTAAGGGCCGTCGTCGCTGCTGTCATCCTGCTCGGAGCTGGAGAAGTGGCGACCATCGGCGGTAGTCTCGCGCTGGCGGCGAGGATTCCTGACAGCGCCCGAATCTGATCCGGGGGGTTGGGGGGTGGAGCTTGACGAGAGCACCACTTGGAGTTGTCGTTGGAGACTGAGGACCACGGCCTCGAGTTGCAGCCGCGCTGCCTGCTCGACGAGAATCATGTTTGTTAGAGCGTTGAAGTGCTCACCTGTCAGTGGACAATTATCGGGCATGGTGGGAGGAGGGGAAACGATTCCTCGAATGGTCGGTGATCTGGAAATCGGACGTGCGGTGGGTTGTCCCGTAGCAAGCAAGGCTACCGGTGGAAATGCGTCAAAATCGGGACGCGGAGAAGTATGCGTGGACACCGTTGAAGGAAGACTACTTCCATATGAGGAAGACCGTTTCCGACTGCCTTGTCTGCTACCACGAAGATCTCCTCGAGCTTGCGATTCGCTATGTCGTGGATGCTTCGGCAGCGACAAATCCGATGTTTGGATTGCTGGCTGAGGTTGTGGGGGGTCCCGGGCACGGCAATTTCTCTTGGGAGGGTCTTGGAGCTGGACAGGCCCATCATGACCTACCCGGTAAACCATTCTCTCTAGCCTGGTCATGCGATCTTCTAGGAGCTGGAATTTTGTTTCCAAACTTGCCGCTTGAGTAATTTTCATACCCGCCATTTCACCCATGGGCCCGAAGCTGAAAGGCTGCGGCTTCTCTTCCGTTTCCTCTTCAATTGGATATTCTTCTTCGAGTGGTGTAGGCTCCTCCGTTTCTGCCTTGTTCGATGACATAGGAGACAGCGGTCCTGTAGGATCATAACTCTCTCGCCAGTACTTGATCTCATCGCTGCGCCGTCTGGAAACAACATTCGCTCTGGCGGCTTCCTGAAGCTCGCTCACACTTCTCGAACGTCTATGGGGCTGACTACTGATAGTAACAGCCACGTCAATCGCCGACTTGGCTTCATCATCCGAAATGAGTTTACTATAGCGAGGATGGCTACTGGCAGGCCTGGGCGAAAGTCCCGTGAAGTCCTGCGCGTATCCCGGTACTCTATTGGGCGACCAAGGACGGCTTGGTGTCGTAGCCCTCCGCGGCCGATTTTGTATGTCCTCCTCCTGTGTAGAATCGCGATTTGTGTCATTTGAAGGCTCAATATGCTGGAGAGTCTCAATATTCTGGAGAGTCTCAATATGCTGGAAAGGTAAGTCCTCTGCTACAATCGAATGAGAGCGAAGTGCCCGGTTGAACTCGTCAATAGGTAGGGAAGTAGAACGTATTTGATGGGTTACTGGCCCTTGAGTAGTCCTGTGTAAAGGAGTAGGGTCCTTTGCCGTAAGTCAGTATGTGCAAAGCTATCGCTACTTGGGACAAGGGTAGCTTACGCTGCGATGCTGCTCTGTCCGGACAATACTTGAGCCTCGATCCACTTCGCTTGGGGTCGGGCTGATTTTTTGTTTCTTTCCAAAAATCCGCCCGAATACAGATCGCATGGAGGTCTTTTTCCGTTGCGGTTTCTCGGTGCTTGCAGAATGCGGCACGCTCGTTACAGAATTCCTCAGCCTGCTGGGTTGATTGGGCTTATGACCTTGAGTCGCCCGCCTGATTTGCGCTTCATGCGGAGGAGATGGAGCCTCCCTGGGCGGGGTAAACTCACTGACAGCATTTCCGTTCGGAGGAGAAGTCTTATCAGGCTCGTTGGTTGCTGGTGTCGAAGCCCTCAGCCTCTCGATCCCTTCCGCGTCCAAAGGAAGTGCTATCCCAGTGCCTGGGGCCCTGATGGGGAACTCGTCGTCGTCCGGGAAAGGGATCGGTTGCGAGATGGTCTTGCCTCGGACTGAGGATCCCGTATTCGTGCGCGCCGGCTCCTCTCTCCTTTTTCCAGCCGCTCGGAGTTTGCTCATGGTAGAGACTGGTGATGAGACTGGGGCAGAGGCAGAGGCTGAGGCAGAGGCTGAGGCAGAGGCTGAGGATAGGTCCCTCGTAATTCAGGAGCGACAGGCCATCGACATATAATAGAATTGCTGGTCGTACATTTGCTGGCCGGTCCTGAAGGACTTAAGGAATGTTGAATAGTACCTGATAGGGTAAAATTAATGCAAGGTGATGTTGTCGCATCTCATTTCGTCGCATATATTGAAGTATTGCCGCGCTATTCCCTTGCCCCATGGGGAGGAAGGAGGAGGAGAAGAGGGAGAAATGTGTGTGAAATCATTGCCTTGCTCATGCTCATGCATAGCGGATCGGACGCATCAAGTAATGCTGTGAGGCCTGTCAGCGATTGACAAGGACACTCCAATGAAACCATCTCGACCAGAGTCTAAAAGATTAAAACGGGCGGGAGACGCAGAATCGGGTATCCCTCTCCGTGAGCCGCGTCAAGTACCCTTACTACGGATATAGAGTAAATACTAGTTTTACTAGTATCTCTTTCGGCTTCTTGGTAGTTTTACTTACCCTTCTTACCTTTCTTACCTATCTGGCCCTTTCTTGCCAATGGCTTTTCTGACCCACGATCCACGAAAGAAGTGCAGGCAGGCACAGCAAATGAGACGATACCGGTACTTCGTAGTGGATTTAGGATGCCAGGGGGTGGCTTGGTGAGCGCGCCTCGGACGCTTGGCTCCATCACCCATCACCCATTCACCCATTCACCCATTCACCCAGAGCCAGAGCTGCCATCCGAAACCAGGAGCATTGTGCAATCTGGTCTGGAGTTTTGGTATTTTCGTCTGATATTCTCGCATTCCCGCTGTGCGCAATCAAGATCGCGCGTCTCCAACAAACGAATTGAACAAAGCATTGATCGCCAGAAAATTCGTTCCCGCAATACAGTATAGATTGTATTAATACATCCGATTAACCGTCGCTCAACGGCTTCACATCTTTTTTTTTCCTTTTTCTATTTTCATGGGCATGCCGAGAGAGAGCAGCCCGCTCGAACACATGGCACAGCACGGCCTTGCATCAGTGCGCGCGAAGTGGCTTGATAACCCACATCTTGCATGGATGAATAATAGATCCCAACACGCGAACGGTACGCCGTGGCCCCTGACGACATGGGCTCGGAGCAGAAGCCCTGTTGCTCTTGTGCCGCGCACATATCCAACATTGGTTGTACGGAGTATCGAGGATAAGTCCATTGTATTCTCCTCGGAGGCATGAAAACGACAACGTAAACGAAATTGGGCACAGCCGGAGAAGAACCGCGTGGGTAGGGACTGACACTCTGCTGATCGGGCGTCGTCATAGCAGGCAACAACGGAATGTTGAGACTTGAAAATAGATAGCCTTCTCCCTTCGCGGCGGATCTCTTAAGCGAAATGGGCCTAGGGGTTGTCGATAAAGGGATTGATTCATGGATGACAAGCACTCGCTTCCGCCACACGTTCATGCATGTAACTGACTCAAGTTCCGCCCAGTCTTCCGTATATGAGATGAATTAATGCCGGAAGTGCTCTCCCATTCCAATCAGTCCAAAGACTCCTCTGCGACAAAGCCCTCCATCGCGACTCTGGAGAGAATGCTTCGAAGGCTTCGAAGGGCCACTGCATAAATCAATCCAGGTCCGCGCTATCCCCTTATTTTTCTTAGGCTCTCTCCTAAAACATTTCGGCTGCAACCCGTGCTCGTTACTCGTCTGTGCCCGGAACTCATTGTGTATTGAGGTCCGCGGCCGAGGGGTAGCGGAGATCTGAGTGTTCCTCGAGAAACTCCATCCATCGTTTGAGGAATTTGTTGCCCCTAGCAAGATCACACATATAATTTTAGCACCCCGCCTCATCTACGAACAGGAGTGTGGGCAGCTGGGACTCACTGTAGCGTTTCGGAATCGCCAATCACCACGAGTGAACGCTTCGGCCTCGTCATAGCGACTGTTCGGTTCAGCCTCTTGTTCTCGGGGAAATAAATGCTCTGACAACTCTTACCGTTCAGTCTGCGTTTCTCACCTAGGAATCCCACCTCCTTGTCTGAATTGCTTCTGACGAGGCTGACGATGACGGCCTCCTTCTCCCTTCCCTGAAATCCGTCTACACTGCCCAATTCAATGCCTGGAAAAGCCTCCTTGATCGAGCTCTTAATTAGTGCAAGCTAAGAATCATTAGCGTGTTGCCATTCCACCCATCAGTACCACTCAGACGAGGGAGTTGGGGATAGTAATCTATCATGCTCTGAATTTCGGCTTACTCGTCGGTTCCCAAATTATTACTTTTAGAAAAAACCCAATCTGGCGCAGCCAGATTGGTACTTTTCAATTTTTCAGGAGCCGACGAGTAATGCTCAAATGTGATCTGAGATAGACGCTTCGGGGCATTACTTCTTGACCAGGAAGAAGATCCAAAGAGCAACATTTGCCAATTAGGGGTTGGTGTCCACTAATCGAGCATCGATGCATTCTTGGTTTTCATTCCCAAAATAGCTGTTAGGAGGTAACCCATCACAATATCCCAATAATACCGGGCGCCTGGCTTCCATGTCGACATGGTACGCAATAGCTAAGCGCTTAATCTGCAACTTCGATCTTCTTGTTCTGCATTTGAGTTTTCCCAACATAGAACCCAGAACTTGCAGCAGGTCAAGGAAATTGTAAAGATACGCGAAGGACAATCGGGAGATCTTACCTGGGCATTATAGGGCGTGATGACGGCGATATCTTCAGGCTCGACACCAGCATCGACCAAGCTCTGGACATGCTGCCTCACCAGCGCTGCCTCCATCTCATTGCTCTTGCTGTCGCCCATCATGCCCTTCCCGGCCTTCTTATCGACCTCCTCCTCTTCGTTCTTCTCGGGGAAGTCGCCGCCTTGAGTGTCGTAGAATATCAAAGGCTTAGTTGTGTCCTCAGTCTCCGCTACCTCGTAAGGCAGTTCCTTCAAAATCCGGGTTTTCACCCCATCAGCTGCAATGAGCTTTGACTCGTATAATTCATCCGATGGAAATCTCATGATTTTTTCGTGCATGCGATACTGCGTCGTGAGCATCCTCTTGATCGCGGGACCATGGAGAGCAAGTAGCCGATCGAACAGAGTAGTCTCCAGAGTCATACCCTTGATGATACCCTCTGTTTCCACCGCCTTGGACTTTTTGGTCTTCGAGTTCAGCGTCTTGATCGTTGGCGGCAGCTGGAGATGATCACCGGCAAGCACGACCTTGCTGGCCCTGAGAAGAGGAACCCAGCATTGTGCCTCCAGAGCCTGACTCGCCTCGTCTATGATGACCACGTCAAAGACTTCGTCCTTCGTTTGAAACCCTCCGGCGCCGTGCAAAGTTGCAAGTACAACTTTGCTTCCCTTGATAAGACTTCCAATGCACTTCCTTTCTCTTTCCCTGAATTCTTTGCGAAGTTCCTTCAAGTCGCCATAGATCGCCTTACGCTCTCGACCACTTTTCGTCTTCTTTATCGAGGCTTGCTTCGTGTCCATCTCCTTTCGGACATCCTTGACAATCGCAGCAGCCTCCGAAGTTTGCGTAAGGACATCCAGAGAGTGATTGAGTACAGAAGGTAAAAGTCGCGCTAGGCGATGCGAAAATTAGTAAATGCTGTAATATACATACCCTGAAAGCTTAACACCGTCGAAATAAGCAACCCCTCTTACCTGGATGTCCAAGTCGGACAATAGGGATCTTGTGCGGAGCCAGACGTTCGACTATGTTGTCAACTGAGATGTTTGAAGGTCCGCATACCAGAACCCGCAAGTTCTGCTTCAACATTTGCAATATCAACTCAATCAATGTATGGGTTTTGCCAGTCTGTAACTGCCTTAGCCATAGCTCAGATTCAAAGTGACCAGTGGAAGAGTCACATACCCCGGGAGGACCATGAATAAGAGCAACCTCTCTCGAAGCCAAAGCAAAACGAATAGCGTCCTTCTGTGAGTCGTTGAGACTAGGATCAATCCACTCCAGCCTGCCTCTATCGCCCCCACTCAAGTCTCCAGAAACGGGCGACGGGCTACCCAGCCCAAACAGAACCTGCACGAAACCGGAATACTCGTCGGGCTTCATCTTCAGCAGCAAGTTCAAAGTCTGGTTCATCCTAAGCACCCCATCAGCAAAGCTCGAGAAGGGACAGACACCGCAGTAAGCTAGAAAACGAGAGAGGAGAGGCACAGAAAAGCGAGCTTTCGCAGACTTGCCGTTTGTAAGTAACGTCGTTCGCCAGCTTGACAATCCACATCCTCTTCGCACCGGGCACGTCGTCCTCCTCTCCATCAAGCGCCACCCAGACAGCCCCCCGCGTGACCTTGGTGATCACGCCCCTCGCCCCCTTCTCCTCCATCTCCCGCACCTCCCTCTTCTTCGCGCTCCCAGCCGGCTGCTCGCTCACCACAACGATATCCCCCGTGCGGATCCCGTGCTCGGGAAGCTCGCCATCGCCATCCTTGCTCTTCTTGCTCGCCGTCGCCGAGTCCGGGGACAGCTCGACGACCGTCTTGCCTCCGAGACCGGTTCGGAGAGAGGAGAGCACGAGGTTCGTGATGGCGATGCCAGCCCGTTGGAGGGATGCTGGGGAGGTGTTTGTGATGAGTGATGAGGTCTCTGAGAGCTCAGATTGGAGTTCTGCGTCTAGGAGCGCGAGCTGCGTGGTGCAGAATGAAGAGATATCAACTGCATCTTTGGGCGCCATGATGGGTTTCTCGTCTCGTAGGTTTGGAAGGTGGACATGAGGGGTGTTACTGAGGTGGTTTTGAGGTTGGTGGGAAGCGAGCTTGTCGATTCTCATAGGCACTGACTATTAGATCACAAAAGAAGACTAAATACAGATTAAAGTCCTCAACATCTCAACATGGTTTTATGTTCACTCCACCGAGTGCAAGCTATGTCTTCAAGTATCCTCTTTGGTATACATGGTTCGAGGAGAAAATTATTCAGGCAGATTTTCCCCAATGCTGACTACCCCTCCCAACCTGTCCCCAGTCATAATGCCACGGTATGTATATAACCTCTTATACAATCCTATATAATTCTCCCAGCCTCCCTCCCCTCACTTCTCAAAAGCCCTCGGATCCACCACTACCACCACGATCAAACTTGTGGACATCAACGCAAACGAAATAAATGCAACCAGTGCGATGCTCCCTCGACTCGCCGGGAACTTCCCCTGCATGATCCAATGCTGCGACTCATAGTAGCGGTGGAAGCCCACGAACAGCATCAAGATACTGATAGCCAGAAAGGTCGCCCCAAGCGGCTTGCCTGTCTGCCGCAGATGTCGAAACGGGTCGCTGTCTCCGCTGGGCGCAGACGTGGTACTCAGGCGGAAGATCTGCGTGATAGCTATGCCAATGGAAGCAAAAGCCAGGGAAGTCCGAAGCCAGGCAAGAAAGGTCCGCTCTGGAGAAGCCAGCTCGTTAGCAACCATACGGGGATGAACAAAACACAACTTAAAATACCGCGCGTTGCCTCTTTTTTTTTTTACTTTTTGGGAAAGCCTTCTTACCTAGAGCCAGATGGTCTCGAGCCACGCTCCCCTTATTCTCCAGCTCGATAGACCCGTACTTCGACATCGTCCTCGCCCACCAAGACTCCCTCTCCTCCTCCTCCTCCTCCCCCTCTTCTTCAACCCCATCCCCATTCCCGTTTGCCCGCGCGCATCTCTCCCGCGTCGAACTCGCCCTACTGCTGCTCTGCTCCCGCAACCCCGTCCGCGCCGTCTGCGTCGTGCCCTGATAATCCACACTCGTCTTCTGCCCACCACCACCACCCCTCCACAAGATCCCCGTCTCCTCACCCGCAGTGCTCTCCGCTGTCTCCGCGCGGTGCCTATCCGTCCCCGTTCCCGTTCCCGTTCCGTTCCCAGTTCCGGGAGCCATCGTCGTCGTCCCAGGTTTGTTGTGCGCAGCAGCAGAAGATTCCATGGTCGCTTTCCGGCTCCGGGCTGTGTCGAAGATGCTAAAGATCCGGTCCCTCGCACTCCTCGACACTGGGCTGCTGCCGCTGCTGCTGCTGCTGCTGTCGCACACTCTCGGCGTCATGCTGGGAGAAGATAGGCAGGGGAGACCCTGCTTGAGCTGGGGATGCTACAGTACTAGTCAGAATAGATCCAGAGGATCAGCGAATCTTATCTTCTATCTTCCGGAGTAAGTATATCCCGCGATTCTTTCCGGAGAATTTGACGACTCTCACCTGAAGAGCACCAAAAACCGATTCTCCAAACCGATGAACACAATTTTTGATTTGCAATCAAATCATATGATGCAATCGCAGGCCTAGGGACCTCACTTATGAATCGATTGCGCTACGTAGGTACTCGGGCTGCAAATCTTAGGAAGCTGCTAGTCGTCGGCTCGCTTAAGTACCACGGTACAGGAGTAATTGTTACACCCTTGAGGGTCCCTCAAAAGTTTAGATTTCCACTTCAAAGCCTCTGGTTACCCTAGCCTCCAGGCTATAACAATTACGCCTGCGACGTACCACAGTACAGGCCTAAGTACTACGTATTACCCCTCGAGGATAGATTCTCGCTGTTTCTATGAGCTTTTATTTTGATTTACCTGGCTGTGTACCACCCTTCCGCCGCGATTACGTCCAAACAACGCTGTCTTGTAATTCCTACTGATGCAACAATTTTATCTTTTTCGATCGAATCCCACGCTTCTTAAACAACTACCGGCATTCTTAATCGAAGATAGCTTTAATAAACTTTAAGATATTTTTCTTAAATGTAATCCTTTATCCCAAACCAAATCGTTTCGATCGGGTCAAGATCGAAAGATAAAGCTGGAAAAGAAAAGGTAAGAAAAAGCAGCGTTAAAATACCTATCAATTGAAATTTAAACCTATTCGATACCGCTTTTGCTATATTCCCGATCCAACAAGACGCTTCTCCGATCTGCTTCGACCCTTTCGAAAATAATATTTCCCTTGGTAAAAACCCCTCTTTCGTATCCTCGAGGGGTAATGCTTACGCCTGGGACGTAGTAGTATCTAGGCCTCCTTACCTCATCTTACTGTAAGGCCATTACGTCCAATAGCGGTGACGGAAAAAAAAATCAGAAGTAAGTTGAGCGAGTCTTTCGCCTTCCTCCCTTCCTTTCTCCCTCTTACTATCCCCCCCCCTCTATATAAAAGGCGAAAAGAATATTTTTACTAGGGGTTGACCAGGGGGTTGTAACCTTAACGCTTGGGAAGCAGTTCCTCAAGAATTCATTATTTCTTTATATAATTCGTGGTCAAATCGATACCAAGCAATGTTGTTGTTGTTGTTGTTGTTGTTGTTGTTGTTGTTGTTGTTGTTGTATCCATTAACGTCGGGCGGGTATCTAAAACGCAATGTTTGGACCTTGGGGACCTCCCATGGGGTACGGCGACGTGCTAAGTAGAGGAAAAACCCTTTGAAAGCAATTCATAATGCTGTGCGTCGAGTTTTCTCTCGACAACTATCGAATACGTGTGGCCTTACGGGCGGCCTCGATCCGTATAATACAAACATCGTTCTCTTTTATCGTAAAGCTAAAAAGGCTGGCGTTCGTAGCCTTTACATAAGCCGGTATGTTTGCAGAACGCTCTTTCGAAGGCGCAATACCGTGTTTTCGATAAATCGAACTAAGCCTTTCTTATCTTATCTTTTATATCCGTTTTTCTTTTATCGCAAATCTTCTTAGTCTTTTTAATCGGTATGCCCGTTAAGTATAAATCGTAGTCGGCGTAATA
Source organism: Drepanopeziza brunnea f. sp. 'multigermtubi' (assembly GCF_022702325.1). Lineage (NCBI taxonomy): Eukaryota > Fungi > Ascomycota > Leotiomycetes > Helotiales > Drepanopezizaceae > Drepanopeziza > Drepanopeziza brunnea. The sequence continues at coordinate 743,188 of NW_027094082.1, read as the reverse complement.
TTCGAGAAAAAGAGATGGGAGGTTCGGAATCGCCGATAAAAGAAGATCTCGTCGAAGAGACATCGTATATACGTAGTAGATGATTCAATTTCGGCTTTCCAGATTCTTTATCTCTCTTTCTACCGCAAGAAAAAAAAAAGAAAAAGAGCTGAAGGTTCGTAAGAAGCACCTCGTACAAGTCAAGAATCGTAGCCCCCCAATATCAAGCAATGATTGATGCACAAAGAGGACTTACAAAATACTAGAAAATCAATATACACTACGGTACAGGCCTAAGTATTACCCCTCGAGGGTGCCTCAAAAGTTTAGTTTCCACTTTAAACCCCCTGGTTTCCCTACCCTCGAGGGATAATACTTACGCCTGGGACGTAGAACGTCATTTTGCTACATTTAATAAGCGGTCAGCTTTAAGGTCAAAATATGCTTTCACCAAGTGGGTCCATCTCTAAAGCCAGGGATAGTACCTATTACTCTTGTTTTTCCAGAAGTCTGAACCACGGGACAAAGAAATGGAGTCATCTCGGCAGTAGTTTCTTTATTTATTACCAGATCTCAGCTCTCCTTCTAAACGCTTCCCTCTCTCAAAACAGACTCTCTTTATTCCGTGGTTCAGACTTCTAGAAAAAAATTGAGTAGCAGAAATCGGTAGATTGTCCTAACAGCGCACGGTTGGCTGGTTACGTTGATC